>NC_138050.1:11620059-12272858 GCF_964194185.1 Rhinolophus hipposideros
TGGGTATAGGTGTCTACATCTCAAAAAGTACGTTAGCAATGGTCACCCTCGATGGAAAGGTGAGGGGTAGGAATAATAGCTCTGAAAGGAAGATGTTCGTTTTAAAAGTGCTCTGCAGTTGTTCACTCCGTCTGCATTGTTACAATACTGTAATATAGAAATGCAGTCTGCATTTTACTAATGAGAAACATTAATCCAAGTAAAAAAAAGCCCTGCCTCCCATTTGTATGTATATGCATAGTGTTACGTACCTGTTATATATATATTACACATATATGTGTATGTGAGGTCTGACAACTAAGTTCGTGAACTTGTTGCAATGATGTTGCTAACCTTTTTTTGATTCAGAGGGAATATTCATTATGAATTTGTGCCAACTGGACAAACACTTAACCAAATTTATTGTTTGGAAGTGCTGAAAACGCTGCATGAAAAAGTTAGACGACCTGAACTTTTCACCAAAATTTCATGGCTTTTGCATCACGACAATGCACCAGCTCCCACGGCACTGTCTGTGAGGGAGTTTTTAGCCAGTAAACAAATAACTGTATTGGAACACCCTCCCTACTCACCTGATCTGGTCCCCAGTGACTTCTTTCTTTACCCGAAGATGAAGGAAATATTGAAAGGAAGATATTTTGATGACATGTAGGACACCAAAGTTAATACGACGATAGCTCTGAAGGCCATTCCAGAAAAAGAGTTCCAAAATTGCTTTGAAGAGTAGACTAGGTGCTGGCATCAGTGCATAGCTTCCCAAGGGGAGTACTTCAAAGGTGACTGTAGTGATATTCAGCAATGAGGGATGTGGCACTTTTTCTAGGATGAGTTTGTAAACTTAATTGTCCGACTTCGTATGTAACACAATAAATATATATCTAACATCACAGCCTCAATGAAAGCTCAAAAGTTTTTCATTCTGGTTTCTTGTTTGTTTGTTAAATTCACTTAGGTATGGCTTTGCTAATAATTTGGCAATTGTTAGGGAAATTTGAAAAATCTGGATAATCAAACTGATTATTTATGTCACAGCAAACATTCCAAGGCCTGCATGAGCTACATTTCTGCCCACATTTATTTTTAAACAATTGGGGTTTCTAGGCGTCTATTCACTTACTACGGTGTAGACAGAAATCTTTGTGCATATTTAGAAGGCTGTTTTCATCAAAGCTGCTGTTTGCAACTCAGCCACTTGCGGCCTGCACCAAATGCTCAGATTACTGACACAGAAATCACAAACGAAACCCATAGGTATCTGCAAACCTCATTTCTGCCAATGGTTTTAGCTTCTTCCCACAACAGATTTCTTAGGAAAGCTGCTCACAGGCTGACTGGAATTTTATAACCTCTCCACTCTCTGGTGGACATGCTAAGAAGTGATGAAGTAGCTAAAAACCCAGCACCCTGGAGTAGGAGGGGGAGAAGCAAGGGCGCTGAAAACCCTCCAGCTTCATAATGGCATCTGCAATATGAGCAGTTGACAGAAGCCCCCACACAGCGCTTTCTCCATACTCAGGCGAACCACGCAGAGGCTGTGAAACCTGGATGTTATGCGTACACTTGTTCTGAAATTGTTGGACAGACTGTATTAGGAGGTAGAATCAAAGCCCGATTTGCTATCACTGCCACTCAGATTTCATGGTAGTATTCTTTATACTAGTAGCTATCTTTAAAACATATTTCCATGGCAACGAGTTTAAAAACATATTTGGCTGTAGAGCCTTCTCCGTTTTGAGAACCAGAAAAACCCATGTGGCCTTTTCTTATCAGAGCTCTCCTCCTATGGGAGAGCGACTCTGAAGACAGTGAAGACAAGAGGGTGAGCCCCTTAAGGCCCTCGGCCACCCCAGGTTGCATGAGGGAGATCGCCTCTGCCTTCTTCCTGAACTTTTCCAAAACCCAGCATTGCTATTGGAAATTCTTCTTCCCCTAATTTTTACAGCTCTGTTCCAGATGTTAAGGCCAATCAGTGACTGTTTCAGAAGTGAGGGACAAAATCCTCTTTGCTTTATTGGGGACAAACAGTCACATACTGTTTAATTCACAACTATCTGGCCTTTTCGTAATTGCCATGTCAGCTTGGGTTGAGGCTCAATCCAGGGACCCTAGTACTCTTGAATTCTTGACCTTTTATGAAGAGAAATCGCGAGTTTTTTTGTAGAGGTGGCTGTTAGGACGATATCCACACTGAGCCTCTCTCAGGGCCAAGGTGAGACATTAATGATTTTTAGCTAGTTCTTCACCTCCAAGAAACTCAGCAACTTCCCATGTAGTCTCTGTAATCTCCCCAGGGATGTAGATCCAAGCGTCATTAATTCTAGTTTTCTCAGATTGGAGGATCAAATACAACTTGTAAACTTTGGACCAGAGCTAGTTCTCTGTGTGGCTTGCCCTGATAGAAAGGGCCGACTGTGGAAATTTGCCAACAGCGGTATATCTACCCAAGTGTGTTGTTTCTCTTACACTGACATGCTTCAAATTCCCACTCCTTCAGTTTGAGATGTTATCTGATAAATGAGATCAATATCTACAATTCAGAAATATCTACATTCAGAAAAATTCTTTTTGAATGAAAGCAATTCAAAGCTGTCAATGAAAACAACACGCAAGGTAGTCCAAAAATACATCACTAGATCAGGAAACTTACCTTGGAAATTAGATTTGGGCCCTAAGATGTTTGGGCAAGAACATTTCACTGAAAGGGAAGTGGGGGATTAAAAAAAAAAAAGAAGAAACAAAGAAACAAACAAACAAAGAAACAGGTCCAGGCTGAGTCCTCACCAGGGGTATCCATCAGGTTTGGAGGGAGATTCCAGGACAGTCTTTCAGAAGGTAGAAATGTTATCTCAAACACTCTGCCCGGGAAGCTTGTCCTGGGTTTGCAGCACACTGTCTCTGTTGTAGGCCCCATCAATATGTGGCTGGTGTCCATTTCAGCTATCTTCGTGATGAATATTGATCACCATCCTAGATCACTCATTCAGCAGTCCTCATTGATCATTACATTGCTGGGATTAATAGATTAGCTGGCTGAAGGGCTATTCATTTAAGGTCTATTCATTTAATGTGTGTAGGCATAGATCCAGAGTCTATGGCAAACCTAAGGCTTTCATCTTCCACCTCTGTGTAGTGCCTTATAACTCCAGGTGATAATTTTCATGCGAGAGGGTGTATACTTCAGTGTTGATATAGGTGAAAACTAATATGTAGGGTACCCAGGAAACTTGCATTAATTTGAACATCGACCTGGAAATTTATGTAACTCAGAAGGAGCCATAGTGAAACCTATTTTTAGATTACCGATAATGTCTTTGTTAATTATACAAACAGCAATTCAGGGAGAATGTGTAAAATGCTTATGAGAAGAAAATAGTTTTAAGTAACTTAAAATTCCAATTTCAAATGATTGATATACCAATTTAAAAGCATTCTTTCCCCCCCCCCATCCTTAAACAAGCTCTTCCTATTAGTTTATCAAGACAAGTCTCCTAAGAACGTTTACTAAACACATTTGGTTATCTGTATTCTGTACTACATGTTCTTGGATAGTGGGAAACAAAGGGTTCTGCAACCTGTACCCCACAGGTTTTTCCCCACCTCATCAAATGCTTCTCTACTAATCAAAAGTCCAGGTTGTCATCTGTGCTTCTGACCTACTGGCTATAAATGGAGGTTCCAATGACCTCTCCTTGGATTCAATTAATTTTGTAGAGTGGCTCATAGAACCAAGGGATACATGTTACTTATTAGATTACCAGTTTATTATAAAAGGATGTAATTCAGGAACAGCCAGATGGAAGAGACACATGGAAAGCCTCCATGCCCTCTCCAGGGGTGCCATTCTTCCCAGATTTCAATGTGTTCACCAACCTGGAAGATATCGAACCCCATCTTTTTGAGTTTTTATGGAGGCTTCCCTATACTCGTATAGTCATGATTGATTAATTCATTGGCCATTAGTGATTGATTCAACCTCCAGTCCCTCAACCCTCCTAGGAAGGTGTGGGGGAGAGTGAATGGGGGGACTGAAAGTTCTAACCTTCTAATCACATGGTTGGGTCCCCTAGCAATTAGACCCCCCTATTTAGTTTACTTAGGGACTCCAAAAAATCACCTAATTAACATAACAGACAACTTTATCACTTTTATTACAGGAAATTCAAAAGGTTTTAGGTGCTCTGTGCCTGAAGCAGGATAAAGACCAAATATATATATTTTTATTACAAATCACAATATCACAGAAACCCAGCTTAAGGCTAACCCAAGCCCTCTGCTTGGAATGGGAACTGTGGGCATGTGCACTGGGCTGATGGAGAGGGCCTACCAGGAGTTTATTTACCTGGTTGACACTTTGGGGTTCTTAGTTGGAAGGGATCCACACTGGAGCAGTGGGTGATGGGAGTGCAGAGACACGCATATTTTAGAATCTGTTTCTCTGGTAGCCTCACGGATACTATCTGAAGACTGAGGAAAACGGGATGGGAGACAGAACCTGAAGGAGCTTTTTGGAGTAGTGACTCCATTAGGCATTGGACTCTTGTCTCATTAGTGACTCATTCAGTGACAAAATGGAGGGAAGGGTAAGGAGAAAAGTCTTCCTTCTTCATGAAGCCTCTGTCATTTTTATAACACCGGTGATTGTGGAGGGAAGAACAAGGTGACTACAATTTGGTGGTAGTCAGGACACGTGCATGAGTGCTTGGGACTCATATATTTAGGGGCCCCAGACACAATCATGGAAAAGGAAAAGGTAGGTACTAGACAACATACTTGTCAGTACAGAGGAGTGAGGCTTAAGGATGCAGACAAATATAGCTTATTACAATTAAAGTGGCATTATTTATACCTATAGCTTATGTTGTCACAGAATATTTGAGTTATCCCTAAAAATAATGAAACTAAATTTCTTTCTACAACTACTTGGAATGGGTATAATGTAGTGAAAAGAGCATAGGGTTTGGATCAGAACCAAATTCAAGTTCTGGCTCTGCCATATGTTACCTGTATGACATTGGGCAAGTTGCTTAACGTGGCAGACTGCTATGTGTTCACCAAAACCCATCTTCCCTCCCTACTGAGCACATACCTTAATTATGCCTCCCAGCTTCTCTGGCAGCCAAGAGTGTCTATATGACTGAGCTCCAGAAACTGTACCGGGGACGGAAATAATATATGTCACTCCCAGGTCTGGTCCATTAAAAGTTTTTATGCCCAGGAAGCTGGCACTAATTTGAACATCAATCTGAAACTGACAACTCAGAAAAAGCCAGACTGAAATCTAATTTGGGGTTACTTATAAAGCCTTTATTAATTGTATGAACAGTAATTCTAACAAGAACATACAGAGTATCCAGCAAAAGACTGCAGGTTGCCAAAGAGTGGCAGGGCCTGGGGCTCTGACTGACCACATGAAAGGCTAGTCACCAGACAGGGATGTTTGCATTGTCTCTGCAGGATCAAGACATAACTTTTATTGCCTTAAAACACTAAGATTGGGATACATGTGCTACAGCAGTTCACATCATTTCCGTGTACTAATCTGCCTGAACTTGAATTTCTTCTCATTATAAAGGAAAGAATATCATTAAATTTATAGGGTATTTTAAGAATTAACTATAGAGTCTGGCACACAGTAAATGCTAAATAAATAGTAGGTATTGTTATGATATAATCTCTTATTCAGATTTCCCCCTTATTTAGATATCCTTTTCTCATATTTGGTGAGTTAAGTTCTCCCCCCCCCCCCCATTGGGGAAGAATGAATCATTTTAAAGCAAAACCAGCATCAATCTTAGATGGGAAGAAAGCATGATTTAATGAATGAGAACGGGCATCAGTTGCAAAATATGCAAACTTGGGTACCATTCTTAAGTTTTCTGAACCTCAGTGTCCTCATTTAGAAAGCAGGTATGAGTTATGCCTAATAGGGGATATGTGAGGATGAAATGAGATAGCAAATGTAAAAGTATCTCTTAGTCTTTGGAGTTCCATAAAAACGTACGGTTTATTATTAAAGATTACCATTTGAAACTCACAAAAACAAGCAGGTTTAATACCAACATTGTCATCCCAAACAGTGTCTGATTTTCCACTAGACTAGCAAAGTTGTTGCTTTTTATTGTAATACTTTTAATGTGGGTGGATACATGTGACTAATATTACTTTTCTGTTTTTTAATATGTTTAACTTGATGAACTAACTGCAGTAATATATTTGCAATGTCCCATTTTCCTTATATTTTAAAGGAGGGCAAAAGACATTGCTAGTAGTAAATCATGGATGCCTAAATTGGGTCTGACGGGTCAGAAAAAAGTAAGATCCTCCTTTTTCTGCTGTCATTGAAATATCCTTTGGAGAGAGATGCACTGGGAGCTGGGGCTTCATTAGGATCAAACCAAATCTTGACAGATGTCAGTTAAGCGATCCCTGTAGTGAATTTATGATCCATTTTAAACTTTTCAACGCAGTTTCTTCATTTACAAGTTATAATCTCTGCAAACTCCTCATCTGCCTTTTATAACTGTGAATTGAAGGTTATTGGAAAGTGAGGCCTACATGGAATCATAGTTGGTATGTTCCTCACATCATCCCATCCCGTCAGGCACAGAGTCGCCTATTTTTCTCTAGATGGGGAGTTAAAACTGAATATTTAAAATACCTATGCCTGGGCTCTGAGGAAGAAAGTTATAGTCCCTAACATCTTAAAGGGAATAAAAAAAACTATTGAGTGGATGGTATTTGGAACTGTGTGAAGGAGAGTGGAAGAAAATATGTTCAGTGAATAATTCAACAAAAATGTATGGAACTTGAACCAAGTGATCAAAGTGAACATCTCCTCCATCAATGTCATGTTGACATCATGTGTCAATGTCATGTTGATATCAATGTCATGTTGCTATCATGATGTGACGAGAAGGGCACTTCACCCTGTGGTATTTTTTGTTCTCACAGACAAAAAAGCAGTCTGATGAGGAGCAGTTGAATGAGGAACATTCTGACCAGTAATCACAAAACTATAAAGGACATGAAAAATAAAAAGAGATTGAGAAACTGTCACAGGTCAGAAGAGACAGAAAACATGATAACAAAATGCGCTGTGGTATCCTGGATTGGAGTTTGGGCCAGAAAAAAAAGGTCATTAGTGGAAAAACTGGAAATCCAAATAAAGTCTATAATTTTGTTAAGAGTAATGTGCAATGGTGGTTTCTTAGTTTTGATAAATATGCCATGGTAATGTAAGATGATGACATTAAGGAAACTAAAACTGGGCAAGAAGTATATGGAAGCTCTCTCTACTATTGTCTGTATTTTTTCTCTGTTGATCTAAAATTATTCAAAATAAAGTTTATTAAAAATAATATCTGGATATAAATTTTTTAAAAAAAATAATAATATCTGGATATAATTTAATAAATATTAAAATTTAATAAAATTTAAAAATAAATATTTGATAAGTAGGATTTTATTTTTAATAAAAACATTAAAATAAAATTGTAATAAATTTACATACATTATTTTTAATAAATTTCTCTCCTATCTATCTTCTATGCAGAAGAACCTAGCATTCTGGAAAGATAATGGTGACAGTATAGTTTTTGATCCCCTGGAATCACCACATAAAAGCAAATGAAGCAACCCACTAGTAAAATGAAAAAACCATCACAAAAATTGTTAACAAATCTAGTTGACATGGTATATCTATGAATGCCAAAATGCCAAGCACGTGGGGAAGAACCGCCAAAGACACCAAAACTACATGATATCAGAATCTTTATAGGAGAAATCAGAGAGAAGCACCAGATGGATCTGAGGACAAAAAAAAACAAAATAGTCAACAGGTATCACTGGAAAGCATGACCAGCTAATCTGAGAAATGCACCTGAAACTGGGAGAGGTTGTGCCCAATCTAATTATGGGTGAGTGCAAGGACCCTTCAGTAAGGTGTGAAGGGGTCTGGAGCAGTGTCCCTATGAACTTCTCAGACTGACTAGGCAGACCTATCAGGACTTCCTTCCACGACAAAACCACTTAATGAAGAAAAATTGCTAGAAATGAAATTAAAATTGATCAAGGTAAGGACATATAGATGAAGAAAGAGAAGATTCAGATAAAAGTAGGAGGGGAAAACAGAGACAGAAAATCTCAGAAAGAAGCTACCCCTTTTTCACACTATGTGACAAAAACAAAACAAAACAGAAGAAATGTTTTATGAAGTTTTAAATAAGCTATTTTGTTCCATAAACCCTCCTAAAGTTCAAAAAATTAATTTCTCAAAACTGAGCAATAAAAAAAATAAAACAAGCAAAGCTATTATGAGACAAATAAGAACAAGGAGCAGAATAACACCCATGCAGACTTGCCAGAAAGTCATGCTGACCAAACAGATTAAATCTGTACCTACTGTTTCAAAACAATTAAGACTTTGAATCACTGACATAAAACATGAAAGACCAACATAAATCAAAATTATAGAAATTCTGAAAAAAGTGACAGAATTCAGTAAAGAATTAGTAAATCATTTCAGACTATTAGACTAATAGTCACATCAGACAATTAGAAGGAATACAAGAGAAAATAAGCATAAAAAATAATGTCCTAAGAGAAACAGAAGGCAAAAAGAATAAAATATTTAAAAATCAAAAAAGAAATGAAGAGAGAAAATGATTTCAAGAGAAAGTAACAAACATTAATGATAAGCAAAAAAAAAAAAAAAAAAAAATCCAAAATATAAATATAGACATCTCTGAAGAAGAAAAACAAAGCAAGGAAATATAAAAAAAATAGTAAAATTCAAGAAAACTAGCATTAAATGTATATGAAAATATATGTGGAAAGAGCACATCATGTACCTGATAATATCAACCCAGAATAGCCAAGAAAACATGTTCTAGTAAAATTACCAGACTTTAAGAATGAAAAAACAAAAAGTCCTTTGGATATCTAGTCAGAGTAAGTGACTTATAAAGGAAATTAGATTATTATCATACTTTTAACACTGATGCTGTATGCCAGAAGAAGAAGAAGGAAGAAAAGAAAGAGGAGGAAGAGGGGAAAGAAGAGGAGAAGGAGGAAATGGAAGTGGAGGTCACCTTTGGAAAATGACAGGAAATAAGTTAATTTTCTTGGAAACTGGTAAACAAGGAAATGGTATCAGCCCTTTATCTTCCATTTCCTGTACAAACTCTATTAATGAGTAACCAAATAGTGGGTGAAGAGAAGTATCTCCTTATAGATTATTTCAACTATTAAAATGAAATGAAAAATTTGGAAAATCCCTATTTTGCAACCTTCAATGAATTAATGGATCCATTAATAGGCATTGGGCAGCATCAAAATAGGAACAAATAGACATTTTTGGTACCTCAGAATGAAAAAACATATCATTTAGAAATCTTTTACACCATGTATAATTTTGATAATGATTATCAAAATTGGGCTATGTTCTAGAAAGAATAATGGCCCCCCAAAATGTTCACCTTCTAATACCTAGAACCTATAAATGTGTTTTTTATATGGCGAAAGTAATTCTGCAGTTGTCATTAAGTTAAAGATATTGAGATACAGATGTGGGCTACACGTGGGAATTTGTCGGAAACACAGAATGTTGTTAGAGATAGAATAGATAAATTAGTGTTATAGAGAATTGCAATCATTGGTGCAGACTTTCTCAACCAGGATTCCCTGAGAGAATTAAGCTTTAACACCCTAAAGAATCTAAAATACTTAATATATTAACCACACTCCTTTGAATCTAGTTATGCACCCTTCTTGAGGGATATGAGAAAATATTAATTCAAATCATTTACAGCATTCTGTGAATCAGAAAGGCTGGAGGGTATGACCATGAGAATATGTGACTAAAGTGGAGGACCAGACCATTGAAAAAGTTCAAAGAACAGAAAGACCAGGGAATTGGTATGATCATCTATGTGTATATTGAATTCACCAAGAATTAAGACAAGAGCAGTATTGGAACGGAAATTATTGAAAAAGGAGAGCGGGTAATCCAAGAGTGGATAGACAGCAACAACAAGGAAAGGTAGAGGGTGATGTCATCTCATGATAGAAATACAAAATGGGTTTTCCGGGAGAAGGGAGAATAGATAGAATGCAGCAATAAGGAGAAAGGAGGAGATGTAGCCTACTCCAGACCCGAAGGTATAAAGAGAGTGGAGGGTAAAAAGGCCACTTAAGGGGTTACAGAAAAGTTGGGTCCTCAGGGGAGAGTTTGCTCTTTAGCCAGAGGGTGGAGAATATGTGCAGTAAATAGATGGAGGATAGAGAGTATTTTGCTGGTAATGGACCTTAATTTCCAGAAAGCACAGTGGAATGAAGAATTGAGGAAGGGTGGGAGCAGATACAGAGTTTATGGGATTACAGTGTGGGAGATGAAGAGTTCCCTGGCAGACATGGGCTATGGCATACACAGCAAGGAAGGGCGCGATAAGGATTGCTTCAGCGGATTCAAGACAAACAGGCTGTTTGAGTGGCAAAAGAAACACGCGGGTTTCCAGGGCCTCCTTATTTCGAGAAGGCCTGGAGGAGGTGTGGTCTTAGATCCAGTGCACATAGCTAGCCTATATAAATATAGTTTTAAATGTTGGAGGATGACACAGCTCTGTAAGAATCTTATGAATGTGATAGATCATCTCCTTAGAAAAATGCAGATAAACTCAAAATGAGAACAAAGTTGCAAGTTAGGATTTTTCAGAACTAAATACATCCACAAGTCTGTCTCACCCACTCCCATCTTTAAATGCTTGTATTTGTATTAAGAAAATATGATTTAGACTCTGCTTTTTACTGTGACAATATGATTAAATGATATATTCTAAATTGAAAGGGAACAATTTGTTATCCTTCCGGGGACATGTATTTACATTTGAACACAGACATACTGAAGACAAAACTTAATTCAAAGGCACTGTTGGGACAGGAAGAGAGCTAAGCTGACAGGTGAAGAGGATTTCTTAACATCTCCATGGAGGCTGCTGGCCGGAACACTCACACCAAGGCCTAACATAATTATTTAAGAAAAGCTTTCTCTTAAATGTCGGGGGTGCTTTATGGAAACTGTACAAAGCGGCAGAAACACAGGCCCTGCCCTTGAGAAACGGAAAACCCGAGTCCTTGGGGTCAGCCTGAATATGGACCTTCTACTCTTGCCTCTGCCTCTGCCTCTCCATTATGATCTTGGCTCAGTCATCTGACCTCTTTGTAGTTCAGTTTTAGGACCTTTAGAATAGAAATCATAACATCTGCCTACAGGGAACTCAGAAGTGCTGATCTTGGAGGTGTTGGTGTTAGTTAGTTCTCATCAGAGTGGCCCATACAAGAAGCACCTGTCCTTTTTCTTTCCCAAAGATGTCAGCTAAGCCACAGGAGCAGGGAGAACAAAGGAAGAAAGGCCTCTGATGGAAAAGGAGTCACAAGAAATCCTGAGAGGAGACAGGAATGAGCTCCTCGTTCCTTGGGACTTGCTTTAGCTGGCTTGAGATATCAGAAGATACACTCTTCTCAGACAACTAAGAGCCAGGAAAACCAGTTCTATTTGAAAGGCTGATGTTAATGTAGCAATTTGTGAAATGAAATGTTACATATGGCTAAGAAATGGGGGTAGTTTCTGGGGAGGAAGCTAGGGTAAGATATATCATTAAACTAGAATTCTGTATTTTAGGATTCATTTGCACACTTTAGAAACTAAGCAAAAGCTTTAAAATGTTTTTTTTTTTTCCCCCTAAAATGGAATTTGCAGTTTATTCAGGCCCTGAATTAATATTTGGGTTACTTGAATTAACAATTAGAACATGTACTCACACAAATTTTGTTCTTTTAATATTAACTTAAGTCATATTTTAATCCTATAAGCCTCAAATAGCTAAAGAATTCAAACTTCATTGGATAGGATTTTAAATGACATGATTGATAGTTGCTAATTTGGAAAAATACAATTTGCATTTCTTCTTAGTCGTCAAGGTTGAAGAGGCCTTTCATTTGTCAGAATGATAAACTTTGTATGCAAAAGGTTGCAAAGGAAGAAGCAAATTGGTGGATTGACATTTTCATCTAATTTAAAACAATCATAATTACAGGTATAAAAATATAGAAATAGAAATAAATTAGAATTACACTTCTGCCATTTTGTATTGCATTTCCATGGGCTAAAACAAATAAAAACTAAAAAATGAATCCATTGGCTTGAAAGGGGAGTTATAATTAGGCATGGGCAATAAATGAAGAGAAAAACGTTGGGACTTATCTGTTTTATAGATAATATATTATATTATATTATTATATTATAATATATAGATAATATAATATATTATAGATAATATAGATGATGGATAGTTTAGATAGATAAATAGAAGACAGATAGATAGATAGATAGATAGATAGATAGATAGATAGATATTTTCTGATTCTTGCATTCTAGTTAAGTTGGCATAACAAACACAACAAATCAAAACCCTTTGTCTTTCTCCTTTTGGGTTTTCTTCTTTAAAGAAGATTTACTTGTTTTTCAAAAGGTCCATGCTTCACATAGATGGAGTCTGTTGGCTTTTGGCACCAACAATTTGTTGCGTAAATTCCAGGACAATTTAGAGTATTTGTAATAAAAGGCAGGGGGGGATTTTTCCTGAGTGGTTATCTCTTCTGTTGACATCTGTGCCTCTGGGCCTAAGAGAGCAGGATTTTGATTTCAAAGTCAGAGATTGGATTTCCTGGATTTCTTCAATTCAAATTTGCTAAGAGCTGAGAAACTCAATGTCCAGGAAAGAAAATACTCTAAATTACAGATGGAAGAATCTTATGAGGTAGGTGCATTACCTTAGACTCAGAGCTTGGCGTTCTTCAAAAGTTAATAGTGAGCTGTAGTAAATGGCAGAGCTGAGGTGCGAAGCTTGGTGTCTTGGACTTGAATAATCAGTTGTTAAGACAATCTATGTAAATATCTATTATCCAGCCTTGTATCGATCCTGTATATATACCATTACTTTACACAAGCCATCTATGTTATCCACACACCATTTAAGTTTTTCACATCACATAGATTTTTACATTATATAACCGTATATTTAACCAAGATGAAGCTTAAAAATTAATAACAGAAAACGACATGACTTATAATTACTCAACATTAGCTAACTGGATTCAAAAAGGAAGCCATATGGTTTCACCTTAAGGCTGCATTTTCTGGGCACTATTTTGACTCTAGTTTGCACATGGCTTGGGGCTGAACAGAGTAGAAAAGACTGCAGACCTGGTACAGAGCCAAGGCACCACTGGAATGGAAAGCGCAATGGAAGCAGCCCTGCAGAGCAGCTCTTGGGAACATGAAACTCTCTTTCCTGTGTACTCATGTCTCAGCTCCCAGGAAGGGGTAGGAGTCATGGCTGGAGGGACAAAGTATGATTAATATCCTGGTTTACACCTTGATAGCTCATTAAGCTGAGTCAGCTCTAGCCAACTTGGGACTTCACCTGATGATTGAATCACTTTCTTATTAAATTTCTAAGCTCTCCAGGAACTGTCTGGCTCCCCAGCAATAATTAGCATCTGCCAGTCCCTGCGGACTGTGTGGAAGTAGGAGAGAAAAGCGCTGGACACCCCACATGGCCTCTTTGTGATCTTTTATGGATGGCAGGCCTTGCACACACGTGCAGAAGGAAAACAGCTTTACCTATAATATCCTAGTGCATGAGGGTGCAGCCCCTGGAGTTAGGCTTGCTGGACTCAACTCCCAGCTCGGCCATGTAGTGGCCGTGACTTTGAGCAAGTTACATAAACACTAGGTCTGTCTCCGTACCGTCAAACAATGAGGAAAATAATGGAGCCTGCATCTTAAGCTGTTATGAGAATTAAATAACATGTGTAAAGCTCTTGGAAGAGTGCCTAACACGTAATCGGCCCTGAAAATATGTCAGTGACTAATACATGCAAATTTTAGGGAATGTTCCCTATGAAAGTTGCAGCGTCCTACACTTTGTCTGGTGGCATAAAGAATCTCATATTCTCTTAGTAAATTCCAGATGCTATTTTCCAACAATGACAAGAATCTTGGCAAAATCTTAATATCACTGTCGAGTAAAATATTTGTTACCTCTACGCTTAAAATATTTATTATCTGTTGTAATTCCCATAGTTAAGGTAAGTAATACAAATGGTTGTCTGTATTACCTACCGTGCAGTAGTAACGGCATAATAATTGTGATTATATAAGCCACATGCACAAAGTTTTGGTATACAATTAGCTTTGATAAAGTCATCTTTGCACATATCATTTCTCAGTGGTCACCCACATTTGTAGTATAATACTTTTAAGTTTCTACAAAGTAGAAGAGCAGTATTCAAATAATTTGTAAATAAGAAAAAAAGACATGTATGAGTGACAAGCTAAACAATAACACAAAACAACAGTTCGACAGATTTAGGTTTAAAGAAGTATTTAGTGAGCATCCATTTGCAAGGCACAATTTACAAGAACTATAGAGACACAATACAGAGAAATGAAATAGCAGAAACTGTGCTCCAAGAACTCAGTCTGGGGAAGGGTACAAACATGTACAGAAACACTTCTAATTCAGGAGAGACTCTGGTGGGTGTGAAAATAAACCTGCTTGCAAAATGCCAAGAAAGCCACCAGAGTAGTAAGGCTTTTGTTTGAGGATATGAGAAGCATGTGTGGAAGAGAGAAGCGTGTTGGGGAAGAGGAAAGAAGGTAGACAAGGCCACAGAAACGGCATGCTCAGGGCAGGCCTAGACTTCTCAGTGAGAAAGAGCAGGGGGAAAATAATGGTAAGGGTACCGTGAGCCGCTGTGTAGAAAGCTCTGTGTAGCAGGCTGAGGAGAGCCGATGTGACAAAATGACCCAAGGAACCATTGAAGGTTTCTAATAAGAATAATGGCATAATCAGAACGTTTGTGGGAGTATTCCTCAAGTACAGAGTAGAAGCAAAGAAGACTAAAATACGGATCTGAACATTTGAGTTCTGGCCTTGGTTTGACCATTCTTTTTGTGACCCTGGCTCCATTCTCTCTTAGCTTCAAAACAAGATAATAATCCTTGTTCTGCCACCCTCCTGGGGCTCTTGCAAGAATGAACTCAGAATATGGTCATTAGGGTCTCTTGGTGGTGGGAGAGACTGGACGCAGGGGCACCATTTAGGACTCCATTTACTGGAATCAGTGAGAACCTGGGCTGGGCAGCAGAGTAACATACGATGTCAGGATTGGGCTCTTTCCTTTCCTTCTAATATATGATACATAATTTATCCATTCATTGTGTTTTTTTTTAATTTTTCCTATCTCAGAGTTTTCTGTTGGAAGGTGTTAATACTACCTCAAGAGAAGCATTTTTATATTACTTTTCACTACTTCCTCCAAGGTTTGTGAGTAACCGTGACATGAGAGCAAATACCACTTAAGTAGTTTTATGCTAATATGTCCCATTTCCATTGGAAATTAGACGAAGTATTTTCACTCTATTAAAAATGAGAATGAATATGATTAAATTTTGTCATATTGTACAATACTATCTATGTGGATTTTTTATCTGGAATCTCTCTCACTCTGTATACCGGAGGTGCCATTTTAAGAGACGTTATCTATGCTCGAGCAGTAGTTCTCTGTAATCAGAAGTGTTTGGACACTGATGGTAACCACTTCGAGCCTCTCTTGTAATTGCAGACGTCAAACGTGACTTGTATTCATCTTTTGTTATTGATATATATTATTACAATTAGTACAGTTTTTCCTTTCTTAAAATGTGTATACATATTTTTGGCACCCTCTGCATATATGCGTATTGGTCTTTGATATAGTCTACTTTACTATAGTGCTTAAATTTTGGACCCAAGTTGGACTCCCTTTCTATCAATTGGACACTGCCTTCTCCTATTAGGATGCACAGAAGTCTTTCAGCACCTCTTTTCCTTTCTCTCTCTTTTTACAAATCCTAGGCTCTGACACAGGACTTTATTAATGGTCCTTCAGAGGGGAATTCATCTCCGGTAGCAAGCTTTGAGTCTCATACACAATGCTGGTTTGTGCTTCTTTTATATGCTAAAAAACAGGCCCTTTCTTCTCAGTGGAACCTGTCACAGAATTATACATCTCTTGAACATAAGTAGGGGACTGGCTTTACAAGCTGAGACTGTAGATTTCTAGGTGTCTATCTCTTTTATAGTGAACCTGTTCTTACTCCAAAATGTAAGGGCTTGTCCTGTGTCACCAGACTAATTGTAGAAAAATTCTACCAGCTCCAATCTTAGGCAACCCACCTCAGGGCTTGTAAGTGTCCTGTAAAGAAGAGTTAAGGATTTCTTCTCCCATATCTTGGGGAGAAAAACACTCAGGACTTATTTCGTCTAGAAAATATGCAAAAATAAAAGATTCCTTAGGCTCCTGACAACTGAAATTCAACAAAGGTATTATGCGTTCTTAAAGGTAGGGTTTGAAATATCAATAAATGTCATCAGCAGAGACACAGTGCTCATTTCTCAGTTCCTGCACATTACTTTATTACAATGTAAATTGGCAGCTGATTATTACTGCTTTATTACTTTGGTCACATGCAAATTGACAGCTGATTATTGTGTGAGATTCTGGAGTGTGAGGGAGAGGAAGTCCAGCACAGAAACCCCCCATGCAATTTGTATCCCCATCTCTTCACCCCACTCATTCTTTAGCCTTTCTTTTATCCAGTCGCATTTACTCTTGAAGCAGGGCTCAGTAGCAGAGGCCTCTCCACATCCCGGGCCTCACCTTTCCTTGACCTAAAGCTTAGTAATAGATTATCCCCCTGCAGCTTGAGCTTGAAATGTCCTCTATCCCAGTTCCCTGTTTTAGAAAATTACCCTGAAACTTATGATTTATGCCCCCATGCTTACTGATCACAATCTTTATGGCCTAGCATTCTTTCCAGGGTTACTCTTATCACTGCTCCTAGGTTGATAAGCACTGATAGAGAGCCACATATCCACAGGGAAGGCTCCATGCAGATTCTGGGAACCATCACTGGCCTCTGGAGGAACGCACAGATTTTCCCTTAAATGTCCCAGGCTAGTCTGAGAATGTTAAGGCAGTTTTTGGAGGTGTTAATCCACTGGCTTCTCAGATCACCGGTGCTCTGATAATAAAGGCTTATTCTATGACCCAACTCCTGTGTCAGTTTATTGGCTGAGTGGCACTGGCAGCATGAGCCCAGGACTTGTTTGGCCTCCAGTTTCACTCTTACCTGTCTGCCCAGAAAACTTTATCACACATAAGTATGCAGGCCTGAGCGCAAAAAGAAGCAAGTCAGCAGTGGTACTGTCCTGGAGATTAAGAAACATGCTCTGAAGTTCCCATCCCTAGGTCCTTTCCTCAGCACGTAATAAAAAATTGGGCAAGGAGCAGTGAAGAGGTTTCCTAAATTTCAGTCTAAGATCTTATGTTAGGCTAGTTGTCTTTTTTTCTGTATTACGTTATCTCCCAAGTGATTGGTATAGCAAGGATAAGTATGTATGTACTTGAAATACATTTTGCATCTGAGGAATAATCAATATTTTTTTTTGTCAATATAAAATACAAAACTCACCTTCCCTATTTTCAAAAACTGATCATAATGTTCTCTTACAAAAATTCTGATGGTCTTCAAAAATTGCTTGTATTCTTTTTTTTCCCTGTTTTATAGAGAAATAGTTGGCATGAATCACTGTATAAATTTAAGGTATACAGCATGATGGTTTGATTTACATATATTGTGAAATGATTACCACAATAGGTTTAGGTAATGTCCATCATCTCATATAGATATAATAATAAGAAAAAAAATCCCCTTGTGACGAGACCTCTTAGGATCTATTCTTTTAACAGCCACTCCTATTGTTTCCTGTTATTCTTTATTCCAATTCTACTCTTATTCTTTACTCAAATACAGTATATTACCTTTTCCTATTCACTGAACACCCACTACCCACTTCGTCACCTATGATATTTTTTCCCATAATTTATTAACTATGACCAGAAGAATTCTCGGTTCTTGACTGATGAAGAACAAGCAAAGTCTAGATCTTTCCAATTTCAGGGAGTCTTCTACAGAACATTATATGTGTGAATAGAAGCATCTTGACCAACCCTGTCAGTATGCCCATCTCTACCTGATTAAAACTCTGCTTATGCTCTAAGGCTTCTTTTAGGTCTTATTTACTCCAAAAAGACTTTAGTAAAAAACACCTCTACCCACAGAGATCATGTCACTTTATGAAAATGTGTTACTTACTATTTGGGACACCATTTGGAACCTTATTCAATACTGCCTAATAGAGAGACTTAATTTGGTAGACACTTTTCTTGGCACCAAAGTGGTAACTACCCCAGACAAGGGACTGATATCTTTTTTTGATGCCCAGCAAATCAAGAATACTTTTACTTATATACACAGAAAAAGGTTGAGAAAGAGATAGGTAATTGTCCCCACAATATTGATTCCACCTTTCTTCTTCAGTTAGAGAACACTCACGTGTTAGCTGGGCACAAAACTCTATCTAGACTGCACTTGCCAGCCATCCTTTATTCTAGCTATGAAAGGTGACCAAGTTCTGTTCAATTGGATATAAATGGTATGGTAGGCTAATAAGAGCTCCCAAAGTCATGTCCTCATTCTTATCTCCAGAACCTGTGACTTCTACCCTATTTGAAAAAAGGTCTTTGCAGATATGAGTAGTTAAAAATCTTGAGGCAGAGAGATTATCCTGATTATCTGAGTGAGCCCTAAATTCTGTCATAAGTACCTTTATAAGAGAAAAGTGAGGGAGATTTAACATACATAGAGGAGAAGGCAATGTGACACCCATTTGCTGGACAACGTTTTGCTAGTGCTGAAGATATTAGTTGTGTGGCTCATGGATCCACACAAACATCTCAGCAGAAGACGGAAATAAAGATGGTATTATCCAGGAAAGATCTATGGAGAACCCTCTTATCTAATAGTGTGAATCCAGTTGACATATACAGGAAACCATAAGGTTTTTCAGAATGTTATACCAGCAAAAACACTGCCATCTTGGCCTGAAAGGTATAGCGATAAAATGAAATGTCAGAAGGTTGTTGGACTCTTAAAAATTCTATAGAAAGGAAACAGGCTAATAAAACTATTCAGCTACAAACATGTACTTTCAAGAAAAAGAAAGGATGACTTTCTTTAGAGGAACAGGTGAAGAAACCATGGCCAGAGCCATGGGTACAGATGGCACAGCCACAAGACCAGGGAATTAAGCCTCAAGCTACAGAGAATTATTCCCAGACCCTGACACTTAATGGAATTTGTTCTGTTGGCTTTCAAAATTGTTTGAGAACAGTAACCATTGGACAATAAAGACCATGTAGTATTTCAATACCAGTTTATAAAATAGAAAAGTACACAAAAGCTGATGTAAAGTTCCCAAATAGTATGTTATCATTGAGAAATTATATCTTCAAAGCATTAATTTTTTAGCAATAGTTCCCATATTTTCTCGTATAATTGTGTTAAATTTTTTAGTATTTATATTTTTGGTACCTAAAAGGTCCATCATATTTGACTTCTCTCCATATCCCTTATACTCACACCCAGACATTGTTAAGCAATTACATTTGTATTTTTCAAATGTCTTACATACATGTCCCATTTTTAATATTTCAATATCCTATTTTAATCATTTTGTGTCACAACCTAATGTGATAAAATAACCTCTAACTTGCCCAATTACTTCCAAATTTTCCAATCCTACCTACAGAACATCTCTTCAGATGCCTCTCTTTCTGAAGCACAATTTTGAATGCCAATTTCAATTGTTTTACACTAGCTAAGTAATAAAGAACCCAAAGTTGGATTTATCCTTTAAGTATTTATATGAGATATACATTAGTACCCCTTTATCTGAGGGTGATAAGTTCCAGAACCTCCGTGGATGTCGTACCAAACCACATACACACACACACACACACACACACACACACACACACACGCGAGGTACGACAATTAAGTTCATGAACTCATCCTAGATAAAGTACTACATACCTCCTTGCTGAATATCACTATAATCACCTTCGAAGTACTCCTCCTGGGGAAGCTATGCACTGATGCCAACACCTAGTCCATCCTTCAAAGCAATTTTGGAACTCTTTCTGGAATGGCCATCAGAACTGTCGTCGTATTATCCTTGTGTCCTGAATGTCATCAAAATGTCTTCCTTCCAATATTTCTTTTATCTTTGGGTAAAGAAAGATGTCATTGGGGGCCATATCAGATAAGTAGGGAGGGTATTCCAATACAGTTATTTGTTTACTGGCTAAAACCTGCCTCACAGACAGTGACACGTGAGCTGGTGCATTGTCATGATATAAGAGCCATGAATGGTTGGTGAAAAGTTCAGGTTGTCTAACTTTTTCACGCAGCCTTTTCAGCACTTCTGAATAGTAAACATGGTTAACTGTTTGTCCAGTTGGTACAAATTCATAATGAATAATCCCTCTGATTTAAAAAAGATTAGCAACATCTTTGCAACAAGTTCGCATACTTAATTGTCACCCTGCGTAGCCATGGTTCACACCCATACCAATCTCCTTATTGAATGGTTGTTCAGCTATAGTCTTAGCATTCTCTTGAGAACACATTTTCTCTCTTTTTTTTAAAATATGAATAGACAGAATTTTCCAAATCTTCAAGTTCTGATTCTTTTTTGCTTAACAATTACTTCAGTTTATCTCGCTCCTCTTTCATCTTTATATAAGCAGTAAGGAGAAACAAGTCTATACCTTCAACAGTTTGCTTGGAAATCTCCTCAGCTAAATATCCAATTTTATCACTCACAAGTTCCAACTGCCACAAATCACCAGAACACAATTCAGCCAAGTTCATTGCAACTTTAAACAAAGATTGCCTTTTCTTCAGTTTCTAATAATATGTTTCGTTTTTCCATGTGAGACCTCACCATAATGATCTTTAATGTCCACATTTCTACCACATTCTGTTCACGATAACATATATATTCTCTAAGATGATAGAGGCTTATTCTATTGTTCTCCTCTTTTCTTTCTGAGCTCTCAACAGAATCTCTTTTAACATCCATATTTCTGCCAACAGTCCTTTCAGGGCAATCTAGGCTTTTTCTAGCATACATTCAAAATTCTCTGGCCTCTACCATAACCCAGTTTCAAAGCCATGTCTATGTTTTTAGGTATTTGTTACAGCAACACCTCACTTCACAGTACAAAAATCTGTATTAGTTTGCTCGAGTCATAACAAAATATCACAGACTGAGTGGCTTAAAGAACAGAATTAATTTTCTCACAGTTCTAGAGGCTAGAAGCCCTGGATAGGTCTGGCAGGGTTTGCTTTCTCGCGAGGGTGCTCTTCCTAGCTGTCAGATGGCCATGTTCTCTCTGTGTCCTCAAATGGCCTTTCCTTAGTGCCGGTATATAGAGCAAGAGGGAACTCTCTGGTATCTCCTCTTATGAGAGTAACCCAGCCAGATTAAGGCCCCACTTTTATAACTTCAGTTCACCTTTATTACTTCCTTATTGACCCTATGTCCAAATACAGCCACTGGGTGCTAGGGTTTCAACATATGAATGTGAGTAGGGGAGGTGCGGACAAAAACATTGTCCATAAAAGCAATAAAAATAAGCTTTATTATTACTTGTATATTTCTCTTTTTGTACCTGTTTGGATTTGTTTATAGGTAGCACAAAACAGAAAAAACAACTCAATGTTACTCAACCAGTTTAGTCAGGAATGTGGATCCTGAAACATGGTTCTGGACACGCATATCCAGCAACTGGGATAACTGGCTGCCTACTCAGCAGCAAGAGGCTCTGGCTTCAGTGCTTTTGCTTCATCACGTGACGAATCAGCAACTCTGTCTCTATGTCTACTGGAGAGCATGCTGACATTGTCTTTTGCCTTGAGGTCAGACTCCTCAAGAGGCTGATTGGTTCACCCAATCAGTGAAGGACATATCTGTATACAAAACCACTTAGGAGGCTTTGGTAAATGGAGGCTTTAGCACTCAATCTGCATCCCTGATCCAGTAAGCCATGGCCAGGAAAGAAAGGTCACATGCTACTTTTTCTGCAAGAAACACATCAGAAGGAGGTTGTGGATATAACAGGCATTTCCCAAGACAGGGTAGGGTAAGTGGAAATCACCCTGCTTGGTCTGGTTAATAGTCTATCTTATCATACAAAAGTGTGATAAAAAACTATGGTGACTATTTTTTTTTGTGACTATTTAAATTAATAAAAATTTATTACAGTAAAAGACATGATGCCATTAATCCCCCTCAAAATACTCACCCTTGCTTTGAACACACTTATCCTAACGTTCTTGCCACTTTCTGAAGTGGTTCTGGAAGTCCTCTTTTATGAGTATCTTTAGTTGCACTGTCATGGCTGCCTCAATGTCCTGAATCAATTCAAAACGCTTATGTTTCGTGGTTGTTTTAACTATGGGGAGGAGCCAGAAGTTGCACAGTGCCAGATCCAGTGAATAAGGTGGATGAGGACACACTGTAATGTTTTTATTTGACAGAAATTGCCATACCAGAAGCGGTGTGTGACACTGAGTGTTGTCATGATGCAGAATAAAACCGTTTGCCCATTTCACGTAAATGCATTGGGCATGATCCATGATTTACAGCACGCTTCAAAACACACCTTCTCTCAGCCGTAGCTCACAACTGACTGACGGCACTGAACAACTTGAAACTTGTCACATACTGTTACTGAGGTTCATTGCACCGCTTCCCATATTGCAGATCCCTGGCTTTCCGTTGGATGGCACTCGGCAGCAGCATTCACTGTATTTTGTGATCACAACAGAAAGGCTCTGTGTCACACATCACTTCTGGTATACAGCAATTTTTGTCAAATAAAAACATTAGTGTGTCCTCATCTACCTTGTTCACTGGATCTGGCACTGTGCAACTTCTGAGCCTTCCCCAAAGTCAAAATGACCATGACAGGTAACCATTTTGAATCAATTCAGGACATTGAGGCAGCCATGACAGCACAACTAAAGATACTCACAAAAGAGGACTGCTTCAGAAAGTGGCAAAAATGATGGGATGAGTGTATTTGAAGTGACGGGGACTATTTTGAGGGGAATTAATGGCAACATGTCTTTTACTGTAATAATTTTTAAAAATCTAAACATTCACTGTAGTTTTTGATCACACCTTGTAAACGCTATCTTTTTCCACAAATATTTACTATGTGCATTTATTGTGTTGCATGAATGTTGCTGGTTGCTGGGAATACAATGATAAAGAGGTCAAGGTCCTTTCATTATAAGAACTGTCACTTTTGAGGGGAGAGATACACATATTAAAATAACTATCATTCATCACGTAAAATGATTCATCATGAAATATTAGTTAATAGTTATTGATAAGGTGCTCTGGGACTCATATGTCAGAATGACTAAGGGAGGTCTTAGTGAGACCAACACATGGATGGCAACAAAATAATCATTTAGAGAGCAAGTAGCCTTTAGTAGGTGGAGGAGAGCATTTCAGTAGAAGGGAACAGCCTGGGCAAGGACTTATAGCTGCATAAGCATATGGTTATTTGGGAATACGCATAGAGTATACCAGGGGAACACCTATATACCAATACACAAGGAAATAAAGAGGTGAGGAGTAGTGAAGAAAACACTGTAATGTAATTTAGATTCAAAAAAAGAAAAATCTAGGTTCTACCTTGTAGCTGCAATCTTTTCTTTCTCTGATCCCCCTTGTAGATCATGTTACTTGCTACACTGGTGGAATGCAGTCATTGCTGTTCTTATCTATTCTAAAGACATAAGCACATAAAGGGAAGAATCTATTGATTGCTTTCTGTATCTTCATTGTATTTAGCACAATGCTATAAATACAGTAGACAGTAAAAAATTAAGAACGTCGAATGAGTAGTGTTTCTTGCTTCTGGATTACAGTGTCTTGATAATTCTCCTAAAACATAGGTCACCTCAGATGTTTCTTCTAAAAAAACATAAGAAATTTTCAACTTATTAGCTTAGGATGACACTGCAGGCAGACCAAAAAGGAATGGGAGTCATGTCTTGAAACTGCTGACCAGGGTTAGAGGTATCAAGCACACACCATCTTCTTATTGCATCCTGAGAGAAACCTGGTTTCGAGCAGTTATAGAAAACCCACCTCACTGAGATGAAGGATTCCTGTTTGTGATGCCTTAAAAGGTTGACTTAGAAGAATAAGGTTAAATATAACTATAACTAAACCTAAGTAGGGTTTGGCAAGGCACATGCAGAAATAGCACTAAATCAACAACAGAACAATATGATGCAGGCAAATAAATGTTGACATTATTATGCAGACAAAGCAGTTGACAATAAATGTTAGAACTGATGTCCGCAGAAGATGCTGAACTTTTTAGCCTTAAGACATCACAGGTGGGATGGCTCTATGCTGGAAGAGTATTCCTTTAGATAAAACATTTTGTTCAGTCTTTCCAAATTTAAGCTCACCAAGGCCATTTGAGGTAATCAAGGTCTTACTTGCCATGAGACATAGCTAAGTCAGAACAATGAGGAGCACACTATGAAGTGCTTTCTGGGTGACAGCAGAACCTGTACTGAATGTCACAGGCTCAAGGAAGGCAATTTGGGAGGGTCTAGAAATTAATCCAATACCCTCATTTTTGTCCCCATTTTACAAATGAGAACTTGAAGGCTCAGAAAATTATGCCAAGTAATGGTTTAAGAAGAGGCAGATAACCCTTCAAATCATTATCTGTATGGTTCAATGGTCTTAATGACATCCTATTGCAGTCTTCGTTCCCCAAGTACTTTCAGCATGTTTTCCAGTTTTTGGCCAGTCATTCTGATGACAAAAATTAGAGAAGGCATCTAAGTTTTTATTTAAATTTTTCCATTTCTAACTCAATATTTAGGACCACTAATTTAATCCAATTATGACATTCTGGTGATTAAAAAAATGACATTTGCCCCTCATTTCTTTCACTTTCCCTTTTCCCTCTTCTCTGCTCTCCTCCCCTTCCCTTTTTCTAACTTTTCATTAACAGATGTTTCATCAACCCTAAAAACAACAACAAAACAGCATTGACAAGTGCAACCAGGAGCCAAAAGAACCATTCTTTGCCTTTATTCTCAGTTAATATTTAAATCATGCCATTAACAAATAAGGTTTGGTCAATCTTTTTACAGAGAAAAGTTATCCTGGGTTTGGCATCCACCTACAACAGGCATACTATTTTCTTGAAATATAAAAACAGCCACTAAGAACTAGTTTTTTCTTCTAGTAATATCAGTGACCAACGTCTTATTTACTTTTCCATCGCACCAAAAACTATTACCTGTTCCTTTCCCAAAATTATTTCTTCTCTTGACCTCTGTCTTGTTCTTTGCTAAGTCTACTTTTGGAGGCTTGTCTTCTGTCTAAATTCTAAATCTTGGAGTCCTTAGAACGTGGTCCTTGACACTCTTCTTTAAATAAAATAGAGGGTCTCATCTTACTCTCAAGACTTAAATTATCATCATATAGCATATATTTCTAAATGTTTATCTTTAGGTTGGGCCTTTCTTTTAGACACATAAATACAACTTCCCATTCTATGTTTCTTCACAGTTATTTCATAGATACCCTAATGTAATCAGCCAAATCTAAATGTTTGAGCTTTTCCCCCCCAAAATTGTTTCAGTTCCATTGTTGCTTGTTTCTATAAATGGTGGCTCCCACTCAGTTGTTCCTGACAGCAGTCTAAGTGTCACACCCACTCCATTCAGCCGATATCTGATCAGGCACCAATTTCCCAGTTTACAAAGACTTAGAAAACAATGAGAGGTTATTTTTCTCACTTAAAATATCTAGAGGTCGGCACTGTTGGCATCAGATAAATGGACTGACAATATCAGGAGCAGCATTCTTCATTCTTATTACCTCATTGCTGCAAGATGGTTACCCCCCTAGTGGGCATTATATACCTGTTAAATGCAGGAAGAAGAGAGAAAGACAGCACTACCTTCTTTGGAACTCTTATCAGGAAAGCAAAAGCTTTTCTAGAACCTTCACAGTAAACTTCTGCTGATGTACTTGCAGCCAGAACATACTGCACCTCTTCTCCCTTTCATCTTTAAGGGAGCCACAAATGAACAGCAAAGGAGAAGGTAAGGTCAGCCTTACCTTCCAATCTCTATACACAGATGAGGAAGTGATGGGGAGCAGTTCAGGCTTGCACTGAAATAAGATCTCTTTGATTTTTCCATTTAAAGGTGTTTCAGCTATACAGGATATTCTCCATTTGCCTTCCACATCTACTCTCTGCCATTCTCACCCAGCTCTCTGTCCTGGATGTCTAACCACAGGTGTGTATGTGAGTGGGGAGAGGGGAACCAGGAGCACTGCAGTAGGCAACAAGAGAGAGAGGTCTGCCTGGCTCTCTCTGTGCCAGATCTGGGCTAACACCATTGATTTTCTCTGCTCCAGTTTCTGCCTATCAGCTCTCTCCTACAACTGAGCACCCTGGGTTTTCATAACTGCTCTCACCTTACCCCTCAGGCCAAGTGATGGTGATGACACACCCTATCTCTGTTTCTGGCTCCAGCGCACTTAGCATTACCTGCCGCTTTCCTTCACCAGTGCCTGCACTTCTATAAATTGCCCTTTTATTAAACCCTCTTCAGTCCTCCCTTCTGTGTGTGCCATCTGGTTCCTGCCCGATACAGTCATCAATACCATAACACCGTATTATTCATATTGATAATGATAACACCACACCTCATACAGAACGAGTTGAAAACTCTGGCTGAATGTGGGCGTGGGGAAGGGGGCAGATCACCCAGCTATTCACAAGTGTGTTGCTAGCAAGGCTAAGAACTGAAAGAATGCCTTTGAAGTTCCCTTTACGCCCACCAAATTTGCTGTAGTCACCGAATGGGCAGAAAATGCATCCTCACAGTAATTTTTCTTCAATTTACAGCATTAACTATCAATTTTCCTTCTTCATTGCCCAGGCACCGTGTCACATGGGCTTGTGCACAGCAGAAGGAAAACAAGAGGTATGAGAAGCCAGACTGTTGGAAGCCCACCACCCTGAAGCCTGTTATTCCTTTCTAAAGAGCAAAAAGCTTCTGAAATGTGTATGCATAGAGGAGAGGGTGTTTGCTCCAACACCACGGGAGATGTCTAGTATTCCTTTGGGAGCACACGCTTATTAAAATTTCCTGGAGTCTCTATGATATTCCTTTCTACTCCTCTGTGCCCTGTCTTGGCCAGCGGGTTTTTATCCAAAATTTGGTTTCTTTCTCCTTCACATCCTTTGATAATCTCCTGAGGGAAAAGGAAGATTGATCCTTGTACCCCAGGTCTGAATGTGCTAGAAATAATGGAGAACAGGGAAAATGATCTATTTGTGTATAATATTGATTTTTTTCCTACACAGGTGAATAATGCCAACTAGTAATTAGATCTAGATTTTACGTTTTTTTTTCCCTATGCGTTGGATATTATTGATAATGCCTGCAATTAACAGGAAAAAATAACAAGAATATTTCTGGAACTTCAATGCCTCATCCTCTGGCTACTATACCCAAACGCTTCCTGTTTCTCATATGCTTCCCTTCCCCAGCCAAAGTTTTAGACCCAACATGTAATAGTCTGTATCTTTATGATTATCCTAGATCTAGCAATATATACGGTGTTTGGGGCAGCGTATGAATAAAACTATTCCTTAGGAATAATATAAAAATCTGCAGTGAGAATTTTTTAAACAATTATTATTAGAAAGTTTCACAGTTTTCTCTGCCAATGACTAAATAAATTACATTTCCTTAAGGCGTTTATTACAATGCTGATGAAAATTTCAGGATACAGTGCTGATGGTCACAGTAATGAAATACATGAGGCCAATTATACTGTTACACTCCTGGAGTATCTTAGATTTAATTTAAATGACTCACAGCCACAAAAGTAGAAACAATAACACATTGGTATGTTAAAGTGCCATTTTTTTCTGAGTGAAAAGGAATTTATTAATAAATAAAGCAGGGTTATCTTTCAATGACTGCATCTCACGATTGAGGAGGACTAGACTTTTACCTTATAACTTTTTTCATGATTTATTTACCATCAAGTATGACAGATCAAAGAATGCTAGAACTTAGTGGAGCTGGAAGAAATGGTCGAGTACACCTAATTAACCACCTCGATTTATGATGAGAAAGAGAAGACCAGGAAAGTCAACTGCTTGACTCGGGTCACATACTTTGCTGAGACAAAAACCTAGGACAATTTTGTTCAAAGTCTGGTCCAAGGCTTATTTATGTTACCTATGTTTTGAGTATGGATAAAATTGATATCCTACATAATATCCTATCCCAGTCAGTGGATCTGGGCCCCACTGCCAGACCTATTACTCAGAATTTCTAGGATAGCATTCAATAATCTGCATTTAAAACAAACAAACAAACAAACAAAAACTTCCCTAAGATGAGTTTTATCTACATCAATGTGCTGTCCTCTCAGTATATCCACATGTTCACCAACCAGGAAATTTACAAGCCTCATTCAGAGTTTGGGTCAAGTTGTTATTACTTGGCACGATTGATGAAATCACAGGATAGGTGATCAACTCAATCTTTAGCCCCTCTCCCCTTCCTAGAGGTCTGGGGGTGAGGCTGAAAACTGCAATCCTATAATCACGTGGTTGGTTTTATTGGTGACCAGCCTCCATCCTCAAGCTGTGTAGGATCCTCTATCTTTAAAATAAACTCAGGTTGATTGAAAAGAGCTCTTTTCCTTATGAATAACAAAAGACACTCTTATCACTTAGGAAATTCCAAGGGTTTTTAAAACTGTGCCAAGACCAGGGACAAAGAATGAATATAAATATAAATATAAATATATTTCATATTTTATTATTATACCAGAATGTGTTAATTACATCTTTTTCCTAGTGTTAATTACATCTTTTTCCTAATGTATCTTTAAGTATGAAAATATTAAAAATGTCAATGTATCTCTATCTTCTTGATGTAGTAATGGTAGATACATTCATTGTATGTGGGCAAATCCTGCTTCATCTCATTGCCATACTAGGATCCATAAGTACACAAAGGGAAAATTTGTACTTTATTGCATTTGTTTTGGTTTTAAGGTTTTACTCTTTAAACTCCTATGCCTAACTAGTATCACCAGTATTGTGTACATGTAATGCACATGTAGTATTTACCAAAATAAACCATAGGTTGGGGCAAAAGCCAAGTGTCAATTGAAATGTTAATCATTTCAGGTTGGGTTAAAGAACTGTAGTAGTCAGAATTTTCCAGAGAAACAGAACCAGTAAGAGATATATAGATAGTGATAGATGTAATAGATATAGATATAGGTACATAGATATAGATGATAGGTAGATATAGATGATATAGATATGCATATGGATATAGACATATAGAAATAGATATAGATATAGATCCTGTTCAGAGAGAGACAGAGGCAGAGAGACAGAGATCTATTCTATTTACTCCAATGATTGTAGAAGCTGAGAACTCCCATGATCTGCCATCTGTAAGCTGGAGATCAAGAACGCCAGTGGTATTGTTCAAAGGTCTGAGAGCCGGAGAGTAAATGGTGTAAATTCTCATCCAAGTATGAAGGCCTGAAAACCAGGGCACTATGGACAGGGGAAGATTGATGTCCAGCTAAAGTGGTCAGGCAGAGAGAGAGAGAATCCTCCCTCCCTTCACTTTTGAGTTCTGTTCCTGCCCTGCATTAATTGGATAATGATCACTCACATTGGGGAGACCATCTACTTTGCTCAGTCCACCCATTCCAATGCTAATCTCTTTCAGAATCTCCTTCACAGACACAATCAGAAATCTAGTCAAGGTTACACATTTTACACAAAATTGTCTATCACAAAAATCAAGGATTATTTTTGTTACATAGGCTATCAATACTTTTTGACGGGGGTAATCACTAAGATTTACTCTTTCATGAGTAAAACTAAATGTTCAGCATGCCCATGAGACTGTGAAATCTTTGAGAGTAAAGTCATATCTTACCCTTATATCTCCAGAATCTGGTATAATGTCTGGCACATACTTAATGTAAAATTACTCTATTTTCTGAAAATGTACATCAGTCGATTAATTTAGAAACTCAATACAATTACTTTGCTTTGGTACCCAGATAAGTAGTCAGATTCAAACTGCTAAGGCAAAACGATAATTGGTCCTCACATATACAGCACTTACAGCTCTTCAAAGGTTAATTGAATTAAACTGGAATGAATAAGTGTTGCACTTTAGATTTCAAATAAAAATAATTATTATTACATTCATATTAGACATCAAATTAACAGGTGTTTTGACATCTTAAATGATAATCACATTTTTAAATCAACCATTCAATAACCTGAACTACTACTGGTGACCTGAAATAGCAAAATTATTTTTCTGTACCTTAGATTTATTTGTTATATAATATTTTCTTGCTTTGGATATATGAAACTATTCACCACACAGTTGAAATATTTTGTAACACATTTGAAACTACCTTATTGACCATACAAAGTTATGCTCATGTTTCAACTTAGCCATTTAATTTTTCCAAGTATCTGTCTCTTCTAGAATTATTTTGACATAAACCAATATGTTGCAGTATTAAATGGTCTCAGAATATCTCTTAAATTGATTTAGTGTTTGGGACATAAAGTTGAATGAAAGAGCAAGTGACACAATTTTAAATGGGAAGGTTATCTCTATGTTTTTTTGCTTTTTTTTTTTAGCTTGGGTGCTATACAATATATAAGCAAAAGGCATATAGTTAATCTAAAATAATAACAGTAAAAATGAATCAATTATAATTTCAATTACTATTTATTGACTGGTTGCTATGTGTCAGGTAGTGGGTTCAGAACTATATGTACATTTCATTCTGACCACTCAACTATATAAATTAGGCATCAGTTTATCCCCATTTGGTAATCCAATACGAAGCGAAATAGCCCATCCAAAGTCACTCAACCTCTAACTGAGCTAATCAGAAATAGTAAATAAAATTTATAGGTAGAATAACTTCAAATAGAAGCAGAGGCCTGCAGGAAGGGAAGAAAAACATTGAAACTGTTAATTTTAGGTAAATCTAAGTGAATATTGACTAGATCAAGTATATGTAGCACATAGTAAAGTTTAATATACACAGAATTAAAATGCAATAACAATAATGATAAACGTGGAAAAGAGATAAATGGAGTTAAAGTGTTTCGAGAGTCTTGCACTGCCCACAAAAATGTAAAAGTACAAATTTACATGTAGTTTTAAAAACCATGTATAAGTGTTTTAATCTCATGTCAGTTAAAAAAAGTAAACATAAATTATATAATGACAAAGCTAATAGAGTAGTGAAATGGAATAATTTAAAAAGTATCTGATTAAGGAAAAAAACGTATGTGGAACAAAAATAAACAAATAATAAGTGGTAGATTTAAAGCTAAATATAAATTGATTAAATTCGCCAAATGAAAGGCAAAGATTATCAAATGGAATTAAAAAAAAACTATATGTTACTTACAAGAGATACTTCTTAAATATAAGAACACATAAAAGATGAAAGTGAAAAAAATAGGCAAAAATATATCATGCAAAATGAATCAAAGAATGCTGTCAATCGTTACACTAATATAAAAAACAATATAAAAATTTAGACTTTCAGTCAATAAGTAAAAAAGTAGAGATAAGGTATGAAATTTTGTACTAATAAAGAGAAAATTGTAATAATTTAAAAATTATAACTACTAACCATATAATTATATGGTTATAATATAATATAACCATCAAAATATATATTTAAAACTATTGGCAAAATATAGAGGAAAAAGACAAATCCAAAATCATAGTAAGCAATTTTAACATATGTCTTTAAAAGAACAAAGAAAATATTACTAAGGATAGAGAAGATTTGGACCATAATTATTAAATCTAAACTCATTCATTTATTTTGCATCCCTCACCTAAAGAATCCATATTCTTTTGTAAGACACAGGCAGTATTTAGCAAAATAAACCACAGGTTGGGCCAAAAGGCAAGTCTCAATAAATTTCAAAGATGGACATCATACAGAGAATGTTCTCTGAACCCACTGGAATTCAGTTACAAACCAAGTTAAAAAGATGTTATTGGAAAACTAGCAAATGCTTCAAAATTAAACATTTCACTTCTGAATCATCTATTCAGATTCAAAGAAGAAAATACTTTAGTCTAAGTAATAATGGAAAATGCAGTGTGTCAAAATTTGTGGGAATCCTCTAAATCCATACTTAGAGAAAATTTTATAGCCTTAAATATATATTCCAGAATTTGGAACTGGAGCCTGGAATACTGGCCAAGGGCTGGTCCCAGTCCTGTTGATATAATTCCCTTATCTGCCTGCTCTTGACAGCCACAAATCAGAATCTTTACGTCAAACAAACAAACAAACACACACACACAAAATCGTAAGTATAAGTGGTGTGAATTCAGTACCAGTGAGAAAGTAGTTACTGTATTTGGAAGTGGATTCCTTTAGTTTTGCCAATTTGGTGTTTGCACCTCTGCTCTGGATCTCAAAGACAGTCTATAGTTCTGGTCATGGCCCTCTTTCCAAAAGTAAGACCAAGGCTTACTCACAAAAGTGAGACTATTTTCCCTTTCCAAAAAAGAGGAAGTAAGAAGTACTTTTGGAATTTTCTTACTATGAACTCCGTGTGAATGATCTAGAAATATAGAAAACCTAGATAAAAACAGACTAATGGTCTTTTTTTAGTACTATTGGGCATTCCAACTATTCTCTTTTTTAAATTTCACAAATGTCTCTTAATTAGAGTATTTTATTAATAAAAAGTCAAAAATAAAAAAAATTGAATTTTTCTACCTGGAAAAATGACCCCTAAATCCCATTAAATCACCCTTTATTTATAATTTCATTTGATGGGATTTGGGGGTCATTTTTCAGGATATTACCCTTCTAAAGTGTGTTTTGATGGAACTATTTTTCAAAATGCAATTAGAAAGTTATAGCTAACTTAACAGTTATGACATAATTTGAACAGAAAATTTTGAGAGGGATATTTTTTTTTTCTTTCTAAAAAAGCCATGTTGTTTAAGATTAATGTGACAGAAAACGTGCTCTATTTCTGTCCTGTCTCAGTCAGAGAGAACTTTTAAAGCTGGCTGCAGTGGGTTTCCACGACAGATGTCAGACACATGTTTTTAGGTATTTGTTAAATGAAGCTGCATGTCTTGCTGTGGCCCCAGTGGGAAGAGTGATGCAAAGGAACTTTCTTCCGTTGACAGGGGAAGCAAAATTTAGAAGAAAATTTGTAATATACTAAGAGAAATTTCATACATCATTGAAAACAGAAGGAAGTAAAGCTAGACAGATTAGGGTTTGGAGCTCTTTTTTTTTTAAATCATGTCAGAAAGCATTCCAGTCAGTAGTCTCAACACACCCCAGATGAGGGCAGATTTACCAACTGATTGCACTGAATAACAATCTCAAAGCTTAAAGGAATCTTTGTAAAAGGGAAATAGTGAAGCTTAATGCATTGTGATTTTCTCTAAAGGTAGAATCCTGCTTAAACATGAATTCTCAGAATATAAAATGTAAAGATAAGGAAGACTATCTTGAATATACAATGAGTTTGGAAACAGGGAAAAAAAAGTTGGAAATAGTGCCTAGAAAAGCCGTAGCGTCTTTCTAGAACAAGAATGTAGAATGAAAGAAATGCCCAGGGCTTTGGCCTGGCTTTGTCGTTATAATTAGACTGATTCAATTATTCTGTGGTTGCTTTCTTTTTTGTATAAAATAATCCAATAGCTGCAAAATCAATCAGAGATCTTCATGGTTTTATGTGATCCAGCTTTCAAGATAGAAAAAGAAACAATAATCAAACTGCATTTGCTGAGAAATCATTTGTATAATCAAAATTTCTATGATTAAGGCAAGTGGGGAAATATTTTTCATTGTTCTTGTTTAATTTAAACTCCTTTCCTATCAAATATACTCAGAGTACACGCAAACCAAGTTAATACACAAGTGACGTCCACTTCTGTTTTGAGGTGCTGTTCTAGAGAAACTGTCACCTTAGATGACAATTGTAAAGCTGACTGCTATCTGGAATTGGAACTTTATTTTCCATGAACACGTATAGTATAATCCATATATAAGGTGGATGAAATGGAGCACATGAATTTCATATAACCTGGGAGTGTAGAGGAGGAGGCAGGGTGTTTGTGAATTACAGAACCAACTATAGGTGAGAGGAGTTCTGAAAATGAGAGTAAATATTTCCAGCTAACTCATAACCTGGCTGTTCATCTTTTCCCAATCGTAGGTAAAGAGGCCTAGGAAAATCTTCCCCCAGCAACCATGACAAATACTCATAGGTATTTTAGCTAAAGGCAGCAGCCCAGCTGTCACAGTGAAGGATTGACACGCTCCCCGAAGTCTACCCACCATGTATTCAGTCTTGGAGATTAGTGATTAAAAACAGGAGTGATGCAAATGAAGTGCAGTTGATGAGATTTGCTTGATACATTGCAAGTCAGAAAGTTCTCACAAGTCTAAGCAATCACAGAAAGAATCATTTGCATTAGAAAATGAGACCCAACATGGCATGGATCGTCATGCATGTGGATGAACATGAAAGCAAGAAGGATCAAGCAAACCTGGGACTACACAGGACCAGAGGGATCACGTGAGACATGCAAATAAAGCCACTGGGAACACAGGGTTTTATCAATACCCAGTTGAGAAGAGGCTATTAGACTGTAGTTCTACCCGCGGGGTATTTATAATTGCTGTGAAGATGTGTAAACTTGAACGTCCACATGCCACTGCTAGTTTGTTTGCCAAATTCCAGCCTCTGCAACAGCTGTATTGAAATTCAGCCAGCTCAAAGTCCCCACCCACCTAACATCACATCACTCCCTGTCCCTCATGTCCTCAGTAGTTCTTAGGAATTCCCAAGCACACTCACCATCTCCCTTTCTGGCCTCATCCTTTAAGTGGCTGTCTGAAGATTGTGTGAGGTAGTCACCCTCCCTCCAGTATTTTTCATGACTGCTATATGCTATAAAAATGAGCTTCTGCAGGGTTTGCCAGCACGTCCACTTTGGAAGACCTTCCAGAGCCCACTGGTGCAGTCACTACATTCCACACAGAAATAGAAAGAAGGTTCTCCTGACCTCTGGGCAATATTAAGTTACCTGAGCCTTAATGCAGCACTGCATGTACCATGAGGCATTCCAGACCTCCTGTCAAACAGTCTCTGTAGCTTCTCTGAAATCAGCTCTCATCTCTTGGGCCAGTTGAGGAACAGAAACAGCCTTGCCTTCGTCTCCCCACTCATTATCTCTTTCTGCTCCACACCCAGACCTCCCTCACCCTTTACTCTCCCCAAAATGCCTTTTTCAACTAAAATGAAACAAACCAGAAAGAAGCTATTGTGCATGGGAATGGCATCTTAGGAGGAGGAATGAAGGGCCACTGTCCGGCACATCCAATCTCTACATTGTTCTTTATGCTATTATGTCACATGAGAAAATAGTTTTCAAAAAAATTATTCCAATTGGGTATTAGTCTCACAAAGACAAAGTACCCACCACTGACAAGGCACTTACTGATTGTTTGCCTGTAGATAATTCTACAAGCTTTTGCCTCAGGGAGAAGGGCTTTCAAAGAGCCAGAGGCCTGCTCCTCATTTTCAAGGAGACAAGAGGGTTTAGGATGGACTGTGATGAGTTTACTCACAATCTTCTGATTCCAAAGGTGCCTGGAAGATAATCCAATTGCAGGTCTCTAAGAAGCTGCTTCCTCTATATTTGTGTTTAACAAAACCTGTATCTGATAACATGTTAAGGTTTCAATGTGGAACCTTAAAGCAAACCATGTAAGAGCTGAAGCTCTGGAGAGAGTCAGTCCTGGATGTGAACCCTGGCACCGCTATTCTGTAACTGTTATCTTCAGTAATTTTCTTAACTATCGCATCCAAGGCTCAGTTTCCTCACCTATGAAATGGGGGTTAAGTAATAACTCGTGTTGTCAGTGAAGTCTAAATTAAATAACGCTTTTTAAGGGTTTGCCTCATGTACGGTAAGTGGTCAGTAATTGTTGGCTACCATGACCAGTACCATGAATTTAAAACAGATAAGCCTGGAGCTGACTAATGCAAATTTTAACATCTCCTTCAGAGAATTTGTTTCCTAAAGGTTGCTCTTAAATGAAAGTTGGAGCAGACACTAAATACTGTCACCTACAAAGAGGGAAAGATACATGCTGCAGGCATGGCAGTGAGTTGCATGAGGGCTGAAGATTCTGCTAGAAGAACCTGCTGGAGTTGGACCTGGACTCTTCTAGAGCAGCTGATATGGAAGAAATAAAAGAGTGTGATAAAGACTCCCTCCCAAATAATCTTCTATAAAGTTTAAGTTAATGTGAAAGTAATAAGAAGAGTTCTAATTCCATCTGGAAAGCATAAATAGGTTTTATTCTAAGTCAAGAAATATAATAGGGTCACACAAAACACAAGTGGGTGGCAGGTGGCTCTGTGCTGGTGTGCCTGAAGGGGGAAAGCGATTCCCTGACACTACGAGGGCTCTCTGACATGTAACTTATTGGCTTGGCCGGGCCCACTTTGTCTCCTAAAGATGATTAGGGAAACATGACTAGGGAAACACGATTAGGGAAACCTGTGTGGAAAAACACAGGTTCTGTAGTGTCACTGAGTGTCCTGAGGTGGCACTATTCTATGTGCCCAAGGGGACATCATGTGTTGTGTAGATGCCTCAGCTGCCCAAGAACACCCAAGTCAGCTTGGCTGCTCATCAGGTCCCCTGAACTTTACGAATTGGGTTCCCTATGTGGGTAGAAAGTGGATGGAGGGGGACATGAGGAGATTATTCACAAAGTCTTTTCCAACACAATTAGAAGGCAAATGAAGAGAGTTGAATGAAAGTCAAGTATCATTGCCTTTATTTTGCAGATTACAATTCATGATTGGGCAACCAACGATGAAAAATAATAAGGCAGGTATAATAGGGTGATGTTTTGAAAATTATTGACTTTCTGAGTTCATGGTCTTCACCCAAGTTGGCCCAAGACAAACATCTGGATGGGAAATTAAGATTTGTTTCAGAAAAAATGAAGGGAAAGACTGAGGTTATACTTGACTTCTGACACTCAAAATAGGAATTTTTAGCAACATAGGTCCTTACTAATATCCTAAATCTCTATTTTCTACACTGGAGGATTCCACTCATTTTCTCCTCCATGGTGTAAAGAAAATACCCTTTATAGCTAAGTTCTGACAAGGGAGGGCAAGTCAATATGGCTTACAGTTCTATAGTTGACTAAATACATTACAGAGGACAAAAGGGATAGAACCCAAGGGATAAAAGGGACCAGAGAAAAAGAAAGGGATGAGGGGAAGATCATTATATTTTGTGACAGGCATTGTCCTCTCTGGACTTCAGGCTAGAGAGGGTGTGGGTGGATATCAGATATCAAATAATGAACATTCAGATGGGGGCGTCTGGGGGCTCCTGGGATTACAGGAGAATGCTATCTTGCAGCTCTCCTATATCAGCCTTGTCAGTCACCAAAGTTCAACTTGGTTGTTCAGCAAAGTTAGGCAAAGACAGGCCTGAGTTAGCTTCCCTGGGCCACCTGTAATTCCAAGCAGCATAGACAGGTCCCAGGTATACCCGAGAGTCTGGCCGAGGTCATGGAGGAGAGCAGCACCCTCATTGGGGTCAGGCAGCTGTGCAATGAGGGCCATAGAAGGTGTGGCCTGGGCAAGAGCCAAATGGGAGTTACCCTCAGGACTCAGAGGTTTATAGTACCCATAGGAGAGGAGTAGGGGGCTAACTCACCTGTGGAGTACAACAGGCACTGAACAAGACAAGGGGGAAGAAACAAGTTAGAATGCAGCCGTGAGGTAAACACGACATGAGAGATCACTCGAGAAGACTGGGAGCCAATGGACACCATGTCAGAGGACCCTGATTTTGCCTCCACCAGGAGCTCTCATAAGTCTCCACACCTCTGCCTCATACCCACATAATTTCCTAAAATGAAGCCAGGTGCTAACCAGGCAACTCACAAATCTGACATACAAATAGTGGTTTTTGGTTTTTTTCCGGTTGTTTTTTCCCTAAAGGATTGAGTTGAAAGTATTTTTATGAAGTTTGCAAATCAGATTATGTTTTAACTAAAGTATTAAAATCAGTTGTCAATTGTATCAGTTCATTTGTTTGTTCTCAGGTAATCAGTGGCAGCAAAATCATAAAAACTTACAGAAAAAGTAAAACGACTACACATTCTCTGCCCATCCCAGCTAAAGCATGAGTGAAATTTGCGGTCCTGCTCTGTGGCTAAATCATACAAGAACTGGGGAAGGACAAACAAGTAGAAGCACATGTGTGTCTCATCAAGAATTCCTGAATGGAGTCATTCACGGCAAGAAGGAGAAATGATAATGTTAAATGTTGAATCTGTTCCAATATGCATTTTTTTGAAAGAATATGTGAACATGGAGGGAATGTCACTAATTAGCTCACACTAAGAGCAAGGTCGATAGCATTGAAAAAATGGTCATTCTGAAGTCAGTGACTAAGCATTAAATATGTCTACTGCCTGACTCATGGGTTCAGTTCAGCAGTGGCATTTAATAATGTTTCTCAGCCACTCGCTATGTGTAGGCTCCTGCATCAGACATCTTTACCTGCATAACTACTCCAAAACTGGCAGCTTAAAATAAACATTTATTACTTACAGTTGCTGAGGGTCAGGATTCGCAGAGTAGCTTGGTTCGGTAATTGGGTAGTTCTGGCTGAGGGCTTCCCATGACATGGCATTTAAGCTTTAGCTGCAATCTGCCAAATCCAGCTATAGGCTGGAGGGTGTTGTCATGCAGGGTCTCCCGCACCACAACGCAGGATATGGTGAGGCCAAAAAGGAACACCAACGGAGCAATGGATAGGGGGTTCATATTCTTGCCTGCAGCTGGGTTGGAGACACAGGAAGCAGGAGCCACACGATCTGCCATCCGCTTCTCTGCCAACCAACCTACCCCTGCTTGCTAGCCGCAGTCTGTGCCTGCTAGCCCCGCCACGGCAGTTATGTTAGTGGCTAATGTCTAACTGGTTACAAGTGATGGCCAACTAGTCACAGCTGATGGCCATCTACGACCCAAGCCAGCACCTTTCCATGTGAGATCAAGAGCCTGGAAACTGCTCTCTGGAACTCCATCCCCACAGTGTGTATCCACGATGGCTTACTCACCTGGCCATTAGCGGAAGCCCTTAGTTCCTCATCTGGGAGCCCGAGGGTCTTTGTGACATGGCAGCTGGCTCCCCCAGAGTGAGGGACCTCAGACAGAGAAAGAGGGGTCACACTGTATTTTATGACTTTACCTCAGAAATTAGTTACCATCTCTTCTGCTGTATTCTATTAGTCACACAGACCACGCGGAGGTGATTGCACGGGGCATGAATTCCAGTAGCTGGCATTATTGGGGCCAGCTGGGAGGCTGCCTACCATGACTCCTGTTAAAGGAAAAATAAATTCAACTGACTTCCAGTGTTATATAAATTATTTATGTTACTTGAACTTGCAAAAACGTAAAGCTAAGTACAAACCCCTTTGGCATAAATAAGTTGTACAAAAATATAACTTTTAAAAGCTTTGTTTGCTAGTTCAGAATAATCAGGCCTCATAAAATCCAAAACTTGGTCAATCCTGTGATACAAATTTTAATAAGGTACCTCTTGATAACTCTACAACTGTCTTGTTTGTTCACTTGAAGATAAGTTTCACATTGTAGTGTTATTGAAACCTGCATTAAATAGATATCTAATCCACTTACTGCTAGAATCAACAGAAAATTCTGCATTGCTTTTTTACTGCTATGCTTTCTGCTGATGAATGGCTTCAAGTTTGCCTGTGCAAAAATGGAATCTGCATAATACATCTGCCCCGGACATAAATTTGGTCCCGGCTGCCACTGCACAAATTCTTTGGATTTCGGCATGTCTACTATATTCTGTAGGCCCCCAAATGATTCATTTCCTCTGTCCCCTTTCTGATTTGAACCACTGCATAATCTTTCTTTTCAGAATGCTGTGATATCATTTGCCTTCACTTAGCATAAGAGAGATCGTAAATGAAAGTACAAAGCAGTCAACTGAAATCATGTGGCCATGCTCGATTTTAAGATGGTACACAAATCTCTAGATGGTACACAGCATGGTTATATTAATTATTTATAACCACAGAAATGAAAACTGACCATGACAAACTTTCAGTTACAAAATAAATGTCATGGGGATATAATAATAATTTTAAAAAGAAATAATGGTGTTAACTGTGTGACTTGGGGTTAGAGATTGCAGAGAGAATTTTCTCAGTTAGGTTATCCTTAGGCTATGAAATTGCTTTGTCAATCCAGTTACACCTAAGTGCCATGATAAATAAGACCTGCTTCTTGTCTTGGCTTTTAAAGGTTTGAAAGCTCTTGGTCCTATAGACAGAAAAGGGCCACATGTTAAACCTATCAAGCATAGGAGACTGAAAATAACCACATAGAATGGCATGAACCTAAAAATCCCTAACAAAGGTGGACCATGGCGGGAAGTCACATCCTTGGCCTGTAGCTTCCTTGACAAAAGTCAATCTTGACCTTAAGTGAGCCTGTCTATCACCTTTTTTCCATCTAAGATACCCTTGCAATATCAGAGTAATCCTTTTCTCCTGACCCCCCAGGAGGTACAACCCACCACACCAGAGCAGGAAACTACAAAATCCCTCATTGTTATCTTGTTCCCCAAATACCATCTTTCTGTGCTGTAAATGCTATTCGTTATCCTATACCCACCAACGTAAAAGAAGCGTGTGTCTCTCCATTTTACTTTTATCTAATCCCAGAGATTTCCCCACTTTTCTTTCTCCCACTCCCTTAATGTACAACCAATGGATTTTATGTAACCTTCCTTCTTTGATTCTAATGTATAAAATAAGTTGTAAAACGGCCATTTTCTGGAGCATTTTCTCAATCCACTGAGACTTTGCTTCCCAGCAATTGTCGTTAGTTTGGCTCAAATAAGCTCTTATAAGCTTTCTCTTAGTCTGGATGTTTTTTCGTTGACAGTCCCAAAGTGGCTGTCAGGCTTTAGGGCACACATGTAATTTATTGTTTGTTGTCTAACTGTATATTTTCAAAATCTCTAGTTTCTTTAAGAACAACCACGATGTATTCACTTAGTTAGAACCCAAAAAAGAGTTGAGGGGAGAACAGATGAAGGAAAAAAAGGAAAGACAAAAGAAATGTAATAGTCGCTGTTTTCTGTGTCTTAAAATCATACAAGCTATAACAAGAATAGGATAAAAGAGACTTAACAGTTTAAAAAAAAAAAAAAGGGAGCACAACTTGCAACTTGCAATGTACTACTATAAATGTTTTCCCGACATGTAGATGTGTCCTGAAGTCTCAGTGTATGACCATCTGCTCAATCTCAATCATGTGACCATGCTCAATTTTAAGGCAAATCTCTAGATGGTACACAACACACTTACATTATTTATAATCACAGACAAAAAACTGACCACGACAAACTTCCAGTTACAAAATAAATGTCATGAGGGTGTAATAATGGAGATGTAAAATGAGGAGTATCAGTGTTCATTTGTAGACACATCAGCCCTGCGACTCCAAGAGGGGCAAGGGAACACAGCGGTATCTCCACCACCAGCACACGTTACCATTAGCCCTGTAGGTGCGAGAGCCAGGGGCCTTCTGTTCTGGTTCTCTTTCTCATATTCCTCTTGCTGTCTAGATTGTGAGGACCCCCTCCCCCCAGTCACCATTTTAAAGGCACAACCAAAGGGGCAGAATGACGGTATTAGCTGTTGCCACCATAAAGTTGGCCTGGTGTTGGAAAATGGTATCCATATGGTTGAGGAGGTTTTTGAATAACTTGGCATGTCATTTCCTTCTACCATCCAAAAAATACCCTCCGGAGTTGAGAGTTGCTTGACAAAGGATCCCCTGGCTTTGACACTGAGCTTGGCTTTCAAGGATGTTTCGGAGCCTCTGACCCCAGATGTCTGGATTGTCAGCCACAGTCGGTTATGTTGTAACAGTGTGTCAGGACTCCTTGCACATCTGAGCCGATAGAACGCTCACAAAATGGCTTTCCCCAGTGCCAAAGGTCTCTTGGCTCTCACCCCACATGGACCCTGGAGAAAGAACTCTGGCATTTCTTCTCCAGCTCTGTCTGCTAGGTTTATTGCAGCTGACACTAATGCCAGCACTGGAGAGACAGAGTCACATGGGGGCCTTCCTGTTCATCCCCTCTTTTGCCTGCTGTTAGGGGATGAATGGCCACTTACTCATTGAAAGAGATGAACAGATACAATCTCTCACACACAGAGCTGAGTGTACACCCCCTTTGGGCCTCTGTCCAAACAGCTGCAGGTGGAGTGAGCCCCCCTGCCCTGCTCTCTGGCTAATCAGGATGTGGTTGGAGGGTACTTTCCACAAGGATAAGAGAGAAAGTACCAGAAAGCAGTGTATGCAATGTGCTGACTTTGAATACACTCCAGCGCCTTTGCTTTTTAAAAATAAACTCTCAAGACTCCAAAGATTTTAAGGGAAAAACATGGATGGAGACAAAGAGAAACTGCTTTGTTAAGAATTACTCAGCCATAAAGAAGAATGAAATTTTACAATTTGCAACGATATAGATGGACCTAAAAAACATTATGCTAAGTGAAATAAGTCAGACAGAGGAAAACAAATACCATATGATCTCACTTATATGTGGAATCTAAAGAATAGAATAAATGAATGAACTAATCAGAAAGAGTCTCAGAGATATAAAGGAAAAACTGAGGGTTGCTAGATGCGGGGGTGGGGATGAGGGAGAAGGGGAGGGGATTAAAAAGCACAATCAGTAACCACAAGATTGCCACAGGGATACGAAAGACAGTTTGGGTAACATAATCAATAATGTTGTACATATTTTGTAGGGTATCGATGGACACGTCTTATTATGGAGACAACTTCATGGACAGTGTAAGTGCCTGACCACTGCACTATACATCTGAAGCTGAAGCTGAATGATAATAAACATCAAATATATACATAGTCACAGGACGTGGAGTACAGCGTAAGGAATAAAGATAGTGGAAATGTAACAGCTTTGTGCGATGTCAGAGGGGTTGTAGATTGGGGGGTAGAGGGTTATCACTTTGGGTATAAATGTATATTATATTGTTTTGTATACCTGAAACTAATAAAAAATAGAAAAAGAAAGAAAGAAAAAAGAAAGGAAATCTCTTGGGACAATTTTCTGATCTACTCAGGGTTTAGCCCGGAAAGTTCCCAGAAATCCATTTCACTGATGGTCACGTTCATTCTTATTGCTGAAATACTGCAGGGAATTCTAACTAAAGCCTAACAAGGAGAAGGAGAAAAGCCAGACTGGGGGGCCCACAGCAAAAGCCAATCTGCTAGCAGTAATCTCAGGTTTCGTGAACAAAAATTCCCCACAGCTCAGTGACAGTCAGACTCCTCTTTCATTGTAAATGCAAATGCATCCTCTAGACATCACAGAAGGGAACATTAGTGAGCTGCACTGCTCTGCTTGAGCTGCAAGCCACGGGGGCTGGAAGGAACCGGCAGTGTCTAGAATCTCATTAGACAGGCAGCCAGGAAGGAGTTTAAAGCATCACATCATAAGGTTGTCAAGGTAACTGGCCAGGCTGTCTCCTGGAATCCTGTAGTTCATGATGGCAGGTCCTCTAGACGAGGACTGAACAACACTGGGGAGCAGCGGAGCAGCCTGAAGTCTAAACAACAACGGCTCCCAGCCTACACTCAGAAAGGCGACATTCATGCCAGGATATTGCTGTTGGGCTGGGTCCTGGAGTGGAGCCCAGTATCCAACCATCCTACTGTTTACTGTTGGATGGGAAAGACTATCCCTGGTGTTACCCACTGCCCGGGGTTCTAGAAGAGTGCTTCCTGCCTTGTCATCAGCCTACATCTAGAAGTGGCTCTGAAGCTCCGGAAGGGTAGCTTTCACTCCCTGAGAGCTCAGGCTCCAGCTTCCTGTTCCTCTGAAATGGGAAATAGTTCGTTAGGGCTGTATAACAAGGTACCACAAGCTGTGGCTTTAAACGAAAGAAATGTATTCTCTTACAGTTCTGGAGGATAGAATTACAAAATTAAAGTGTTGGCAGAGCCACGTTCCCTCCAAAGCCTCTAGGGAGGGTCCTTCCTTGACCCTCTAGCTTCTCATAGCCACAGGTATTCCTTTGGTTTGTAGGAGCCTTCATCTTCACATGGTCGCCTTCCTTCTGTGTTTGTGTCTTTACAAGGCATATCCCCTCTCTGTATCTGACTATGATGTCTAAATCTCCTTCTTCCTGTAAAGACACCAGTCATATCGAATTAGGTTCCACCCAATGACCTCATCTTAAACTGATTACATCTGCAAAGACCTTATTTTCAAATAAGGTCACATTCACAACTACTGGGAGTGAGGACTTCACCATATCTTTTTGATAGACCCAATTCAATTCATAACAGTCCCACTCTTCACTCTGCACAAATACAGGCACGTATGGGATTTCTCAGGTTACGTCACAATCCTAAAGTGCCCACAGCTTCCAAAGCTGCTCCTGTCTCCTTTCCCAAGGTTCCAAGAGAAAAGGTATGGTGATGAGGCAGGATAAAAGTTAACAAAAACTAAGCCCAAAGGAGCTAGCAGAAGGTAATTAGTACTTTGCACCACCCGCATGCACTCCCCAGGGACCACAAAGTCCCAGCCCCTAAAGATAAATTTTTCTGTTGAAACATCTCCAGAAAAAAAGATAAGAGCCCAACAAGAATTGTCTAGTTTTTGGTGTCTGCGCAGACCATTGGAGCCTGCCCTTAGCCTGACCTCCCACTTCGCTATAATACAATTATAAGAAAATGAACACTATGGTTTGCCCCCCTCCCCCACCGTTGTTTTTTTTGGTATGCATTCTGGGTAAGGGCATGCGCAAAAAGAAACCAGTTATATAACCTGCGCATGCCAATCAAATGACCTCAATCTATACCTCAAATGTCCTGAGGTTTTACATCACATCCTCTGCTGTAAGAAAATTACCTGCACTTTCCTATATAAGAAAAGTTAACCCGAAATTTGGGGCAGCTGTCTTCTCTAAACACTGCCATGGGCACCCTCACTGCCTGACTTTCAGTAAACCTTTTCTTGCTCTCTTTTCTGAGTCTCATGAATTCTATCACATTCTGCAAACAACCAAGGCTATGCAAAAACAATACACGTGGGACAAGGCACTCATCAATAATGTCAACTGGAAGGGCACTACCTTTATTTAATCACCAGAAAGGTACAGGACATTATTCTGGCTTTCTGCTCAGTAATACTCTCCAAGACATTCTAGACTGGGCAAAGCTTTCTCAGCCTCATGAATTATTGATCCTGAACAGTGCAGGAGAAAATGTTCCTGGTGAGATGTGTCTGCCTTTGTTCTCTTAAACAGAGGCTTTTTCTTTAGCGTTAACACTGAGATTTTACACCATCTGAATGTCAGGAGAATGTTCAGAAAAGTATTCTTTTCAATCAAAGCAACAGGGTGAAGAATTCCACTCTCAGAAGCATAAGAGACATGGAGACTACACCACTCCACTCATGTGCTCTCTCCAAGGTGGACAGAGCAGGAGGCTCCCAAGATTTCCACCAGGAGCTAATGTTATGTGTTTTGAAACATCATTCCTAACAACTGGATTCAGGCCACTGACTCTGAAATCGCAGTTTTCTTTCTTAAAATAAGAACATGGTTAATTTTAGGTGAGAAAAGGTTAATGTGCAAACAAAGCAGACTTAGGAGAATAGGCTTCCCACAGCCAAGGGGAAGAAATAGAAACACGAAGAAATCTGATGTTCATCCCAACGTTCTTTTCCATGTTCTGGGATTATTTCTCCCATGTCCTGAAGCCAGCTTGGTTTGAGAGAACTTGTGAATATCATTTAGTCACTTGCTGAGTGCTTTACATCTGTCGTCTCACAGGCCCCCAAGGAGGTGGTACAGCGTAATGGCAACTAACTCAGGTCCCAGAGTCAGATGGTTCAATTCAAGTCCATATACCAGCCCCCACACCTCCCTCTATGACTCTAGGCAAGCCAGTGAGTCTCTTTCCTGTGAAATGGGAGATCCACATTCCAACTTCGTAGTGGTTGTGAAGATGAAGAGATAATCTGTAGAAACACTCAATAAAGGTTAGCTCCTAGCATCACATACTGTAATCAGTCCCACATTATCTGAGATTCAGAAAGGATAAGTAACACACTCTGGTCACACAGCTAACTGTGATTGACAGACCTCAACCCAGTACTTGGCCAACTGAAAGCCCCCCTCCTCATCGCATTGACTTTTACGTCCAACGACCTCCCTGACCATTGAGGCCAACATTGCCTTGGGGTTCCTGACCTCTGTTTTCAGTTTGGCTCCTGCCTTTCAATTTTTTCCTGGGAATCCAGTACCCTCCTGGCTTCCTGATCTGCTCAGATCCCAGGACTCCCCTTTGGAATCCATCTTCCTCAGACAATACCCGGCAGTTCGGCCCAAACCTCTCCCCACATCAAGATGCTTTCCTTGGATCCCCTTCTGTCAGCACCGCCCTTGGCTTTCTAATGCAACAGTGGCCACACATATCTCCTGGAATATTAACAGTTGATGATGACTTAATTCCCTTGTCATTTTCATTCAACAATAGTATTAAAGACAGGCTTTCAAGCCACTATATCCCAGGCATTGTGTGGACACTGCTAATACAACCCAAGCTTGAGGCTCCAGGCTTCACAGAGTCTATGGTCCAGAAATGAAGGAAGACGTGTTTGATAATGAGCTGTCACATTCCAAGGAAAGTGGTTATGACCTGGGTTACCATCTTATCAGCAATGAGCTATGGGAGCGCCAAGGTGGAGATGCTTTAACTGGGTCTGGAAGATTAAGTCAGGGCACATGCGGCTAAGCAGCCTGTAAAGGAAGAAAGAGCAAACAAAGATGGAATAAATATAAACTTCAGTAGCCATGGGAATATGAGCCAGTGCAGCTGCAGATTGCTGGGCCTAAGGGAGAATGATGGAGTATGCCTGGAGACCCAGGTAGAGTCCAGGTGGAGAGGTCCTTGATGGCTACTGAGTCACCACTTTGGTTTTTCTCCTGCATGGTACTAGTTCTCAAACTTTAACCTCCATCAGAATCACCTGAGGGCTAGATTAAAATGCAGATTTCTCCATCTCATCAAGAGTTTTGATGGGGCCTTGAATTTTACATTTCTAACATTCACAGGTGACTCTGAGTCTTCTCCTCCTAGGACCACTCTGAAAATTATCCTGGCGAACAGTAAATCAATGCAAAGCTCTCTGGAAATATTTGCATTCTAAGTGGAGAATGGTGGTTTTCTCTAGGGAAAGCTGTTTGGGAATGCTTGTCTCCTCCCCACCGTCGTCTACTGTCTCCTCTGCCTCTGCCCGGGGCTGAGCCTCCACAGAAGTTGGGCTTTGCTCCAGATTGGGATATAGGCATAGCACCCCACTTTGCTTAGCAGAAACCCTTTGGAAAAGCCAGAGTCGTTTCCAGTTACAGTATTTCCTATGAAATGATGCTCCAGTCCATGTCCCAATATATCCTGCTGACTGAGTGTCACTGGCTTCCCCAGCTATCTCACTTCCACCTTAAAGTAGTTGCTCACAGTTTTTGGATGTTTATTGTTGCCAATGCTGCACAAGAGTGCCTCACTTCAGATTTCCCTCTCATAGCTGCTAGGATCAAAATTAACATTGCTGACTCTTTCCAATGGGAAATAACCCATGTTCCATCTAGGGTCTAAGGTCTTCGCCCTTAGAAAGGCGAAGAAAATGTCGTGAAGATGATACGTCATTGAGAAGCTGGAAAACAAAATTTAATGACCTCTGCATACCTCTCTGATCTCATGTCTTTCCCTCTCTCTCATCCTCCCTAGCCTAGTCACCATACTATTCATCTAACATACCAGACAAGCCTTGGGGCTTTGCACTGGCTATTCCTTCTGCCTGGAATGTTCTTCTCCCAAATACACATGGCTCTCTCTCTCTCGAGTCTTTCAGGTCTTTCCTCATTGAAATCTTTTCTGGCAACTGATTGAAATACCACCACCACCACCCCGCACCCTTAACACACACACACATACACAGACACACACACACACACACACACGCATACATTGTCCCCAACCTTACTTCATTTTTCTCCATAGCACATATCACCTCTTCTCACACTACGTACTTTACTCCTCCATCTGTTCTTACTCTGTGTCTTACCCACTAGAATGTAAGCTTCATGTAGGCAGGGATTCTAGTCTTGTTTGTTCACCATGGGGCATTTAACTCCTAGAACAGTCCCTGGAACATATGGTAACAGGTACTCAGTATTTCTTGAATGAAACAATCAAATTGGTTCTCCTACACCCTGGTTTCAAGACCTGGGCTTGTTTAGTAACTTCCCTGCCCACGATGGCCAATAGAGCTATTCTATATCTCTTATTACTAATAAAATGGGAATAATAACATCTGCCTTACCAAGATTTTAGGATTTGGAGAGGATAAACTGAGATCTAAATTATGAAAGGGCTGCAGAATTTTAAATGAAATACACATTAGTTATTTTTAATGATTTTCCAATTCCCCTAAAAGAATATAACATATATATTCAAAGAAGTCGTTGCTATGACCAGTAATTGTTTTCAGGCATACTTGAACAGGCAGATTTCTTTGTTTCACTGTGTGTTCATAAATAACTTTTTGTATATGCTAGGAAAATAGAAAGAAATGTGAAAGCTGCTACCAGCAATAAAAATAAATAGAAATAAGTCAAGTGTAAGAGTATTCAATTGAGTGTGTTTGGTTAATGTATAACGGTAATGAGTGACATTAAGATACAAGGCAATTCAGCGATTGTTCACTCAATATCATCTGAGTAAAGTAATAGGAAAAAAATAAATGTTTATTAGTTTTATTTATATATGTAACTCAGATGTCTCCTGGCCTCTCCAAACTATGGATTTGATTGAGATCACGTTGATACAAATTCAAAGTCGGCTGGCCTACATTTTTACAGGCTCCTTATATAACTACAGACCTCCTACAAAGACATCTCCAATTACTTTGAGAATCTCCGGGGTTTTTCACATTTGCTCATAATTATGTCTTTCAGGGTTTTCTGCTGCACTTTACTTATTGATGTCCACCACCCACAGCCCCCAAAGACGATGCTGTGTGAGCAGTGACTTAGAGCCTTGAGAACCATTTGTCAGTGCCCTCAGGTTGCATAACCTCCAAAGAGCCCGTGGGTCCTGGCTGAGCTGGAGTCATGCTGGCTCAGATTTCGGAATGAGCTTGACCCCTCTGTTTACGTCTTGCACCTAGACTCTGGGGATGTGCTAGGAAATGACACATGAAAAGCCAATAGCCTTTTCCCTTGCTTCACATCATTCAGTGTAAGACAAGTCTTAAAAGATGGCCATTATCAAAAAGTATGCCCTCACATGATCAGAGAAAAATCCTTTCTATTTTACAAGCCATAAATGGACTTGATCTCAGATTTCTTGAAAGCTTTATGGCACGTTCAGTGGTGACTCTGGTGAATCAAGCTCTCCAAGAAAGCAGACAGGGTACTGAAAAACAGAAAGCAAGTAAAATATATTCCCCAGCTTCAATGAAACTAGTCACAGTTCCACTTGGGTTATGATCAGTGGTGCTGTACCACAGTGATTTTCCAAAGCCCTCCTGGCCTCCCCATTGCCCACTTTGCACAAGCTGGGCTCACCTGTGCTTATTTTCTGCTTGGTCTTCCTTGACAAGGAGACATTTGTGCAATTTTTCATTCTAGCAGTAAAGAATGACGCCCGATCTTTTCACCTTTGGTGGGAAATGAAAGGTCAGGATGCCCTGTCTTCTAGAGAAGCACTGGAGCACAAGTTTCAGGTAACAGTCATTGTGACAATGCTCCCAAAAGGAATGCTGCTCCTGCCCCATTTTTTCCCTACTGTACAGGCGGCAGTGCCTTCACTTCATGCCCAAGGACAGGAGTCAGTGGGCCTTTGCGTATGTGGTTGTGGGGTTGTCCATGTTCTAATAAATGTATGTTTTCTTCTCACTTAACTCAGAGGGATCTTCAAATTCAAATTTTATAGATCCTATCCCTTGAAAAGGTGATTAAGTTTTATTTCATTTTTCTTGGCTTTCACAGATATAGATAGATAGATAGGCAGGCAGACAGACAGACAGACAGACAGACAGACAGACAGATAGAAGTAAATTTACCTGTGATGATCTGTGCAATGCTCATGAACTGAATGGTGACAAGACTGTGTGTTATCAGCTCGTACCAGAAGTCAGTATGAAATCCATCCACATGCTGCAGCCAGAAGAACTGGTATAATCAGGGCACTCATTCTGAGTTAACGGGAGTTTTCTCTCTCTACCATACATTTAAGGAGGAGACATAATTCCACTAGCACTATTTAACTCCAAACATAAATTCGTAATCTTAATGTTGTGTATTGTGAAAAACTGAACAATCTTATATCTTGCAATTTTTTTCAAATGGTAAAACAAGAAAGGGAAATAACTTAAAAATGAATCCAAGTCATCTTCTTTGGTTTTTACTTTATCTGGTGTTTAAAAGCAAACTGACTGGGCTTAAAGGAGGTAGAGAATTTGCAATTAAAAACAGCAAACTGGAGAAGGCAGGAGTGGGGACACAACATGTGTTAGGACCCTTTCTCATCGACAGCTTTGTCTTTCCCTGGGCACCATGACCAGTATCCTACCTGTTTGCTCAAAGGTCCAGCATCTTGTCTGGACCATATTTCTGCTCAACTTTAATTTGAAGTTAGAGGTTTAAATGAAGAATAAGGCACATATAAAGGACTCCAACTTTAGAAGGACAACAAAAAGGGGATTTTTCAAGTCATTTCCTGTACAACCCAGCTCTTCACGTTAGCATACAATCATGTTGGCCTTTCTAAATAAAAGTTACTAAAAAAAAAACAAAAACCTTCAAAATTGAAAACCCAAAAGAGCCAGGTTTATGGATAATTTAGAATTTTTTGTGTGAGAAAATGTGACATTGATGTATTTCCCTTTAATTCTTTAAAACTCATGAAAATGAATGTTTAACTCATTAATTTCCTTTATAACTTAAATATTTTCTTTACATATAAAATTATTTAATTGCAAAGTAATAAATGATTATTCTTTAAACCCTGTAGTTTATCTTTATGATCTCAAAAGTAAAAAATAAGATGGTATAAATAAAGGATAAATATTTAAATATTTTTGTTTATGTAACTTCTTTATGATATAAAATGTTCACGAAAAGTAATCACTAAGTCAATAGAAGTTGAAGGGCATTTCTGAAAGACGGAGAAAGCAGTTTAAAATTTGGCAAAAATGAGCATCAGCATCTCAATTTCTAAAAATAACATTAGTTACTAAGTATTCTCCTTGTATTAGTTATGGTTATCCAGGGAAACAGAGCCAATAAGGTATGTGAGTTGGACAGTTCACGAACTCATTCATCCTAGGAAAAGTACTACATACCTCATTGCTGAATATCACTACAGTCACCTTCGAAGTACTCCCCTTGGGAAGCTATGCACCAATGCTAGTGCCTAGTCCACCCTTCAAAGCAATTTTGGAACTCTTTTTCTGGAATGGCCATCAGAGCTGTCATTGTATTACCCTTGATGTCCTGAGTGTCATCAAAATATCTTCCTTTCAATATTCCCTTTATCTTCGTGTAAAGAAAGAAGTCATTGGGGGCCAGAGCAGGTGAGTAGGGAGGGTGTTTCAACACAGTTATTTGTTTACTGGCTAAAAACTCCCTCACAGACAGTGCTGTGTGAGCTGGAGTGTTGTGATAGAAGAGCCATGAACTATTGGCGAAAAGTTCAGGTCGTCTAACTTTTTCACACAGCCTTTTCAGCACTTCCAAACAGTAAACTTGGTTAACTGTTTGTCGAGTTGGTACAAATTCATAATGAATAATCCCTCTGATATCAAAAAAGGTTAGCAATATCATTGCTAACCTTTCGCAAACATAATTGTCAGATGTCATATATGGAGAAATGATAGATGATAGAGAGATAGAGAGACAGATAGATAGATAATAGATGATAGAAAGATAGATAGATAGATAGATAGATAGATAGATAGATAGATAGATAGATAGATAGATAATAGATTCTAAGTAATAAGTTCACACTATTGTGGAGACTGGCGAGTCTAAAACTGGTAAGCAGTCCAGCAAGATGGTAATATAGGTAAGAGTTGATGTTGCAGTCTTGAGTCTGAAATCTGTAGGGCAGACTATTAGGCTGGAAACTCAGGCAGGGTTTCTATATTGCAGTCTTGAGACAAAAATCCCTTTTTCCAGAAACCCCACTCTTTGCTCGGAAAGCCTTCAACTGATTGGATGAGGCCCACCAACATTATGGAGAGTAATCTATTTTACTTAAAGCCTAATTATTGAAATGTTAATCACATCAAAAAATATTTTCGCAGAAACAACTAGATAGGTATTTAATGAGAGAACTGGACACCATAACATAGTCAAGTTAACACACAATGTTAACTATCACAGTCCTAAAGTAACTAGTGGATTAGGAGTGAAGAGATGGAATTCCCTTAACTGTTACTTTCTCACAAGAAGCACTATCCATTATTAATTTAGTCCTCATAGAAATAGATTTCTGACTTCAAAATAAGTGTGTGTGTGTGTGTGTGTGTGTGTGTGTGTAAAAGGGAGTTAGTAAAATAAAACAAATGAGAAATAAGGACTTTAAAGTATAATTTCTATTTGATTATAAATTTTAAAGGGAGCATCTTATATTTACTTGTACTTTTTAGTCCAGGGACGTGACATATAAATAAATTTATATTGCTGTTAAAAATGTAAAATATTACCATTAAAAACTGTAAAAAATTATTTGTTTTAAATCAAATGGCAGTTTGATAATGGTGATTTACCTTATAACAAACTAATTTCTGCACAGGTAATTATTACAACATCTCTTTTAAAAATATAAAACTATGTTGTCATTGAGTGCACCTTAAAGCAGATAGATACTATGGAGTGGGGAGGAGACAGAACCTGAAGGAAAGGACTGCACTGGATAATATCTACATTCATATAACTTCTCTCCTCAGGACACTGCTTTGTCTGTGAAGCACAAGATGGTTAGAACTCAAGCAGAAAGCAACATTCTTATGGCATGAAGTGTTCTGACATGAAGGTGTCTGAGGCTATCAGTGTAGCTAGAAATTAAGGGAGAAAATCCTGGAAAGGATTTTCCCCCCACTTTTCCATACTCTTTATTTATTGCCAACAGTTTAAATTGGTCAACATAAATACAAAACAAAATTTTGATGATAAATACTGCTCTTTCAGGCTGCAACAAATTAAAAGTTCATTAACAAGGAATGCACTTTTCCAACCACAAATGTCTTCAAACCTTAACCCACAAAAAATTATATATGGCCATAGTTCACAGTGAAGCAGCCAAACGCTGCTTCGATTACCTGCTTTAAACAACATGGGAGCTTCCTCCCTTCTCCCTCCCCTTCAGGAAGTACAAGGATGAGAGGAAAGCCACCCAAAGTCTATATATAAACTACTGTCAAGTCCTTGGTTGACCCCTGAACTGTGCATGCCTAAAGGAGACTCTAGAATCCAGTAGAAAGCAACAGCTGGGAGACTAAAATAACAAGGCACATGTTCCAGCTGCTACCCAGCACAGAAGAGAAAGCATTTACAGTTTGAGTCCTGCCAATAACCTTGTAGACTAGAAGGAGAAACCTGGGATATTAAAAGATTACCATCTTTTATAGCCCATATGACTTTGCTGTGGCTTTTGTTTGGGGCCCAAAAGACCAGGTTAGTAATAAAGTGGGCAAATGTGGTCTAGCCCACTTTAAGTGCAGGAGTGATAGATACATCCTCATTTGATGACCCATGATGAAGAATAATTATTAGTGGATTCCCAGCCATGATTCATGCGTGCCAAGGATGGTAAAGTATTTTCATCAAGATGCTATATGGTCAAATAAAGAGCAACTCTTTTCATTTTAGAGTAATCAAAATGGAGGAAAAAAATAGTGAATCTTTAATTATAAAGATCCAAATTCAAATGGCCTTTCTAAGTTTAATAGACTACACTTTAGTGGGCAAATGCTTAAGAAAGTGGACCAGAAAGGACAAATAAACATGACAAAAAACCAGGTAGACTAGGAGAGTGGTTCTTAAACTTTTTGGTCTCAGGACCTTTTCATTTCCTTAAAAACTATTGTGAACTTCAAAGAGTTTTACTTGTATGTAGCATATATATTATAAATTAAAATTGAGAAAATTTGAAATATATTTCTTACATTTAAAAATAAGAATAATTCCATTTTATATTAAACACAACATTTTTATTAAAAATAAAATATTGATCAGTAGGCATGCTGTTATTTTCAAATTTCCCAAGTCTTTTTAATGTCTGTCTTACTGTAAAACAGCTGGAGTCTCATATCTAATTTTACAGTTAATATGTTAAAAGATCACATATCACGTAGCCCTTGGAAAACTCCACTCTACACTCATGAAAGATTGTGAGTGGATTGCAAATAATATCTTAGTATTATTATGAAAATAATTTTGAATTTGTAGACCATCCAAAATGGTCTCAAGAGCCCCTGGGAATCCCCTCTGCAGAAAAGTCACATGGAGCATGAATATTCTCACATTCTGGGTTACTTCTGAGACTTCCTTTGACATACTTATTTTTAGGCCTCCTTATCACCAATCTTTCAATCTTCTTCCTTACAAATTTCAGACCATCCCACAAAATCATTAACAGCTCACCATGAATCTGTATAGTTCTACACCTCCGGTCATCTCTGTACTACCCGATAAGTCACTTGAAATTCTGACCACTGGGAGAATTTCCCTTTCAAGTCCCTGTGGAGGGATAGCCCTCAAGTAAGGTATAAGGCTGCAGCATCCCAGTTCAGACTGGTCCCAGAATGTTGAACAGACATACCTCTAAATCAGTCTTGAGTATTCTCCTCAGTTCCCATGAGGAGTAGGATGGGGGAGAAGGGGACAACGCAGCATAAAACGATGCACTGAGGCTATGAGCCACCTGCTCATACAACATATTGATGCTTTCAGTACCTGTTCACACCACATTATATAAATGATGATGATCAGCTACCCAAACTTAGAGCTCAGTGAGTCAGTCATATACTCATACACCCTGCTTATGATAGAAGCTTGATTTGCGTGGTCACTTGGCATCTCTAAGACTCAATAACAAACCAAGGGTTATTTCTTTCAATGGGAATAAATATTTTCTGAAAAAATGTATAGCTCTTGCTCTAAAACTCAAGGGCCTTGCACTGTGATTCTCCTAATGGGGCATTCGCAAGATTCCGATAGTGTTCCAATCTGTCACAGTGGATTTTGAACAATGTTAGATTCACTATGACATAAAGTTCAAGTAGTAGAGCTGCTTACAATGCAGCCTGGTTTAGTTGCTCCCAAGTGTGATAAACTGTTGCCTTCAAAATCCCCAAAGCTCCTTTCATAAGTGGTGGGAGTTTTGCAAAATATAGAAAGTTGTCTTGCACTGTAGATGTAATATCCTGGCATGCCCTGCACTACAGGAATATCAGAAATTTCTCTAAGATGGCAGGACCATAAATTTTCATTGAGTTTATATTCTACCCTGGACAGGCATATATCTTATCAGATTTTGGGGGCCTATTGTTATGCAACAAACTACTCCACAATTTAGTGGCTTCTAACAACACTTTATCTCAAGATCTCTCAAGATTGTTGTGAGTCAGGATTGTGGGAAGGGCATGACTCGGTATTTCTGGCTCAGGGTCCCTAATGTAGCTGCAGCCAGATTGTGGCTGGAATTGGACCAGGTGGGGTTGTGAAGCAGCTGGAGGAAGGCCAGGCATCTCTCTCTTCAAGTAGATTCAGGTCCCTCTAGATGGTCTTTCCATTTTCTTGCTTCATAGTCTTCCTGCTTAAATGGCAGTTGAAGGTTTCAAGCACAGGTATTCTACTGAATAAAATGGAAATCATTTCATCTTTTATGACCTAGCCTAATAGCACTACTCCTGATGTGCTCTTCTGGTTGAAGCAATTAGAAAAGCCCACCCAGTTTCAGGGAAGAAAACAGACTCCACTACTAAGTGGGAGTGTCAGAATCCCATTATCAAGAGCATCTACTAATTCCTGCTGAAATGGTTCTGTCACATGATATTATTAATACAGAGGGCCAGTGTGATATGGATGATGAGATCACCATGGTTTCAATTAGAATAGTCAGTAGGAGGGTTGGCATTGCCCTGAGGTAAAATGGCAAGAGTGTACTGCTGTGCCTTTCAGGTGAAAGTGGAATGTTTTTAGTATGTTTTGTTTATTAGAATAGTTTTAAAAAGCATATTCCAGAAAAATAGCTGCATAGCAGTTTCAGGGCGATGGTGATTTTAGGAAATAGGCTTCACCTAGAACAGTAGATATAATTTGAATCACCACCTGATTGGCTTATGATAGTCCCCCACCATTCTCATAGAAACTTTCATCTCCTTTATGGAGAAATGTGTGCCTTATTTGGGAGTAAAATAGACATCTCTGAATATATCATGTCTTTGAATGTGATGCTAATGTCTGTAACAATTCATCTTGGGATGCAGTACTGCTAATGTATAACCTTTTTAATTAGCGGTGCAGTTCCAGTGTTATGTTTGGTCTTTTCTACCTTAACAACCTTCACACCTCCTGTCAGAGAGTCATTATGGGGAATCAGGTAGTCGCCAAGTTTATCTGTCACAACCATGCCTTCAGGAACGAGAAAAATAACTATGGGATAGGAATGTACATGGACACTGGAACCCACTACTGTGATTACCACACTAGCTTATTTATTTCAGTAACAGATAAGTTTTTTTTTTTTCTTTTTTTCTGGGGACTCTGTCAACTGGGGATTCTATCACACTCTAAGTCAGGGAACATGTTGCAAAGTTAGGATCTTCTGAAGCTTTTATCCTGGGCCTACTAGAAACAATAGTTTACTAGCATTTTTCAAAACTATTTGTCCTTACATAGCTAACACACTTTCGTTTTTGGTTAAGGGAGTGTCCTTTGGGCCCTTTCTGGATCCATGGTAAAGATGAAGTTGAAAGAGCCTCACAGCAAACTCAGTGAAAAAATTCTTATCTCCAAGTCTTTAGATTCCTACTCTACATTATCTAAGGAATTTCTGGTAGTATCTCAAACTCATTTAGTGGAGGCGTCTAGCAGGAAACAGAAAGAGGTTAGAGTTTTGGCCTAAGACTGTATCACAGTGGGCTCCCAGTATTCACAGAGCTAGCCCACAATTATTTCTCAAGTGTATTTTATTGTTCTGCAAAACTACGTAAACTAAGAATTACATTTCTCAGATTCCTTTGAGACGAATGTTTAGAATACTAATCAAATACATGGTACTGACTAGAAGCAGCTAAGAAAGTTTTCAAGGAAGGAAGAATGAAAGTGTTCATCAATTATATGTAATATAAAAACCAATAAAGGCAAGTGTCAAAATAAAATGAGCTGAGACCCAGACCTTTGAAACAATCATCAAGTATAAAATGGACATTTTTTCAAATTTTCAAATCACACAGAGAAAAAAGTGAGTTTTTCTGCACTGTTAAAAAAATGAAGTGTAAGTTTCTATTTTTCTGTATTTATAAATATATGTCTGTATGACATATCAGTATAGTAGTATAGATAATTTATAATATACATATAAATGTGAAGAGAAAAAATGTTTCCTTTTAAAAATTTATTGGTAGAGTGTACATTTAAAAAATTTGAAAACCATTGATCCAGGAGACAGAGTAGTAAACCAAAGCCTGTTATGTATAGTCCCACACTTTAAAAAGCAAGCAGAATTCATATATGTACATATATATATACATATGTACATATATATACTACCATGTTTCCCCGAAAATAAGACCTCCCCGGACAACCAGCTCTAATATGTCTTTTGGAGCAAAAATTAATATAAGACCGGGTCTTTTTTACTATAAGACTGGGTTTTATATAATATAAGACTCAATCATATAATAAATATAATATAATATAATATAATATAATATAATATAATATAATATAATATAATATAATATAACATAACATAATTTAATTTAATATAATACCAGGTCTTATACAAATTTTTGCTCCAAAAGACTGATTAGAGCTGATTGTCCCACTAGGTCTTATTTTTGGGCAAACACAGTATGCTGTTTGACAATTAAGTTCATGAATTCATCCTAGAAAAAGTGCTACATACCTCATTGTTGAATATAATATCACTACGGTCACCTTTGAAGTACTCCCCTTGGGAAGCTATGCACCAACACCAGCACTTAGTCCACCCTTCAAAGCAATTTTGGAACTCTTTCTGGAATGGGCATCAGAGCTGTCATCATATTACCCTTAATGTCCTGAATGTCATCAGAATTTCTTCCTTTCAATATTTCCTTTATCTTCGGGTAAAGAAAGAAGTCATTGGGGGCCAGACCAGGTGAGTAGGGAGGGTGTTCCAGAACAGTTATTTGTTTACTGGCTAAAAACTCCCTCACAAACAGTGCCATGTGAGCTGGTGCATTGTCGTGATGAATGGTTGGCGAAAAGTTCAGGTCATCTAACTTTTTCACTCAGCGTTGTCAGCACTTCCAAATAGTAAACTTGGTTAGCTGTTTGTTCAGTTGGTACAAATCACAATGAATAATCCCTCTGATATCAAAAAAATGGTTAGCAACATCGTTGCCACAAGTTTCAGAACTGTGTTGTCTGACCTCGTGTGTGTGTGTGTGTGTGTGTGTGTGTTAGACACTCACCAATACACACACACACAAACATATATACATGCACATACATATTTCTATGAGGGTTGTCATTGTTAGACTATTCAGTGCCAATGACCCAAATTTAAAGTCCTCATCAGATATAAACATTTAGCTGCTTACTTATATGCTTTGAAAGTCATTTTTCTTCTATTCACTGGATCTATAGTTTTGGCAACCACTGCCATAGAAATGATAAAAACTAAGAGAAAACTTATTAACATTCTCCTTCAAAAGAGATTTAAATGATGTATGAAATGGATATGACCAACATTCAACAAGAAAGGCCAGGTGAAGCTCATCAGACACACTTCACGTCCTGCATTAGGATTTCAACTAGATTTCTAACAATGCAAGACAGTCCTTATTAAACCAGGGGGATTAATCTCAAAGATAAATGCTTCTAACTCTCATTATACATTATATGATCTTGTGATAGATAGAACAACAGCAGTTCTGAAGATTATTTCTATAAAAATAATTCTGGAAAGCTCTTAAGGAAAGGATGCAAATCTTTTATATTAAATTAATTACATAAATGAATATCAGACAAGGCCAGATAGATTTCCTAAGAAATATAAATCACCTAATAGTAATGCATTAAGATGCTGCACATAATAAAAAAAATGTAACACTGTGTTTTTCAATAGAGTTTCTTATTTTCTTAAAAAAGTAATTGAAATTTCAAAATAGCAAGAGCAGATCTGTTTTTACCTGAGCTATATTTTTTTAAAGTCACAATTTAATAGAGATACTTTACCTTACGTCCCTCTACTCCTCCAAAGTTATGTATATGTATATTTTAGAGGTTTCCATCATCCTGTCAGAGTAGAGATGATTAATCTTGGAACATAAAATCGTTACTCAAAATGACCTCGTGTAGAGGTACTCAAATCATAATAGGACATGGATAATGAATGATTAGGGATTACGAATATATTCCTAATTTTAAATTATTTTTAACAAACACTTCCCAATTTTTCCCAACTAGATTGCTTCTTAAAAATGCAATGAATGACTAAAATAAAACAAGAACTGCGTCTGCAAATAGATCACATACATTGAAAATTAAACAAGAGGAAGACCACCTAAGTGGTAAAGGTGTCTTCTTAGAGATAAGTCACTTTATAGAAATCTATGGAAACAAATTTCTCGAGATATTTTTTTGTTCAGAAGTCAGAAACCACTTCCATGCATTGTTCACTCTGATACGCTACTCTGAACCAACACAAAAATTTACAAACAGTATATTTTAGTCAGGTAGGGTAGCTTCTAGACTAGTCTTATTTTTATCTTTCTAATACTGTCTCTTTTACGATACGATATGAATTACCCAACTAGCATACAGTTGAGTAACAAGGAGCTTTACTAGGAGAAAAGTACCTTGATACTACCTCGTTTTGAATACTGTAATTCATAATGAATATTGGACTGCCCCAATATTATGTTAGTAATAATATGTTTCTAATCCTGTTTCTAAACAGGATAAGGACTCTGTTTTCTCCTATGTTTTCTCCTATATTTTCCCTTGGATGATAATGAAAGCAAAGCAATAACAAACCAACACTCTTATTCAGTTTTTACTATGTGGTTCCAGATATTTTAGTGATTTCATGTATTATCTCATTAACTGTCTGGAGAGTAACTCTACAATGTAGGTATTATTTCAGGGCTCTATTATAGGTGAGGAAATGAAGGCTAAAGAAAGGTTAAACAAATTACCCTAAGTCAAACATCTGTAAGTGTCAGACGTGCATTTTGAGCTATCTGATCCCAACACGTTCTTAACCACTACATTGTATTGTGCTTCCTAGGAATAAAATGTCATATCTGATATCAAGAGAATAGCTATTTATAGAGTCTGATGTTCACCTCTGACTCATTTCCTTTTCTATTACAATTCTAATAAGGATATGGGGCGAGTTCTTCCCAGACCTCTCAAGCTGCTCTTGATGAGTGCTTACAGAGATTGCTCCTCAACTTTGTCTGTGTCACTCTGCAAATGAGGTATGTGTGACATAGCGGCACCTGGAATCCAAACTCTTTCTCCAAGGCTCATGCAAGCCCAGTACTGAGGAAATTCTGAGGATGGTTAGGAGAGTATGATTCAGGAAAATAAAGAAAATGTATAGAGCACTTTTGCTTTCAGGTAAAAGTAGATAGAATTAAACTTTTTATTAAATTATTTACATAATATATATTTGCTATGCAAATTTGATCTTTAAAAATAATGAATTATCAAAATAAAATGATATTTACAAAAAATCCCATTAAAATCCCCTTTGAATATTTAAAATAGGATTTATAAATATTATTCATTGAACAAATATTTCTAGTATTTTTGAAGTGGTAGCATATTATTTGTTTACCAATGTCAGGAACACATTTATTTCATAAATAAGAAAACCTTTTATTTGCTAAATGAACCCAAGTAGATTTATTACCAATTTACAATACTTGCATATTTAACCATGAAAAGATGTAAGAATGTTTTAAGTTACATTTTCCTCAGTGATTCACAAGAAATTCAAATAGAGATGGCTCCAGAAGATATAGTTTCAGTGCAATATATATGGATAAAATAAAAAGAATCAATAAATAAGACTTACCACTAAGCTAAAGTAGCTAAATAGAAAAGAAATATTAAATCTTTTTTGAATCAGAATAATTAATGCCATTTAGCAAATGATGATGATTAAAAATAAACATTTTGTTTTATGTATTTAATTTATCAATGACGTGTAGTATCTAAAAATACCTTTTTGTAAAAAAAGTATTTTCTATTGCATGTTCTTCATTATTAACTTTCACATAAAGAGTAAATTAATATATTTGATGTTACAGCATAATAACTTGAGATTTTCAGAATCCAGAATATGGCCAGAGTTTGGATGTTTCATCGAATGAGGACATTGGTGTAATACAGAAAAATACCACACACTTGATTTTATTCTTCTTTTTCACTACAATATAACCCTAAAATGGAAATCCTGGTCAAGATTTCAACATTATACAGGCATATGATTGGCAATGTACCGTAAAAGAGGGGTTCAGTTATACTTTTACAGCTCCAAATATATATGTTTTTCAGGAAAAGTAATAGTAGACCTTAGCAAATTCAGTCTCACTGAAAATTATTCAATAAAGCACATAATAAAAATTTAGGGATGTAAAAAAATGTGCAGAATGGACAAAAATGCAAAATAGTCAAGTGAGTAGACAAATTTGGGGCTATACGAATGCAAGCCCCAAATTTGTTGGTTAGAACCACAACAAATAAAATATTGTTTGATCCCTGTCTCTTTTGGTTCATCTCTCATGTATATTTTCCTTATATCAGCTCATGTTATATTGATGTTTCTGTTATTTTTCTCTTTATTGGTCAGTCATCCCAAAGAAAGACAAAAATTAATAGCAAGGATATAGGTGTAGATTTTAGCATAAGAAAATTATTCTGAATGAACAGAAATTTTTTTTAAATTAAAATTATGAAAGTGTTTTCCATCTATAGAGGGTGCCATAAAATGTATACACATTTTAAGAAAGGAAAAAGCTGTATTAAAATTGTAATACTCAATATATACCTATATCAAGAGATGAATACAAGTCAGTCACATTTGACTTCTGCAATTACAAGGGGTGCACAAAGTGGTTGCCATTAGCGTAATTTCAAATACAATTTTTCCTCTCTTAATATGCGTATACAATTTTTTGGCATCCTCTGTATATAAAATTTAAATGGAAAATAATTTTTTCGAACTAAATTTTCCTAAGGTATAGTAAAGAATTTCGAGATCATGCCATAACCTCAGGAAGTCCAAGCAGTTGGTGTCCAATGAGTAACAGTTGTTTTCAATAGGGTGTTGGTGTTGGCATTTATCTCACTGGAGAGCATTTTTCAAAACAAAGGCTGAGCCCACACTTCTTCCCATTATGGTTTCCTATCTCTTGAATTTCTTTAAAGCTATAAAAGCAGCTCATCTATGTTATCAAGAATGGCACTAAAATAAAACATCTTTTAAGTCTCTCTCCTCTATCACTGCCAAAGTGATTGTCTCATTTCGGTTGTCTTGCCAAAGAAATTGTAACTGATTATTTCCCATCTTTTTTGCAAAAAATGCTCTACCTCATGACCCATTTCAAGTTAGTTCTATTGTCCACTGGCATATGTTCTCTGTAATGCAAATCTAAAAGGATGGATTTTCAGCCTGAAAAACAAAGTATTTTCTAATTAACCAGGGTATGTGATATATACCAGAAATTTTGCAAAAAGATGAAAATAATGTTCTCAGTATCTCTAACAGTTCTTAATGTTTTGTTAAGGACAGGGCCTTGAATTTCGGTTCTGTGACTTTGGTTAAATATATAAATGTTGCTGAGTCTTGGTTGCCACACATATGTGGGGGTAGGTTATAAAAGAATATGATAAATAATCCATAGTTAATTTGGGGAACAAATAATATGTGCAAAAATTTTAGTAAATCGTAAAATTATTCAAGTTATTATGAAATGCTTTTATTACAATTGATGATTGTGTAACTAACGCCACAGTGCAGCAACAACAAACATGCATGTAATCCTATTTGTGGACTGGTAAGAGGCTATGTGGCATACATTTTGAGGAACACAAATTTTTATTGCAGAATTAAATTTGAAAGAAGGAAATTATATTCCAGTACTTAGAACAAAGATATTGATACAGTTTTACTCTTATGGTATAAAGGGACTCTACTGACTATAAATTTAATTCAAAGATAGTGTTTTATCACCCTGTATATGAAAAACATTGTGTTAGATGCTGAGGGCATCCACATACATCAGACACTGAGGCCAATTCACTCCACTGCCCATATTCTGTCCAAACAGCTCACAATTTTTTACTTCTTCCTTTAGATACAGTGTCAGCAAAGTTACGAAAGCCAAGAAGACACTTAAAAATAGAACAAAATTAAAATAAGGATTAATCTAGAAGAAATTTGGGGTGTAAAGGAAACTTTATCTAATGCAAATCAATGATTGTATTTTGATCAGATCTAAGCAGTAATGAGGTTTCTCTCCATAGAGGAATGAACGAAGCCTGAGGGAATATTGCTACCTGCAGAGCTGTTGAAATTCAAGAACTATGTATCACTTGGAGAGACTTCTGACGGTTGAAGAACTCCTTCCATATTGTATCAGTTTTCTAGGGCTGCCATAACCAATTACAACAAATTGGGTGGCTTAAAACAACAAAAAATATATTCTTTCAGAGTTCTAAAGGCTAGAAGTCAAAATCCAGGTATTGTCAGGATCACATTCCCACTAGCAAGCGGCTTTAGGGAAGAAGTCTTCCTTGCCTCTTCCTGGTTTCTAAGGGCTCCCGACAATCACAGTATTCCTTGGCCTACAGAGGCATTACTTCAATCTCTGCCTCCATCTTCACATAGCCTTCTCCTCTTGTATTTTCTCTGTGTTTCTGTATCCATAGCTCCCTCTCCTTTCTCTTATAAAGACACCAATCATTGGTTTTTAGGCCCCACTCTAATCTGGTAAGACCTTAACTTTATTGCACGTGAAAAGACCCTATTTCTAAATAAGGCCACATTCACAGATACTGGGGACTAAGACTTGAATGTATTTTTGCGGGGAGACATAATTCAATCCATTGCACGTAACAAAAGAAGGATTCTACTTCAGTCTGAAATATTTGGGGGAGTAATAGATAAAACAATGTGAATTAAAAATGAATGCTTAAAGAACTAAATTAGACCTATATATGTTTCTTGAAGCCTTGCTTTATTCTAAGTATACAATCTTTTAGAAAAGAACTACCTTTGGATCCACTGAAAATTTTAAAAACTTGAGAGAAAATATTAAATGTGACCAAAATAAAAGTTGAAGAATACAGTCAATGAGTTAAGCAGTCAGATAAATTCAATGAAGGAAAATAATTTATGAATCATAAAGAAAGTACTATAAAGCGAGGAGATATAGAACCTAGAATTAGAAGATAAAAGTTAATAAAGAAAAGAAACATAAAAATAGAGTAGAGGAAATATCTGACATGAAATGAATAAAAATTAACTTCCCAGAATTAAAGGAAGGTGAAAAACTTCATGTTAAAAGAGCTATAAAGTGCCAAACAGGAAAAAAAAAAAAACAATACTTGGACACATTATGGTGAAGTTTAAGAATATCGAAGACAAAGAGAAAATTCAAAAATATTCCAGAAAGGAAGAGAGTACCAACAAGGAAATAAGAATCTGATAGACATCAAACTTCCATTCCGGAATTAGATTCCTTCTACTTTAAATACTTGGGATGGAACTGAGAAAATAATAGATATACAAGTGTTAAAGTGTCTGGTAAGCTCAGAGCAAATTCTGCCAATGAAAGATATTCTCAGTTCTGTTCTTTTATCTTGAAAAGTGTAAATATTTAGCCCAGTTTTTTTTTAATCTCCTGGGTTTGTTTTGTTCCATCTAAAGGGTTTTCTTTGATCATTTATTTTACAACACAAAACAATTCTTTTTAATGTTTTGACAAATATAAATGGTGCAAAGTCATAGTCACCATCAATTTCATTTCATTTTGGTATTGAATATAAATTTATCCAATTAAAAATAGAAAGGCCAACAGGAAATTCTTTCAAGTCAATTCATAGTCAATTCATAGTCAAGAAATTCATAGTCAATTCATAGTCAAGAAATTCAAAATAGCAATTGTTGATTTGAAAATTAAATTTTTAACATTTTGATCTTTCATTGTTTGATTTATGCAGTTCTTCCCCTACTTCTATAGTAATAAATGTTACTGTCCTCTTGTTTGTGATCTGTTTTCAATAATTTCAACTAACTAGAGCTTTGGAAAACTAAATTTTGTAGTGTTAAAGACAGTGCATAGTTTGATCAAAGACTTCCAAGTAATTTTGAATAAAATGCAACCAAAATTTAGTGAACACACACAGACCCACAAAAGTTCTATTTCTTGGTGGAACACTGAGGTTGTAGGAATTTTACAAAGTACTTCAAATTTAACATTTCTGAAATTGAGCTGATGATGTGCCATAAAGAGAGAAAGCTTGTCCTGTCATGTTAAAGTGTTTCTCTTAAATTCAACATTAGCTTCTTCACAAACATGTTGTAGTTCATTCACTCTACCTATGTATATATGTAAATAGTTGTAAACTTTGACATCTTCTTTCTACTTTAATCGTTAGAGTAGCAAAGATTGTTTGGACAGGCATCTGTGAGTTATGTATGCATTACAACCAATTCCAAATATGACTGAGCTCAACTGATCCTTTATTTTACTCAGCTTTTTCATTTTTTCCATGACACTGTACTGCACCAAAATCTACATTGAAATATTTTTATCCTCAATGTTGAAAAGTTGAACTAAATTTACAATAAAATTTTCAATAATTGCAGGTGTATTATCTTCTACTTAATGAACACACAAAGCTTTATTCTGATTGTATAGATTGGTTGGAAATATTGAGTTATGATTGAAACCAATTTGATTTTTCTATCTGAGTCATTTGAGGACACCAATATAAAACTTTCATCCTTCAATTGTTTGCCAAATTCTTCTAATAATAGGGTCAATGTATTAACAGCTACCTTTCACATTTCATGCAAACGCAGGTGTCAAGTCCAGCATGAGGAGCATTGTGGGGAGGGAGAAGAGCGGTGCAGGGTTAAGAAAAGACAGTAGCCATGAATAGAATTCAAGGGTGGGGGGGCAGGGGATCAGCCTCAGGGAATGACCTCTGCATCGGGCCAACGTGTAGTTTTTATTGGTAAACTTCTAAAGAGGTAAAAGATTGTTAATCTCAAGATCTGTATGTTAGTAGCCTGCTGGCTGTCTTTCCAAAAGTTCCCATTGTGTTCCAGCCTGGACTTTGGCTTCACACACGCACATCTCCAAGGAATCCATTGAAGGGAAGGGACCGATATAATTCCATCGGGTCTCAGTTTGCTGAGACTTCCCCTCAAAGGAGCTTTTCCGATATCTCTCCATCGGGCCTCAGTATGCTGAGGCACTCCCTTGTGAAATCCTGAGAAGAGCATGGGGGAAACAAACGGTTTGGGAGCTGTAAGGCAACATGCAGGAAACCCCAGAATCTAAAATGAGTGAAAAAGAAAAAAAGAAAAAAAAAGCTGTAGAGGAATGATCATTTGGTCTAAATGAAAAATTATGTAATGAAAATTAAATACTCTTCCTGCTACTATTTATGGTAAATTATCATAGTCGGGCAATTTTTAAAAAGCTACCAACTTTTGAAATATATATTTTTGTGTAGCAATTTGTAACTTCTGGGGTTTTTTTATAGTTAATTATTTCACTAGGACACCTATAATGGACGGTAAATGTTCATAAACATTTTGTGCAAGTCACACAGTTATTACCACTTTCCTGGGAAACAGAAAACCAGTACTTAATTTTAACTAAACATGCACTTTTATTTTTCTTTTAGCTCTTTGCTGTCAAATATGTTTACTGGGGGGTGGGGTTAGGAATGTTTACCAAATAACAAGAAGCAGTTACAAAATTACACCTTAAAATTATTGACAAATAAGCAAGGGTGTTTAGATTACTATTGACATACTCTATTGAAGAATTTCTCAACCTCTATTTCCTAGACATTTTTCACATACACCTAATTTATAATTTCCAACGTTTCCAATTGAACTGACTCTACCAATTGGCAGCCTGGTGTCTTCATGCATCTCACAGGGCATTACACAGGCCATAGCACAACTTGCTTCTTCTACCACCATTCAAGTAATGACCCATTCCAAATACATGTCACTTTATCAGTAAGTTCCCTGCTTGTTGTTTGTAAAATGGAGGAGTTAACTGAGTGCATCTGGAAAGGGCTGGGAAAGAACCTGGATCTCGATCCCGCTTTAGCTGTATGTTAAGTGAGAATTCTATTTGTTGTGTATACATCTCACACACTACAAGATGACACCAGCTGGAAAAACAAAGCAAGGGTCTATCAAACCCATCTAGATTTATTCTAATACAACTATAAATAATAATACTATATTTAAAAATATTAAATCCATAATGAATGCTAGACTGGATGAAGGACAACAGCTTTAAACCTATGATCATAAGATGTCCAGTTACTCTATATTTAAGGTTTATTAACAATTTAATACTAAAGATACAGAGAAGACTTAAAGCTTTAACATATATTTGAACAAGAAAACTATTAATACCACCAACCCTTCCAGCTGGAAGAAAAGATGAGTCCCAGCTGCCCCCCAGTTACATCTTATTTTATTGCAGGAAAAATTTCTAAAAAGAAATAAACATTCACTTAAAAACTAAAACTCAAAAACAGTGAATTTCACAGGGTCGACTAATTTTACAATACTCTTTTGAAATTCAAAATCCTATTTTAGGATACCAGATAGGGAACAGAAGTATTAACCGTCTAGTAATTTTAAGTCATCCAAATTTAGACATGTTTCATATTAGCTATAGGTTTTGTTAAAAATGGAACTGGAGATTCTCTCTATAACTTCAAGTTCATACAGGGAGATCTGCAGTACAAATATCCCTTTTGCCAATTTCTCTCAAAGATTTCAGAATTACAGTTATGTGGCAGCTTTTATGATCCAAAACATCTTAATTCTGCACTTCAAACTTCTAATTCAACAGAGTAGACATGAGAGAAAACATGTGACATTATTACAACAATATCTGTTTACTAACTGAAGGTAAAAAAGAACAAAGTCGAGTTTACTGAGATTAACAGTTGACTGATTTTTAAACCCAGGCCATTTTGAGTCCATGTTAACCTGAGACCACAATAGTTTTTCCCAGATCCTTACACTTCTTATTTCTGTTTGGACCATCCTTGATGACTTGCTAGGTTTCATCAGTAAAAGATTCTCTCTAAATTAAGCTGATGTAGCTCCCAAGAGCTACACGGCATCGTCAAAAACAAATAAACTTGGGCCAAGAAATATGGTTTTCTCTCACTGAAATTAAGGATTACTTAGAAGATTTTGTTTTCGTAATCAGAAGCCACATTCTTCATAAAATTATCAGATGTTTTCCCTACATGTTTTAAATATCACAAACTTTGCCAAGCAGTATGCGCTACCCTAAGGTTCCATCCTGAGACCCACAGTTCCACTTTGTAAGCTCAGAATCACAATTGTGGGGATAGGCAGTGGAGTTGGATAGGGAATGACCTCATCCTCCCAAACTCCAGACTTAAGCCCAGTCAGATACATGCAAATGAGGTCAGAATGAAGTTTGCACTTGGGGCCTAAATAACCTATTTCCTTTCCATTCCTTTCCCCACTCAGCCATTTTAATGCCTTTTCCAGAAATATTTGTGAAGTCTCCTGCAGTGAGGGCTTGCTTAGGCCCAGAGTGGAAGTTTATCAAATCCTGCTGATGCCTGTGGAGCCAACATGTTTGTAAGAAACTCCCCCTCCTCTTTATGCATGATCAATCACACATCTCAAGAGACTATGGGTGGAAGAGTTTCTTTCCCACTCAAGTGAAGATGGTGACTGACTTCCTGTGAGCTTGTTCCCAATCCCCTTTAGTGGCTTAGGAGAGGAGGAGCAGGCACTGACTACTTCTTTCCTATGTGCAACGAATGTCTCTGTGGCTGTGATGAGACATTGAAAGGACCTCACACAGTTTTATGTCTTTTGCAGAGTAGGCAGATCTCTAGAACAAAGAACCAGAGAAATGATAGCTCTCAGTGCATGGCCAGGGAAAGATGCTGACAAAAAGGAGGAATTTTCCAACCTAGTCATGCCAAGTTTTCCAATACAATTGACTTGACTGGTAGAACAAAATTTTATACTTTCTTAAACACCTAGACAAGTAGTAGCAGTTGTGTGGGGTTCTTAATATTTCTTTCTTCTGTCCAGACATAAATATATCAACCATGTTTCCTGGAAGAATGGAAGGGGCACTCAGGAGTATATGCAGCCTGTATCCTGCTGAGCCAGAAAAAAGAAAATCAGAAATAGAAAGCATGCTGGCCTACTTCACATTTGCTTTTTTTGTTGGACCAATATGGACAGTGTCTTTTAAAGCAAAACACCTTACAAACGAAGAACATGACTTTTCCCCAATGTTATCTTTGCACACCCAACTATCTGATTTTTGAAAACTTTATTGTCAAACATCATAGAACATAAAAAGCAGCTGTAAATCTTCTACAGGCTTGGAACAAAATGACATGGACATCTAAATGCCATTCACTTTAAAGAGCAACTTGCCCAGCAATTTGCTCTGGAAGCCTGATGGGAGTGCTTCACCAGTTTCACCTTAACAGAATGTTGTTCATTGCCAAAGCCATGGATATCCAGCTAACCAAGACGGCCCTGGAGCGTGGTAAGGAAAGACTGTCCAGAACAGTGAGACAGATTGATGTGCTTAGAGCAATAGGGCAGGAGGCACAATGGAATTGAAACTTTAAATCACAGTCTTGCGTATCTAATTATCAAGTTGACTTCCCTGTATGGGGATCATCATTCTCCAAGACACTGTGCTGAGGACGTTTCTGAAGGAAACGAAGGAAACCAATTTCTACTGAGCAGAAGCCATTTGACTAGCCTTCAGCACGCACTTTTCCTTTAATTCCCATTATAATTTCCTGAGATTCTTTAAAGTACTCTTAACACATCTTCACTTAGCAGTCTTACTGAAATGACTGATGTGCTCCATTCTGTCCATGTGCCTACAGATGTCTGTGGCTAGCTGGGAGGCTAGTTTCCTGTATGCTCATTGGCTTTTGCGCTCACCATTGTTTGCTTGCCAAACACCAGTTATATCTGCTCACAAACCAATTTTATTATAATTAGGTAATCTAATGAAATAATAACATGTCAACGAAATACAATGAAAAAGAAAAAAAGCTGCTGGTTTCTATAAAACCTAAGTTGAATAATCTGAGAAGAATCATTTTAAAGGCAAGCCAAATAAAATTAAAACCCTTTCATCAAATTTGTCACAGGCAAGACAACTGTTAAAAATAGTAAATAATAAATAAATAAATACATAAATAAATAAATACATAAATAAGATTGGGGATAATGGGAGTAGAAATAAAGGTCTAGATTGACTGTATAATTAAATTAAACTCTAAGATATCAGTCCATTTAGAAACAAAAACAAAAATAAGAGATGATTAACAATTGATATGGATTTTGCCGAGGAAGGACTCCAACCTTATTCAAAAACACGCCTTAACCCTGCACCTAAATAGTGGTTAAGAAATGTAACTTTCGGTTTTTAAAAATGAATCTGAGGTATAATGCATGTCATTGCTTAAGACTCCCCACCTGAACTGATGTTTTAATTATCAACCAACTACAGGCCCTGACTGTGTCAGACATGAGGACGCCCACTGAATTCTGAGCCCCATTTTACAGATGAGAAATATAAAGATCAGAAAGAATAAGGTGATTTCTCAAAAAGCCATAGTTAGTTAATGGCAGAGCTAAGACTTGACTTTTTGCTGTATCTAAAATGGAGTTGGTTATAATTCTGTAGTTACAATTTTTAAAGCTTTTATATTTTTTCCTTATCATTCCACCCTGTTTTCAGTCCTTCTTTGAGCCAGCTCAGAGCCTGCCAGACTTCTCACAGTCTAGTGCCTGGGGAAGCGTCAGCACAGAAAGCCTCAGCTGAGGCTCCTCCATGTTCCACCTGAGCCTGTGGTCATGGGGGGCCCTTCTGCCCCGCCTATCCAGCCTTACCTCTTTGGACATGTTTTCTTAGCGCTTATTGGCCCTCCAAAAGCTCATGTTCTGTAGCTGGTAGACTAATCCTGCATCCCCTTCAAATCTGACCCGGTATCCTAGAACTTCTGCTTGAATCTAGTGCCTCAGACCCCAACATGTCTTAGACGGGAGTTAGGAGCCATTATTTCCCTCATCCAGATGGTTCTTTGGGACATTTGCTCTTGTTTCATGGAGGTTGTTTTTCCTATAGCTTGATGAGAAACCAAAGTAGAAATTTTCTAATTTGCCTTTAATTTCAAAGTTGTGCTTTGAATCTGAGTCTTCAGAATTTTGGTCCTATCTCTAAATAGTTTCATAACTTCATATTAATTTTGTCTGTTACTGGGAGCTTGGGAGAGTTTTCCAGATGCATGAGCACCCACTAACCCCTTTCTTTACTCTCTTCTTGATTTCCTGTTCTCACTGTCCCTGGAACCAGGACAATCTCAGTCATAACATAAAAATAGGCCTTAAAGACACTGCTAAGTGACCTGTATTTCAGACTCTTATTAATCTGAATTCACAGCAGAGATGAATGTTCTCTAAGACTCCACTTATATATTAGTGAACTCTTATCCACTAATTTACCACTATTAGCAGGAACAATAATAATAACTAAGCAAAACTGAACAGCATTTTTAATTTCTCTATAAAATAACTTTGAAGATTTCTGGTCAAGATGGTAGAGTAGGTAAATGCTGTGTTTACCTCCTCTCACAACCACATCAAAATTACAACTAAACTGCAGAACAACCATCACTGAGAATTGCCTACAGTCTAGCTGAACTGAAGCCTTAAAACTAAAAAGATGCAGAAGAAACCACCTCGAGATTGATAGGAAGGGCAGAGATGCAGAACAGGCTGGTTACACACCCACGTGGGACTATTAAAGATCAGGAGGGATATCCTCACTGCAGAGGACCCCCCTGAGGAGCAAGGGTCCAAGAACTGGCTCCTCAACCCTGGGTTCCAGTGCCAGGAGGAGAAGCCCCCATAACTTCTGGCTGTGAAAACCAGCAGAGATTGTGGCTGAATGAGCCAGAGGGCAGCTGCAGTCCCAGGTGATTCCTCTTTAAGGGCTCAAAGAGGGACTTACTCGCTGACAGACTCACTCACTCTGAGCTCCAGCACTGGGTCAGCAGCTCGAAAAGTGCCAGGGACATACGGGGAGGAACTGAGTTGTCTGGCTGCAGGGTGAGGGCTGAGGGACAGCTTTTTCCTGGACAGAGGAGCTGGTGGAACCCATTGTTTCTTTGTTGAGCCCTCCTTTCTCCTGGCATGCAGATGCAGGTGGCCGCCATATCTGAGTCTCCATCAACCTGGCTAACACCCTTTGTCAGGCCCCCAGGTGATTCCCTGACATCTCATCCCGCCCAAATTTCTGGCACACCCAAACCAATTCCAGTGACTTTTCCATAAATACAGCCTGTCTTGGCTTATGAGGCAGACTTTCCTAAAATCTCTCAAAGGTTCACAAAACCCAAACAAGCAGCATCTAGCTTGGGCATGTCCTGTACCTCTTGCTGAGCAGCCCTAAGCCTGGCAGAAGCCACAGCCAGTGGTGGTTAGCAACTGGGCCTTTGAAGGCACCTCCAAGCCCAGCAGGGGTGGCAGCCATTTGTGGCAGCCACCTGTGAGGCCCCAGGCAGGGCACAGGCTGTGGCTGAAGTTGGCCTGTGGCAGAGCCCTCCCAGGAGGCTTTGGCTTCCAATAAAGCTGGGGCATCACCTGGCCACCTCCAAAGATGATGCATCCAAAGAGCAGACTTTGCGAGCACTAGAGCCCTGCTAAAGCGAATTCTGCTCCATAAGGTCAGCCCCTGCACAACACTGCTCCACTGTAGTCATTGCCAATCTTTACAACCAATCATCCTGAGGGTCAATCCCTCCTGTTGATTTGCAAACAGCAACCAAGGCTTCACTACAATGTGAAGACACAGCCCACACAAGGGACACACCTAGAGCACTCAGCTCAGGTCACCAGAGAGACTGCCCCATTAGGCTCCACAAGACCTCGACTACAGAAGGCCCCTCTTCTAAGACTGGGAGGCATAGCAGCCCTACTAAATACATAGAAACAAACACAGGGAGGCAGCCAAAATGGGGAGACAAAGAAACATGTCCTGTGGTCTGGAATGGGAATGTATGGGATGGTGAGCTGGATGAGTTGCAACAGTGTAGGCAGCCCTTCCCCCATTGGATACTACCATGACATTTCTTTTCTAGAAAACGTCATACCTCACTCCTTCCCAGGTCCAGGGAAGTTTGGAGATAGGCTTGGATAAGTCACAGGAGCCACAAGTTACTCCAGCCCTGGGCGAACTGCTGCTAAGCTAGAGCCCTAAAACCATTTGGGGAGCCCTTCCTAATTTTTGACTCAAGCCAAATAATAGCCTGAATTAGTTTTGACTAAACTGGGATTTTTCCAATGCCTAAAATGTATTATAAAAGCTAGCAATTTCAGCAACCAGCACAGTCAGCTTTATTTGTGAAGCAAGAAATAAAGGCTTACTTTTCTTTTAAAAATTTCATAACGTCTCTACTCACTCATTCACTGATGGAGTTTCTAGTGAATTCTGCAGTAATAAAGCCTCGAGAGGAGGTGTTTAAATATAGCTGCTTCACCAGAGACTGCAAGGATTAGCCTGTACAGCAAACCCACGGTGTTACGGAAAATGTTTTTCTTTTCTTACCAGTTAGTATACAAAGGAGGGCAGATGTGTTAACATGTGTGAATGATATTTAGCTGTGGTGATAAACACCTACAGTGCAAATGAGACTATTTGTATCTTTATACAGAAACCTAGAGTTAGCAAAGAGAAGACAAAAGAAATGGACAATGATCCAAAGAAGATTTCAGATGCTTCCTGGGTGTCAGAACACTGAAAATCTCATGGTAAATCAAATCCATTAAACACATTTAAAATACTACAAATATCTGAGGAATAATTTCCTGAAAACAATATCATTTTAATCAGCTTTTTCAAAAACTTTTAAATGTACCTGTTAGATCGTATCAGGGTTCATATTTTCTGAAATAACCTAATGACTCTCTAAGTACAGTCTGAGACATCTTGGGAGATAAATTGGAGAATTAAATAATGCTTAAGTTTTTGTAAATCTTTGCAATTTTCAAACATCTTAATGAGGATAGAAATGTGGACAATGCTTTCTCTTTTTCATGCCTCAGAACATAATTGTTGAACGACTCTTAACTACAAAACAGGAAGTCAATCACAATTTAATACCAACTTTCTAGGTTCTGTGGGTTATGCCTACAAAGGTTAATGGCTTGAAGACCTAAATTTAAGAGCTGAAACCATAAAACTCATAAACAAACGGGAGAAAACTTCATGGCATTGAATTTGGTAATGATTTCTTGCATATGATACTAAAAGCACAGGCAAAGAAAGAAAAAAATAGATAAATTGGACTACATCAAAATTTAAAATGTTTGTATGTCAAAGGACACCACCAAAAGAGTGAAAAAGCAACTCACAGGATGAAAGACCATATTGCAAGTCATTTATCCAATGACAGGTTAATATCCAGAATACATAAAGAACTACAACTCAACAACAAAAAAACAAATAAATTTAAATGGACAAAGGACTCAAATAGACATTTCTCCAAAGAAGATACACAAATGGCTGATAAGCACATGAAAAGATACTCAACATCACTAATTATTAGGGAAGTGCAAGATACCACTTGCACCACAAGATACCACTGTATGCCTTAGGATGGCTATTAAAAAACAAACAAACAAACCAAAAACAAACAAACAAAAAAAACTGGAAAGCAAGTATTGGTGAGGATACAGAGAAATCAGAATCCTTGTGCACTGCTGGTGGGAATGTAAAATGGTATAGTCTCTAGAAACCACTATGGCAGTTTCTCAAAAAATTAACAATAGAATTACCCTATGATCCCACATTCTACTTCTGAGTACATATGCCAAATAATTGAGAGCAAGAATTCAAACAGATATTTATACGTCATGTCCATAGTAGTAGTATTCACACTAGCACAAAGGTAGAAGTGTCCATCAGTGGATTAATAGATAAACGAAACACGGTATATAAAAACAATGGAATGTTATTCTGCCTTAAAGAGTAAGGAGATTCTTACACGTTACACATCTTACACTTGGATGAAACCGGAGGACATTGTGCTGAGTGAAATAAGCCAGTCACAAAAGGTCAAATACTTTATGATTCCACTCATATGAGGTTCCTAAGAGTAGTTAAATTCATACAAACAGAAAGTTGAATGGTGATTGTCAGAGGCTGAGGGGAGAAAGAAACGTGGAATTGTTTGATGAGTATAGCATTTCCATTCTGGAAGATAAAATAAAGCTCTGGAGATGGATGGTGGCATGATCTTACAACAATATGAAGGTACCTAATGTCATTGAACTGTACACCTAATAATGGTTAAAGTGGCAAATTTTATGTTACATACACTTGTATTTTACTACAATTTAAAAATATTTTTTAATGAACTAAAATAGGATAAAGGCTCATATTAGGAATTCTTAAAACAACACTTTAGCCTTAGTTGCATATATACTTTAGGATGAAGGGCTTCAAGGATCGGAATCTTTCAGAAAATCTGCATGCACAATACGAGTCATTTGGGGAGGTGAATAGTCTGCTTGGAAGTTTTATGTCTATTAAAAAAGAGAGGTTGAGTAAGGTTGTGGTGGTCACATTTTGGCATGTTTTACTCAAGTGTATACTTTTTAACTGCCTTCTTTGTCCATGATGGTTCCCTTTGTCTTGCCATTTTACTGCCTCCACCATGTGTACCGTATATATCATGGAAACCCTGAGTTTGCTTGCCCTCTACAGCTGACTGGAACAACAATAGGCACCTGACCCAAGCTGGGCCAGTAAGAGGCCTTTGCCAATGAACTTGGAATTGGAAGAGAGACAAAGAGAGGATGTGAAAGGCAGCCTCTGAAAAGGCCCTCCCCCTTGAGTGTGGACAGAACCTAGTGTCTCACTTGTATCAAATGTGCAAAAGTGATCAGATGTCTCTTTCAAGATTAGGTTACAAAGAGACAGCAACTTCCATCTTGCTTTCCCTCTCTTGCTCAATCTGATGGAAACTAGTTGTCACATGGAGAGGCCAGGATTGCAAGGAATTCTGGGAAGTCGCAATAGCCAGGGAGCCCAACAACCTGCAATGAACTGAAGGTGTCAACAGACACGAGAGTGAATTTAGGTGCAGGTCCTCCTTCAGTGAAGCCTTCGGATGAGACTGAAGCTGTAGTCAACATCCTGATTACAGCCTTGCGTGCAATCTGATGGAAGAAACACCCAGATAATCCATACTTGGATTCCTGCCTCCACAGAAACTATGAGATCAAAAATGTTTGTTGCTTTAAGCCACTACATTTTAGAATAATTTGTTACACAGCAATAGATAACTAATACAGAGGAACAGAGCTAGTGACCCGTTGGGAGGCAAAAATTAAAACATACAAACATAGCAGTTAAGGATGGCTCCATTATGCCATATAAATAAAAGAGCAGAGCAACGAGTCTTAAGAGAAAGAAAACCAGTAAGGGCAGGCATGTAGACGAACAGAGGTAATCTGAGTGAAACTATGTCCAGGTTCCCAGTGGCTTGCCTGTTCCCCATTCCTTCCTGAGGCCTGGCTGCATTCCTGTCTTCGTGTTCTGTGAGGTCCCTGGTTCCGTACAATAAATTGCCTTTATTTACTTTACTTTTCTCAGTTGATTTTTATAACTTGCAGTCAGAATCCTAAAATCCTAGGGCGTACAATGTGGTGTAGCTGTGACAATGAGTTTGGCAGTTTAAAGAGTCCTTTGGCCTGAGAAGCACCCACATGTTCTGAACCACTCGACTTTGGGTCATAAGAAATTGAGCCAAGTTCAAGAAGAGCACCTAGCTCTCAACCCCTGCTGGTCAGTCAATGACCAACCCTGGCAACATCTATTCAGGGCTAGGTGGTTTGAATAATATTTGTACAGAACGGAGAGATCCCAGCTGAAAGCTGTTTGGAAAACACAATGTTGCTGTTGATGAAGAACAAATTGTTACCCTTTCTTCTAAAGAACACAGTGATATTTTTGGAGCTCTCTTATTATGGTCCATGATGGAAATATATATCCATAGGAGGCATATTTTAATTCTTAGAAACAGCCTAACTACATAAAACATACTATTCTTCTCTCTTACTCCTGTTAAACCTCTTTGCTGTTTTCTGTTTTAAAATCGTGTCACTGCCTAATCACTCACCATCTTAACAAAATTCAAAGCAGTTTATGTATTATAAACTTGGCAATAAAACAGAGACTTCAAAGCAATAAACATCTTTGAAACAATTCATCAAGCCCCAAAAAACATGCCAGAATGAGTTTTGGAATGGTAAGTTTGTATTTTAAAAAAATCAAAATTTGCTCCCAGGCTGAGACTTAAAATGTCACAAATATATTTTTATAGCCAAGTTATGAACCTTGACAAAGAGCTTAGACCTCCAAGCAAATACAGATGCTTCAGCACTGTCCATACATCTATTTTTGGTCTACCCTTGTGTGTGTCCCCTTTGCGTGTATTGTCTGGATTTTTGCCTTTTTACTTCTTTCCACATGTTTAACATTCATTCTTATGATGAAAGATGCAGGTTTGCTGTTTGTTTGTCATTAGTGTTCTCTGACTTCCACTTGTCCCCAGGGTCTTCAACCACAGTGAATGTCGCATCCCCTCCTCACCTTCCTGAGGACCAATTTCACAAACCTCCAAGTCCAAGGAAATAGAAATCAGTCAATCAATCATAGTCCTGTGTTAAGGCCAGAGGGTATGTTGAGAGCGGCTAAATAAGCCTATTGTGCTCACGGTCTGGAGTGTTTTTCTCAGGTCCGTAGGAGACTCTTTAAGTGCCTTCTTCACCATGATGGTGCCCTCTTTCTCATGTACTACTACTGCCCCTGCCATGCTGGTATGCCATGAGTCTGCAGTCCCACTACAGCTGATTGCAACAATGGACACGGGACCCAAAGATATTCTAACTCAATTTCTCTGTGACATGTAATAGTTTATACATTGTTATTAACCTCAGGCCAAACAAAACATCCTCAGAAGAAATCCTCAGGCCTAGAGCTGTCAACCAGGGTGTCACGCAGAGGACCCTGCTCGCTGCGCCATTTGTCATGCAGGGCGTTCGGCGGGGTCTCAGCTCCCGCTCCCTACATAAGAACGCAGGACACGGTAAGGCCAAACAGGAACACCCATGGAGCCATAAGTAGGAGAGTCAAACCAATATATTCTCGCTGGCCGCTGGGCTGGAGACACAGGAAGCAGGATCTACATAATCTGCCTAACAGCAGTCCGCGCTTGCCAGCCACCATCTTCTTGCCAGCCCCCATTTTTTTTTTGCTAGCGTAGCCACAACCGTTATATTAGTGGCCAATGCCTTATGGGTTACAGCTGACGGCCAACTAGCCACAGCTGCTGGCCATCTGATCACAGTTGATGGCCATTTACTACCTGAGCCAGCACCTTTCTATTGTGAGGCCGAGAGCCTGGAAACTGTTTTTTGGGGCTTTGTCTCCACACAGGGGTAGGACTTTTCTTCCCTCCCAACTCAACCTTAAAGATTCCTGCCTGGTGTCCTGTCTGTCCAGGACCCATCTACCATCTACTTAGTTGTGTGTCCCACCCATCCATGGGTAAGCTCTTCCTACCTGCCCAGAGGACCATATTTGCATGGTTACTTTCACTGTGCCATGGCCAGGATCTTGACTGCAGTTGTCAATGGGTTCCACCCATTGGATGGTTCTGTACAATAAATTGCCTTTATTTACTTTACTTTTTTACTTTTACACCCAATGGGTTCCACCATTTTCAGGTACCTCTTTTTAAACAGCATAAAGAGTTCATTCAGTTCTGGCATTAATGAGAACAGTAAAATTGAAAATATCTGGATGAGGATATTAAATAAACTATATGCACTTTACTAATGGTTCTTACTTTGGAAAAATATGTGCCTGTGCATGCACTCATCACATAAATGTATATTTCATCAACAACACGTAGTCACCCCACCTCAGACTTTTGCATTCTCTGTTCCCTCTACTGGATGGCTCTTCCTCCCACCTCATGCCTTCCTCTCCTCTGATGTTGTCTTATCACAGAGACTTTCTTTGACTGTTCCCTATCAAATAGTAACTCCTGCTCCTCTGATGCACACACTCTGTCCCCCTTTGTCTTGCTTTGTTTGTCTTCCTGACACTTACCCACCCTCTGACAAGCTACTGTCTGTCTTCTCCCACTGGAATCTAAATGCCAAGGAGCAGCAGAAACTGCCTCCTGGCCAGAGCGTAGGCTCTTACTACTTCAGTAGTGTGTGTTGCGTGAATAAATACATACATTGTATCTATACACCAAAAACTCAGAATACAGACATTTCAGTAAATTGTGGTATTAAGGCCTGATAAAGTGTAACTGGCACTAGGACCCTCTTATCTTGCTCTTTGGCCTCTTTCTATGTGTCAATGTATCATCTTTTTTCCTGCATCCTTGCCCCTGTCGCACTAGCACTAATTTATATCAATCTGCTCCCTTGTATCATATCTGAAATACTTCTTTGCAGGAAACTCTTACTCTCTCTGTAACAACAACATAAAGTGTTATTTATGGGTCAAGTTTTTTTTTTTTTTTTTTTTTTTTTTTTTTTTTTTTTTTAACTTGTATATCTGATTTTAATATGGGAAGATAAAATCTTTTTTTCTCAGAGAAAAGCATGGCCAAAGTTTCACAAAGAGAAATACTACTAATGTTGCAAAATACTTACTTTTCTGTCAGTCAATCATAACTTCCTTAAGCTGTTTTAAAACAGTAACTTTTATTTATTTTTTTTTTTTATTTATTTTTTTTTATTAATTAATTTATTTATTAGTTTCAGGTGTACAAAACAAGGTAATACTTAGACGTTCATCATTTATATCCCTCATACTGTGAACCCCCCTCCCCCCATCCACTATCCCTCCGACCTCACACTGAACCATCACATTATATATATAAAATTATAGTTGGCATTCATTAATGTTTAGCTTCTGATGTACAATGCCATGATCAGGTATCCACAGTATCCCTGAGGTGGTCTCCCAAATAGGACGCATGTCCATCGGATACCCAACAAAATCTTTACAACATTATAGAATACCTTCCCCAAATTAATTTTCAAAAGAAAAACCCTGAGGCCATCTTGTGGTTACCAGCTGCTTCCAAATCCCTTCACCTTTCCCCTTATCCCCAACCCCCTCCCACACACCCATCTAACCACTCTCGGTTTTTTCTCTGCGTCCCCAAAACTGACTCTGATTAGTTCATTCACATAGTCTTTTCTTTAGATTCCATATATAAGTGAGATCATATGGTACTTGTCTTTCTCTTTCTGACTTATTTCACTTAACATAATGTTCTCTAGATCCATCCATGTTGCTGCAAATGATAAGATTTCTTTCTTCTTTATGGCTGCGTAATACTCCATTGTATAAATGTACCACAGCTTCTTAATCCAGTCATCTACCGATGGGCATTTTGGTTGTTTCCATATCTTGGCTATTGTGTAAAGTGCTGCAATAAACATAGGAGTGCATACAGATTTTTGAATTGGAGTTTTGGATTTCTCCGGGTAGATGCCTAGGAGTGGAATTACTGGATCATAGGGTAGTTCCATTTTCAGATTCCTGAGATACCTCCATACTGTTTTCCATAGTGGCTGCACTAATCTGCAGTCCCACCAACAGTGCACTAGCGTTCCCTTTTCTCCACATCCGCGCCAGCATTTGTTGTTTGTTGATTTATTGATAATAGCCATTTTGACTGGAGTGAGGTGGTATCTCATTGTGGTTTTTATTTGCATTTCTCTGATGGTTAGTGAGGTTGAGCATTTCTTCATATGTCTTCTTGCCTTCTGTATGTCCTTCTTAGAGAAATGTCTCCCCAAGTCCTCTGCCCATTTTTTAATTGGGTTGTTTGTTTTTTTGGAGTTGAGTTGAGTAAGTTTTTTATAGATTTGTGATATTAATCCCTTATCAGATATATCATTGGCAAATATCTTTTCCCATACAGTAGGATCCCTTTTTGTTTTATTGATGGTTTCCTTTGCTGTGAAAAAACTTTTTAGTTTGATGTAATCCCACATGTTTATTTTTTCTCTTACTTCGCTCGCGCGAGGGGATATATCAGTGAAAATCTTACTCCGGGTAATGTCCATGAAGTTTCTTCCTATATTTTCTTCTAGATATTTTATGGTTTCAGATCTTACATTTAAGTCTTTAAGCCATTTTGAATTTGTTTTTGTATATGGTGTAAGGAGGTGGTCCAGCTTCATTTTCTTGCATGTGTCCGTCCAGGTTTCCCAACACCACTTATTGAACAGACTATCTTTACCCCATCGTACATTCTTGCTTCCATTGTCGTAGATTAGATGGGCATATAGGCATGGATTTATGTCTGGACTCTCTATTCTGTTCCATTGATCTATGTATCTATTTTTATGCCAGTACCATGTTGTTTTGATTACTGTAGCCTTGTAGTATAGTTTGAAATCAGGTATCGTTATACCTCCCACTTTGTTCTTATTTCTCAAGATTGCTGAGGCTATCCGGGGTCTTTTATGGTCCCATATAAATTTTAGGATTATATGTTCTATTTCTGTGAAAAACGTCGTTGGTAGTTTGATAGGAATTGCGTTGAATATGTATATTGCCTTAGGCAGTATGGACATTTTAATTATATTAATTCTTCCTATCCATGAACATGGAATGTGTTTCCATCTATTTATGTCTTCTTTCATTTCTTTCTTCAGTGTTGTATAATTTTCTGAGTACAGATCCTTTACATCTTTGGTTAGATTTATTCCCAGATATTTTATAGTCTTTGGAGCAATTGTAAATGGAATTGTTTTTTTAATTTCTCCTTCTGCTATTTTATCATTGGTATATACAAATGCAACTGATTTCCGAATATTAATTTTATATCCTGCTACTTTACTAAATTCATCTATCAGTTCTAATAGTTTCTTGGTGGAGTCTTTAGGGTTCTCTATATATAGTATCATATCATCTGCATATAATGATAATTTTACTTCCTCCTTACCAATTTGGATGCCTTTTATTTCTTTCTCTTGTCTGATTGCTGTGGCTAGAACTTCCAGCACTATGTTGAATAGAAGTGGAGAAAGTGGGCAACCTTGTCTTGTTCCTGATCTTAGGGGGAATGGTTTTAGCTTTTCCCCATTGAGTATGATGTTAGCTGTGGGTTTGTCATATATGGCCTTTATTATGTTAAGATATGATCCCTCTATTCCCACTTTCTTAAGGGTTTTTATCATAAAAGGTTGCTGTATTTTATCAAATGCTTTTTCTGCATCTATTGATATGATCATGTGATTTTTATTTTTCATTTTGTTAATGTGGTGTATCACATTAATTGATTTGCGGATGTTGAACCACCCCTGCATACCAGGGATGAATCCCACTTGATCATGGTGTATGATCTTTTTAATGTATTGCTGAATTCTGTTTGCTAATAATTTGTTGAGAATTTTTGCATCTATGTTCATTAGAGATATCGGCCTGTAGTTTTCTTTCTTTGTGGTGTCTTTGTCTGCTTTTGGGATCAGGGTGATAGTGGCTTCGTAAAAAGTGTTTGGGAGTCTTCCTTCCTTCTGGATTTTTTGGAAGAGCTTGAGGAGAATAGGTGATAATTCTTTTTTGAACGTTTTGAAAAATTCACCTGTAAAGCCATCTGGTCCAGGGCTTTTGTTTGTTGGGAGATTATTGATTACTGATTCAATTTCCCTGGTGGTAATCAGACTGTTCAGGCTTTCTGTTTCTTCTTGAGTTAGCTTTGGAAGGTTGTGCGCCTCTAGAAAATTGTCCATTTCTTCAAGGTTGTCAAATTTGTTGGCATATAGTTGCTCATAGTAATTTCTTACAATTTTTTGTATTTCTGTGGTGTCTGTTGTCACTTCTCCTCTTTCATTTCTGATTTTATTAATTTGGGTCCTCTCTCTCCTTTTTTTAATGAGTCTGGCTAAAGGTTTGTCAATTTTGTTTATCTTCTCTAAGAACCAACTCTTGGATTCATTGATCTTTTGTATTGTTTTTCTGGTTTCTATTTCATTTATTTCTGCTCTGATCCTTATTATCTCCTTCCTTGTGCTCCCTTTGGGTTTATTTTGCTGTTCTTTTTCCAGATCCCTTAAGTGTGAAGATAAACTGTCAATTAGTGATGTTTCTTGTTTCTTTAGGTAGGCCTGCAGTGCTATGAACTTCCCTCTTAGGACTGCTTTCGCAGCATCCCATAGATTTTGGGTCGTCATGTTCTCATTCTCATTTGTCTCAAGATATCTTTTGATTTCTTCTTTGATCTGCTGCTTGACCCATTCATTATTTAGCAACATGTTATTCAGCCTCCATGAATTGGTGTATCTTCCTGGTTTTTTTCCCCTGTAGTTCATTTCTAATTTCATAGCACTGTGGTCAGAGAAGATAATTGGTATGATTTCAATTTTCTTAAATTTATCGAGGCTTGTCTTGTGTCCTAACATATGATCTATTTTAGAAAATGTTCCATGAGCACTTGAGAAGAACGTGTATTCTGCAGCATTGGGGTGAAATGCTCTGAAAATATCAATTAAGTCCAACTGCTCCAAAGTATCATTTAAGGCTGTTGTTTCCATATTGATTTTCTGTCTGGAGGACCTGTCCCTTGTTGTCAGAGGTGTGTTGAAGTCCCCTACTATGATAGTGTTGCTGTTGATCTCTGTCTTTATGTCCATCAGTACCTGTTTTATATATTTAGGTGCTCCTATGTTAGGTGCATAGATGTTTACTAGGGTTATGTCCTCTTGTCGGATTGATCTATGGGTCAAGTTTTGATCAACTCTGTATCTCTAATTATTTCCATTACCGTTGGCTTCTACACAGCTCTCTGCAGTGCAAGAACCGAAAATGTCCTTCTTTCTCAAAAGTGCACTCAGCTCAAGTGGCAGCAGAAATGACCTAAAGTGGCTCCCTCCTATGCTCTGATTTTAGTGGAGATTTTGTGCATCACCCCAGACCCACACACTTGCCTTGGTGCTGCTTAGAGTTATGGAGCTTGGCTGCTGCTGCTACTTCTTCGACAGACGCAGGGCCCTGAGCTGTATTGCTTCTGGTGTGTGGGTGCCTGACCTTACACCTAGGAGTAGCAAGTACCACACCATTTTCCTGTTGCTGCTCAGTGGGTACAGGTGTGTAACTGAGATATGAAGTAATCTGACACACTACAGAGTCAAGTTTCAACCAATAGGACTGAAAGCCAGTGAAATAATTCCTTTCCCCTTCTCCCTCTGGAGAGACTGTTGAAAGATGCAATAGCATCACGTGGCCTCCCCTAAGCTTCCTGTGGCACCAAGCAATCAGTTTCTTATGAAGTGTAGTCATCTTGGGAACACACTCTCCTCTATTAGCTCACCTCTTTCCTTGCCTCACTCCACTTCTTTCTCACTCCTGTTTTCCTGAGATTTACTCTTCAATAAAGTCTTGGCACATAAGCTTTATTTTAGCCTCTGTTGTCTGGGAAATTCGCTAAGGTTATAGATACATACATATATTGTATATCTGTATAATCCTCTAGCTTTTAGATATAGGAAACGCTTTCAGACTGAGAACTACAAAAAAAGTAAAGCAAAGGCAAACAGAATAAAACAAAACAATAACAAAAACTGCTGTAGTGCCTGGAAGTTATTATCATTGTTATTTCCTATGTCAGATTATAAGAAATGTCCCCTACATAGAGTGGCTTCATTTTGCCTCTAATTAGTTGCACCCTACAGATGTATGAGCTTTAAAAAGACTTTATAATATACAATGTGTGTTCATACACAGCATCTCTTTTTATCCCAAGTTAGGAGGACAGGCACTGTTGGTCATGTTATATGAAAGAGTAAACTCAGTACCACCTCCCAGAACGCCTAAGAATGCTTTGGCAATAAAGCACCCCTAACCTACAAATGAAAGAATAATGTTGGTAATTTCTGCAGTTTGCTTAGAGAAGGTTGGAGACATCTGTGGTCCACTGAAGTATGTATGGTGTGTAGCTCTAATGAAAAGTTAATCCACATTGTTGGGTCTTTTTAATTATGTCATTCAGATTTGTTTCTCAGCATGCAGACTTTAGGATTTTGGTAAAATAAAGAGCTTTTTCTTAAAAGCCAACTTAGCAATGTCAGTGTAAACAGTATATTCAGAGCTTAGCATGAACAGATCAGAAGGGGCCAAAAATTTACTTGATGAAGTGAAAAGTCTGGGAATGATCGCAAACACAAACTCCCATAATTTGAATGCTTAATATTTTGTTAAGCATTCCTTTAAAACCCAGTATAAGGGCAAACAAGGCGATACTTTAAATCAGTTGTTTGGAAGTTGGGATATATTTCCCATGATAACAATATCCGAAATGGTGGTTAAGTCCCCAACCAATTCACCAATGCTTATTTAACTCATAACGTAGCAGAATCCTATTTCTGAGGGTCATGTAGATAAAAGAAAGAAAAAGAAAAGGAGAAAATGAGCTTCCCCTGGTTTTCATGGCTCAGGAAAACTTGTGAAAAAGAATACATTTGCTTTGGCCTCATTTCACTTTCCTTCTTCAGCCCTTTCCTGCCCCTCAGTTCTCTTCCCCAAAGACCTCATCAGCAGGGAGCCCACATTATCCCTGGGCAGCACATTACCCACCACTCATCAGGGCCTGTTCTTCCTTAGATTTCTCTGTGACTAGCAGGATCTGCCCCTGGTCAGAGCTGCAATTCTCAGATGCGTGGGATGACCACAGTCCACCCGAATAATTCACATTATGAATCTCCCACAGGAGTGTAGCATTGGCCAGTGACACCCCATCACCCTCCCATAAGTGTAGACCAGCTGAAACTGAGTAGCTTTTTATAAATAATTGTTAATATAAACGAATTTGTTAACATATCAGATTACCTAGACCAGGGCATGACACATCCGTGATGACCAGTTCCTCCAGACCAGACTTTATTGTCGCTACCTTTCATTACAATGATGTAGCGATTTCAGAATATGAAGAGGTAGAGATCAGTCAAAGGGTTTCTCCACCTCCTTATTCTGTATCAAATGGTGGGACTCTGTCTTCTATCAACTCCCCTGAAATGACCTGCTTTTAATGCCTCCTTTTTTTGTAAGACTTTTTTTTTTTTTAAGAGCAGTTCTAGGTTTACAATTAAGAGGAAAGTACAGATTGCCCGTATATACACCCCCCCCCCCACATATGCATAGCTTTTTCCATTTTTAACATCACTCAATCATAATTTTACATTTTTCACCAAGGATAAACCTACACGGATACATCAAAATCACCCAAAATCCATAGTTTACATGAGGATTCCTCTTGGGGTTGGACATTCTATGGTTCTGGACAAATATATAAGACTGTATATTATTATAGTATCAGAGTATTTTCAATGATCTAAAAATCCTCTGTGGTCTGCCTATTTATCTTCCCTCCTCCCCACCTTTGGCAACTGTTAATCTTCTTACTGTCTGAGTAGCTTTGCCTTTTTCATAATTTCATATGATTGGAATCATACACTATGTAGCCTTTTCAGCTTGGCTTTTTTCGCTTAGTAATATGCAGTTAAGATTCCTCATCACTTGAAAGCTGATTTCTTGTTAGCATTGAATAATATCCCATTGTTTGGATGTACCATAGCTTATTTATCCATCGTGTTCTGAACGTCATCTTGGTTGCTTCCAGGTTTTGGCAGTTATGAATAGAGCTGCTATATATATCCGTGGCTGGGTTTTATGTAGACTTAAGTTTTCAATTCCTTTGGGTAAATACCGAGGAGTGTGATTGCTGGATTGTATGGTAAGAATATTTTAGTTTTGTACGAAACTGCTACACTGTCGTGCAAAGTGTCTGTACCATTTTGCATTCCCACCAGCAATGAATGGGAGTTCCTGTTGCTCCACACCCTCACCAGCATTTGATGTTGTCTCTGCTGTGGATTCTGGCCATCCTGAAAGGGGTGTAATGATATCTCATTATTTTAATTTGCATTTCCCTGGTGACATATGATACAGAGCATTTTTTTTGTATGTTCATTTGCCATTTATTGCTTCATTTCTGAAATTGTAAATGTCTTAAATAAAGCAAAGATATGAGGCACTTTCCCTGACTCCCATGGTAGTGGCAGAGGCTCTGATGGAAAGAAGAGAGCACAGACAGACAAGGACTGTATGATGTTTGTCATCTGGACACACAGATGATTAATAAATTGGGGATTAATTATTAAGCACACAAAAGAAAAGTCTGTACATCTGAGCATATTTTCTGTTTTAGACAAATATAAGAACCTTATTTACTAAAATATGTAATTCATAAAAAAATGATTGAACTTTTTGCATTAAATTGAAGGATTCTTGTTCCGTTCCTAAGTCAGCACAGAGAAGAAAAGACCCCATAGTCTCTGCCAGGCCACACTCCTGCTTCCCTACCTGCAGGACCTAGAGATCTGCCTTAAGGACACAAGATGTTCAATAGCAGAGTTTTATTAAATTTCAATCTGTGAAAACTCTTTCTTCTCTAAAAGTCAATGAACAAATCCAAGGATGGGAAGAAGCAGATGGACATATCCACTGGCATAGTCTTTTTATCTGCAGCCTGGTAATGGGAAGGGAAATAAACTGAACCAAACACCATGCCTCCCGCCCATCAGACGTCCAACCTGGCAATCCTTGGACTAAAAACTATTGCGAATAGAAATCCAGCAAGTTTCAAACTCCCACCAGACAATGAGGTAGAGAACATCAGCTTGGGAGGGACGGAGGGGGGAGGACAAAGTCTGGCACTCTCCTGGGAGCCTGGCTAGAAGACTGCAATTCAGCATCTCAGGGGCCTGCAGAAAGATGAGGAACAAAACAGAGTAACAGAGGCGGGCAGAACGGGGAGCTTGCACTCACGATGGTGGGAGAACACGGTGGGTGCCTGAGGAGCAGTCTACGCCTGACGCTCAGGAACGGCCTGGAAAGGGGGACTAAGCTGCTCAGGCACTCTGCCAGCCCAGGAGGCGGCAGCAAGGCCCGGGAGCGGAAGTCAGCATGTACTACGCAGGAGCCTTCATTTTTACATCAGCCACTAGGTTTCCTTAGATGCTGCAGGAACTGCCTTCTCTCCAGGATGGATGGTCACCCCCAGCCTCACCCCCCCCAGCCCTCCGGCCCTCACTCTTGTGTGGATGGTATCTATAGTAGAAAATAAAAACACTGTTATTAAATGGGGCTAGAAGAGAGAACTGCCACGCACGTGTCAATCTGAGCACAGTACTGACTCCAACCAGAAGAGACGAACTCTGCATCCCCCACAGGAAGTGACACTACTAGACTACTTCAGCGGGAGGAAGAAAGACTCCTCCTCACCCAGTAAGAGCTCATCCAATGGAGACTGCCATAACCCAGCCAATGAAAGGTCGCTATCGCTCAAACTTTCAGTTTCCTCCGATGGATTCTTCCTTAACAACAGCCCCTCCCAAGTCCATAAGTAAGACTGGGTTCTTCTCCTTGGTTTCTCTGGACTTATGCAAGGTTTGGCCTTAAACCTCATATCCCGAATTGCAATCCTTTGTTGTTGCCAAATAAACACGATTTGCTGGAGAAATATCTAGCTGTCTATTTAAGATCAACACTCCTTTGTCCTCCTTTTAGTATTTTCTAAAGCCTTGAGGGCAATTCTAATTGGCTCACTGAGAGAAGAGGGATGAGGTAAGGGCTGGGAGATCTCAACAACAGCCTGGTCATTAACAGCCACAGCAGCCGCGAGATGATCAAGAGGGAAGCAGAACTCGGGGTTCTGGCCTGGATCAGCAGCAGCGAGTTCCCTACCAGCGCTAGTCATGGATCCTGGCTTTTTGGTCCACTGTGGTTTTTTTGTCTTCTCGTGTCTTTGATACACGAACAAAAGATTGGGAGAGGTACTGTTTATATTTTCTTTTGCTTTATGAGGAAATTCATGCTGAAAGAAAATAAACTTTATAAAGTCAAGCCAGGAGAATCCCTGAATTTGTCATTGCTCCTAAAAAAAATGACCTAATGAAATAACTTTAAATGAGACTTAGCTTCCTTTAGGAAATCACCTTCTCCAAAGAATACCCGTTGGAGAGACTAGGTAGTACTTATCTCAAGAATTTCAGCACGGTTAAGTCAATATTACTGAGTACCTGTTAGGTGCAGAGCTCCGGACTAGGCAGGGGCACAGTGGGCAACACCAGACACAGCCTCTGCATCCTGATTCTAAGGAAGATGCCTCCTAATTGATAGAATCTTGGGAACTGCATTTCTCTCAGCCCCTGTAAGGGGCTATTGTATTCCTAAGTAAAGACTTTGCCTTTCCTTTGAGATGTGGGGTGACTTACTTGGGCAAGGAGCTCACGTTGGCACTAGAAGAGTAACTATGGGTCCCCAGTGAGTTCGGGGTAACCGTGAAATGAAAAATTGCCAGTGGGTCTATGAGTAGATCAATTTTCATTGAAAAGTCACCAAACAAATTCTGGAGACAACTGACATCTGTCCCTCAATCCTGCTTCCAGTAGCATGCACCACCATTCAAGGTGTTGTTATGTCAAAGTGTCGCCATGCTATTTATGATCCATTTGCCCTTCTGATAGTTTTACTGCAGGTGCACAAACGAAGGTTGTACCTGGAGAAACAAGGGAACCTACCATCTGAGCTAGTCATTTGGATGGCCTCGCTGAACAGTGCAGATTGACGTAGGCAAAGCTATCGGAATCAGTTGCAATGATTGACCCTTCTGTTGCTTGGTTTATCCACTCACTCTGTCTAGACTTCAATTTCTGGAGCCTTTCGTGACTAATTCTTCAACAAAATGTAAGTAATTTCACTTTGCTTTGCCTTAAGCTCTATACAACTTAATATTTAATGTACACCAAGTTATACTATGTGTACCCTGTCAAATGCAGTCTGCAGATATCCCAGACTATCATGTCACTCTGACTTTGATCATAATTATGTTGTGACTCTCTTATTAAAGTCTCAGCTTTGTGAAAACTTCGACCCTAGAATCCTATTCAAAGCTACAGCATTGACCTGACACTTTCATCAATGCTTTCCGTATCATATTGGGTTTGCAATAGTTTAAAATTTTATAACTTCACTTTAGGTTGGTTTTGAGTTGTTTAACTGCTGTCTATTCCTCTCAAACCTCACACATTTTCTTAAAAGACTAGGATCGTCAAATTGTAAAGGATAATTGTGTAGGATAATTTGCACCTCCAATGGGCAGAGTACAGAGCCAGCAGCAAAATCCTGATGATTTTTCCCAAAGCAATCAACTATAACTGTACGAACACATCATCATGAAACTTGACTATATTATGCTTTCAAACAAGCATGTGTAGGTGTAGGGCTAACAACCTTGTTTGAGATTTTGTCTCTGGGTCTCTTGGAAGAAGAGTCTATCTTTTTTCTTCCTATAGAGTGTCAGAGAACCATCGTCAGAGCAGAATATCATGGTACAATCATTTTGTCTAGCTCAGTGCAATGCTGCTTTATCCCTACAACTTTTACCATTCTCTGATGACAGTGGCCCTTTCCCTTTACTGTGGCACATTACTCAATAGACTAATAACATGTAATATTGAAACCATTTCCTGAGATAATACAGAAATCTTACTTTTCTTCAAGACCCTTATTTCTGCTCATTCTGTAAGATCATTTAAAACATGTCTGCCTTGCCCTAGAATTTACCTTTTCATATACATGTTTCCTGTTACCTAACCAGATTTCTTTTAATTTGTTCTCATAAACCAATCTCTTCCATAAACTGATTTCTTTTAAGTTCCTCATTTCTATTCATTTATGACTTTCTTTTTTTAATTAATTATTTCAACCAATATTTGTTGAGAGTCCACTATAAGCGAGAAATGATTCTTGGGCCGAAGATATGGCAGTGAATAACACAATCAAAATCCACATTCTGGAGTTTATAGCAGATAATATTAGCTACAATTATCAAGTACTTAAACATAACAACTATTACCTTAAACATAACACCTATTACCTGAGCAAGAGCATACCTCCTTTAATTCGCACATCAGTCTCATAACGCAGGCATTATTATCCTTATTTTATAGGTGAGAATAGTGAAGCTCTGAACAGAGTGCCCAAAGGTCCCCAGCAATACAGATTGATTCCTGGAATGGTTCTGCTCCCAGTCCCCTATGGCTGGTTATCAACATCCTACCCGGGGACTTAGTGCTACCTTCCCTCCAGTATCCAAATTCCTGTGTACTTGTGAGCCTTCTCCTCTTTCCTTTGGCATTATAATCACAGTCTCAATTGCCTTTCTTTGTTGTCTCTGCATCTCCTTAGGAGTTCCCATTTATACTGAACAACTATTATATCTATATTCATTGGCAATGGGAAAACATCTGTAACATTACCGGTTTCCTTTCTCTTAATTATGGACTTAGCGATCAGAGGAACTTTCATATTTAATATCTAAAAAAACACTTAATGATTACAGAGTGATGTTACTCTTTTGATGTAAAATTAGAGTTAAAGTGAACTCTAAGCAAATTGACACTATTTGCCTGACAAACAGGCCAGAGGCTGGAAGAAAGAAGGCATTTAATCTCATTAGAGGTGACCTGCATAACCAACTTGTGCCTCAGCCTTGGTCCCTGTTTTGCTTTTTCCTCACGAATTAGTTATTCAGATAATTTAAATTATGAAGATAAAAGAAGGCTTTCGTTGGCAATACCCCTCCACACCCCCATGATACAGATAAGTTGATAAACAGACTGCTAATTACATTAACATTTTGCAATGTGTGATTCAGTATTGTTCACTGTAAAAACCAACCTTCCTCTCTTTGAATATTTACCTTCTTGACCGATTGTGCTTTGCCTCAGGCAAGTGTTGGAGGCCTGCCAATGTTATTCTCCTATGATAGGTGACAGATTTCAGGAATTAACAGAATGTATCATTAAGTGATCTTTTATACATTAAAATGGAATAACAGGACTGCCTAACAAATGACAAATTGAAATTAAGAGGGATCAATTTCTATTCATAGTAAATTATCATGAAGATCCTTGTCTCTGAATATTTATAGAGGGTCACTCAGAGTAGCTTGACTTTATCAAACTTCCGTTAAAACCAGCCCCCTTGAGTTGGATTAAGTTTGGTTTTGCTGGTGCCATCACCATGTATAGGAGGGTCATGTTAAGATTTCTGGTTAGGCCATGGAAGGTGACTCAGAACAACAGAAGACAGTTGAGCCAGAAAAACAGACCTCCCCAAAAGTCAAATAAAAATAATGACAAACCCCAGGTTTCATGAGTGAGGGAAGGTAAGAGATCAGAAGCTAGAAGGTTAGAGACTACCAAGGCAGCTTCAGATAAAGAGTTGGAATCCAAAACTATGAATAATGCAGTGCTTTGGGAGTACATTTTTACATCTGTGCATTGCCCTGGTAGCTTTACCTTGATACAACAAGGGAATTTATTTACTTCTTACCGAGTGACCAAAAACCTGGTTTATAATATTGGTTCTCCACCTAACTAGGCAGGTGGCCCCATGCTAATAAACTAAAATTTCTGAGTATGTTTCCTACCACTTACCTGGCAGAGCGGTCTAAGGATAAAGTACAATGTTGCTTAGTGTTTGACACATGGAGGTATCTACTTATAGCTTTTATTATTCACTTGTAATGTATTGTTATTATTATTATTATTGCCATTAATACTTATTTTGTGAGGTGAGGTAGTTTATATGATTTTTCCCACTGATTCTCTTCCCTCCCTTTGGCAGGATTAGATTTCTTTATCCATTTGACATTAGGCTTGGCCATATGAATTGCTTTAGCCAATGAAATGTAAGAGAAAGTGGTGCATGTCCCATTAGGGCAGAAGTTTATAAACTCATCATGCAGCACTTCCGTTATTCTTTTTCTACCACCACAAGACCAGCATATCCCAGATGGGCCAAGTCTTTTAGCCCAGAACCCAAAACAAAGAGGACACATACAGCAGAACCATGTTTGTCCTGCTTCTGACATGTATAGTGAGTTAGAACTTAACCTGTATTGTAAATCACTAAGAGGTATTTGTATCTGTAGCATAACCAAGTAAAACTGATTAACCTGTTGTTTTCCAGGGCTGGGGTAATTTGCATAGTGGCAAAGTTTTCATCTATGACCCCACCTATCTTTAAAAGTTCTCCTCCAAGTTTCCCATTATATTAATACTCAGTGGTTCAAAATCTTGAGGAGGTCATTATGGTAAAATAATAGAATATCTTCACACATTGTTTTTATTACTTAATCACTTCTCATCAACCCCATTTCACCCCACACTAAAACCCCGACCCATCCCATGTTTGTATAGAACATGGAATTGGAACATCTTTGAATGTAGAAATAAATTAATACTAAGAATTCTTAAGACAAATTGTTAAGAAAAATATGCCTATGATATAGAAAGAATCCTAAGAAACATCTTTGGCAAATGTATAAGAGCAGAAAAGAAGGCATTTTTCTCCAAAGGGAAATATGTAAACCTTTGCTGAGTTCTCACTATCCAAGAGATGTCGAGGATGCAAGCATGATTAAGACATAACATCCTGTCCTCCATGAGGATATGGGTGAAGGAAGATGAGATACTGCAGAAATAATCACAATTCAACATGAATGTGAGAAATCCCATAGAGAGGTACTAAGGGTTACAACGTGCTACGAGATCACAGAAGAGCAAGAGCAGACATCTGGCTGAGGCTAGAGAAAACTCAGCGAAGTAGTTGGTCTTTGACTAGAACTTCTGCAGGCCAGAGAGCATTGAAAGTGGGAGGTACTGAGGTGGGGAAGCATTGTGGGGGTGGGGAGAACAGTGGAATAGAAGTATAAAGGTAGGAAATTAAAGTTATTTTCAGAAAATAATGAGCAATTCAGTTTGTAAGAAGCAAGAGTATAGTTTCACTGTTCTGGTACTAAGTCAAGGAGGGCTGATAAATTAGGACGGGGTCTTAGGAAGCCATTCCATGTCTTTGAACAGGAAATGACTGACCAGAAGGCATGCATTCCAATTTTTACATAAACAAAAGATAATTGAATGCCTTGGCTAAAGAGTAATGATTAGAACAAAGAATCAAGATTTTCTGTTCAAGATGGTGGTCCAAACATGCCTGTTTTTTTCCCTTCCCTCCCAAAGAAGTGCAAAAGCAATAGATCCATAATAACACTCAGAATGAGAGTGAGTCCATAAACTAGCCAGAGAGTTTGATAGATTTTCAAAATTGGATACAATTTTGGAAATTTGATAAGATCACATCTGTGGATAAAAAAGAATGAAGAGAGTCCGCACTCAGGATCAGTATTAGTAGCCTCTCTTCGTGGTTATGCTCAGGCATAGCTTGAAGCTCCAGACTGGCAAGTGAGGAGAATGAGAATGGAAAGTAAAACAAAAATCTGGTGGTAACTGAAGGGCTTTCTATGAGACACCCCGACAGTGAATCTCCCCACTCCTTCCCCTTCTTTCTGCCCTCTCTACCTTCAGTGGTATTTGCCCCCAGGCTAAAACTGGGAAACTGCTCTCTAAAAAAGTTATAACCCATAAAAAGAGGGCTTGGGGTACTAATCTGTAGGTTGTTGAGGCCCTCCTCATTTCAGTGGAAAGGAATATAAATACCAGAAACATTGACAGTGTAAAAGTAATGAATCTTTTCTCAGGAGGAATGCATGAAGTCATATTTCTTCACCTAATGGGTGTCTGCAGATACTGTCTAAATTTGATGGATGAAGAGAGGTGAGAGTACATTATTTAGAGGTATAGAGGTAACAAAAACAAGATTCTAAACTTATAACATAACCAACAAAAAGTGAGAAGTGGGGAAAAAAGGGAAACAAGCCTAAGTATGCTTAATTCCTCATCTTTTGTAACAGGGAGTTACTGGGTAGGTTTAAATTTTTTAAAGCAAGAAATATTGCTGTAATCACATAGTTTAGATATATGGAGGTGGTCACTGTAAGAACCAAAACAGACAAGATTAAAAATAGCACCTTCAGAGGAGTGAAACTTGTATCAAGTGGGGATTGTAAGGTTTGGGGGAGACATTTTTATTTTATTTTATGTCTTTCTATTCTGTTTGAATAATTTTAACCATAGATAGTTTCTGTTGAAGTTTAAAAATAGAAAGAGAAATTGTTTGAATTGTATTTAATGCTCCAATGACAAGTATTATATGTTAATTCTTTGTTGACCCCAAGAATTCCTAGGAAAACTACATGTATTACAGGTACAGTATAAATGTCTCTTCTTTCTTGTGTTCCATGCCCTGGCATCAACATTTTTTTTGTTCCCCTCCTTACGTAGTTTTTATCTCTTAGAAATAAAAAAGTGTTTCCTTTCTGCTGTGAGCCCTACCTTGGACTTACACATGTCAATTTAATTAGCAATATCTACTTTTACAGTTCCCAGAAACAACTGGTCCCAATACAACATCCCATAGGCTTTAGGTGTTATTGGGGTAATTTTTAGGAAAGTAAAGAAGAAAATTAGAAATATTCAGTGTTAAACTTGTGGTTGTAGGTAAAAATTACTACAGAATATACCTAAAAATAAAAAAAAAAGTTTAATTCAGACATACTTAATTGCTTCAATTTTCCCTAGTCTGCTTGATTATACACTGAAATTTGCATGAAAGAGCTACGAGGGAAGATGTAAATGAAGTTATTTTCCTAATAAGATTTCAAGTAGGCAGATGTTTGCCCCAAGGAGCTGTTCAAACAACAGATCTTACAGAAGAACATCATGAGAGCCAAAAAAAAGAGCACATCTTCAGCTATCAGATTTTTGCATCATTTTTAAGAAAGATCATGGTCCATTCGAGTTTCCAATGTATAATTTTTGAACTGGTGAAATTCACCTTTGTCCAATGATAAGTTTTCCACTGAAAAGACGTAGAAACATTTACAGAAAACTCTAAATGTTTACCCAGAAAATTCTCCTGAGAATATCATAGCTTTAAAAAAATGTTAATTTATACAGATATGAACTACTCAATTAGGCTCGTGCTCAGAACAATCTTCTCTGACAAGAGCCGCCTACCATCTGTTAAGTCAACTACTTCCATTTCCAATGATCCCAAGTTCATCGTTTTAACTGTTGAGACTAACATTCTCAGTCATAAATATCATCTGTTCTATTCCCCCATCCTCCTCCCATGTTCACGTAGGTCACGATTTTTTCCCTTCTTTTTTAATCAACAGATTTGAAAGCAAAACCACAGAAAGGATGTGTAAACAATTCATTTTTATGGCCGACGACTTTGAAACAAACACTAGCTCAGTCTGATGGTCCAGAAGGCTGTTCATTTTCTATTCTCTAGAAGGAAACTAGTGGCAGGTGGAATAGAAAATCCACAGTCCAGGGAGGATTGCAGGAAGGCTCCAATTTCTACACCTTACTTCAGCTCAAGAGTCACTTCAGACCTACATTATCGTCACTTCCTCAATTCTAGAAGGCCTTACAATGTTGGAGATCCCATAACAATCTAGCAGCGAGTTACTACAGCAGTTAATAATTTTCTTGTCATTAACTAATATAGCATTTTAACAGCCGAAAAGTATCGAACAAACCCCTGAACAGTTGGTCACCCTAGTAAATCACCCTAATGGCTCTTCAGAGCCCTTTTGTTCCCTTATCTTTGACAGAGAAGCTGAGCAGTTCATTTGAAGTCCTCCTTTTCATAAGATCCACTCACCACACTCAGTGTCACAGAACTCTGTGAAGGAACTAAAGAAGTCATTTGGTCCAGTACCTCTGACTTCACATAGATGAAGCAAAGGTGTGCTTTGAAACAGACCTTTCTCAGGAAGCCTTCCATCACCTGCACAAAATTAGGTCCTATACCTTTCCTTTGCACCCAAGGACCAAGTGCCTACCTTTGATATAGCACTTAAATCACAACCATAGTATTTGCTTCCTTGTCAGACTCTCCATCCAAACTTGAAGTTCTTTGAAGTCACAAGTTCCAGAGTCTTCTTTCTATCCATGTTGCATTCATGGCATATTTTGGACTAGCAATAAACATACTCGTCCTATAAGAACAGAAGCCACAGGGATGCCATCCCTCTAGGTGTACACAGAGCCACATGGAAGGTCAGAGTACCCAGACACTGGCATGCCCCCAAGGACAAATAAGAGGACCCTTCCCTTATCTTGCTTTTCTCTTCTGCAACAAACCTGTTTTTTTAATCCATGCTCTGTGCTGCTGTGCAATTTATCAGTCTCGTGGAGCAGGACAAATGGTAGACCAATGTGACCCACTTTTTATACAAAGTCACACATTTTGTATCTCTAATGCTACACGTTCTTACCGGTGAGTACTTTTGAAGGCTAACTTGGCCTCTTATTAACTGTTTAATACCTCCTGTCTGATAGGTATGGTATGTAGGATCCTAAAATGCATATCCCCATTAGGAGGACGCTAGGAGGCCAGGAATCACGGTAATTAAGCACAAGCGCTCTGGATCAGACAGGCCTGGGCTGCAGTGCTTGCTCTACCACTTTCTAGTCATGTGACTCTCTCGGAACCAATCACCTTATCTGTAAAATGGGCATAATAAGAGTGCCCACTTTATAGGCTGTGTGAAAATTAGAGTTAGGCCGTAGTAATCAGCACAGTACTTGGTGTGGGCTGAGTCCTCATCAATATTGGCAATGCATTGTCATTAGTCTATCTGGTCAGGCTCTACCTTGTACCTACACTATTTTGGTGCTTGTTTGACCCTCTTGAGGACACTGACCCTCTCAAAATTCTGCTTGTTTGCTATTGATGATTATATTAGTTCTCTGCTGTAATGTTATATGTTTTTTCCTTCAGTCACAGAGAAGATGCGTCCAAAATGGCAACTTCTCCATTCCTTTTTATTTTTAATTTAAGTTTTTAAAAAGAATTTTATTAAAGTATAGTGGACATTCCATCTGATGAGTTTCAGGTATACAACATTGCTATTCAACATTATTGTTGTCTTTCAAAAACATTTTATTTTAATTTGAACATGCCTATTTTAAATCATGGGAGTATATAAAACTTGTTTTGCTCTTTTAAAAAAATTAGTAAAATATAGTTGGTATGCAAATATTATGTCAGTTTTAGGTGTACAATATAGTGATTCAACATTTACATACCTTACGATGTGATCGCCACGATAAGTCTAGTAACCATGTGTAACCATACAAAGTTATTATAATATTATTGACTACGTTCTCTATGCTATACTTTACAACCCTGTGTCTTATTTATTTTATAACTGGAAGTGTGCACTTCTTATTCCCCTTCACCTTTCTTACCCACCCCCTTCCCCCACCTCTCTGGCAGCCATCAGTTTGTTCTCTGTATCTATGGGTCCAAGAAAGACAAATACCATATGATTTCACTTACAATCCCACTTTTGGGTATATATCCAAAGGAAATGAAAATAGGATCTCAAAGAAATACCTGCACACCCTGTTCATTGGAGCATTATTCAGAATTGCCTAGATTTGGAAACAACTCAAGTGTCTGTCAACCGATAAACGAATGAAGATGACACTTTACACACACACACACACACACACACACACACACACACACACATCACATTGGGAGCTTGAAATCACTCTGTAAGTTTAAGCATTTGTCATGGGTTTATCGATCATTTATATATCTTCTGTGAATTTCATAGCCACTTTTCCATCGGATTTTAATCTTTTCCTCATCAGTTTATAGAAGGTCTCTGTATGTCAAGATTCCTCCATTCAGCCAATATTGTGCATCTCCTATATTCAGGATACTTCTGTGGGCTGGGGATAGAGCAGTGAAAAAAATCCCTGCCTTCATGAAATTTACGCTCTAGTGGAGAGAAGCAGACTGAAATTGAATAAACAAGAGTAAGAAGAATATGTCAAGTTGTTACAGAGAAAATAAAGCAAGGAAAAGGGAGAGTCCAGGGAGAGTGCTCTTTTTTGTAAGTTGTTTAGGAAACTGATCACAGCAAAGACCTCCAGGAGGAGCCAAAGGAATATCTGAAGGAAGAACATCCCCAGGTGAGGGATCAGCAAGGGCGTGAGGGCCCTGAGATGGCAGCAGGCTTGGTGTGCTCATGGAATAGCAAAGGCGGCCAGGGTGGCTGGTGCCAAGTGGACAAGAGCAGGGGACATGAGCCAGGTGGTGAAGGCAGGAAGAAACTGCCTGCCAGGTTAGGCTTGACCCCCCAGTCATAATGACACTGTCTGTTATTCCACAAAAAGGGGAGCCAGTGACGGTTTCCATCAAAAGAGTGACAGGATTTAATTTGTAAAGATCTCTCTGGTGCTGGATGGCAAATATACCAGATATGTTGTCATCTATCACATTTCTATTTGTTGCAAACATTTTCCCCAGTCTATTGTTTGTCCTTTGAATTTATGCTGGTTTCTGTTGAGTATTAAAATGTTGTATGGTTAAATATATTTTGACTTCTTTTTGCCTTGCTTTGAAAAGACTCTCTAAAACAAAAGTTGTGGAAAATTCGGAATTTTCTTTAATATTTTTGGATAGCTTTTCCATCATTTAAGTTACCAAGACAAGTAGTAGAGATTCAGAATCCAATCTGAAACAAACTATTATCCCTTTTCTCTATGTCAGCTGGTTTGGAATCACACATAAGTCCATATTCAACCCTTCCACTTGTTTGTTTAATTGTTTATATCTTCTAGGATGCAAAACTATTGTATTTTTCAGGAAAGGAAGATAGAAAGTAAGAAATCTGTGACTCAGCACTGTTTTCCCTGCTTCTCACACACATTAAAAGACCAGGGTTAATCTCAAAGAAATCTTGCATATAAGAATAATGATTTCTTCTCATTTCAGGACTGTACATGAATATATAAAGATCAATATATCAAAAGTCATGGTTTTAAGAGATTTATTTGTCTCCTTGTACTATAATGAGTGATTTAAAGGTAACACTAATATTTGGAGAAACAGGAAGGACAAACTTGTTTATCACATGAATAGCAACAGTAAAACAAAAAATCTTAACATTGGATTCTAGTGATTTACTCTGTCAATTACATATATAAGTTTGACTTTGTGTTGACAGTACTAAAATTAGTGCTTCAATATGAATCTGGAATTTTTATATAAATAAACACTGCATATGCAGAGCTACAGTCCTAACAAATATGATCATAGGATTTAGTATTCTGATTTATTTATTCAAATGATGTATGAATACCAGAGCATTAGACAACTCTTATTATTTTGCATTACAGTGACCTACTTTCTTACCTTTAACATACACACAACTATGCTAAAACTTTGGTTGTAAGACTTACTGAATTTCATTTCAGTCTGACCCAAATCCTCTATATTCATGTAGACAGAGTCTAAATCATAGTAGATACAGCACCAGATGTAACTATGGTCAATGTCCTTACTACCGGAATAGAAGGGAACAATGGCCTAGATAATAAAATAAAGCATGTAATGCCCTACTTTCTCAATTGTCTTAGGTTGCATGGAGGTGACAGCTGTCAGAGTGAAATAGGTGTGTGGGTAGGAATAGTGCCAGTTCTATGGTCCCTACCCGGGGCTGACTATCCTCCTGCTGAATAGCTAGCTCCGGGACACATCCACGTTTAAATTTTTTTACCATTGCTCTTCTCTTTCATTTTCTTTTCAACTCCGTCTTCAACATACCCTGCGTAGGAGAGAGCTGTCCCTGCTCCAGGGGCATGAGAACCGAATCACACCACCGCCCAAGGGTGTCCTACTACGGAATCAACAGCATGAACTGAGACCTCTGCCACCATAAAAGTGTGAATGAAAACTTAAGGAGAAAGGTGATCACATTTCTTCCCAGTCACAGCTTATAGGGCAAACTAGGAAAGACACTTACCTCCAGAGGTTTTATAAATGCCCGCAGGCATAGCCGTGCCTTCTTACAGAGCTGTGATCTTCCTTGAGTCAACTGCCTATTAGTGTTCACCCCAAATGGTACAAGTCTGTCCTACTGGTCAGCCTTGAGGCCACCTCGATTTGCTTTCGTTCCCTCACCATGGCTTCATGTCTGCAGGACTCACTCTGCTTTTCTCTTAACTTTGTAACCGACACTGAACAACCACACACACAAACAAACCATGCAAAGGGCTAAAGTCTCTGCAGCATTTTTCCTCTTTGCAGCCCCACAGTCAAGCATATAGGCCCTTCCTGTTTTCAGACTCTTATTCTAATCATTTGAGAAAAACAACCATTGAGAAATTAGTAATGCTACAGAATCTTACAAAATGTTAACCTTCTTGTTCCGCAGTTGATCCTGCTTCTATTCTATGAGCAAGCTGAGAGGCCAGGGGGACTCCATCTTTTAGCTGTTACATTTTAGCTCCCTAGATGCTCCTCTATCTGCTTTCAGGTAAAGGATTCCTTCTTCCAAGATCTTCTTCCAGGACCTGCCCTTATGTCCTTTAGGCTAAAATAAACATCCTCTGGCCCCCACCGGAAAAAACTGTTTTGGATATCTCTTCATACTCTCCCTGAGCTTTAACTGGGCAAGAAAAGGCTGCCAGATTAAATCACAGTGCAGCTTTTTTTTTTTAATGTTCTTTGATATATATCTCTTTGACACACCTCAGACAGTTGCATATTTTGAAGAAATGACAAAAATAAACTTGGCAAATTCAGGACTGAACTGGCAGAATATAAAATTCTGAGCATATTCTTTGTTCATAATCAGAATGCAACCATGACCCTGATGGAGTAGAGGAGAGCCCCACGGACTCGAGCTGCTCAGCAGAAGCGGAGGCAGTTAGGCGTTGGGACTGGGGCTGCCAGGGGGATCAGGCTGTCTGGCACAGATGCAATCACATGGGGAGGGCAACCTGCCTCCAGGAGAGTCCCCCTCAGTGAGGTCCCCACTCCAGCCAAGGGAGGAGCCATCTCTGGGAGAGGCAGGGTGTCATCAGGGCTGACATGATGAAGGCATGATTTAATCCACATGCGTATCAGGGGGGCTGGTTTGGAATAGCCACCTTCCCCGGCCCACCACCATCCATCTGCTCATATCAAGCATGTACTCCTCTCATCAATTCTAAAGACAGACTGCAGAGGGGCCTGGGAATCTGGAGGGAATGATGTCTGTCTGGAATTTGCTTGCCATTTTTTCCCTGTGGCAATCCTTATTTGAAAGGGGATATGAGCATCTTATTTTAAAAGTTTCATAGGCCATTCAATACTAAAAGTAAATAATAAAATCTAACATTTACTGGGAACTTACTATGTGTCAAATGTTGTTCTAAGTGTCTTACAAATATTACGTTTCACATCATTTACCATTGGAGGTAGTTGCTAGGATTAGTCCTTTGTATACATGAGATGAGCGGTTTGGCTCAAACTGCAGAATTCCCCTTTCCTCCCAATCACCTTCATGCTTTGTTCAGTTAGCAAACATATATTAAGTACCTACAGGGTCTGAGGCCATGTTCTAAGCAGTGGAGCAACAGAAGAAAAGATAGTCTTTACCCTCAAGTAGCTTATAGCCTAATGGGAGTTAAATAATAAAAACAAATTTTTAAATTTTGAATTCAATATGATAGATGACAGTGTACAAAGTATGCTATGATAGAAAAAAGGAGGCTCACCCAACCAAGATGAGGGTAGAACCAGTTTTGGAAGTGTGTTTTGGGGGGGTCGTGGAGTAAGGGAAGATTTCCCAGGGGAAGTGATAAAGGCTGAGCTGAGTCTTACAGAACAAAGTGCCAGGTACTGGGAGTCTGAGCCAGGTGACAAGTGACAAACTGGGGAGATGAGCTGAGGACTGTATCATGCTAATAAACTGGGATTTTTTTTCCTAAAATGAATGGAAAGCCACAAAATAATTTTTGTTATAAAATATACACAACATAAGATTTACCATTTTAAACCACTTTTAGGTTTAGTGGCACAGTTCAGTTCAGTGGCATTAATTACATTCATACTGTTGTAAAACCATCACCATTATCCACCTCTAAGACCTTTTTCACCTTCCAAAACTGTAACTCTGAACTCATGAAACACCAATTCCCCATCCATTTCCTCCTCCTCCTCCTAGCCCCTGGTGACCACCATTTCACTTTCTGTTTCTATGAGTTGACTACTCTAGGTACCTCGTACAAGTGGAATCATATAATATGAGGTCTGACAATTCCATTCTCAAATTCATCCTAGAAAAAGTGCTACATACCCCATTGCTGGATATCACTATGGTCACCTTCAAAGTACTCCCCTTGGGAAGCTATGCACTGACTCCAGCACTTAGTCCACCCTTCAAAGCAATTTTGGAACTCTTTTTCTGCAATGACCATCAGAGCTGTTGTCATATTACCCTTGATGTCCTGAATGTCATCAAAATATCTTCCTTTCAATGTTTCTTTTATCTTTGGGTAAAGAAAGAAGTCATTGGGAGCCAGATCAGGTGAGTAGGGAGGGTGTTCCAATACAGTTATTTGTTTACTGGTTAAAAACACCTTCATAGGAGTGAAGTGCGAGTTGGTGCATTGTTGTGATGCAAGAGTCATGGATTGTTGGCGAAAAGTTCAGGTCGTCTAACTTTTCAGCACTTCCAAATAGTAAACTTGGTTAACTGCTTGTCCAGTTGGTACAAATTCATAATGAATAACCCCTCTGATATCAAAAAAAATTAACAACATCGTTACAACAGATTTGCGAACTTAATTGTCTGACCTCTTACTTTGGAGAAATTTCTGTCCTTTGCTCACTCCAAATAATTTAAGCAAAGGGTGATATGATCCGATTTGTGTTTCATAAAGAGAGCTCTGTTGCAAAAAGAACTGTGTCTCAGAGAGCAAGAGGCTGGGGGTTGCCCAGGAATGACAGGATGAGGCTAGAACCTCACAGTGCTCAGGAAGGTCATGAGAGGATGGACCTGGGAGGTGTTAAAAGGACGAGATTAACGATCTAGAATTGTGGTAAATGGGGAAGAGGAGCAGAAGGAGCTGGGTTTGAGGCAGGAGGCCTCTCAAGCCTTCCCCTCTTTCTATCTCTGAATTCTTTTAGGTTTTCCTGCCTTTTCTTTCTAACAGACCCCCCCATCCATTTTCCTTCCCTCTTTATCTGGTCATGAAATGAATCCATGTCCTCATCTGGCTGCAGCTCTGCTTCTTCTAGACACATCTATTTATCCTTATCATCACCCCATATCCCTTCAAATTTATTATGGCCTCTTTTCTGGCTGTTCAGGGGAAAACAGACTGTGATGTACATCTGAATGGAGAAGTGGAGGAGGCAGAAGAAAACCATGAACGCCTAGAACAGGGGGAAACAAGGAAATTAGCATTTTTGTCTTTTTCTTTTACTTCATAAATCCCAGTTCCCTCTCCTTTAATGAACAATAACATTTTTCACACTGCATTGTAATTGTTGGTTTACTTATTTTCTTGTCAGGAAATTTAAGCTTAAATGCATATGAATAATAATTATATTATTTTATTTTTTATTTTTTTATTTATTTTTATTTTTTATGGTTAAATTTTTTAAATATTATTTATTTATTTATTTATTTATTTATTTATTTATTTATTTATTGGTTTCAGGTGCACAAGACAAAGTAATACTTAGATGTTTATCATTTATATCCCTCACACTGTGTGAACCTCCCTCCCCCATTCACTATCCCTCTGACATCGCACAGAGCCATTACATTTCCACTGTCTCTATTCCGAATGCTGTACTCCGCTTCTTGTAAGTATATACATACATATATATATGTATGTATATACAAAACTATAGTTGGCATTCATTATTGTTCAGCTTCAGGTGTACAGTGCAGTGATCAGGCATCTACATCATCCCTGAGGTGGTCTCCCAAATGGGACAAGTGTCCATGGGATACCCTACAAAATCTTTACAACATTATTGATCACGGTCCCCAAATTAATTTTCAAAACCCCGTGGCCATCTTGTGGTTACTGACTGTTTTCTAATCCCCTTACCTTCCCCCTTATCCCCACCACCCTGCACATCTAGCAACCCTCAGTTTTTCCTCTTTGTCTCCAAAACTGTTTCTGATTAGTTCATTCACTTATTCTCTTCTTCAGATTCTGCATATAAGTGAGACCATATGGTATTTGTCTTTCTCTGTCTGACTTATTTCACTTAACATAATATTCTCTAGGTCCATCCATGTTGTTGCAAATGGTAAGATTTCTTTCTTTATGGCTGCGTAATACTCCGTTGTATAAATGTACCACGGTTTCTTAATCCAGTCATCTACCGATGGGCATTTTGGTTGTTTTCATGTCTTGGCTATTGTGTATAGTGCTGCAATACACATAGGAGTGCATAAAGATTTTTGAATTGGAGTTTTGGGTTTCTCTGGATAGATACCTAGGAGTGGAATTACTGGATCATAGGGTAGTTCCATTTTCAGATTTTTGAGATACCTCCATACTGTTTTCCACAGTGGCTGCACCAATCTGCAATCCCACCAACAGTGCACAAGCGTTCCCTTTTCTCCACATCCGCGCCAGTACTTGTTGTTTGTTGATTTATTGATGATAGCCATTTTGACCGGGGTGAGGTGGTATCTCATTGTGGTTTTTATTTGCATTTCTCTGATGATTAGTGAGGTTGAGCATTTCTTCATATGTCTGTTTGCCATCTGTATGTCCTTTTTAGAAAAATGTCTCTTCATGTCCTCTGCCCATTTTTTAATTTGGTTGTTTGTTTTTTCGGAGTTGAGTTGAGTGAGTTTTTTTATAGATTTGTGATATTAACCCCTTATCAGATATATCATTGGCAAATATCTTTTCCCATTCAGTAGGATCCCTTTTTGTTTTATTGATGGTTTCCTTTGCTGTGAAAAAACATTTTAGTTTGATGTAATCCCACATGTTTATTTTTTCTCTTACTTCCCTCGCGCGAGGGGATATATCAGTAAAAATCTTACGCTTGGTAATGTCTGTGAAATTTCTTCCTATATTTTCTTCTAGGTATTTTATGGTTTCAGATCTTACATTTAAGTCTTTAAGCCATTTTGAATTCATTTTTGTATATGGTGTAAAGAGGTGGTCCAGCTTCATTTTTTTGCATGTGTCTGTCCAGGTTTCCCAGCACCATTTATTGAACAGACTGTCTTTACCCTATTGTACATTCTTGCTTCCATTGTTGTACATTAAATGGCCATACAGGCATGGATTTATTTCTGGACTCTCTATTCTGTCCCATTGATCTATGTGTCTGTTTTTATGCCAGTACCATGCTGTTTTGATTACTGTAGCCTTGTAGTATAATTTGATGTCAGGTATTGTTATACCTCCCACTTTGTTCTTATGTCTCAAGATTGCTGAGGCTACCCGGGGTCTTTTATGGTCCCATATAAATTTTAGGATTATATGTTCTATTTCTGTGAAAAACGTCATTGGTAGTTTGATAGGAATTGCGTTGAATATGTATATTGCCTTAGGCAATATGGACATTTTAACTATATTAATTCTTCCTACCCATGAACATGGTATGTGTTTCTATATATTTATATCTTCTTTCATTTCTTTCTTCAGTGTCTTATAATTTTCTGAGTACAGATCTTTTACTTCTTTGGTTAAATTTATTCCCAGGTATTTTATAGTCTTTGGAGCAATTGTAAATAGGATTGCTTTTTAAATTTCAACTTCTGATGTTTTATTATTGGTATATACAAATGCAACTGATTTCTGAATAGTAATTTTGTATCCGGCTACTTTACATAATTCATCTATCGGCTCTAATAGTTTCTTAGTGGAGTCTTTAGGGTTCTCTATATATAGTACCATATCATCTGCATATAATGATAATTTTACTTCCTCCTTACCAATTTGGATGCCTTTTATTTCTTTTTCTTGTCTGATTGCTGTGGCTAGAACTTCCAGCACTATGTTGAATAGAAGTGGAAATAGTGGGCAACCTTGCCTTGTTCCTGATCTTAGGGAGTATGGTTTTAGCTTTTCCCCATTGAGTATGATGTTAGCTGTGGGTTTGTCATATATGGCCTTTATTATGTTGAGATATGATCCCTCTATTCCCACTTTCTTAAGGGTTTTATCATAAATGGCTGCTGGATTTTATCAAATGCTTTTTCTGCATATATTGATATGATCATGTGATTTTTATTTTTTATTTTGTTAATGTGGTGTATCACATTTTTTGATTTGTGGATGTTGAACCACCCTTGCATACCAGGGATGAATCCCCCTTGATCATGGTGTATGATCTTTTTAATGTATTGCTGAATTCTGTTCGCTAACATTTTGTTGAGGATTTTTGCATCAATGTTCATTAGAGATATAGGCCTGTAGTTTTCTTTTTTTGTGGTGTGTTTGTCTGATTTGGGGATCAAGGTGATAGTGGCTTTGTAAAAATTGTTTGGGAATCTTCCCTCCTTCTGGATTTTTTGGAAGAGCTTGAGGAGAATAGGTGATAATTCTTTTTTGAATGTTTGGTAAAATTCACCTGTAAAGCCATCTGGTCCAAGGCTTTTGTTTGTTGGGAGACTGTTGATTACTGATTCAACTTACCTGATGGTAATCAGTCTATTCAGGTTTTCTGTTTCTACTTGAGTTAGCCTTGGAAGGTTGTACTCCTCTAGAAAATTGTCCATTTCTTCCAGATTGTCAAATTTGTTGGCATATGGTTGCTCATAGTAATTTCTTAAAATTTTTCATATTTCTGTCGAGTCTGCTGTCATTTTTCCTCTTTCATTTCTGATTTTATTAATTTGGGTCCTCTCTCTCTTTTTTTGATGAGTCTGGCTAAAGGTTTGTCAATTTTGTTTATCTTCTCTAAGAACCAACTCTTGGATTCATTGATCTTTTGTATTGTTTTTCTGGTTTCTATGTCATTTATTTCTGCTCTAATCTTTATTATCTCCTTCCTTGTGCTCCCTTTGGGTTTATTTTGCTGTTCTTTTTCCAGATCCCTTAAGTGTGAAGATAAACTGTTGATTAGTGATGTTTCTTGTTTCTTTAGGTAGGCCTGCAATGCTATAAATTTCCCTCTTGGGACGGCTTTCGTGGCATCCCATAGATTTTGGGTCGTCGTGTTTTCATTTTCGTTTGTCTTGAGATATCTTTTGATTTCTTCCTTGACCTCCTGCTTGATCCATTCATTATTTAGTAATAAGTTATTCAGCCTCCATGAATTGGTGTGTCTTCCAGTTTTTTTCCTGTAGTTCATTTTTAATTTCATAGCACTGTGGTCAGAGAAGACAACAGGTATGACTTCAATTTTCTTAAATTTATCAAGACTTGTTTTGTGGCCTAACATATGGTCTATATTGGAAAATGTTCAATGTGCGGTTGAGAAGAACGTGTATTTTGCAGCATTGGAGTGAAATGCTCTGAAAATATCGATTAAATCCAAGTGGTCCAATGTATCATTTAAGGCTGTTGTTTCCATATTGATTTTCTGTCTGGAAGACCTGTGCCTTGTTGTCAGAGGTGTGTTGAAGTCCCCTACTATGATAGTGTTACTGTGGATCTCTGTCTTTATGTCAGTCAGTATCTGTTTTATGTATGTAGGTGCTCCTATGTTGGGTGCATAGATGTTTACTAGGGTTATGTCCTCTTGTCAGATCGATCCCTTTATTATTATATAGTGCCCATCCTTATCTATTAATATATTCTTCATTTTAAACTCTATTTTGTCAGATATAAGTATTGCAACTCCAGCTTTTTTCTCATTTCCATTTGCATGAAATATCATACTCCAACCCTTCACTTTCAGCCTGTGTGTGTCTGTTGATCTGAGGTGAGTCTCTTGTATACAGCATATACAAGGGTCTTGCTTTCTTATCCACTCAGCCACCCTATGTCTCTTGATTGGAGCATTTAATCCATTTACATTTAAAGTGATTATTGATAGGTACATAGTTATTGCCATTTTTAAATTTGTGGTTAGGTTGTTTTCATCTTTCTTTTATTTACAGAAGTCCTTTTAGTGTTTCTTGCAATGCTGGCTTGGTGGTAATAAATTCCTTTAGCTTATTATTTTCTGGGACGCTCTTTATCTCTCCATCAAATTTAAATGATAGCCTGGCTGGATAAAGCAATCTAGGTTGTTGGCCTTTGTTTTCCATCACTTTGAGTATCTCCTGCCACTCCCTCCTGGCCTTCAATGTTTCTGTAGAAAAGTCATTTGATAGCCTTATCGGAGTTCCCTTGTATGTAACCCTCTGTCTTTCTCTTGCTGCTTTTAGGATTCTCTCTTTGTCTTTAAGCTTTGCCATTTTAACTGTAATGTGTCTTGGTGTGGACCTGTTTGGGTTTATCCTGGTTGGAACTCTCTGCACTTCCTAGGCTTGTATGTTGGTTTCCTTCATCAGGTTAGGGAAGTTTTCGGACATTATTACTTCAAATATGTTCTCAATCCCTTGCTTCCTCTCTTCACCTTCTGGTATTCCTATGATGCACATGTTGTTACTCTTGATGTTATCCCAGAGGTCTCTTAAACCATCTTCATTGTTTTTTATTCTTTTTTCTTTCTGTTGCTCTGTTTGGGTGATCTCTGCTAACTTGTCTTGTAAGTCGCTGAAATGATCCTCTGCTTCATCTAACCTGCTTTTCATTCCTTCAAGTAAGTTCTTATTTTCGGGTATTGTGTTCTTTAGTTCTAACTGGTTGTTCGTTATGATTTCTACATCCTTCTTTATGTCGTCTCTAAGCTCCTTAAACATTCTTATCACCAGTGTTCTGAACTCTGTCTCTGATAGGTTGGTTACCTCTGTTTCATTTGGTTCCATTTCTGGATGTTTCTTCTGTTCTTTTATTTGGGAAATGTTTCTTTGTTTCCCCATTATGCTGACTCTCTGTGTTTGCTTTGATGTATTACGTAGATCCCCTAAAGTTCTTAGTTCTTGCTGGTTTATCTTATGTAGTATGTGTCCTTTATATTTGACTTGCACTACTTCCTTCTTCTCCTCTGCGTGTGCTCCAAAGGTGACTCTTTCTTGTGTTGAGTATATTGTCCTTTTAAATAAGATCTTTAATTGCTTTTCACTTGTGGGTAGGAGGGGTTAACTCCTAGGCTGACTAATTGTGAGACTTGGCTCTGCCCACCGCAGGGTGTTCTGCTGCATGAGGGTTGACCACTTAAATGTGGTTTGGCCTCTATGAGCTCTTATGCCTGTAGAGAATTCCCTCTAGGTGTGTGACTTGTAGGTCAAACCCGGTAGTACTCTGGTTTGGTATGGAGTTGGCCTCTGCATATATTGAACCTTGTGTCTCTTAAGCTGGGCTCTGGTAGGGCAATTTCAGAACAAAGCAAATCACCAAGCACAACAACAACAAACAAAAAATCAAATACATTCACATGTAAAAACAACCGACAACCCCCACTCAACACAGGCAAAGATATCAAAGATATAAAGACAAAACAAACAAAACAAAACAAAACAAAAAGCAAAGCCAGTCTTAGCTTAAGCCCACCAAGTAATCTCCAGGTTGTCCTCTGCTGTACCAAAGAGTCCCTTGCCTATTGTGCAGGCAGAGCCGGTCACCTGGTGCCCAGAGTGATGTTGGAACTGCAGATTTAGATGTGTGGGGCTGAGGGGTCTGGATGGTAGTTTTTACAAAGTCAGTGCAGTTTCTGCCCTTGCCTGCACATATGCGCACTGAGAGTAGCACCACCAGCCCTGTGTCCAGTTCTCCTGAGTCTTAGGGCACTTCTTCCGTGTGTGTGTGGGGGGGGGGGGGGGGGGCGGGAGATTTCTGAGCTGCTGAAAGCCGGGAGCTGCATCTGCCGCCTACTGCTGATCCCTGGGAGTGCCTCTGCAGTTGTACATGCCCCGTCCTAGGCAGGCCAGAAAGTGGGGGGGGCAGGCGGGGGTGGAGGGGTCCTCTGTCTTCCAGCCCAGCCATGTCACACTCTTCCCACAGGCCAGAAAAGGTGGTGGCTAGGGGTGCAGGAGTCTCTTCTCTCCTAGCCCAGCAAAAATCACACTCTTCCCAGCCTTTTCCCTGGGTCACAGCTGCCTGCCAGTCTTCCCAGAGCCTGAGCACTATGGCTCCTCTGTAATCTGACACTACTCCTCAGTTCAGGGGCCAGTTTAAGTCTCTGGAAGGACAGGGATAAAATCGGAAGAGTGGGCGGAGGGGCCCAGGTATGGATTTTTTTGTTCTTTGTCACCCTTGGGCCCACCTAGCTGACCCCTGGGCAGGAGAGATCAGCTGTGGGAGGCAGGAAAAGAGCCCACCTCCTAGCTTTTGTGTTCTCTGCTCCGTCCTGGGATCCCCTGCATCTCTGCACCTGCGGGTGCCCCGGCTGCGTTTCCACCACTGTAGATGCAGGCTACATTTCCACCACCGCAGTTGCGGGCCGCGTTTTCTCCTCCGCAGATGTGGGCTTCGTCTCCACAGCCGCAGGTGCGGGCCATGTTTCCACTCCACTCCCTTCCCTCTTCCCTGCTCGCCCAATTTGCGCACCTTCAAATAATCCTTCTACGAGTCTCTTAGCTATGCTGCGTGATGAGCAGAGTCCTTTGATGGGTTATGTGTCCCGTTTGTGATAAGATCCAGAGGAGAACTCAAAAAGTGCTCCCCGCTGTCGCCATTCCTATGACGTCACTCTATTATATTATATTAATAAATGAAAGAGAATGATAGCAAATCTAATCTGAGCCATCAGGGCCAACATATAGGCTGAAACTACGAGAAATTAAAGGTTTTATTTCTCGTCCTTAATACATGCCTTTTTATTTTCCAAAAAGCAACTATTACCAGATATTATAATACATATAACCAATATATCAAAGACATAAAATAAATGGTGAGGAAAATGTAATGAGGAATGCTCATGTTTTGTGGTAATTAACACTAACGAACAGTGTTATAACCTCACTAATCTATTTAAATACGGGGGAAATAATAAAAGAGAAATATTTTATTAAAAATTATACATTACATATTATGTGGGTTATCAGCATGAAATCAGCAAGTCTTTGTCAGCAATTAGGATTTCATCATCAGAAGAAAAGTAGAGCTAAGACTTTTGTGGCTTTCATAAAGATTTTAACTGAGTAAGCTTTTTCTTTCTTCTTCTCCTTCTCCCTTTTTTCCCCTAAGATTACGATTTCTTTATTACACAGCAATAAAATCCAGTGCCAAGTTTACTCACTCGGTCAATAAAAGTTTTGAAAGGAGAGATTTTGTATTCTTGAATTTAGAAGCTGTTGCCCTATCTCTCATCTCTGAGAAATGATCTAACATCAAAATCTGAGGAAACCAACTTTTGATTAAGAATTGACAAAGTATTATGTTGCGATTCTGGAAAAAAATCAACACTGTACTCAGAAAACAAAATGTGTCCTTTCTAGTAAATAAAGTTGCAGGCAGGTACATGACAGTTTGTGGGAAGAAAGAGTTCTTTCAAACCCTCCAGCAGGCTTTTACACTGAATAAATACCATAAGTAAAAATCATATCTGTGAGATAGAATGCCACATCATTAAAAGTACAAAGGTTTGTCATGTGAAGTTAAGTCAACAATAACAGGCAATGCTGAAGTTGTATGATGTAGGTTTTGGTGCCAAACTTACTACCTGACATACAGTTTTACAAAAATAGTTGATTTAGATTTTTGATTGTCAGAAGCCAATTCAGTTGCTACTTTTAGGAAAGAAAAATTTATTTCATGGTTAATTTGGAATTAGGGGAGTTGACAATCCCAGGACTCTATTTGTGATGCACCAGAGAGTAAATATTAAAATAACTAACGATCCTGTACTACTTATTGCAATTACTGATTTTGAAAGAGAAAAACGTAAAATCAAGAAAAATAAAAAATGCCAATAAAAAAAAATGGAAAGTGGATATGAATAACAATTAACAAAAGCAATGTAAATGGTCAATAGTATATGAAAAATTATTCAATTTCCTGGTAGTAAATTTTTAAAAAATATTCTATTATAACAATATGAGAATATTTTTGCCTATTAAAGTAGTAGATTTGGTAAGAAATGATGATGTCTAAGTTTGGCAAGATTCTTGAGAATACAAATTAGTGTAAACTTTTTGAAACCCAATTTGATACATATATATGTATCAAGAGTACTTAAAAATGCATCCGCTGGGGCGCTGGGGCGGCTGGTTAGCTCAGTTGGTTAGAGTGCGGTGCTGGTTAGAGTGCAGTGCTCTTAACAACAAGGTTGCCAGTTCATTCCCCACATGGGCAACTGTGAGCTGCGCCCTCCACAACTAGATTGATACAACTACTTGACTTGGAGCTAATGGGTTCTGGAAAAACACACTTATAATAAATAAAAGTTAAAAAAAAATGCATCCACTTAGTGCAATAATGCCCTTGTTAGGAAATCAATCTAAAGAAAAAAAACAAAAATTGGACAATGATTTATTTACCAAAAACATACACAACCAGGTTTTTAAAAACGGAAATAGCCTCAATGTCCAAAAATAATGGAAAAGTTAATTATGGTTTACATACACTATGAAATATTACACTATTTAAAATTGTGTTAATGAAATGAAGAAAGGCTCACGAAACGATGTTTGGTGAAAAGAATATACAATTATTAATATAATCTGATTTTACCTTATAAAATGTACATATATACATATGTAAAAAATATATCCATATATGTAAAAATACACCTGGATTGATAAAAAATAAAATTTTGTGTCTAAACAGAGAAAAGAAGAATAGAAAAATGCATTACATTGTAATCAAAGTTACCTTTACACAGACAAAAAAATAAATAAACAATAAGAAATAAATACATCAATCTTGAATTAAAGATAACCATATATTTTTTTGTAACTTTCCATGTTTTCCAATTTCCCCATATTGAGTATTACATCTATTTGGATGTACCTCAACCCAAGGTTAGAAATAAAGGAAATTTATTGGCTTTCATAATACAATGGTTCTGGGAGGTATTGCCTAAAGGGTGGCTAAATATCAGGGCTTAAAAAGAGTTTATCAGGATTCTGTTTGTCTTTTGCTAAGTATTTCTTCCTGTGCTGATTTCTGAGAAAGGCTCTCCCTTAGGGAGGCATTTCTAGGGACTAAATTTTTTTAGGTTCAATCTAGGTGCACAGCAAAACTCCTAAAATGTTCTGTTTGTCTGCCTTGAGTCATGTGTTCAAAATGAACCAATTGCATGGCAGGAGAATGCTAAGCTCTGATTAACTCAGGTCATGTGGTTTGTGTTAGGATCTCCCGGAGCGCCACTCAGATCAAGTGGAATGGGAATTAGGAAGAGACAGATTCCCAAATAAAAATCTAATCTGCTGTCAAGAAGGAGGATGTAAACAAACCCTGATTACAAAAATCTATTACTTTTAAAAGAGGAGAAATGTTACTTAAAACTTTTTTTCAAACCCATTGCTACAACTCTTCCCTATCAACTCTGCACCCGATTTCCTTTCTCACCAGTGACATTTGTTAATCTGTTACTATCTTCACAGGAATAGAACTGTTCAGTTTGCTAGTGGCAAATGTATTAATCATAAGTTTTTTAATAGCAAGTGCTATTTCTTATGAATATTTAGAAAGAATGACAAGGTAAAAATCATATTTCCTGTTAGAATTTGAATTAAAATTTTAAACAAATGAATTAAAAATTGGTATTGTCAATATCTCTCACCCTATGCCTTTTTCTCCAACTGTCAGGTCAGACCTCTTATATAAAATGACTCTATTATGTTGCCTTGTTACTTTGAAGTATCATTAGATAAACAGGGAGTGATAAGAGAGAGAAAAGGATACAAGATTATTAACTTCATTTTGCCTAATACTACTCCTGCCTTATTTGGTAATGTTGGTGACATTTGTTAGTTTGTCAATATAACTTTCACTACGTTGCATTTGGGAAATTATTTCAAATCTATTTTTCAAATATATTATTTATTGCTCATTTTTCAGTAGTCATAATTTTTGAAATGAAAAACAGACTTTTCTTTTAAGCCTTCTTTCCTTACCTGAGTGAGTGATTTTGGTGAGCACCATCTTATTCTGCCTCAGGAAGATAATTTCTTTTTGAAAAACCATTTGTGAAGTAAATTCTCATAAGTAAAAAACATAATTACCATTAACTTTTATAAACATCGATTTACACTAAGACAACACCAAAGACCATTAAATCAGCTCCATTACTTCAATAGTCACATTAGTTAAACAACATAACAAGACATATTTGCTTTGTTAATTATACCAAATTATACCTGTTCACCTAGTCTCATTAAGTTCTTACAGAGCTATTATGTGTAATGTAGAGTTAAGATTATTCTTACAAATAAAACCTATGGGGTAATCAATGTTTACATAGTTCAGTCTTTATTGCAAAAATAAAACCAACAATTATCAAAATTTTCACTGAAAACAGGACACATTATTTCACACTCACCAAATAACTTGGCACCCATAAGTCATGAGATTTTCATTGCTGTAAACTATAAAACACTAGACCTCTGAAAGAACTTAATGCATCATCCTCCATCAATGACTGTAAAATGGCTACTTGATGTTTTGGTCTGGCAAGTTTCAGCTGCCCATGTGATATCCAAAATCCAAAGCTGTCCTCGTAAACGCAGAGCAATGCCCTGTAAGCTAAAGCTGGGGTGCAAAAGCAAGCAAAAGTCTTCAAGTCATGTTCTACTCTATATCACATACTCAATTCCTGAATTTTAGATTGCTTACAGGATAATCACACTGAGCAAGCAAGGAGCATTATCAGTATCTTTTGAAATAGTGTCTCTTTAATGTTTCATTTACCTGTACTTGCTGAAGATACTCATTTTTCATTGCTTAACAAAGTATCTCAAATTCCTGCCCAATCAGTGAAAATACTTTAACAACACCTCAGCACAATCAACACCCTGACTGGAGAGTTTGCCCAACCTGAATGTCTACAAAGGCGACTGTTTAGCAACTGTGCTAAGCATTGTCATCTACCTTCACTATAAGGGTGACAGAAAACAACCTTGTTTTGGGGACCTTTCACCTCATCTGTACCTGCTCCTTCTTTTCTTCACAACTGCAAATTAGTTGTCCATCCTTTGCCTAGCTTTATTTCTAAGGATACTATCCTGAGAAAACATAGCCCAAGTACAAAGACCAACTCTAAATCTGTAGTCTTACCAACAACTCTTGAATCTTACCTCCCTTATAAAAGAAGCATGCAAAACAGAAAATGAGCGTTAGCTTTGTCTTGAGAGAAGTTCGATAAATAGCTGAAAGTGAAGTATGCTTCAGACTTTAAAGATGTGAAGAAATGAGAGACGATGTATCCGTCAACACTGTAGAAACAGCTTAGCCACATTAATAACATTTTGGAGAAATGGACCATAATAGCATCAAGTGCTCCATGTTTTTTTTAGCCCATCTACAACAGTACATCAACAGGCTTTTCTAAAAGTGTGTAGACAAAATACTTTGAGCTGAGATCTATGGTTTTAGCCTCTAAAAATGATATCCACAGGTTGTCATGGTAACTCACAGGGTGCCATCTTTAAAAACATTAAATTCTGAGGAAAAATATACACAGAAATTTTGGCCCCAGAATCTATTCCCATGGACAAATTGCTTACTAGCCTGCACATCTATGCCCTTTTAAAGCTTTGCTTTGATTTTAATTTTCATTCCACCATTCAATGAATATAGAAGTCTGAAACAAGTGAAAAAAAACTTCTTTTATTACAGATTTTCCATGATAACTTCTATATTAGTTTTATATTAAATAAGCACAACTCCCACCACCCCACACTCTTTTCCTTTCAATTAACATTTTAATGTGAACTTTCCCCTTTTATCAATGGATACAATTTTTGTTCTTTGTTTTTTGTTTTGTTCTTAATATTGGCATCTAGCCAATATTAAAGCGAGAGATTTCTCCCTTGCTTTGGAATTGCAAGGCTTAGATGTCAGTTCATTTGTTCATATTTTGGAGACTGAGTGACCTTCCTTCTTCTTCTATAGAACTTATTTTTTTGTCGGTCATGTAGGATTTAGCAAGGTTGACCTAGAATATTTATTTTTCTTCACATTAGCATCTGCTAACCATCCGCTGATTATAAACTATTAGAAGACGGGGAGACTACCTTATAACTCTTTTTAATTCTGGAGTTAGAAGCACTACACACAGGGGCACAGTAAATATTTTATAACTTGGAACAAAACTTTAAAGATAATGGCATTATAAGGATCTTGGAGATCATCCAATGTACCCCCTTATTTTAGTAAATTAGAAAAGTGGAACAAGGAGAGGTGAAATATCTTAGCTCAATGTCATGTCTAGTTAAAACATGATTTCAATCCCCATTCTGCCAGTAACTGTCAAGGAAGCAAAACTGAGATTCTTTATTCACTAAACAAAGTAGCCGGTAGCCATTCCTGGTTTATATACTGCATTAGGTTACTGCTTTGAGGTTCCAATTCAATAATACTTTTTACCAGAGGGAATGTATTAAGCATTGTCCAAATATGAGCCATCATTAAGAGAAGGGATGCAAATAAAGTCTTTGAGGAAAGACGAGTGGGGAAAAAATTTTAAGTAGAGGAAAAAATATATTGTTCGTAATTCCCAGGCAACCTCATACCAGAAAGGTGACTGCATTTGGAAGACTAATAGTAGGGAAAATTCTAATCCATAGGCTGGCTCAAGGCCATCATCAATTAGGATGAAAATAACCAGTATAAGGCAATGGGATAATCCCAAATCTAGAATAGACACACAGAATATTTATTATAGTGCAGATTCTCCTTCTTCTCTGAATTTCTTTGTAGATAAGCTTGGACGTGAAGCTGTGCTGGGCAGAATCCCATGTGTGTATTTTCCGGGAAGATCCTCATGTCCTACTAGTTCATTTGTATCTGTACCAGAATCAATGGAAGGAAACGATTAAAGGGAAGGCAACACAGGTAATTAGGGAAAGACTTAATAATAAAACATGTAGAGATTATGATTTGTGTGTGTGATCTAAATTCCTAATCTATTGATTAAAAGGAAAGTTGACTAATAAGAACTTACAGGGATGTGAGGCCCTTATGGTTTGCAAAGTTTACCTATCTCAGTGAATACCTTCCACGAGTCTCAGATATCGGGAGAACAGTTGTTCTCATTGATATTCCTCGATGAGGCTCAGCAGGGTCAAGTGATTTATACAAAGTCACATACAAGGGAGGGTAACACCTAATCCAGGGCCTAAATATTTCCGAGAAAGACTGTTTTGCCCTTCCATTACTTTTGTGGGTCCCCTTCAAGACTATGCCACTATCTGAAGACTTCTTCACGAAGATTAGGCCGATGTTAGAAAAGGAAATAAAACAGATGTTTTATAATCAGTCAGTAGGTGTGGGAAACAGGTTTCTTGGGCTTAACATGAAGTTTGAATCAAAGGAACATTATTCTATGTGTCTTCTCCTACGAAAGATCATACCTGATTAGTTAGAGCCTCTATGAAGAAGAATAGATTATAGCAGAAATGACTGTCACCACTGTGAAAGCCATTTATACCACACTGTTACAGGGGTCACTTTAATACTCGTTTTACAAAAACAATGGTAACCGTGGTCAATGATGTTGCATCATCAAAGTTAAGAATAACAATTGTCTTTGTAAAGCACATTACCAATTATTAATAGTTATTAAGGAAGAATGGTTTAACAATTGTATCTATGCTAATAATCAACCATGGAAGTTTAGGAAAAGAATTGATGAATGAATGGTTTTTCAGAGACTGACTAAAAATATGACTTAGCAAACGGATTCTTGAAATTGAAATCTGACAGGAAAAGAATGGATGACAAATATTTTGACCATCTTGTACAAGGCTCAGGAGATTTCCCCAAGTTCGATCATGCCCCAGCCCTGGCCGAGCATTTAGCTGATAAAGTCAAACAAAACTGAATCAATTGTGACACTGGTAGAAGTTAGTTGGTAAAATTATCATCTATAAGATGATACACAAGTTAAATAGAAAGAGCTGAAAAAGCTTCTTGGATCTCATAAAGGAAGTATTGAAATGATCTAGGGTTTGCAGATCTTACAATCAAAATTCCATTGGGGTTCTCCCCAGAGACCTGTGGTAGAATTGGCCCCTTTGGATACATCATGTAATCATTAACTTCAAGAGGATACATACATGTGCACGTGTAGGCTTATATGCATGTGAGCCCGTGAATAAAACTCTGAGATGAATAAATCTGCTGCAAATAAAAATGTAGGCTTTCATATGTGCTTCCTTCCCCTTCTCTTTCATAAAATTTTACAGATCAGAATGTATGTTAACAATAAACAAACTCCTGATTTTCATTTGTTAACCACATACCATGTTTCAGCACTGTACTGAGGCACTTCACCCTGAAGGGGTTCAGAACTGGCCACCATAAAATAGGCCGCTTTGGCATGTCTATTATTTTGAGCTGAAGGCAATAAAGACCAACCCATCATACTCAGGAAAAGCTCTTTACCTGTTTAAACGCCTGAAGAAAGTATAAGTTTCCCCAATTTGCGGGGGAAATTTACATTTGTAAAGGAAATTTCCATTAGAAACAAGCAACTACCAGAGATGCTTTTTTTCTTGATTTATCTACATAACCAGGCAACCTTTGTTTATCATACATTTACTCCTCTCACTTTTCCTCAAATTGCCTCCCTTACCTGCCTAGAAGCCCCAAACCCCCATCTCTTTCCTTAACTCTGGATAGTATACAAGTCTCAATTATCTGGGCTGCTTTTGAGTCTCATATCTTTGTGAAATTTCCATGTGTACATACATAATTAAATTTGTGGGTTTTTTCTCATGTTTATCTGTCTTACCATGTTTCCCTGAAAATAAGACCTAGCCGGACAATCAGCTCTAATGCATCTTTTGGAGCAAAAAATAATATAAGATAGGGTGTATAAGACAGGGTCTTATATGATATAATCTATATGACATAATAGGATATAATATAATACCAGGTCTTATATTAATTTTTGCTCCAAAAAACTCATTGGAGCGGATTGTCCAGCTAGGTCTTATTTTCGGGGAAACACGGTATGTCAATTTAAGTCTTAGACCAATCACAGAACCTAGAAAGTAGAAAGGAAATCTTTCTTTCACTACAACCCATATTGTCTTCTTTAATCCTCATAACAAACCTAATAGGTGGGCATGATCACTTCCATCTCATTAATGAGGAAATTCAGGCTTCATGTCGTTAAATTAATTACAGACTTGGGATTTTAGCCAGGTGACTGCCTACAAAATCTGTGCTTTAATTGTTACAATGTTCAACCTATACTGCCCCCCAGCAGGAAGCAGAGAGACAAATAATGATTGTCTTCCTGGGTCAAGACAGGGAGGATGTTCAAGAGGCATATTATTACTTCAGTGGGGAAGAGAAGATTTTCCTCATTTCTTTTGTTTGGAAATGACCACACATGAGAGAAAACAGGGTTCCTTCCCCAGCCCATAGGCTTTGCCTCTGTCTGCCAAGTAGACACGGGTCTTTTAAAGGCCTCATTTACAAACAATGGGGTCTTTCAGGGGGTGCACAGTTAGCCTAGGATGCAGTTGCGTTTCCTGTGGGGGCGTGGCAGGCTTAGAGTTGTAATCTGGAAAAGGAGTTAATCAGGTCTAATCCATTTACTCAGAGAACACTGTTCATGTATCCATATTTCCTCCTGGGCTGACTAAAATGTCTGTCATCTGAAGAATACTGGGCACCTGTTTCTTTTGCAGGTTCATCATCCTTTACTCATAGAAAGTGTGAGGTGCGTCAGGCTTTGGATTGTCCTTCTCTTTCTATGTTCTGGAAATTTGGCCCAAGTCCTGGCATAGTATAACACACACACACACACACACACACACACACACACACACACACAACTCTCTTAGTTACTATATCCCTCCTCAGAAGGTCAGATTCATACAACCAACTGCCCACTTGACCTCTCCACATACATGTCTCAAAGGAATCTCAACCATATTATGTCTAAAATTAATTTCATAATCTGTCCCATAAGACCTTCTTTTCCAGTGTTCCCTGTCTCGGTGAATAGCACCACCATCCCACCACAAGCACAAACCTGAGACCCAGAAGTCACCCTCGATGACTCATTGTTTCTCTTTCCTATATCCTATCCATCACCAAGACCATGCCTCTATCTGCACTATAACCCTTCTGATCCAAAGTATTATCATTTCTCACATCGACTCCTGACAACATTTCACTGTTTCACCAACATCATTCTCAAAGCCAAATGAGGTCATGTGATACCTCAGCTTATAGTTCTTCCTTCACTGTCCATTGCATTTTGGGAAATGCATAACTGCTTAACATTGACTAAAAGGGCCTGCCTGACCCCCACCCACCCTCGCCTTCATACTTACCTGCCCCATGGTGCACCCTGCTCTCTCCATCTGCGTCTTACTTCTCAAGTGTCTTTCATCCCAGGAATGTTGCACATGCTTCTTTTTTTTGTTTGTTTTATTTATTGGGGTGACAATTGTTAATGAAATTACATAATTTCAGGTGTACAATTCTGTATTACATCATCTATAAATCCCATTGTGTGTTCACCACCCAGAGTCAGTTCTCCTTCCATCACCATATATTTTATCCCCCTTACCCTCATCTCCCTCCCCCCACCCCCATACATGCTTCTTCTTATGCCTGGATAATCTCTCTCGTGTTTGTCTAGTCAACACTGAGTTATCCTTCAGATCTCAATGAAGCCTTCCCTGCCTTCCCTCGCTAGATCAAACCTCCTTACTAAAAGCTGTCTTAACACTGGATAGCTATTTTCCAGGTGCATTAAACATTTATTTGTGTGTTCATTAGGTCAATATCGGTCTCCGCAACTAGATGATAAGCTACGTGATGGTAGAATCTGTCTTTTTGTTCACCATTATACCCCCAGTATCTATTTAGCACCTGTTCTTAGAAGGTGCTGTTCTTAAACTAACTGATTAACCAACCAACTAAATGAATGAATAAATGTGTTATGTTATTGATGTGCTAAGTTTCTGTAACTTGCTAGACTCCTAAAATATTAGAACTTCCATATGGGGGCAAGTCTTGGCTCAGGTCTTTCCTGAAATCTCACCTTCTCATTGAGAGTTACCCTGACCATACCATTTAATATACAGTCTATTCATATGCCACCCACCAGCACTTCCTAAGTCCCAGGCCTAGCTGTATTTTTTTCTCTTTCTTCTGTGGCATTTATCACCTTACAACACATTAGATAACTGCTTATTTATCTTTGTTCCATTTTTTATTAGATTCTATATTTGTCTATTTGGCATTTATTCATCACAGGGCCAATTATATTAAGTATATTTTCTTGTTTTCTTTATTCTTGGTGGTCTGGTATTTGTGGCCTCACTGACTGGAGAGAGACTGCCCTTTCCAGGTTTCGCCAATCCCTAGAGATCACAAAGTGCTCACCGGAGCGGGAGTGGAGCATGTCTCTCATGTGCAAACTAATCCATCCAGAGCACACCCCCAAACATCTCCTTTATCTGTCTCTCCATGCCTAGCCAATATTCCTGTGCCCTAAATCAGCTGAGGGCCAGGTCCCAGACAACTAGGAAAAGCCCCTGTACCCCAAACCCTGCTAGAATTCTTCAAACTCACCATTACTAAGCTGCTTTCCCTGCTCTGCCTTGCTGTTCTCCCACAAAACACAGTGAAGACTCTGTTTTCCCCTCACTCTCCTCTCCCACCTGCCTGACACTGGTGCTTCCCCATGTGGTCCTGACTGAATGGCTGTGCCCTTTCCTCTTAGGAAATGTGAGTAACAAAAATCTTCTGATGGCACTAGCCTCTCCACGTCATCACTCATTCACCTCCATAAGTTAAAATCCCACAGATACCATTCAGACAGTTATGATATTGTTCATCACCTGGTTTTCCTTCCTTCCCAATGGAACGCAAACTTCATAAAGTCAAGGAACTGATGTCTGTTTTGTTTCTCTTTCTGGTGCGTAATGCTGTGCCTGGCACATAGAGGAATTTCAATAAATACATGTTGAATGAATGAATGAATGAATGAATGAATGAATGAATACTTTTGGTCCCACTTCTGATACAATATTATTCCTAATTTGGGGTTCCTCTGGGACAGAAATTGTATCTTACTACCCTTCATAAGACCAGGCCCTCTCTCAGAGTCTGGAAAGTGGTTACAAGCTTCATAATTGGTCTGATTTACGTAAACTAGCCCATTGCATTCTGCTGAAGTTTTGCTGGTCCCCAGAACTCTCAGATGAGCCCTTCAAATTCTGGGGCCACCAATGGCTCCTGTTCCCGATAACAAGAAATCCTTTCTTGTATCTTTTACATGGGTTCCCAACCACAGAGAGTATGAGCGGTAACTAAGCGAGAGGCGAGGACCTGGGTCCAGAGCCCTGATCTGCCCCAACCCTGGGTGCTTGCAGCAAGTAAATTGATCATTATGGAAAGTGTCCAGTACTATCTTCCTTAGTATACTAGTGAGGGAAAGACAAATACAGAGCATTTGATGCCTTCAACACAGATTACGTTAGTGCCCAACTAGATGGCTTCTCAAGATCTCAATGAGCTTTATGAGTTCATGGTCCATCTTATGGTTGCCAAACATAACTACAATTTTTTATTTTTTTTATTTTTATTTTTTTAGTCTCATTGCTTTTCCTAGTTCTCCTTCTGAATTATAAAGGGAAGTCCAATGCTTAATCTTTACCTTTGAGGTTAAGTAGACCTATGCGAGGCTGTGTTTAAATTACATTGATTGTTTAAATTACACTCATTGTTTAAATTACATTGCTTGAACTTCTATTTACATTTACTATATTCTTAAAATATGTTTTAAGGCCAACTCTTATAAGCTCACTTTCTTCTCAGTTACACAAATGTGGCCTTGGAATTATATCTAGCATTCTCTTTTTGATTCTAGGAAGATGTTGTTGTGATAATAATCGCTGACATTACTGAGCACTACATGTACTATATTATTTTAATCCTAATCATAGATAAACCGAATTTTTAAAATGAGGAAAATGAGGCCCAGAACACTCAAGATATTAGCCCTTGGTCACACAGCCAGTAAACAGTAAGAGAGGGATTCCAACTAAGGCAGTTGTCTCCATAGACTGTGCACTTCGCTACGTACCCACGTGGCCTCTGTGGGTTGACTGAACTTAGTAACTTAATTCTTACTGGCTTAAATCTATTCTCCTTCCTCACTGTATATTTAACAAACACATTATGTTTATGGCACGTGCTAAACTCTAAGTTCTCCTGAGCCATATATTGTTCGTAGGATAGATCAGAAAACAGATGTAGATAGGGGCTACAGTGACATTAAAAAAGCCAATGGCAACAGCAGGGTTAAAACTTGGTATCCTGGAATTTTTATGGCGTTGGTATCCTGGTATTTTTATCAGTCTTTTGAGACTTCATACATTCTACTTGATTTTTAATTTCATGGATGTGTTCAGGGGCTGAAAGCAGAATCAGGTCCTGGATCAAGGTAGTAGCTTAGATGGCAAATTACTTTACAGACATTTTAGGACAGGTGGCAGCAGGCATGTTTGAGGATTCTAAGTTCTGCCCATTAGTATGCAGAAATACCGTCAGCTGCCTACATCATTTTCTAATAAACCAGGTCTTCATTATGTCCCAATTGCCCAAAGTGTGTTTGCCTTGTCAGACACAGATTTTTAAAAGCAGTTCTGTCTTGAGCCACTTTAGCTAACATGGATTTCTCCCTCCCTATTCATTTGCAGTCTGACTTTCTCGTGCTCTATCTCTTTTTTCAATACATTTGAAAAAGCTTTTATTCTCTTTAATCCCTTTGGCTCTTTTTAGCACAGTCAGCAATTTTGCTGACCTTATCTCTTTCCTCTTGGCTCCAACAGTCTGTTGTTTGCATTTCCAGAGTTTATTGACAGCATGTTTTTTGACAAGCCATCTTGAAATCTAATTGAATGTTTCTTTATTTAAATTTTCTTTCTCAGCAGAACACTTAGATGGCTGGATCTCCACTACTGCCCTTCTCATTAACCTTCTACCTGCATTCGTATTTAATATAAAACAGTTAAACATTCAAAACGTGCAAATCAATGCATTGACTTAAACTAATTAAAAGAAAATATTTTGAGAATATAGTAACATGTGGAGAAAAATGTTCTGCCACCAAGGGCAATTCTGTTAGAGTGCAGTTCAAGTTCAAAGAAAGCATCGTCATAATTTACTAACAACCTTCTTGGGGAACACATATTTTACTTTTTATTCCAATAGTTTTCCTAAGTGTACAGGAATAAAAATATTATCAAAAAGTCAAAGAGAGGGGCTGGCCAGGTGGCAGGTGGTTAGAGCTCCGTGCTCCTAACTCCGAAGGCCGCTGGTTCGATTCCCACATGGGCCAGTGGGCTCTCAATCACACTCAATTGAACTGTGGCCAGTTCAATTCCTCAAGTCCCACAAGGGACGGTGGGCCGTGTCCCCTGCAACTAAGATTGAACACAGCACCTTGAGCTGAGCTGCCACTGAGCTCCCGGATGGCTCAGCTGGTTGCAATGCGTCCTCTCAACCACAAGGTTGCCAGTTCGACTCCCACAAGGGATGGTGGGCTGTGCCCCCTGCAACTAGCAATGACAACTGGACCTGGAGTTGAGCTGCGCCCTCCACAACTAAGACTGAAAGGACAACAACTTGAAGCTGAATGGCACCCTCCACAATTAAGATTGAAAGGACAACTTGACTTGGGAAAAAGTCCTGGAAGTACACACTGTTCCCCAATAAAAGTCCTGTTCCCCTTCCCCAATAAAATCTTAAAAAAAAGTCAAAGAGAAAAGACAGAAAATGTTTTGGTATTCAGCTATATCATCCTGATTTGAGCAAAGCAGAAATCATACTTCATACAAATTTCAAATTGAGTATAACCAGCAACAATCAATATTTCAAAAACTGATGGCCACTGACACTTAAGATTATAATTCTCTTCATATATGCATTAGCGTTCTATTTTTATTCTCTTACTTAAATATCCCCACCCGTTCCCTCCCGTCTCCCACTCTTCATCTCTCTCTGTCTCTCTCTGTCTCTGTCTCTGTCTCTGTCTCTGTCTCTGTCTCTGTCTCTCTCTCTCTCTCTCTCTGCCAAATATCAGAAAGACCTTCCCTGAATATTCAACATAAAATAGCATCCCCCACCCAGAACCTCCGATTCACTTTATTTTCCCACACAGTATTTTTCACCACCTCATCTAGCCTATACTTACATGCTCACTTGTTCACTGTCTGTACCTTAAACATAATCTCAGTAAGAACTTGACTGCTAGTTTGCGATTGTATCCTCAGAACCAAGAAAAGTTCCAGACATATAATAGTTGCCCAGGATATATTTAATGAATTCATGAAAGACATTATCCTCCCTGACCTCCCAAGTCAAATAAACTTTGAAGACAAATCCAGATAAATAAAACACATCGTTGGACCAAGTGAAGTGGAGTGAGAGAGACCAGTGCTACACTTCAACTCAGGAACAACTAGACAACCTTAAAGTTAGACATTGAAATGCTGAACGAGCGCACAAGTGTCAGTAGCGTGGTTCATATTAGATTTCTGCCTGAAAAATAGGGTCAAGAGAGAAGGCCAGACGCACGAGCACTTAACGATCCCTCCCCCGTTGCATGACGTATGGTGAAGATGCATTCGGCAGCACTCCCTGATGTCTGAGGCACCCACAATTTCAAGCATGTTGCATATTTGCACTGGGAAATCCAGAAGAGCCTGAATGGATTTCTGCCAATCAGAAGACACCCGTTTTAAAGATGCTATAACTGAAGCAGACTTTCCTAGGCATTCTGCAAAGACAAATCTTCGAAACAGCCTTTATAGTCCCCTAAAAATTCTGTGTGTGGGAAAAACTAGGATTCCGATACGTGGGGTGCATGGGCTCTTAGGGTTAAAAGAAACAGCCAGAAATGCCATCAGCTCAAGTCAGCCTCTTTGTATGAGGTTAGCAAAGCCTTGCCTTCCTCTTGGGGACGATGAAGCCCTGTGCTCTGGTAATGGGTCCCTTGTCTAGTGACCCTCACACAGGGGACAATTACTTGTGGTGGCCCTAGGAATAGCAGGGTGTTTCAGAGTGCGAGTTCACTGCTCACACTGAGGACCTTCCATCCCTGAAGATACCCATGGCTTCTGGGGCCCAGCTTTCTGAGTTTCCCAGCCCAAATGACGAACTTTAAAAGAGGCAAAGTCCTTCACTCTCAGGTCCGTCCACGTGGCTGGGATGACTCACTGGTGAACATTCAGTCACAGTGCCTGGTGTATGTATTCTCTCTTCCACTTTGAGCTACCCTCATGGGTCTCCAAACGTCTTCGCATATCCATCAAGACACTTCTGTGCAAACCAAGGCCACAGAGCAACATGGTTAAAACCACTATTATGGAGTCAGACAGGCACAGACGTGAGTCCCAGGTGGTTCATGTCATAAAGCAAATCCCACTCTTAATTTCCATAGCCTCAGTTTCTTTATCGTTAAGACAGAAGTTACAAGAGTAACTATCTGTCTTTGTTTAAAGTTTAAATTATAAAATGCCTGTATACAGCGGCTCACACATAATATGTTTTATCACTGTGTGTTATCTATGATTTGTATTAGTATATTTGACTATAATTCATACTCAGAGTTTAAATCATGAAAATTTTCTAAGATTTTTGCTCTGAAAAAAATGGTAATTTCTCACCAGTGTATATATACTTATACTGCAAATATAACTTACATAAGACTTATGATTATAATTGAACTCATGACATTTTACATACATTTAAGTCTTGGCATGTGGATTTTTTTCTGATATTAATATAGATATATCAATTTCCTTTTTATTTGGTATTGGCTTGGTACATCTTCTTCCACTTTTTCCCAACTTTTCTGAGCCCTTTTCTTACATGTCTTTAAATACCATATCCTAGATTTTTGATATCCAATCTGTAAAATCTCTATTTCTTATTGTAAATTTAAGCTATATGCACTTATTTTATTTTAAAATTGTGATAAATACTAATTTTTACCACCTTATTTAGTGCTTTCAATTTATAATATCTTTCTCTTTTTTCCTTCTTTCCTGCTTTCTATCAGTTATTGAGCTGGAGCCCAATTTATTCTTTTTTTGTGTTTGTATTTACTCTCTACTGGCTTAGAAGTTATATAATCTATTTATTAAAGATTACCTTTAAATTGTTTGTATGCCTGAGTTAACAAAGTCTAAATTTGACCACTATCTCTCTCTCTTCCTCCAAAACTCACCTTTTCCTCCAACTTACACACTATTTATGTCAATGTTTTAATCTCCTTGCTCCTTTGTCCCCCCAGTTAATCATTATAGATAATATTTAATTCAATCAATGCTTAATTGCATTTACCCAACTTTACGAACTTCTTGGCTCATGATTTTTTCTTACATAGCAATCATCTGTCTGGATTTAATTTTCTTTTTTATGAAATATGTTCTTTAATAGTTCACTCCTGCGACTCTTGGCATTAAAACCCAAATCTTTTGTTTCCGAGACCAGTGTAGCTGCAGTGCCAATGCATGAGCTTACAGCTCTGGTTTCCAACCCATCTTCGAGGTTGGCAGCTGGAGAATTTCATTTTTCTATTGCAAGCTTGGCAATACATTTAAAAGAATGTTTGTTGTATCATGTTCCGCATTTCAAGGTATTTATAGCTGGAGTGTTATGTGAAGTCATCATTCACACATTGAGTGTACATTAGGTGGCAGACTGTGTTCTCGGTGTCACAGACAGAAAGAGGGAAATGAAATAGTTTGGCCCTGAAGGAGCTTACGATCTAACAGAGACAATTATAAATCAAATATGAGCAATGAAGAATTTTAGGTCTTATAGATGCTATAATTATCAGATCCCACACTAGATTCAGCTTCTTAAGAATAAATATGTTGTCTTGATTGTCTTTCCATCCCCACTGTGCTAGTAAGGAAGTACTAGCAGATAGAAGGTGCTCGATAAATGCTTGTTGCCTGAGAACATAAATGAATTACAGATATCAACAACTATTTTCATTGTTGCTTATGCCCATCTTTTAATTCATGAAAAGTAAGGAGTTTATCACTTTCTAATTATAAATAAGAATTTTATAAATGTGTTATTTGAAAGATGTTTAATTTTTACGGTACTACTTATGATAATTAACAATAATTAAGTCTTTGCTCTCTATTAGGCATTTTTCTCAGAACTTTCCAAGCATCAACTTATTTTAACCTCAAAATAACCCTATAAGGTGGGAATTTTTGAGGCCAAGACAGGGTTGCACATTTGAAGCTAAGTTAGGAAATAATTTAAATTAGTCTGACAGTAGATTATGTTGCTTGGTACTATGTATCTATGCATTTGTCTACAGTTTCAGTAGCAATTTCCAACTAGAGTTTATCCATTGTTTTTACTATAATCAATGTTTGCAGAACCTGGCCCTCTTGCAATCCGATTATTGTCTTACTGTTTAATTCCCACTAGACTAGATGGCGTACCCCATCTCCTATGACTATATAGCATGTTGATTTTACTGCTGTGTTGTTCTTCAAGTCTCCAACTAGAACATAAGTGAGCCATAAGTGATCCATCTTTCATCCATAGCTTCTTTCTCCAGCCACCTTCCAGGTAGGTATGTTACAGGTTAACTACTACAATTAGCAACTTAAGCACTTACAAATAAACCACTTAATAATAATCCAGAATTCTAGAACTTAGCCAGGAACCAAAACTTAGTTATTGCTGTAGAACTTTCTTTTAAGAATTGGGCAAATGCCAACACATTTTACTGTCACCTTTATTATTCTCTAGGAGCTCTCAAAAAAATTAATTATTGTGGTTTTGGAATTATGTTTGAAATTATTTCAGTCCCCTAATATACTGTGAGATAGGAGAGAATTTTCCCTCCTTTCCCTCATAGTTCTTCTGACTTGTCTAATAATCAAATTGACATGAGACAGATTAATAGGAGAAAATAACCAAATTTATTACATATGTACATATGGGAACTCCATAAGAATATGGAACCACAGGATAAATTTGGCAGTTGAGGGTTATATGCCATCTTAAGTTAAGGAGAATTGGAGGTTATGGTTTGGGACTTCAAAGGGGAGGAAGGCAATTCACATGCAGATGGAAAATCAAATGTTCGGCAAACAAATGTTGCTGGGCCCTCTTTCACAATGGGACACAGAGAGGACTTTGATCAAAACAGCCATGCTAGGTTCCTCCCTGTCTGCCACACTGAGTTCATATTAAGCTATAGTTATCTATGATGATATGTCCCTTCCTGCAGCAGGTCCGCATCTAAATTCATTTAGGCATTTAAGGGAAAGGTCAAAGTTTCTTCCTGAATCTTTTGTTTCTTAAAAATAACCAACTTAAATCATCAATATCCCAAAGAGACATATTTTGGAGTTGTAAAACTCTGCTCTCCCTTAATATCATGTTTCATTTGTCCAAAATATTGAAAATATTCTAAGAGGCTGGATGTTATGTTACTGCCTTGGTCTTCAATGACATTTATTGATAATTGTTCTACCTTTCCTAGTTTACATTTTGTTTCTTTGGCAGAGAAAATTTAAACAATAAGAGGTGAGGGGTTCCACAAAGTCATGACCTACATTTGCCATCCTCAGAATAATAGCATTTCATAATAACTTAACAAATATTTATCTAGCACCTACTATGTTCCAGGAACTATTCCAGGGGCCACTAAGAGAATAGCAGACAAAATGGACAAAAATTACAGATTTCATGCTGCCTACAATGGGGTAATTTGTTACGTAAATGATTATTTCCTATTCTGAACTCTCCGAGGGCTGTCTATTGCGGTCCCAGCAAAACTTTCCAGTGTGTTCCTACCTGCTCCTTCCATCTCCATCACCACGAGCAGACACACATACACAGACATACAAAACCCCCAAAGCACACGAGACTCCTCAACTGTCTGGATTTCATCCTGCATTGTCCTGCTTCCTTACCTTCGCTTGGGCATCACCTCTGTCTAGAAAGACCTTCAACCGCCATGTCCTACCAGTAATTCACAACTAGTCATAATCTTATTTATCCTAATATACATACATGTCTTCTTTTTATCCAATGTACTTATACAGTGGCTTATAGCAATAGCACCAGTTAGGACTTATTTAGGATTGTGGTTACTTTTGTATATTTATAGGCACTTATTAAATTGTGAGAAATAGTCAAAACCTAGGGTTAACAGATTCTTTTCCCTTTTACGTCTTCAAAATCCATACAGTTCCTCAACAGTACTATGCACAGAATACGTTCTCAATAATACTTGACAATTTGAATGACTATGTCAATTTCTTTGTTGTATAAATTAATGTTAATTCAGTTATTTATTCATCTATTCAAAAATATTTAGTTAGTGCCTACTAGATGGCAATTATCCTCTCAAGAAATTGAGGAGAAATGGGTGAACAAAACAGAGCATAACATTTTTTACTTAGTTTTGGAATTATTTAAGTTAGAGTTCATGAAAAATCACCTGTCTGTAAGGACTGATCACACATTGGGTCTATTATTAAAGGAATGGCAGCATTTGTTATGGAGATTGTCAAATGCAGTCAACTTTATATCTTGAGGTATCTCAATGAATTCTTCCCTGGAAGCAGGAGAATGGAGGTTTTTATCTCATAATTGTTCTTTAGGTCTTTAGTTTGGGAAATTAATATTCATGACAGTAAACAACCAAATGAGTCCATTCTCCCCCCACCTTTAGTTATTCATTCAAACAATGGAACCTGTGAAAAGCCCCAAAAAAAATCACTGGTTGTGGGAATTATAGTCAGTTTAAGACTTCCATCAGCCCTTTAGACCTCATCTAAAGTAATCTATTTTTTCAGGAGCTCAAAGAGTTTAATAACCTAGAAAGGTCAGTTCTCTAAAAAGGATTTCAACAATATCTGGATGGCTAGCATTTGTGAGAAGGAGAGATACAAGGCAATTTTGCAAGGAAAAAAAAATTTCTTAAATAGCAAAAAACTCAAATTAGCTTTTTATCCCATACAGAATAGGACCTTGAGAATGTCAGAAGGCTTGACCAAAATGTAAATGTATGAAACAGACCATAGCAAAGCCTGAAATCATAAACTAGCCACTCCTAAAAAACATGCTGGGAAAGAAGTGGTTGAGTTTTCTCTAGTCCCTACTACATAGAATCTGTAGTGCTCATAGTGCATTTCCTTTAAAACTTTTGGTTCTAATATATCAGAAAAATAAAGAGAGGCTGAATCGCCAAATAAAGGACTCAGCATTGAAGATATTCTTCATGCAGCAGCAACCAAGTTCATATGCTCTCTGTTGTCCTGTCCTTGCCCTCCCCCACCAGCTCCACTGGCTTGCCTCCTCCAACCTTCATGCAGGGTGCTGGGACAGGGGCCCAGAGAGACCCTTCCTTCAACTGACCTGACCACTTGCAGAAATTGCAGTCCTTGAGTTTCACCATTCATACTTCGTATGTACTCTCTCAGGAACCCTAGTGTTATTAAACCAACTGGATGACTTCAAATGATCTTTATTTTAGCTGAAGTCAGGAATTCGGTGCTTCTAACCACTGCTTTATGCCAGTGAGTTACCTAAGTAAAAGACTGAGTACAATTATCTTTCTGTCATCATTGCCCAGAGAATCCCGGAAGTCACTTCTAACTGAAAAAAATTCCAGAGTGAATAATAAAAGTGCAGTTATCGCTGAGCAGCTGAAGGTTGAAGGGCAGAGTGAGAGAAGCTCCGGTGTTCCCAGGATTCCAGGAAAACCATTCCTCCCCAGAATGTTTAAGGATGTGCCCCAGCTCCATCTCAAATCCACTGTCAGGATGAGGAAACGCCTCTCCCCCTCACTTCAAGCACCGCCTGTCAGTATTCCGGAAGATCGAGCTGCTGGAAAGTTAAAGCTATCTAGATCAAAATATTCCATTCAAGTTTCTACCTTTATTGGGGCCACTGGCAGTCAGCCCAGCCATGAAAGAAATGTAGCTGGACTGGGCAGAAGCAAGTAACTCAGTCTAACAGGATTATAAAAGGAATAAGTTAGGGGGGAGAAATTGTATTTAGGGCTTTTAGCTGAAGGAGGAACTAGGCCTATTCTGAAATGAGAGCAGCTGCCACCTACAGAAGCCCCTCAGGCCCTCATTTATTTTAATAGCATTTGGTGGAGGCGTCCCCTACTCTGGGGTTGGTTTATTATTTACAATAACCCATTCTTCACCATGAATTCCAACATTTCCATTCAGATTCACTGACATTTGGAGAGCAAACACTTATTTAAGACGTACAGTGTTAATAGGCAGTAACCACTCCAGGCTCTCAGCTTCAGCCTTGGAACCGGAAAGACAAAGATCTGTCTCACGTGGAGCTTTGCATTCCGGTGTGTGGGCTTCTGGGGAGAGGGACATATAGGTTAAACAAAGAAATTAATAAGGTCATTCCTTATACACATATTGAATAAAGAAAATAACACAGACCCATGTGATAGAGTGACTTGAATAAGGATAAGTTTTGTTTTTTAGGATGAGCGTTCACAACTCGATTTGTTGAGAAGATGACCTTTGGACATGGATGTGGACAGTAAGAGCAGCCAGCAAAGACATGTGGGCTGAAGATTGTAATGCGGGGTACAAGAAGTAGAATATCTAAAATAGAACCAAAACTTGGCATTTAAATACGACCGAAAATATAGATTTATGAAAATGGACAGAAAAGCTTGACATTTCATTAAAATGCTCACTCAAAGAAGGCAAAATATATGAGAAATTAGATATCACGAATTGAAATTGTATAGATATTAAGTCCATGGTTATTTATCTAAATTTGTACATATGTATACATATAGAAAACATATGTATCAGATATATCATATCTATTTCAATGTGAATATATTTCAAAGTAACATACATTTTACCACAAGTTACATGGATAATTTTTCAAACTAAAGTATATTCTGTTTCTTAGTTCCCTTCCCTTAATGTTTTTGAATGAAAGATGTCACAGAAATGAAGAGAGACTGGTCACCAACTTAAAACACCTAAGAGGGTCTCGTACCTGCCAGCATGCTGCCAACAACAATGCACTCCTGGAAGTTAGCAGATAATATTCCAAGTCACAAGAACCAAATATTTACCAGGTTACAAGAACAGACACAACCTTTGTCCTTAAGGAGTTCGAATTTCATTGAGAGATATGTTATATCATGAAAAAATGTCATTAAAGGCAATACATAATACTGCAAGTGAGTTCAACACAAAGTTTCCTGAAAGCATTAGGGTATAGTGATATAGGAATACCAAAAGAATTGATAAAGTCATAAAAAAGAGATTTAAATATAATATTCATAGCCAATGGTTGGTGATTGGTCTATTTGAAAATTGCAAGTCTATTGTTCTGGTAAGACATTAGAAGCACTGAAAATAACATTTCAAAATTATTTACTTTTTAGATTAATCCATTGATTGGCTTAAAAGGACAATTCAATCCAGAATCCATTAATACTGGATAGAATAGCATCTGAAGTCCCTTTTGATGCTTTGATTAAAAAAAAAAATTCTATTAATTTTTTTTCTATTTTGACATTTCATATGAATTTTAAAATCATATTGATAAGATAAACTACGTACAATGATAAAATTAAATTTTGTTGCATGTCATTTTGTTTATTCAATATATACATATTGAGAATCGGCTAGGTATTAGGTGGAGATACAAAAGAAGGATTTAAGTTTTCTTTAGTTTGCTTCTGGTACATCTGGGAAGACAAAACAAATGCTGTGACTGCAAAACTTAGAAGACAGAACCCTGTGAGTCAGTGACAAAATGAATAATACACAGCAACGTTAACTCCAATTTTTAAAATTGTGAACCATGAGACTCTAACTGTGAAGTTGAATCAAAGGCAGCTTACACAGCTAATTTGACACCAATTTAATAAGATGCATAATATTTATTTTGCTACACGGCAAAAAAGAATAAATGCCAAGTAACCACATAATTGATGGTTTGCAGTATTACTTATATCATCGAATAAAACTTTTATCAATTTTTCCTTCTAGGCTTCAAAATTCTTCAACATCTGTAATCAGTGTTGACAATTTCTGTGATAAAGTGTAAGCTCAGCCATGCAGGCACTCGGAAAACCTCATGTGCTTTATCACAGGGTTCTGATTCTATTCCCAACTTTTATGAAATGCTTTTCTTCCCAGTCTTTCTTTCTTCACTGTGACCTAACTGACTATGCACTACCTCCGCCGGCAGCCCCAGCACCCGATCCAGCACCACTGTCCCCTGCTGTTGAAATGGTGGGGATGGTGGCCATTTCACGGTGTGGACGAAGCTGAAGCTGACTGGACTTGAGCTCGGGGAATGAGGGCTCAGTCCTCTGGGAATCACTTGGAAGAAGCCAGGGCCACTGAATGGCACATAATTCAGTCTTCGGCAGCTGAGCGATGTCACCTCGGATTGTGCCACAGAACCACATTTTCCAGCCTTGGGGCAAGAGTAAAACAGGTTTGACCTCTTTATTAGTCTGCTTGGGCTGCCACAACATGTCACAGACATGGGTGGCTTAAACAACAGAGATTTATTTCTCTCTCTTCTGGAAGCTAGAAGCCCCAGATGAAGGTCCAGCAGGATTTGGTTTCTGAAGAAGCCCCTCTTCCTCTTCCTGGCTTGTGAGAGCTGCCTTTCACTGTAGTTCTCACAAGCCCTTTCGACTGGACAACTAAGAGAGAGAGAGAGAGAGAGAGAGAGAGAGAGAGAGAGAGAGAGAGAGAGAGAGAGAGAGAGAGAGAGAGAGAGAACGCTCTGCTTATAAGACTATTCAAGAGTATTTATGACTTTGATTAAATTTAGTTTTAAATCCTAGCTCTAGAAATCCTCTCTCTCTCTCTGTCTCTCTCTGTCTCCACTCCTCAGAGACCCACTCTTTCCCCCAGATAATCAGCAACCCCTGAGGCAGCAGAGGACAGTAGCCGGGATCTGACTGAAGGCCATCTGTCTGGACCTTTGGCAGCTAAAGACAACATCTTGGCCTAAGGTATGTTTCAGCTCCTGAGCCCTGGGGTGGAATGATCCGCTGGCTACTTTTCCATGAAACCAGATGGAGGGATGCCAGAGCAGACTTCAGAGATGTCCTGAAGACCTGAAGAAATGATTCATTACCCTTACCTCACTTCCAACCAATCAGCTTCCAGCATGACCCAAAACAACAACCCGTGGTGTCTTGTGGTTTTGCCCCATGCAATACGTACTGTACAGGCCATCCCGGAGTTGGGGCTTTGAGCATTAGCTTCCTGTTCTCCCAGGTGGCACCATTTATAATAAAATAGTCTATCTTTCTCCATTACAATTCTCAGTGTTTAGCGTTTGGCTCTACTAGCACTGGTGGATGATCTCTTTCTGTTCGATGACAATCCTTTTGGAGTAGCCCCCTCCCCTGACCTTATTTAACCTGATTTACCTCCTAAAGGACCCTCCAAATATATCAGATTAAGAGTTAGGACTTCAACATATGAATTTTGGGAGGATACAATTCAGTCCATAGCCACTTCCAAGGCAAGCTTTGGATGGCTTTCATTTCAAAGAAAATGCATGTCCCCTTGTACGTAACTTCCCACACTACTCTCCACTCTGCTGTTCACACCATCCTTGCAGACCGTTCCGGGTGCCTGAAACTCCTTGCTTGAAAATTACACCTGGTCAAAGTAACAAATTAGTAGAAATGAATTGAAGTCCAATTCCTCCAGGTGTTATGAAGGGAGCAAGGAATATGTGAACTAAAACAGATACCAAGTCATGAAGGATACAAAAAGCATAGTGTCAGTGTTTTGAAGATAATTCTCTTGTACTACAATGGGAAGCACAGCGCACCTGTTTGACACTTGGCTATGTATAAGACAGCACCCCTACTTTGGGCATTACGTAGTGCCTATTTAACCTAAGGCACACCTCGACAGAGATCAACATCTTTAGGGGAAAATATTGTCTGTCTTACCCACCTTAGGTACCCAAATCCTGGACAATGCAGGGAACACCTGAGAGTGAGAACAGCATATCCCAAGTGCGCTCTGCAGAGCTGTAATCACCAAGCGAGGAATATTGATATAACTACAAGAAAAACAGATGGCTGCATTCTCTATTTTGGTCATACTCAACAATGCCAGCAGAGAAAAGGCACTGAGAATTCATAACATGAAGAGACACGTAGACTTTTGGTCAACTCAGTGTTTTCCAAACTTATTTGAATGCAGTCTTTTTGTTACCGGTGTGGTTGACATTATTCTTAATGTTACCAATACTCAGTTCTTCCCTTCTTCTTCCTGGGCACATAGGTAGAGCCATTTCCCACCTGGTCCTGCTGTCAAGCAGGGACAATGGGCCTGGTTCTGGCCAATGAGGCTGTGAGCGAATTGGCGCGAGGGCAGGTCTGGCTTCTCTGTGGGCTACTCTTGCCCCTCCACAGAGCGAGTGGAGGTTGTGGAGGATGTGACACTGGGACCACAGGATTACTGTCATTACATGGAGGAGTTACGCTGCTGAGCTACATAGAGAAACACCCTATCAGCAGTGAACTTGGCGTGACTGAAAAATAAACTGTATGGATTCAGCCACTGAGTAAACTTTGTTGTGCGCCAGAAAGTTGGGGAGTTGTTTGCTATTTCAAGTATAGCTTAGCCTATCCTGATTAACACAGGGAGTAGAAGAATCAGTGGAATTATACATTTCTGATAATAATTTATTAAAGAAAGAAAATTCAATTCTCTTTGGATTTTGTCATATGTCCTCAGTGAAAAACATCAAATTCCATGAAAAAGGAACACAAATCTATACAGAGAAAGAATATTTATATACCGGGGGTGCCAAAAAAAATGTATACACATGACTTGTATTCATCTTTTGTTATTGGTATCTATTGAGTATTAAATTTTAATAGACTTTCTTCCTTTCTTAAAAATGTGTATACATTTTTTGGCACCTTCTGTAGGTATATGTGAAACAGGGTGAGAAAAGCAGGAAACAAGTTGAGATAAGAAAGGATTCTAATAACATGTAAATCAGATACTAGAATTAAAAGTCAAGATGCTCTCCTATAATGCAAGGAGAAAGGCAAATAAATAAATGAACAAAATGAGAGATGACGGTAAGAGTGAAAAGAAAGAAAAAAATGAACAGCACTAATAGTCAAAGACATAACTGAAGAAAATGTTTCTCACTAGAAATAAGAGAATTAAATTGGCAGATTGAAAGAATTGGCCAGTTGAAGCTGCACTTAGCTTTATCTAGCAACATTCTAAACTAAAGGAGAAAAGAAAAGTACCATAAGATGTTGAACTGTCTCCGAATTGTGCTTTCCTGAGTAATAAGGAGTCATAAAGCTTCCTGCCTAAAGCGTCCAAATCTACCAGAAAGAGTAGTTCTCAGTTAAGCCATATGGGGTGCTCCCTCTTTCCTAGTAACTAATTGCATAAGAGCTTCCACCCAAGAGCTCTTGCCACTTGATGACAAGGGGGAATGTGACGCAGGGACCAGCAGAAATACAATTCCTTCTCTCCCCCTGCCCCTTTCCACCTGCAACTCCATTGCTAGCGTTCACCCTTTCTACCTAAATGTCCCTTTCTTCTTTGTCAGGGATATCTGGCCTCAGTTTTGTATCATTATTTCTCATTTCGTATCATCACCTTATAATCAATAGAATCACCCAGAAGATTTATCCCCGAGGAAGCAGGGAACCGTTCTGTGTGCTTATCTGTCTTCTTGGGACCCTTGGCAAGTCTCTGATTGTGTTGTGCAACTTAATGCTGGGCCTCCTTGTGCCTGATTATTATGTGTGACTGTCAGTCTCCATCTGTTCTTCCCTTTCATTGGTATAGATTCTATATTTTTCTGGAAATCTAGTTTATTCCCAGCACCCTATACCCAGCTTTTGTTATTTAAACTATAAAAGAAAATATTTAAACTGTGCAATAAAGTTTATAATTAAGAAATGAAACCGAATCATTATATATGTCAACAAAATTATGCAAATAGTGCAAAGTTAGCTGGGCCTCAGCACTCATGTCTGCCTCATGGAATACTAGATGATAATAGCAATGCATATGAAACCATTGAGAGAAAAACGTCAGGAGCCAAGAATCTTATGCTCGACCAAATTGTTCACATGCAAAATCACATGTAGTCTCTGTCACAAAACTTTCTAAGAGAAACTCTGTAATGTAATTCATTTGACCAAAAAGTGAACCAAAAATTAGAAATCTCCAAATGGGGCATGCCGTATAAGTTATAAACTAGTTAAACAGATTTAAATCTCGATAACTTTTGTAAATACGGTTAAAGTATAAAACAAATGTAAACATAAAATATTCTTCCTGAATAAGATACAAGTTCAAAATGCAATCTTTGGTTCTGTGCCCCACATTAGGTTAGGAAAGCCTGAGGAGTTGCTGGGGTGGAGACAAAATGACAGGCTGTAAAATCCTCATTCTACACATGCGAACAGTGAACAATAATGTAAATGGAGCCAGAACTGCCTTGCATGCCTTATGCCTTAAATCTTTGGAATGTTTAAAAACAGGGAAAAATAGCCTTTGGAGTGCGCCTAAAGCAACATTGTGTCCCAAAGAACTGTTTGCAAAGATAATAAGAAGGCAGTTATTGTAACCACTGGACTCATGAGTACTGGGCTGAAAATTTAAAACACTGTTTAGAATTAGTATCATTATGCTACATTCTCTGCACCAGTAGAAATGCCTTCCTTATATTGATGTAATTGTTCCCCTTCCCTTTCTCATTAAAACTTCTGATTTTATGTTTTAATACCAGGGTATCTGCCTGAATCAGTGTGCCCGGAATATTCTTATTGATCTCTAAAAAATGTTTATTGCCTTTCATTTCGAAAGGCCTTTTACATTTAGGTTACCAGGACCCAAAAGACACGATTTCAATTTTTGACATTTCATAATCAGAAACAAATGGAGGGTGCATTATTGGAATTTACTTATTTATTTTGCTCATTAGTAATAAAATTTGACACACTGATGTGTTGCACATTGAAACTTAGCAAAGAACACAAATGGTATGTGAAGGAATTTTGATTCAAAGCCTAATTCTTCTGATAGCTGGGTAAGTTTCTCTTCTTGCCCCCATCTTCTTTATGACCCCAGTCATATCTTAGAACTAATTCTCCCTCCTAAATCTTCTAGTTTCACAAATATACCCACAGAATCAGACTCATTCAGCATTTTTCCTTCATTCACATGAGAAAATCATTTTTCTACCTACACAGCCCTACCTCTAGTCTAAGCTTCTCAGTCGACAATCTTCCTCATATTGTTTGCATTAACAGATTATCTCCTAGTCCTTCTTGAACACAAGACACACAGCACCCAGCAAAATTGCTTATTCATCCTAGGTACTTAATCCAGAGCAGTAATAAGCAATTTTCCACTCACCTGTTTCTGCACCTGTTTCCTGTTTCTCCCAAGTTATTCTGATATCTAGCTCCTGATATAATATAATACATCCTCGAAAGGGATCCTTCCAAAAGTTAAGACTCCCCACCCGCCTCTAATATAAGCAAAAAACAAAATAATGTGAACAGTGAACAAAAGCAGCCAAAAGAAACCCAAAGCAGCCCAATGGCCATATTTTCTATTTAGATTACAGTGTCTATTTCCCTAGACCATTATTTCTCTCCAGCTAACACCTAGAGGTAGGTGCTAATTTGCCAAGTTGCTTTAAGATTTAATGAGGCACTGTAGCCGACCAATTTTTTTTTAATAGCTTGTTCTCTATTGATTTCAACCCACACATTAAAGTGCCTAATAAAAATTTTAAAAGGATAGGTGAAGGGACATAAGGACAACAGAAAGTTAATAGCTTTGTCCACCTCCATTTGAAGAGAAAAAGAGGATTATTTCAATCTGCATGCAGAGTTTGTGTAGGAAGACAATTGCTGACTTTCACCATCTTTCAGCAATTTTTTTTAGATGAATTTATAAAATACATAAGTTCTTTAACTGACAGGGTTGTATTGCTCAGCAAACTCTAAAATCAGCAATCTTTTATGAGGCGTAGAGGGATTGGTTTTATAAATCTGAAACCTTTGTGTACCCAGCAATGAAATTGAAAAAGAAAACTTCCCAGCCAGTGAATGGCACTCAGGTGTTACCCACCCCCAAATAAGACTATGATTCAACAAGGGGCTGCAACAGATAGAGGAAAACATGTGGCCATAAACCCGGAGACATGTATTGCAATTCTAGAGCTGGACAGCAGAAGCTCGCTGAAGCCTGGACCTGCAGCTTATGGACAGGCACTGGGATTGTCCCTAGATTTGACTTGGAGGGGGAAAAAGGCAACTGAGCGAGCTGATACAGATCATTTTAGAAGGAAAAAATTCATTCTGAAGCAGTCCTCAAGTATCACCAAATGATTTCTTTTCGATGATGGATGTGAAGACTAACCAAAAACCGGACATAAAACAATCCTCCTTCAATTCAGAAACTCTCCATAAATTCTTCAATTTAAGGCTTCAATTCACTCTCTCTTAACATTCTCACATTTGTTTAGGTTAGAATAAAACCTAAAGGGAGATTTCTCTTTAGGAGATTTATCTCTTGTGTTAAATAGCAGGAGGCAGAGGGAAAAGGAATTATGGGCATTTAAGCGAGGAGTACAGGAAAGGGGCAATATTCAGAGATACAAGTATATCCTTGGTAGCAGTGCTAAGGGGCAATGTCCTATATGTGCTTACAACGTTTGTGGTGAGCTCACAGTGGTATAGTGACAAGACTTTCTACAACACGGAAACAGGATTTAACAAGCTGTTTTCAAAACCCACACGATCAGAAAAAGAGGCCTGATAGCTCTTCTACTAGCAACCAAGCCCTTACTGAAGGCCTGCAGTGCTGGGCAGCATGAGAGACCCAGAGTGAAAAGGAAGTCATTTCTTCCTCAAGATAGTTATTTACAATTTATTTTACTATAATATAAGACTGGGTTTAATATAATAAAATATTATATAATATAATATAATATAATATATATATTAGAGTATAATACTGGATCTTATATTAATTTTTTTATTAGTTTCAGGTGCACAAGACAAAGTAATACTTAGACGTTTATCATTTATATCCCTCACACTGTGGACCCTCTCCCCCCAACCACTATCTCTCTGACATCGCACTGAGCCATCACCTTTCCACTGTCTCCACTCCCAATGCTGTACTCCACCTATTGTAAGTATATACATACATATATATACATATATATATATATATATATATATATATATATATATATATATGTAAAATTATAGTTGGCATTCATTATTGTTCAGCTTTAGGTGTACAGTGCCGTGATCAGGCATCTACATCATCCCTGAGGTGGTCTCCCAAATGGGACACGTGTCCATCGGATACCCTACAAAATCTTTACAACATTATTGATCACGTTCTCCAAATTAATTTTCAAAACCCCGTGGCCATCTTGTGGTTACCGACTGTTTTCTAATCCTCTCACCTTCCCCCTTATCCCCACCCCCCCCACCCACCTAACAACCCTCAGTTTTCCCTCTTTGTCTCCAAAACTGTTTCTGATTAGTTCATTCACTTATTTTTTTCTTTAAATTCCGCATATAAGTGAGATCATATGGTACTTGTCTTTCTCTGTCTGACTTATCTCACTTAACATAATGTTCTCTAGGTCCATCCATGTTGTTGCAAATGGTAAGATTTCTTTCTTCTTTATGGCTGCGTAATACTCCATTGTATACATGTACCACAGTTTCTTAATCCAGTCGTCTACCGATGGGCATTTTGGTTGTTTTCATGTCTTGGCTATTGTGTATAGTGCTGCAATAAACATAGGAGTGCATACAGACTTTTGAATTATAGTTTTGGGTTTCTCCGGATAGACACCAAGGAGTGGAATTACTGGATCATAGGGTAGTTCCATTTTCAGATTTTTGAGATACCTCCATACTGTTTTCCATAGTGGCTGCACCAATCTGCAATCCCACCAACAGTGCACAAGCATTCCCTTTTATCCACATCCGCGCCAGCACTTGTTGTTTGTTGATTTATTGAGGATAGCTATTTTGACTGGGGTGAGGTGGTATCTCACTGTGGTTTTTATTTGCATTTCTCTGATAGTTAGTGAGGTTGAGCATTTCTTCATATGTCTGTTTGCCATCTGTGAATGGCACAGATGCCATTTAGAAAAATGTCTCTTTAAGTACTCTACCCATTTTTTAATTGGGTTGTTTGTTTTTTTGGAGTTGAGTTGAGTGAGTTTTTTATAGATTTGTGATATTAACCACTTATCTGCATCTATAGATATGATCATGTGATTTTTATTTTTCATTTTGTTAATGTGGTGTATCACATTAATTGATTTGCGGATGTTGAACCACCCTTGCATACCAGGGATGAATCCCACTTGATCATGGGGTATGATTTTTTAATTTATTGCTGAATTCTGTTTGCTAATATTTTGTTGAGGATTTTTGCATCTATGTTCATTAAAGATATAGGCCTATACTTTTCTTTTTTTGTGGTGTCTTTGTCTGATTTTGGGATCAAGGTGATAGTGGCTTCATAAAAAGTGTTTCGGAGTCTTCCCTCCTTCTGGATTTTTTGGAAGAGCTTGAGGAGAATAGGTGATAATTCTTTTTTGAACGCTTTGTAAAATTCACCTGTAAAGCCATCTGGTCCAAGGCTTTTGTTTATTGGGAGACTGTTGATTACTAATTCAATTTCCCTGATGGTAATCAGTCCATTCAGGTTTTCTGTTTTTACTTGAGTTAGCCTTGGAAGGTTATATGCCTCTAGAAAATTTTCCATTTCTTCCAGATTGTCAAATTTGTTGGCATATAGTTGCTCATAGTAATTTCTTAAAATTTTGTGTATTTCTGCGGTGTCTGTGGTCACTTCTCCTCTTTCATTTCTGATTTTACTAATTTGGGTCCTCTCTCTCTCTTTTTTTTAATGATTCTGGCTAAAGGTTTGTCAATTTTGTTTATCTCTCTAAGAACCAACTCTTGGATTCATTGATCTTTTGTATTGTTTTTCTGGTTTCTATTACAATTATTTCCGCTCTGATCTTTATTATCTCCTTCCTTGTGCTCCCTTTGGGCTTATTTTGCTTTTCTTTTTCCAGATCCCTTAAGTGTGAAGATAAACTGTTGATTAGTGATGTTTCTTGTTTCTTTAGGTAGGCCTGCAATGCTATGAATTTCCCTCTTAGGACTGCTTTCGTGGCATCCCATAGATTTTGGGTCGTTGTGTTTTCATTTTCGTTTGTCTTAAGATGTCTTTTGATTTCTTCCTTGATCTCCTGCTTGACCCATTCATTATTTAGTAATAAGTTATTCAGCCTCCATGAATTGGTGTGTCTTCCAGTTTTTTTTCCTGTAGTTCATTTCTAATTTCATAGCACTGTGGTCAGAGAAGACAATTGGTATGACTTCAATTTTCTTAAATTTTTCTTAAATTTTCTTAAATTTTTCTTATTCAATTTTCTTAAATTTTCTTAACTTTATCCAGACTCTTAAATTTATCCAGCCTAACATATGGTCTATCTTGGAAAATGTTCCATGTGCGTTTGAGAAGAACGTGTATTTTGCAGTATTGAGGTTAAATGCTCTGAAAATATCGATTAAATCCAAGTGGTCCAATGTATCATTTAAGGCTGTTGTTTCCATATTGATTTTCTGTCTGGAAGACATGTCTTTTGTTGTCAGAGGTGTGTTGAAGTCCCTTACTATGACAGTGTTACTGTTGATCTCTGTCTTTATGTCACTCAGTATCTGTTTTATATATTTAGGTGCTCCTATGTTGGGTGCATAGATGTTTACTAGGATTATGTCCTCTTGTTGGATCGATCCCTTTATTATTATATAATGTCCATCTTTATCTTTTAATATGTTCTTTATTTTAAAGTCTATTTTGTCAGATATAAGTATTGCAATTCCAGCTTTTTTTCTCATTTCCATTTGCATGAAATATCTTACTCCAACCCTTCACTTTCAGCCTGTATGTGTCTTTTGATCTGAGGTGAGTCTCTTGTATACAGCATATACAAGGGTCTTGCTTTCTTATCCACTCAGCCACCCTATGTCTCTTGATTGGAGCATTTAATCCATTTACATTTAAAGTGATTATTGATAGGTACATAGTTATTGCCGTTTTAAATTTGTAGTTAGATTGTTTTCATCTTTCTTCTATTTACAGAAGTCCTTTTAGTATTTCTTGCAATGCTGGCTTGGTGGTAATAAATTCCTTTAGCTTATTCTTTTCTGGGATGCTCTTTATCTCTCCATCAAATTTAAATGATAGCCTGGCTGGATAAAGCAATCTAGGTTGTAGGCCTTTGTTTTCCATCACTTTGAGTATCTCCTGCCACTCCCTCCTGGCCTTCAATGTTTCTGTAGAAAAGTCATTTCATAGTCTTATGGGAGTTCGCTTTTATGTAACCCTCTGTCTTTCTCTTGCTGCTTTTAGGATTCTCTCATGTCTTTAAGCTTTGCCATTTTAACTATAATGTGTCTTGGTGTGGACCTGTTTGGGTTTATCCTGGTTGGAACTCTCTGCACTTCCTGGGCTTGTATGTTGGTTTCCTTTATCAGGTTTGGAAAGTTTTCGGACATTATTACTTCAAATATGTTCTCAATCCCTTGCTTCCTCTCTTCACCTTCTGGTATTCCTATGATGCACATGTTGTTGCTCTTGATGTTATCCCAGAGGTCTCTTAAACCATCTTCATTGTTTTTTATTCTTTTTTCTTTCTGTTGTTCTGTTTGGGTGATCTCTGCTAACTTGTCTTGTAAGTCGCTGATTTGATCCTCTGCTTCATCTAACCTGCTGGTAATTCCTTCAAGTGAGTTCTTATTTTTGGTAATTGTGTTCTTTAGTTCTAACTGGTTGTTCGTTATGATTTCTGCATCCTTCTTTATGTCTTCTCTAAGCTCCTTAACCATTCTTATCACCAGTGTTCTGAACTCTGTCTCTGATAGGTTGGTTACCTCTGTTTCATTTGGTTCCACTTGTGGAGGTTTCTTCTGTTCTTTTATTTTGGACATGTTTCTTTGTTTCCCCATTATGCTGACTCTCTGTGTTTGCTTTGATGTATTAAGTAGATCCCCTAGAGTTCTTAGTTCTTGCTGGGTTATCTTATGTAGTATGTGTCCTTTATATTTGACTTGCACTACTTCGTTCTTCTCCTCTGCGTGTGCTCCAAAGGTGACTCTTGTGTTGTGTCTATTGTCCTGTTAAAGAAGATCTTTTATTGCTTTTTGCTTTTGAGTAGGTGGGGTTAACTTCTAGACTGACTAGTGTGAGACTTGGCTCGCCCACCACAGGGTGTTCTGCTGTGTGAGGGTTGACACTTAATTGTGGTTTGGCCTCTATGGGCTCTTGTGCCTGCAGAGAATTCCCTCTGGGTGTGTCACTTGTAGGTCAAACCCGGTAGTACTCTGGTTTGGTCTGGAGTTGGCCTCTGCAAATATTGAATCTTGTGCCTCTTAAGCTGGGCCCTAGTAGGGCAATTTCAGAGCAAAACAAATCACCAAGCACAACAACAGAGAAAAACAAAATCAAATACATTCACATGTCAAAACACCCGATAACCCCCACTCAACACAGGCAAAGATTTCAAAGATATAAAGACAAAACAAAACAAACAAAACAAAGCGAAACAAAAAGCAGCACCAGTCTTGGCTTAAGCCCATTAAGTAATCTCCAGGTTGCCCTCTGTTGTACCAAAGAGATCCCTGCCTATTATGCAGGCAGAATCAGTCACCTGGTGCCCAGAGTGACGTTGGAACTGCAGATTGAAATGCTTATGGCTGGGTGTCTGGATGATAGTTTTTACAAAGTCAGTGCAGTTTCTGCCCTTGCCTGCACATAGGCACACTGAGAGTAGCAACACCCACCCTGTGTCCAGTACTCCTGAGTCTTAGGGCACTTTTCCGTGTGTGTGTGTGTGGGGGGGGATTTCTTAAGCTGCTGAAAGCCGGGAGCTCTGTCTGCTGCTTACTGGTGACCTCTGGGAGTGCCTCCACAGATGCACTTGCCCCACCCTAGGCAGGCCAGAAAGGGTGGGGGCTGGGCATGGAAGGGTCTCCTCTCTCCCAGCCCAGTCATGTCACACTCTTCCCGCAGGCCAGAAAAGGTGGTGGCTGGGGGTGGAGGAGTCTCTTCTCTCCTAGCCCAGCCAAAATCACACTCTTCTCAGCCTCTTCCCTGGGTCAGAGCTGCCTGTCAGTCTTCCCAGAGCCTGAGCACTATGGCTGCTCTGTAATCTGTCACTACTCCTCAGTTCAGGGGCCAGTTTAAGTCTCTGGAAGGGCGGAGGTAGGATTAAAAGAGTGGGGGAGGGGCCCAGGTATGGAGTCTGTGTTCTGTGTACTTTGTCCACCCTAGGGCCCACCAAGCTGTCCCCTCCCCGGCCTTATGTTAATTTTTGATCCCAAAGACGCATTAGAGCTGATTGTCTGGCTAGGTTTTATTTTCAGGGAAACATGGTATATATATATAATTATTATATATCATATATGTATAATTAAACTCCAAAGGAATTGATGATCAGTGACAGTTTCTACAGAACAGTGTGGAATTCAAGTAACCAGATGCTGAGAAATGCCTCAGAGTATAATTAATAACATGATTATAACACAGCAAAAAAATTACAAGTATAAAGTTAAACCCAAAACTTCTTACTTTGAGAAAAGAGGCTTCTGCTATCCCACAGGAACAATCTGGAGAACTATTAGTGTTTGGGGAAGCAAGAACCAGAGAATAATTGTTGTTGTTTGTTTATTCTAGACAGTTTTAAAGAACAATTTCTCTTAGGGGAAAATTTCTGTTTTCTACTTAGAAATTCCTTCTAAACCCATGACCATTCCAGGAAATTTTTTTGGCTCTTTTCTGAACTGTGGAAACGGATTTTGTAAAAACTTGCATAATCTGTTGACTGAATTGTTTCAGTAGATTATCATTCTTCAAATTCAGAGGTTTAAAAACATCACTGGATATGAAGCACACAGGAGAAGAAAACAAATCAATGTTACAAAGATTAGATGCCAGATCGGTGAACGAAAGGCCATGATTCCATCCATGGTGGTCTCTGAACTGGACAACAGCCATTTTCAAGATGGAAGCCTAGTCATTGTTGATGTGATTTTCATAAAATGTTAAAATGGTTCAAATGGTTTCTTGAGTTATAGCCATCAATTTAGGCACTTAAATCTAGTGAAGCACTGGTTGCCAGATTTTTAGTGCATCGTCCACTAAGCCACACACACTGCTAAGAAAACTTAACTCCTGTTAAAATTTTTAAAGTTGGTAAAAAGGATTTTGTTTTGGCCTAACAACACAATTAGCTGTTGTTTCATTTGCAATTTTAAAGGTTTAATGATCTCTAACATGAGAATTAAAATATAGACGCATCTGCTACCAACACTACGTAGTATTTCAATTCTTAAAGGACTCCTGAATCATGAGGCTGATTCAGGGAAAATAACTCAGGAAGAACAAATACCTGAAATGCATTGCTCTAAAATTAAGGTAAAATTATCGTACTCCATTAAAATTTGTAATCTCTTGTTAATGAAGTTTAAAAAGACAGCACATTTATTGCAGGGAAGCCAGGAGAAAGGAAGTAGTAATTATCAGAATATACGCACCAAATCATTATTCTACCTCATTCCTTATGCATTTAAACTGTCTCTCTCCACAACACAAGTCTTTCATAATAAAAGAGGAAGACTTTGATAGCCTAATTAATGTAAAATTATATGCAAGTCACAAGTAGTTTTCAAAGAAGAAAATTCTTAAATTTTATTACCATAATTTTGAGATTAGTTAATGGCAGAAGGGTTAAAATTCCAAATACATGTTGATCTTGTTAATACATAATTGATTCCAACTCCTCCTTCTCACATCAGGCATCTAGGTTGTAAAATAAGGTAGTGTTTGTGACGAATACGGCATAGCAAGCAGTGTCTCTGCAGGTTTTGTTCATTTATCACTTTCTAAAAGTTATTTTTAATCATAACGATAATAAACATTTGTGTGCCTACTATGTGACAAGCACTTTATAAACACAACCTTATTTAAACTTGACAGTCATTCTATGGGGTATGAATTAATATTTTCCTCATCACACAAATAAAACTCGGGGGACTCAAAGTTAAGCAACTTGTTCAAGAGAATTCAGCTGGTAAATGTCATCCTTTAGATATGAATCCAGGTTCAGTTGACACTTGAGTCTGTGGTGTACAATTGAGGAAATGTGCAGTCATCAAATCATCTGACAAATTCCTTCTGCAAACTCAGAAAACTTTTCAAATTCACAAGCTACTTCACTAACATTTTTCTGTCATTAGTGTCTACACATGATGAACCAGCCAGGCAAACTAGGCAAAAGCTTATCAACTGCTTCATTTTTAGCAGAATGAGACTCTCAAAATATGTTTATATCTTTAAAGTCCTGTATACTTCTTTATCATGTGTATAGAAGTTATGATCTATATGAGAAAAAAGTCCCATCTCCCCACTCTGGCTAGCTGGTCAATCCAGAGTCCTACCCATCACCACAACCCCAGTAATATCCCTATCTGAAGGAGCACAAAGATCCAAAGATATTTTAAATACCACTCTGTGAAGCCTTCCTTAGTTCTTCCAGACAAAATGAGGCATTTCTGCCTCTATGCTATCTTAGCACTTGTCCTCACCTCCATCGAGCACAAACCACAGAGCCTCCAAAATTACCTGCAGATGAATCATCTTCTACAGCAGACCACACTCCAGAACTGTCTCTTAGTTATCAATGAATGTGTTGGTGAACACAGTAAGTCTATTTCTCAATTAATCTTTCATTTTTCTAAAGCATATTGCAAAAGCTGATTATTACAATTTTCCTTTCATGAACCTGCCCAAATTATTACTCTCAAAATAACAAAAAACATTGCTGCTAGCTTTATAAGTGGGAAAACCAAAGCAATTTATCACCGTCATAAAGTATCTGAAGCCTGTACTTGAGGAAAGACCCTTGAACAGTAGAGAATGCATCATATTGCACAGCATGCAATTTCGTGCTGCTCTATACCATAAACTTCCCCAACAACTCTAATGATTGAGAAAATGCAAAATTAATATTCAGTCCTTTGAAAACTAACTTATGAATAATTTAATTTCATTTTAATAGCCTAAAACTATGATTGTTGAATGAGGAACCACTTTAGAAATTAATCGTTTGGTTGTTGAAACACAAAAGTGCTTAACTCTATATCATTAATTAAAATCTATGGTACCACCATAACACTTCCATGCAGAATAAATAATAAATATCTTGAAAAGTGTAAATTACATCAATCCTGTAGAATCTTAAATAAAAATGGAAATTAAAGACTACTTAGCAACCCAAACTCAGTTTTCCCTTAAGGAAAAACATAAAGATATTTTAGAAGATTAAAGAGTCATATGTGTGCTACTGTTGAATAATTCCTATGAATCATTCAGTCTTATGGAAATGCACAATTATTATTTACATGGAAAACATTCTTGAGTGAGTGTGTGTGTGTGTGTGTGTGTGTGTATTGATTTTTATATTCTTGTGGCATCAATGTAACTAGAGATATAAACATCGTTATGTTAAAAATAAATTATTTGAGACTTTAACCAGCTCCCATTCTGCCTGGAGCTATGAAATAAAAGGGTAGAGATGGGTAAGGTTTAGCTATTCAAGGAAAGGTAGGCTCATCATGGTACAATGTAGTCAGAAATTTCCAGAACCTCAAACCTAAGCTGACAATGTTCTTAGGGAGGTGCTGAGGATGGAAGGCAGTTAGCTCTTACATAGACAACTTCCAAGACTGGAGAAATTCCAAGATAGGACCACACAGCTACCACCTGCTATCAGTTCAGGCCTTCAGAATAGAGTTTACTGTTGCCCCTGTAATGATGTCTGTAGGATTTGTGTGTTCATGTGTGGACATATGCACAGTTCAGGTTTAAGTGCTTAATTATTGTCTATAGCTAAGGAAAGAAAGAAGGATAAATAAGCAAGTACATGAATAGAATGTCAAAGTATGGTGTCATGCAGGGCGGCATGCGGGGTCTCAGCTCTCGATCCCCACATAAGAACGCAGGACATCGTGAGGCCAAAAAGGAACACCCACAGAGCCATAGGTATGGGTGTCATACCACCATATTCTCGCTGGCAGCCGGGTTGGAGACACAGGAAGCAGGAACCACAAGATCTGCAACCTGTTGTCCACTTTTCTGCCAACCAACCAACCTCACCTGCTAGTTGCAATCCGTCGTGCTAACTGTACTCCACACTTGCTAGCTCAGCCACCATCTTCTTGCTAGCTCCCCACTTGCTGGTAGCATAGCCATGGCAGTTATATTAGTGGCCAGTGGCTCACTGGTTACAGCTGACGGCCAACTAGCCACAGCTGATGGCCATCCAATCATAGCTGATGGCCATTTACTACCTGAGTGAGCACCTTTCCATGTGAGGGTGAGAGCCTGGAAACTGCACTCCTGGCTCTGTCCCCACATATGGTCAGTAGCTAAAGCAAATGGACCACAGGTGACGACCTGTAGAAAAGGAAGCAGGGTAAAATGACTGAGTGGTTTACTAATGATCTTCATTCTGTCTTTTGGGAATATGCAAGGTTATATTGCTTATCTACTCAAATAATTTTTTATTCAACCCCAGAATGGTATTGGCAGTGAGCGGAAAAAAAAATGACCCCCCAAAATATTCACATCCTAATTCCCCATACCTGTAAATATGTCACTTAACATGGCAAAGGGAACTTTGAAGATATAGTCAAACTAAAGCTATTGAGATAGGGAGATTGGTTTGGATCATGTGGATGAGCCTAATGTCATCACAAGAGAAGCAAGACGGGGAGAGATAGAGAAGGAGATGTGATGATGGAAGTACAGGTAAGAGAGAGGCAGCCCTGAGCCAAAGAATATGGGCAGTCTCTTGAAGCTACAAAAGGCAAGGGATGGATTCTCCCACAGAGCCTGCGGAGGGAACACAGCTCTGTCAATACTTTGATTTTAGCCCTGTAACTCCTATTTCAGAATTTGGACCTCCACAACTGTAAGATAATAAATTTCTGTTGCTTTAAGTCGCAAAGTTTGTGATAATTGTTACAGCAGCCATTGGAAACTAATACGGTGTCCTTGTTGAACTTTGTATTTCTAGTGCTCTCTTCAGTCTATGTGGAGTGATCTTTGCTAATGTCCTATTTTGTACCATAATGTACAAAATATGTGTAAGTTAGTGTCAGAATGTACCATCAGGGACAGAATTATCAGGGGACAGAATTATCCATCAGGGAATTTCCTTCATCTTAAAAGGCTAGAAGTGTTACAAAGTCCTGGAAATTGTCATTCAGGAACTACTATATGCTAAATCCCATGTTTTTGCAACACATCCTTCAATCCAGCTCAACTCTCATCCTCCTTCACACACCAAGAGATTAGGCAAAGAATTCAGGCATTGTAAAAGACACAAAGTGCCAAAGATTTCCGTCAGCCTTATAGAGCCAATCAGAAAGAAGCTGTCGGGAAGTTCTGCTGCCTAAGCAGCATAAAATGCAATAATAATGAAATAGGAAACTAAATTAAGAAATTCAGCATGCCCTGTAGGACACTGGCAGAAAAACCAGTGCACCAAAGTGATCTGCAACCCAATGAGCCTTACTCCGATGGGAAATCAAATTGGCCACAACTTGGTAGATCAGTTGACTGCTCTACCCAGGTGGGTCCATCCAATCCTTGAAGGATTCCATCCAAATGTCCTCAGTGATCCTTATAAGAGTCCTTGAGTTATCAATGATTTGGATAACAAGTTGTTCCTCAGTGTTCCTGTGCTCTTCATCATGGAATCAGCCCCCTCAGTGTATCCACTGATTAGCAGATCAGGAGCTCTGATAGTGAAATCTATACGAGGGAACCAATGTTAATGTTCCCTCTTCATGTGCTCTCCCAGGAATGGGTCAGAAATTATTCTTAGCATGATGGTTATTGGTGAAAGTCCCCATGGGGGAAAAGGGACAAAAGAAAAGGTAAATGAATGATTTGAAAGGCCACATGGAATTCAGGTAACAAATGAATAGTTACATTTTTCCTTGCCCCCTTCTCCCAAAGGAGGGCTCTTCTTGGGATTTCTAACTCTAGGGAAAAAGAAAGGATCCTGTTACATGTTGGAAGAGTATTCCTGACAGTCAATGATAGTCCCTATGTCTTAGGAGTTACAACAACAAAGGACAGAGAATATTGCTAGATTGTCTGTGTGGAATACAGCTTCCATTAGACAAGAAATCCTATTTGGTTCACAGCTGATTATATTCTTTAGGTGGCTGAATCTATTACAAGGGCCTCTCAGTTACTTGGATAGCTAAAATCTCTCTCTTATAGGTACATTGGGTGTCTGGTGCTCTGCTTATCTTTGGAGATACAGACAAAATTAGGACATAGACCTTCACAGACAGGGATGAGAAGAGACACACTGTCTTGAGTTTGACTCCTGGCTCCTTCTCTGAGTAGCTGTGAGACTTTGAGCAAGTTCTAGTATTTCCTTCTCATCTATAAAACAAGATTATTTAAATCCCTATCATCTATTGTTGTTTCCATTGAGTACCTTAGAATCCAGTGGGGAGATAAACAGGCACACAGATACCTAAATGCTACGAGAGAGATACATGCTTGTATGTGGAAGCACAGGAGACCTATGTGGAAGAAGACTTGATAACAAATTTGTAGGATACAGTGGAAGGGCCTGTAATCCAGACAGCTCCCTGATTTATCAGACTTAGGGACTAAGGCTGCTCTATGCTCATTCAGCTAGAAAGATTCTAACAGATCATCTTATCTATATAGTCTAAAGGAGCAGGCTGATCTTCCAAGGTGCTCTTTCTTATTTGAGAGTTATCTGGAACTAATGAAATAACACATACCCATTCATTCACTCATTTATTTGTTCAGCTGTTATCTGGACATGGAAGTGGCAAACATAAGTCAAGGCTGAGGATTTTACTACAATGCTAATTCCAAGGCTGGAGTTCAGTTGCTTCTTACTCTACAGGCATTGATTGAGTCTGATTGAATTAATTAGCATGTATTCCTTTCTCCTTTCTCCACATAAAATTGCTAGTGTAGAGTCAATGTTAATCAAAATGTACTTCAAATAATGAAATTGAACCAACTTATATTAAGTAGAGAAACTAAGAAACAATTCTTGTAATTATAATAAAATTACAATCCATTTAAGAAATTTAAATTGCATTGGGATTCCATAACTGGATGCCCTTTTTGGCCACTTCATTAGATGGCATGATTCAATCTGTAGTAGTAGGTTTTCATATATCAAATGAGCTTACTGGCAGATTATCAGTTTATATGATATTCATGGGGTAGCATTCCTTACTAAATTGTCTTGGTTTTTTGTACAGTTTGAGTGATATTCAGGGCATATGACTTACTGGAATAGAGCAATTTTTCAGATTTCTAAATGCTTATGTTCATGTAATGATTGCATTGAAGGTCAGCTTCTCCCCTCTACCCAATGCTACTTCTCTCTCACTTCCTTAGTGTATCTCCCATATTTGTATAGCCTATTTCTTATATCTATGTGGCCTTCATTGTATTTCCCCCCAACCCAACCTTATATTCCCTTTAGTTATTAGCTGGATCCTAAAGATTTAAAGGACCTATTTGCTTGTGTGCAGTGATACCAAGGGTTTACTCCTCAGCAAGTCTTCGTAGTAGAAGAACTTAAAAAATAAAGTGGGTGGAGGTTATTGCAAAGAGGAGAGAAAGGCTGAGAAATCCACAGGGTCTGGAAGTGGGAAAAGGGAGAACATAAGCCCAGCCTGAAAACAGTCCTAAAGCTTCTCAAAGCAAGAAATTCTCATGGCTCACCAAACATGAAGCACTGATGTAGTGATAACCAATAGCACATGGTCTAGTGTTAAAAAGGATAGAGTTTTGTGTTATGCAAACGAGGAAAAGCAGAGACTGATAAACACAGGGAAAATCGTTATGAAAGAAAGAAAAAGAGTTGTGGTTTGAAAGAAAGATCACCAAAAATTGTCCAGGAAGTTGCTGGAAGGAGAAAGTACTTGCAGCAGCAAGAGTGTAGGTGGGGGGGGAGGGGAGGCAGAAAGGGCCCTTACATTAGGGAATTAGGGACCGCCCTGTGGCAGGCACATCCTGTTCACAAGTGATGAATAGGAAGTGTGATGGGCGTTGCTGGACCAGATGGGGCCAGGCACTGGGAAAGCGAGAGATGTGTACAGGTTTCCCAGACTGTCTGCAAGTGCAGCATTCTTATGAAACCTTCGTAAACCAAAATGGCATAAAGTGAAGAGCACTTATCATTAATTTATATGGAAAAATTTTTGAGCATTCCCAGACCCAAAATTCAACGCATGCACTGTCTTTATTTCATTCACCAAGATTGAAATGCTTAATTATGTCCAGTTTTGTGCTAAGCATAACACCCTTACAAGCTCCCTTAGGCTTTTCTGATACCTTAGGACACATCTTGCTAACAGATACACAGAATAAATTAAGATAAAACACAGGTGCTTACAGAGTTCAAAACTCTGGCAGTTTGATGCTGAGATGCTGAGTGTGGTTCCCTGGAAAGGAATGTAGCAGGGCTACTTTTGCTGGTTGGGGTATCACTGCCTCTATAATGGCTTGCTGCAAAACAAATGCTGAACACTGTTTTTACTTTTCACCTCTTTTCATAAGAGCAAATATCCTCTGTTGGTGAAATAGGTACTAATATAACTCTTCGTAAAACCGAAGTGTCGTAACACAAACTTTCAAAAAGCAGAAGATACCTCTATAGATGAGTGTTCCCTCCAGAGTTTTCACAGGAGGGCTGCAGAGAGAAAACCAGCACACACGAAACTATTAACCTTAAACATTGTGCCAATGATCTGGTATCAGAAACTCAGATAAATAAGAGAGAAGTCTGAGAAAGATTCAAGGAGGAAAGAATTCAAGCTAAGCCTTGATATGTGGTCAGGATTTTGATAATTTACTGGGAGCACAGGGGCATCAAAAATAAGCATGATTTGTGTTCTGCATGACAAAAAAGAGCATACAGTCATTGGCCATGTAATGCCAGGGATATTCTGAGAAACACATTGTTAGGCTATTTCATCACTGTGTGAACATCAGAGTGAGCTTACACAAACCTAGATACTGTAGCCTATGACACACCTGGGCTATATGGCATATAGCCTATCGCCCCCAAGCTACAAACCTGTACAGCTATTACTGTACTGAATAGTATAAGCCAGTGTAACACAATGGTAAGTATTGGTGCATCTAAATAACTATAAACATAGAAAAGTAAAAGTATGGTATAAAAGATTTAAAATGTTATGCCTGGGGTGCCTCAGGATATCTCAGAAAGAAGGGTTGTACAGTGGAACATCCTAAGATACTGAACACAAGTTCAAAGATTGTCCCCACGTAGTCATGTTTAAAGAAGAGGAAATAATGTTATTGAGATATACAACCTTCAGTTTAAAGTTCAGCAACAATCAAATTTAATGCATTAATATATTTGAGAGAGAATGTGTGCATCAGAAGTTTGCATGGAAATGGAGAAAAAAGATGGTGGAATAGATAAATGCTGTGCCTGCTGCCTCCCATGATCACATTAAAATTACACCTAAATTATAGACTAATCAGCCTCAAGAACCACCTGAAGATTAGCTGAACAAAACCCCTATGACTAAGGATATAAAGAAGAGGCCATGTCGGGACTGGTAGGAAGAGCGGCGATGTGAAAGGGGCTGGTCTCAAACCCACATGTCCTCTTAAAAGACCTGAGCACAGACCAGCACTCACCCTGGGCTCTGGCAGAGGGGCAGCAACTCCAGAGGCAGCAGAGACATACAGGGAAACGCTGAGTGGTGTGGCTTAGGGCAAGGGCTAGAGGGACAGCCTCCATTATTTCTGTGTGGAGCCTGCCTCACCTATAGCTTATAGGTGGATACCACCTTTTCTGGGTTGAGCCCTCCTCAACATGGCCAAATATGAGACAGTATTCACCTGGGGAACTTCGTGTGCCACACCTTGGTGAATCCCTGGTATCCTGCCCTAACCAGTTTGCACCACATTTCCTGGGGGCATTCTCAGTGCCTGCATGGTCAGCCCATGCCCTAATGCTTATGGGTGGATTTTCCAGTATGGATGGCTTGTAGCAGCTTGTGAGGATGCCTGGAACACCTTTGGTGGTGGGAAGTCAGCCTAGCTCATGGTGCAGCCTTTACAGGACAGCTACCAAGGATCTGGAAGTGAGCAGTAGCTGGCCTAGGTATTCTCTGGGCATTTTGTGGAAAGGTCACATGCTCAACACTGGTATAAGAACTGAATCTACATTAAGTTTGTGAACACCATCCACACCACCCTGGAGACACCTGGAACTCTGTGCCACCCAATTCTTGCAACATCACCAGTGACACTCTCAGTGCCTGAGTAACCAGCCCAGCCCCGCACATTGTTAGGAGGCTCTTTCAGCAGCTGAGCTTTATGGGTAGCTGGCAGATCACAATAGGACTGGGGTGCCCTGGACCTTTTAGTAATCTGCCCAAAGCCCAATACTGGTGGCAGTCAGCCTTTGTTCACAGTGAGGTCAATCCCATACACCGCCAGCAACCAACTGCATATAGCTTTGTAGCTCCTACCAGGTAACCCTGGGCTGGTCTCAGACAAGGCTAAAATTGGCCTGCAGAGGAGTTCCTCCCAAGAGGCACCAGAAACAACACACCCAGCAACCAGCTTCAGACCAAAACAGAGCACAACCCAATTATCCCCACAAGTGGCAAATCCAAAGGGTGGTCTCAAAAGGCACAGGAGCCAAGTGGGGTGAATCCCCCCTTCTTAACCCCGAGGTGTCACCCCATACATAGCAGCTCATAGGCTGTGGCCATATCCAATCCTCACAGCCAGTCAGCCTGAGAGTCAATCCCACCCACTGAGGTGCCAAAAGCAATCAAGGCTCAACTACAAGAGGGCACACACAACACACACAAAGGAAGTATTTGGAGTGCACTGCCTGGGAAACTGTACCACTGGGCCCCTCAGGTCACCTTCATAAGTTCACCACTCAACTAAGACTAGAAGACATAGCAATGCTACCTAATATATAGAAACAAACACAGGGAGCCAGCCCAACGGGAAGACAAAGAAACATGTTCCCAATAAAAGAACAGAACAAACTCCAGAAGAAGAATTTAAAAAAAAAAAAAAAAGGAAGCAGGCAATCTACCAGACGCAGAGTTCAAAACACTGATTATAAGGGTGTTCAATGATGTCAGGGAGAACTTCAATGAAGAGATAGGAAACATAAAAATGGAGATACAAAAAACATAAAAATGAACCAGTCAGAAATAAAGAATACAATAACTGAAATGAAAAATACACTAGAAGGAATCAATAGCACATTAGATAAAATAGAGGATCGAATCAGCAATTTAGGAGACAATGTAGCAGAAAACACCCAATTGGAACAACAAAACGAAAAAAAAGAATTGAAAAAATAAAAGTAGACAGTTTAAGGGATCTCTGAGACAATAGCAAGTGTAAAAACACCTACACCATAAGAGTGCCAGAAGGAGAAGAGAGCAAAGAAGGTATCGAGAAGATAGCTGAAGAAATAATGACTGAAAACTGCCCTAACCTGGCGAAGGAAATACACATATAAACCTAGAAAGCTCACAGAGTCTCAAACAAGATGAATCCAAAGAGGCCCACACCAAGACACATCATAATTAAAATGTCAAATGTTAAAGACAAAGAGAGAATCCTATAAGCACCAAGAGAAAGACAACTAATTACTTCCAAGGAAACTCCTATAAGAGTATCAGCTGATTTCTCAACAGAAACTTTGCAGGCCAGAAAGGAGTGGCATGAAATATTCAAAACAATGAAAAGCAAGTACCTACAACCAAGACTCTATCATTTAAATTTGAAGGCGAGATAAAGAGTTTCCCAGACAAGAAAAAGCTAAAGGAATTCATTATTACCAAGCCAGTATTACAAAAAATGTTAAAGAGACTTGTTTTAGAAGAAAAGGGGGGGAGGGGGAGATAAAAAATATGAACAATAAAATGGCAATACCTATGTACCTATCAATAATCACTTTAAATGTAAATTGATTAAATGTGCCAATCAAAAGACACAGCGTAGCTGAATGTATAAAAGAACAAGACCTATCCATGTGATGTTTACAAGAGACCCATCTCAGGTCAAAATATATGCATAACTGGAAAGTAAAGGGATGGGAAAAATATTTCAGGCAAATGGAAATAAAAAATAAAAAGCTAGGGTAGCAATACTTATATAAGACAAAGTCGACTTTAAAAGGAAGACTATAATAAGAGACAAAGAGGGACATTACATAATGATAAAGCGATCAGTCCAAGAAGAACATATAACCTTAATAAACATCTATGCACTCAACATAGGAGCACCTAATATATGAAGCAAATATTGACCCCATAAAGAGAGAGACCAACAATAATACAGTCATGGTAGGGGACTTTAACACACCACTGACACCAATAGGCAGATCTTCTAGAAAGAATATCAACAAGGAAACAATGACCTTAAATGACACACTAGACCTGATGGATTTAACTGATATTTTTAGAGCATTCCACCAAAAGCAGTAGAATATACATTATTTTCAAGTGCACATGGAACATTTTCCAAGATAGACCACATAATAGGCCACAAAACAAGTCTCAATAAATTCAAAAAGATTAAAATCATATCAAGTGTCCTCTCCAACCATTATGGCATGAAACTATAAATTAATTTCAAAAACCCTAAAAAGTATACAAACATGTGGAGGCTAAATAACATGCTACTAAGTAATGAATGGGTTAACAATGACATCAAGGAGGAAATCAAGATACCGTGAGAAAAATGAAAATGAAAACACAATGACCTAAAATCCATGGGACACGGAAAAAGCAGTTCTAAAAAGGAAATCTATAGCAATGCAGGCCTACCTCAAGAAACAAGAAAAATCTCAAAAAAAAAAAAAAAAACAGTCTAACTTTACACTTAAGGGAACTGGAAAAAGAAGAGCAAACGAAACCCAAAGTGAGTACGAGGAAGGACACAATAAAGATGAGAGATGAAATAAATAAAATAGAGGCTAAAATAAATACACAAAAAAGATCAAGGAAACCCAAGAGCTGGTTTTTGAAAAGTAAACAAAATTGACAAACTTTTAACCAGACTCATCAAGAAAGAAAAAGAGAGAGGGCACAAATAAGTAAAATCAGAAATGAAAGGGGAGAAGTGACAAACGCCACAAAAATACACACAAAAAATTTCAGGAAATACTACAAGCAAATATATACCAATAAATTGAACAATCTGGAAGAAATGGATAAATTCCTAGAAGTATACAATCTTCCAAAACTGAATCAAGAAGAAACAGAAAATCTGAGCCGACTGACAACTACCAATTAAATTGAATCAGTAATCAACAAACTCTCCCTCCAAAAAAGTCCTGGACCAGACATTCAAAAAATAATTATAATAATACCTATTCTCCTCCCAAAAATTCAAGAGGAGGGAAGGCTCCCAGGCTCATTTTATGACACCACCATTACCCTGATTGCAAAACCACACAGAGACCTTACAAAAAACAAAAACAAACAAACAAACAAACATAAAAACACTATAAACCCTTGATGAACATAGATACAAAAATTCTCACCAAAATATTTGTGAACCAAATTTACCAGTACATTGAAAAGATCATAGCAAGGTTGTTTTAACATCCACAAATCAATTAGTGTGATATACCACATAAACAAAATGAAAAATAAAAATCATATGACCATATCAATATATGCAGAAAAAGCATTTGACAAAAGCCAGCATCCATTTATGATTAAAAAAACTCTCAGCAAAGTGGGAATAGAGGAAACATACCTCAAACTAATAAAAGTCATGTATGACAAACCCACAGCTAGCATCATGCTCAATGGGGAAAAGCTAAAAGCATTCTCCTTAAAATCAGGAACAAGACAAGGATGCCCACTTTCATCGCTTTTATTTAATATAGTACTGGAAGTCCTAGTCACGGCAATCAGACAAGAAAAATAAATAAATTAATTAATTAATTAATTAATTAATTAGTTAGTTAATTTTTAAAAAAGGCATCCAAACTGGAAAGAAAGAAGTAAAACTGTCATTATTTGCAGATGATGTGATACCTTATAGAGAGAATCCCAAAGATTCCACCAAAAAACTATTAGAACTGATAAATGAATTCAGTATAGAAGCAGGATATAAAATTAATATTCAGAAATAGGTTACATTTTTATGCACCAATAACAACCTATCAGAAAGAGAAATTTAAAAAACAATCCCAATTACAATTGCATCAAAAAAAAGTTAAAAAGTAGTAAATTTAACCAAGGAAGTAAAAGACATGTGCCTGGGAAATTATAAGGCATCGAAAAGTGAAACTGAAGGAAATACAAACAAATGGGAGCACATACCATGCTCATGGATATGAAAAAGTAATATAGTTAAAACGTTCATACTATCCAAAACAATCTATAGATACAATGTAATCCCTATCAAAATACCAATGGCATTCTTGACTAGAACAAATAAACCTAAAACTTATATAGAATCATAAAAGACCCTGAATAGCCACAGCCATCTTGTAAAAGAAGTACAAAGTTGGAAGTATCACACTACCTGATATCAAACAGGATCATAGCAATCAAAACGGCATGGTATTGGCATAAAAACAGACACATATATTAATGGAACAGAATATAGAGATCAGAAATAAACTCACACCTATATGGTCATTTAATCTATGACGAAGCAAAAGTATACAATGTGGTAAGGACAGTCTATTCAATAAATGGTGCTGGGAAATCTGGACAGATACATGCAGAATAATGAAGCTGGACTACCTTCTTACTCCATATACAATAATAAACTGAAAATAGATTAAATATTTAAATATAAAACCCCAAACCATAAAACTCCTAGAAGAAAACACAAACAGTAACCTCTCCCATATTGCCCTTAGAAATATTTTTCTTATCTATCTCCTTGGGCAAGGGAAACAAAAGGAAAAACAAATAAATGGGACTGCATTAAACTAAACATTTTTTTCACAGCCAAGGAAACCATCAACAAAATGAAAAGACATCCTACTGAATGGAAAAAGATATTCACCAGTGATTAAATATCTGATAAGAGCTTAATATTCAAAATTTATAAAGAACTCATACAACTCAACACCAAAAGAAACCCAAACAATTCAATTAAAAAGTAGGCAAAGAATCTGAATACGGTATACATTTCTCCAAAGAGGACATACAGATGTCCAATAGACATATGAAAAAATGCTCATCAGAGAAATGCAAATCGAAACCTCAAAGAGACACAACCTCACACCTGTCAGAATGGCGATCACCAATAAATCAACAAGCAAGTGTTGGTTAGGATGTGGAGAAAAGGAACCCTTGTGTACTGTTGGTAGGACTGCAAATTGGTGCAGCCGCTATGGAAAACAGTATGGAGGTTCCTCAAACAATTAAATATAGAACTATTTTATGACCCAGCAATTCCACTTCTGAGTATTTATCTGAAGAAATCCAAAACACTAATCTGAACAGACATATGCACCCCTATGTTCATTGCAGCATTATTTACAATAGTCTAGATATGGAAACAACCCAGGTGCCCAGCGATAAATGAATAGATAAAGAAGAGGTGGTACATATATACAATGGAATATTACCGTGCCATACAAAATGAAATCTTATCCCTTGCAACAACATGGATGGACCCACAGGGTATTATGCTAACTGTAATAAGTCAGATTGAGAAAGACAAATACCATAGATCTCACGTATATGTGGACTCTAAAGAACAAAATAATAAAACAAAACAGAATTAGACTCATAGATACAGAGAAAAAACTGATGGATACCAGATGAGAGTGGGGTTGGTGGGGGCTGGGTGAAAAAGGTGAAAGGATTAAGAATTACCAATTGGTTGTTATAAAGTAGTCACTGGGATATAAAGTACAGTATGTGGAATATAGTCAATAATATTGTAAAAATTATGTATAGTGTCAGATGGATACTAGACTTACCAGGGGATCACTTCATAAATTACATTAATGTCTAACCACTACATTGTAACCTGAAACTAATATAAAATAGTACTGAATGTCAACTATAATTGAAAAAAAGTCATGGTGATGTAAAATATAGCATAGGGAATATAGTCAATATTGTAATAATTGTGTCAGTGTCAGATGGGTAACAGATTTATTGGGGTAATCACTCTGTGAGGTAAATAAATGTCTAATCACTATGTTGTTTTGTACACCTGAAACTAATATAATATTGTATGTTCACAGTAATTGAACATGCAAAAAAATAAGTTTTTCAAAACTGAAAAGAAAATTGTTATATCTGTGTAGGGTACTTGACAGGAATGGAGCTTGTAGGACTGAAAGTTATTCTGGGTGAGTCAGTGAGTCAGTGGTGAGTGAATATGAAGAGCAAAGAAATTACTGCGTACTACTGTCGACTATAAACACTACATTTAGGCTACACTAAATTTATAAAACAACAGTAAATTAAATAAAGCGCAAGAGAAAATGACAGCAGCAATGAGGAAACATGGCAAACACGAGATGTATGAGGCTGCTACTGGCATAACACGGCACACTGTTTTAAAGCAAAGTTTTACTTTTCTTAATAAGTAGTATGAGTACACCCTAAAATACCAATAAAAATATAATGTAGTAAATACATAAACCCATAACAGAGCCATTTATTATAATTCTCAAGTATTAGGTACTGTACATAATTGTATTGCTATAGTTTTGTGGTCTGCAGACACAGGAGGTTTGTTTACACCATCATCACTGCAAACACCTGAGTGATGCTTTGCTCTAATATGTTACCATGGCTCTGACGTCACTAGGCAATAGGAATGGTCAGCTCCATTGTAATCTTATGGGACTGCCCTTGTATACGTGGTCTGTCATTGACTGTGGCACCACTATGGGGCACAGAAGTGTATTGAATAGTACGAGGCATTACCATTGAGTACACGTGAGCATTGGAGCAAAATCGCAGAGGGTTTATAAAAAGCAAGAAGACTTGGATTTGATGGGGTAGATAATTATGAATCATTTCATGGATGGGCCACAGTTGGGAGAGATAAAGACAGAACCATCCATCAAGAGGCAGCCACATTCACCCAGATCAAAATTGATGAGGGCCTAGACCATAAAGTGGAAACGGAGCAGAAAAGGGGAGATGCTGACAAACACTTCATAAAGCCCAACAGAATGATAATTAAGAAAATGGAAATAGTGATGAATCCAAAGCGATGATGCTCATAGAAACAAAATTATTGGGAAGGGAACTCAGTCTAGAAAACATATAAGTTGTTAGTAAAGTTACATAGGTTTCAGTGTACAATTCTGCAATACATCATCTATATGTCACATTGTGTGTTCACCACCTCAGAGTCAGTTCTCCTTCCATCACCTTATATTTGATCCCCCTTACCCTCATCTACCACTCATCTCCCCCCTTACTCTCTGGTAACCACTAAACTATTGTCTGTGTCTATGAGTTTTTGTTTCTTCATTTGTTTGTCTTGTTTCTTGGTTGTTTTCAGTTTTATATCCCACACATCAGTGAAATCATATGATTCTCGACTTTTTCTGTCTGACTTATTTCACTTCGCATAATAATCTCAAGATCCATCCATGTTTTTGCAATGGCAGTATTCATCTTTTCTTATGGCAGAGTAGTATTCCATTGTGTATACAGACCACATCTTCTTTATTCAATCATCTATCGAAGGACACTTTGGTTGTTTCTATGTCTTTGACCACCGTAAATAAAGCAGCAATGAACATAGGAGCATATGTATCTTTACGGATAAATGTTTTCAGATTTTGGGGGTATATACCCAGGAGAGGGATTGCTGGGTCATATGGTAATTCTATTTTCAATTTTTTTGAGGAATCTCCATTAAAAATATAAAAGAAAAGAAAACATGTAAGTTTAGTTTAGAATATATGAAATCTGGCAAGGGCACAGGCTCTAGAGTAAAAAGTTCCTGCAGTCTCGTTTCAGTCTCAGAGGCTCATTTGCTTCACAGCCTTGTGGAGATGAGTCTTAAGCACCTTTTCTACCTGCCACACTGAGTTTCTTCTGTCATTCAGCTGTTCCTCATGAGTGTCCCAGGGTTATACATGGGGCCAGAAAAAAGCTGGCATGGCAGACTCTCCCTTAGTGAGGATAAGGTAGAATTTTGCCAAAGCTTATGCATTGTTTGTCCAGATCATATATAGTAAATGACCAAGAAATATATCAATGGGTAGGTCCATTATAGCACAGCCACTATGTTCAAAGTATTGACCTAGACTCCTTATTATTCCACTGAATTTAAAATCTAACCAATGCCAAATATATCGTCAACCCAATTCTACAGAAAAATAAAACAAAGTTAAGTGCAAGGAGGTTGAATTTCAAAATCATAAAACTCATAAAAGGTGGAGCAAGAATTGTAACCCAGCTCTTTTTGAAACCAGATCCTCTGGTCTTTCACTAAGACGCACACACAGAGAGTGCTGATCAAGACACGGTAAGAATAAGTACATATGATATGATTTAAAATATATTCTGAGGTATGCAGTACACTTGAAACTAATATAAAATAGTATTGAATGTCAACTAATATATATATATATATATACACACATATATACATATATATGCATGTATATATGTACAAATATATATATATATATATATATATATATATATATATATATATATATATATTCCCTATGCTATACTTTACATCCCATGGCTATATACTATATACATATATAGTCATGGGATATAAAGTATAGCATTGGGAATATATATATATATATATATACTTTACATCCCATGACTATATACATATATAGTCATGGGATGTATAGTATAGCATAGGGAATATAGTCAATAGTATTGTAAAGACTATGTACGGTGTCAGATGGGTAGTAGACTTGGTGGGGTTATCACTTTGTGAGGCATCTAAATATCTAATCATCATGTTGTTTTGTACATCTGAAACTAACAATAAAAAAATTTGAAAATAAGAAATAAAATATATCCTGGGAACACAGATGAGGGGGAAGAAATAAATTGGTTAAAAATTCTACCATTTAATTCCTGAGAACACAAATACCTAAATGGCTGCCAACTAGTCTTAAGGTTTTATTGACATCTATGTTTTTAGATTTAGAACATCTGTAATGTTCATTATTGACCACTTTTAATAGCACTAATCTGTGATTCAAAAGGTAATTTAGGAGTTAAATTTCACTCCATCTTCATCAGCGCAAAATCAAAATGTGCATCCCAGTACAAATAGGCAAAAAGCAATTTACAAAGGAATAAATACATATGGGTGAATACTTAATGAGTAAATTTTCAACATCATTAATAACAAAAATACATTGAAATTAAAGGAGATAACATTTTCATCTCCCAAATAGTGCAGAAATATTTTTTAGAACCCAGTTAAAGAGACTGAGTAAAAATTACCACTCTCAAACTCTGTTGATTAAAGTATAAATTGATATCATCTTTCTAGAGGACAAATTGGTGTTACAAATCACAATCATCAGAATATACGAACCCATTGACCCAGGAGTTTCTTACATGCAAGTATATTCATCACAATGTGATTTAAAGTAGTGAAAAATTTTACATAGTTTAATGTCCAACAATAATGAATGATTTAACAAAGTTAGATGTAGCATGCAATAGAATGCATTGCAGTTATTTAAAATCACATTATGCAGGAATATAAAATCACTTGGAGAAATGACTATAGTACATGGTTAAGTAAAGACAAGCATTTCTCAATATTACACTACAATTCAATTTCATTGAATCTGAGCTGGTGCTTCACCCCAAATCTTAACAAAGATTCTTTTGGAATAATGGGATTATATTTTCTTCCCTGTGCTTTTCTGTGACTTCTCAATTTTCTACAATGAATATATATGGTTTAGAGCAATCGAGCTCCTTTAGCAGGACATTTGTTTCCTATCTCCTTTCTCCAGAACATCCCAAGCCCTCCCCTCTTACTCCCTCTCCTTACATTTCAGCCTTCCCTTTCTGAGAAGTGCAGAGATGGTGTCAGCCATTGTCCTAATCACAAAACTTTCTACAAGAATGTCATGCCTTGTCCCCTTGGGTCTGATTTTCATTTTTTCCAATCCAACCCATTGATTCATTTGTGAATTCAGCAAAGAGTTACTGAACCTATATTCTGTGGCAGGCAATATACTAGCTGCCCAGGACACAAAGTCATGTAGAACACACTCCTGACTATTACAGAGCATTACAGAGTCCAAAGTGAGTTTAATGGGCACACAGAGGAAGCTCAAAATCAGATCCAGGAGGGGACGGAAAGTAAGGGAGAATGCTCAGAGGCAGTGATACTCATCCTGAAAAATAATAGGAGCTCTTGAGATCAATAATAACTCAGTAAAATACTCTCGGCAGAGGGAAGACCTGTGGAAGGTGCATAAGTGATGAACATCATATTTTCTGGGAACCCCAATAATCTCCATTTGGTTAGAGTACAGTGTGCAAGGGCAAGTGTCAGGAAATAAGGTTGGAAGAGGATGTCCCAAATTGTGTTACATGGACTAGCAGAACTCAGAAATTATCCTTGGAAAAAGAGATTCCTTGAGTGAACAATTTTGGGTAAAACTGTATGGTATATCCACTTCTGGTAGATTCTAGTGCACGTTAACATATTAAAAGGCCTCCAGTATGACTGCAGAACACCCTCTCTCCTTTCCCCCCAGGACTCCTAGTAAAACACACTTTGGAACAGAGAAGTAAGAAGAGTCTAGAACACAAAGATGTTGTGCATTAATCTAAGGAATTGGCACTTTATCCTGAAACCTCTGGGGAACCTTGACAGCATTCAAACAAAGGAGTAGGTTTGTGATTTAGAAAACATCACTGTGGTAGCAATAAAGGGAGTAAGCGAAGGGGCAGAATCAGTTCTCAGCAGGCTGTTAAGTGATCAAGAGGAAAAGGACTATGAGCCTGAAACTGAAGCTGGAAAAGTGGCAACGAAAAAGACAGAGATAGTAGATTAGGGGGAATTTGACCTAAGACAGAATATAGAATTTAGTAACTGATAGAATATGGTGGAATCAGGGTCAAGTTTGTGAGAGGAAAGTGTATAAAATAGTATACTCTGTATTTTATTTTCTTCCTGGGGTTACTGGGGGAGGTGAAAATAGGTTTGGAGCAAAACGTAACAAGTCTTAGACATGTCTCACACATAATAGGAAATATAAATCTGGAGGGCAGCAGAGAGATTAAATGGACAGTGTGGGTTAGGGGGTTATTAGAATATCAGTTACAGATGAAATCATGGGTTTAGATGGGAAATACTTACAATAAGGAGAGTATAGTTTCAAGGACATAATCCTCGGTAAATTTGGCCAGCAATAGTAAATCTATAAAAGTGGTGAGGAGAAGCCAGAGAGAAAGGATGAAAACCTTAAGAGAAAAATGCGAAAGCAGCTAATCAATGGGGAAATTTTAAACGAAAGGTGTGGCCACTAGGATCACATGCCAGAGACATCTAGTGACCTGTAACCAGGAACGCATCTATTGGTTTTGGTGAAATGTGGATAATCAGGGGCCTGTGCCAGACCCTTCTCAGGAAGAGGTGGGATTGCACGTCAAATCATAGAGCAAGAGTGAAATAAAAGAGCAAGAGCATGAGGGTTCATGTGTCCTTCAAATTGCTACAGAGACAGTCTTTAGGGCTTGATAAATGTTGGTGCTTTGGGTGTGGATATTTTGACTCACATGGGAGATAACTGAGTATAAGTTTCTATGTTAAGCGTGGATAGGAAATACAAGAAGGCAGGCGTCAGTAGGTAAGGGAAGTTAAAGCAAAAAGGGAGGGGGTGTTGACAGAGGGATCTCTGGGATTGTGGAGGGCATGGTGTTCACAGGACAGATGCCAGAATGTAGGAGAGCCCCTCAGTCCTTGAATTTGGGAAAAGGGGAAGCTTATAGGTAGCTGGGGAAGAATGAAAGCATGTGCTCACCCAATGACTTCCACTTACCCGAAGAAAAGTTTTGTAAAAAGTGCTTGGAAGTCATGAAAGGGTTTGATGGAAGAATGCTGGGTTTCAGAAAGGAATCAGTTCATCACTCAGAATCACAAGAAAAGAATAACAGCAGCCATGTCAAATCAGCCTTTAAAGTTTCCCAAATTAGAATCAACTCAATATTACAAAATGTTGATATTAGTTTTAAAAATAGGAGTACAATTATCACGGTCAAGTTTGTCAAATATAAATATATGCCTATTTATGTCATTTATGCATTTTTTACACATTTTTAATAGAAACTTTTTCTTACACATGCAGATTTGGAGAAAAATAAATGTCAGAGCTTAGTGAATTTCCCTTTTACATTTTCCTTCCCCCAGTCTGGGATCATTTAAGGCTTAAGAAAAACACAAATAATGGAGAGACTATACATTTCATATACTATTCTTGTTAATACCACTTTCAAATTTCCATATGATAAAGTGTTATCAATTATTAGAGTAATAATGTTTCTTCATTTTCACTATTGATTTCCTTTTAAAGTCTCTCTCTAAGATAACATAAAAATATCAATTAGGTGGGTGTAGGAATGGAACATACCATCCTACATTGCAGCAGAAATCTAATCAACCAGATGGATGCTCACACCATGGCCTGAAGACAAGTAAAACACAAAAAACAAAAATTCCATCCCTGAAGTAAAAATGCTAAGCCCATTGAAGAGCTATTTTTGGTTCTCTAATGGCAGTAAAATATCGCAAATAATATATTTTTAGAGAAACAAAATGCACTGGGAAGACCAAGGGTTCCAGAAAAGCCTTAAGTCTTCACAGTTCCGATCTACACACTCTCCCAAGAAACTCAGATTTGATGTAACCAAAACACAGCCATTGCAACCTATAATTTTTTTAACTGAGTGTGTCCTCTTGTGACCTATTTTGATAGCCATATTTATTTAATTTATTGTCTATCCCTTACTTTCTTTAGAATTGATAGCGGAGTTAACAATTTTTTTAAAATTTTTTGTTATGTTTTTTTATCTTAGCTTTTAACAGTTTTTTTATTAGTAGTAGTATTAGTTTCAGGGGTACAAAACAATATAATGATTAGACAGTTACACAACACACAAAGAGATAATCCCAACAAGTCTCCTACCCATCTTGGAGTTAACAATTTATAGAAAACCTTTAGGACAAAAGAAATACAGTCACACCTCAGTATCCTTGGGAGATTGGTTCCAGGACCTCTCCTCCTTCACGGATACCAAAATCCGAAGATGCTCAAGAGTCTTTTAAAAAAGGGTAAGGTGGACCAAATATGTGGTGATGGAAGGAGAACTGACTCTGGGTGCTGAACACACAGTGGGATTTATAGATGATGTAATACAGAATTGTACACCTGAAATCTATGTAATTTCACTAAAAAAAAAGAGAAAGAAACAATTTCTTAAAATGTAGACCATCAGCAATAGATAGTCCCCAAGAATCCTACAGCAGATTCAAAAATGCTAGTTAAAACAGTGGAAACGGTTTATACATAATGGAGGGCATACTGAAGTTTTACATCTACTCATAAAGTTAAAAGGTTAAAAATAAATATTTGCCTAAAATAAAAAAAATGGTGTAGTATTTGCATATAACCTATGCACACCTTTCCATAAACTTTAAATTATGTCTAGATTATTTATAATACTCAATACAATATAAATGCTGTATAGTTATACTGTATTGTTTAGGGAATAACAACAAGAAAATAAAAAGTCTGTACATGTTCAGTAGAAATGCTACCATTATTGACCTAACTATCTAGTACATGTCAGCAACAATGTAACAGTTTTTCCCCAAATATTTTCTATCTGCACTTTGTTGAATCTGTGAATACAGAACCCATGGATAAAGAGGGCCAATTGTAATCATCATTTAATTTATCGGGTCTATAAACCTACATGTTCATACACTTTATTAGGGCTGTTCATACAGAGGCTTATCTGTACTTACATGTGCATAGAAGCCAGGTACCATGTTTTTATATTTAATGTTGATTCATGTCACTTGATTTACACCATAACTCTTTGGAAGACTATCCACTTCCAGTATCAATGAGAAGGCAGTAGAATCAGAGCTGAAAAATTCAGGAACCGTGAAAGTCCTGGCAGCCAGAAATACAGCCCCAGTCATGCATGTAGGGAGTCTGGTCAGGATGACTCTGTGATTGCTGCTGGTTCCTGAACCTCATCACCATGGGTGTGGACACACCAACCAACACTGAATCCAGGAAGCTACTACCACGGAACCTTGCAACTTAACCCGAGGTGCCATGGCCAGGACCACAGCAAGATTTCCCAGTCATTCCCACCTATTTACATTCCAGGCTCTGGGTTCCATACCTTGGATTAACTAGGAATGTCACTTGTCTACCTTTTAGCAGCCAAGGAGCTGGGAAAGAGCATATCTGCCTCCTTTCAGCTTCCATAGAATTTTCTTCAAGTAGGAAAACTAGATGGATGCTGGGCAGCTAATCCCAACAAATATCCACTACTGGGTACAGCTTTGCACTCAGTTAGATGCATCTAAAAACTGTTTCTGGGGATGACATACCTTTTTACACTAAAAAAATAGGTAGGGATGTTGTTGCAGAAAATGAGTGAGAAATAATCCCAGGTCTCTTTACTTTTTAATGTCTCAAATGTATTTCTAAATATCATTGCAAAGAGATGTTCATTGTATGGAGAATTTCTGGAAGAGAGAAAAAGGACAGTTTTCACATTCGGAGCAATCTTCATAATTTGCACATTAAGGAGAAAATAAAGGCATAGTAACAGCATTAGAATAAAGGCTTTAATGAGCAAACATATAAATTATTCCCTGTGGAGCTTTTAGAAGCTGGAGTTCTATGACACTCTGTTCTGCCCCTATTCGTAAGAAGGCATAAGGAAGGCTTGTACGGAGAGGACAACAAGAGATGTGCTCAACCTGACTTGCCTCATTAGAGGATAGAAAAGGGGAAACCATATTCTCACATTCAGTGGAACAGAAGTCACGTTTCCTCTGTGGTCCTTACATCTATCATCTCCTTCACTCATTCATTTATTCAATGGCATGCATTATATGTGTTCTCCATGCTGTTCCTCATGCCATGCATTGGTGCATAAGCTGGACAGAATTATTCTTTTGCCTCTTGCTGTCTTCAGAGATGCATGGCCCTCTCCTATAGACATTGATGTATATTTCTTTGGAAGAGCACATAATGCACTCAAGCAGTGAGTATGGATGGAGCAGAAGGTCTGCATATTGATAGATTTGGATCAGGAGAATACTCATTCCAACACTGAAGAACCGTGTCCCCTGACATAGTCTTCAACAGGTCTTCTTTTACCTGGTCAGGAGCTAAACGCACACATCAGTTCAGGAAGATGGACACCACTTTTGAAATTCAAGTTGCTTATATGAACTATCCTTTTACCTCTGAGAGTTTGTGTAGGTTAAGAAGACAAGCATTTCAATCAAGTCAGATCACTTTTAGTCCTATGTACCAGTAGATACCCTCCTAATAAATTGTTGCTTCTACAGTCTCTTCTGAAAATCCTGGATTGTGATGACAATTACAGCATGTCATGAGGGTGGCATGAGGCATCAATAGTTTCTTCTTTGGAATCTTCCTTACTAAAGAATTGCCATATTTAAATGTTATTTTGTAAATGTTCTTAAGGGCTTTGTACTGTGCCAGACACTAATCAAAACATATTAGTCATTGATTACAGAACTCACATTCAAAATTAGTCTACACTGACAAAGAGTTGTTACAGAAAAGGACAAATAGACAAACAGGGTAGAAAGAAGTGGTCTACAAATACAACTGATCTATCATACAAAACTAAGCTAATAATAATGATAAAAACAACCGCTAATGCTTGGTGAGTGCTTCCTACCATGTTTCCCCGAAAATAACACCTAGCGAGACCATCAGCTCTAATGCATCTTTTGGAGTAAAAATTAATATAAGACCCGGTATTATATTATATTATGCTATATTATCTTATGTTATACTGGTATTATATTATATTATATTATATTATATTATATTATATTATATTATATTATATTATATTATAATATTATATTATAAGACCCAGTCTTATGTTAAAACAAGACTGGGTCTTATATTAATTTTTGCTCCAAAAGACGCATTAGAGCTGATGATCCAGCTAGGTCTTATTTTCGGGGAAACACGGTACATTTCCACATTATTCTGAGGTCTTGTGTCATATCATTCCATCTTTACTGCCCCCCTGTGAGGCATAGACTGAAAGTATTCAGTGACCTGTATTCCATTTTTGGGGGCTAGAAAGTTAGACCACATTGACTCTCCATTTCACCACAGAATTAGTGCAGAAGATGATATTTTAGTGAGAGTTGGTGGGCTTAGAGGATAGTGTACTAGGCCCAGAGATGTGGAAGGCCGGAGACCCACAAAATATGACCCATGAATTGTCATGACTAAAAAGAAAAAGAAGTACTGTGAGATAATAAAAACTAGGCAATATAAGGAGTTTAACTATGCCTTGAGATAAAGGTAAGCAGAAGGGTTCATGGAGAAAATAATAGGAATTTATCATTGAGACTGAACCAAGTCAGCAAGACAAGTGAAGGGAGAAATAGGGCTGGTGTGGTTGTCAGGGAGGCTTGAGTGCTGGAGATGAGGAGTTTAGGTTTTCATGGGCCATGTGGGGGGATTTGGAACTTAGGCACAGATATAACTGTGATCAGATGGAAAAAGAATAGCCACAAGGATACAGAGAGACAGAAACAGCAGACTAACATGACAGATTGGATGTGGGTGTGGAGAAACAACAAAAGATGATGTCTCCAAGGCAAAACTGGAAAGAGGGACTTTGGTGTCTACAGAAATATGTCCTTGGGGCTGCACTTTCTCTGTCCACTACTCTTGTTAATCTGGTCCTGCACCAACAGTGACCACTCCTATCTTCAAAATATTCCAGCATCTCTTCTATATATATTCTGATCTTTTCATTGCTGGTGTGTCTCAGCTGTCAGAACTGCAGCAGCTGCCTCTCCCTGCCCAGAGTTATTTACTTCAAACTTTAACACCCAAGGGATGTTCAACAATATTGTCCCCTCCATGGAAGGGATGCAGACCTTGAGGCCAAGAGAGGCTCAGATGGCTGCCAAGTTTACTGCAAGAGAAATTTTCAGCCCAAGAAGCCAATCACATCTCAGTAGTATCTGCAGAATCTAACAATCCATCTGTGAAGGACCAGAGAACCAAGGGGCCAAGAAGCTCTGGTAGCTGAATAACTGTCCCCAAAGATATTCATGTCCCGATCTCTGTGATTATTAACTGACATGGCAAAAAGGACTTTGTGAATGTGATTAAATGAACGATCTGGAGATGGGGAGATTGTCCCGATCAGCCCTAAAAGTAATCACAGTTGTCCTTATAAGAGGGAGAAAGAGGAAGATTTGAGTATAGAAGAGAAGTCAATGTGAGCAGAAACTGGAGTGATGCCACCACAAACCAAGGAGTGTTGGCAGCCATCTGAAAGAGGCTGGAACCCCCAGAAGGCACCAGCCCTGCCAACCCCTTGATTTTAAGTCCTTAAGACTCATTTGGACTTCCGGTCTCCAGTATTGTAAGAGAATAGATTTCTGTTCTTTTAGTAATTTGTTACTGCAGCCATAAAAAACTAACACTAGGCTCTTCCCTCAATTGGCTGAGAGAGACAGTAAAGCCCAATTATTAAAGAAAAAAAATCCTCTTCTAGCCATGCCAGCTTTCCAATGTTGATCCAAAGGAAAGCCACAGGGTTTCTTCCTTGAGATCCAAAGGGTTCTCCCTTGAGAACCCAAAGTAAACCACATATGTATCTATTTCCAACAGGGTTCTAAAACTGTTTAAATCTGCAAATTTTCCTTCAGTCCATTCCTATTTTCTAACCCCATGTACTCAACTAACTACATCTCCCAGTTTCCTCTTCTGCAACACACTGCTTGTTCTTTCATGACCCCTGCTTCTGCTTACATGGGAAATCCCACCAGAACTGCCCTGTCCTGTTCTTCATTCTTAAAAGCACTATCCACCCTTTGAGAGAGCAGAAAACTTACTTCCTTTCCAATATGTCCTTTTATCTACAAATTGAGTTGCTCTCTTCTTTGCATTACCATGGCCTGGGAATCATATCTTATTCATTACGGACTTACCAGAAGATGAGATCATGGATGATGAAGATTTTGTATCCTCCTTCCCAGCTAAATACTCACTATGTGTTGGGTATTAAAGGGGTACATGAGTGAGTGAAAGCATATGCCTTTCTTCTTCCCTCCATTACCCTACGCCCACATTCCACACTCTGCTTTTATTTCTTGCTCTCCCCCACCTTAAAAAAAATCAAGTTCATATTCCCCATGAATATCTTTAAGTTAAATAGGAAACTATTCCCTTAAATTTAGTTATAAAATTCACACTACATAAAATTGAGTAACCGTAGTGACAGCATGTTAGGTTAAACCAAAGGATTGCCAATCTATCCAGTTGAAAATCTCTTCTAAAGCTGAGTTTTGTTCCAGATAAAGTTGTTTTTTCTGATCACAACAATCTCAACCCACTGCTTCTTTTCCTTAGTAGTTCTATTGTAGTCTGACATATAGATCTGGGTATAAATAAGTAAATACGTAAGTGTGTAGCCCTAGAGGCTGTATCTGATTCCTATATCTTGTATATGCAGTCACATAAGGCGTATATGCTGTATGTGAGAAGATTTATATGCTTTTCAAGGTTAAATGGTGAAAGAAACATGGGTTTAATTTGATGTTCTATTCTTTATTCGTTGCATAAATTTAGATAAATTCTTCAGTTTCTACAACTACAAAATGGGATAAATAGCTATATGTTAAGGCTATCATGAGAACTATCAAGCATACGTAATAAAGCTTGGTATATACTGAGTGTTTACTAAATGGTATCTATCATTAATATCCCCCCTTAAAATGTCCTCTGTCTTCTTCAGAATTATGTTTCCATAATAACACTACCTTAAACATGTTTTGAACACAAATGTGATACTGTAAAAGATCATTAAGAAGTTGAAAACATATGCCAGTGTCTTCAAGCCTTCTGAGCACTTCTGACTCAACTGGCCACTTTCCCAGGGAGGTTCAACCCCTTATTTCAACTTTTCTCTAAGTCATTTTAGATCTATTCTTCCCCACCATCATTCTGATTATGAATAGCTTACTTGTATAATACTATAACTGATTCAAAAGTGCCTAACATTTTAGAACTTATCCTCTAGGAATTTAAATTTGCAAAGGTGACAGTGATGGGACAGACTATTTTACTGGGGTCAGAAAAGTAGGGCTCATCAAAAACTTGAGTATTGATGTGGGTGAACATAGAAAACAAAAATGGGAACACAGCCAAGACCTACTAATGAGCCATTATCTGTTGTCTTCTTCCCCAGACTCCTGCCTGCTAACAAGCTGGGGCGGGTCCAGGTCCTAGATCTTTCTCATGTGGAATCTGGAGAATGAGTTGAGAGGGACAGGACAGGAGATTGAGAAGAATCCTGTAAGCATAATGAGAGGATTCACAATATACCTGATAAAGAGCTCAGGTAGTGTAGGACAGAGGGAAGAAAAACTTCTAGTCTGAGCAGAGAGGGAAGGTTAAAGTTTGTGAAGGGAAAGGCTACAGGGCCAGGGATAACTCAAAAAGAGAGGCCAATGTGGAATCAGAAAACTTGAAATTTCTTTAGAAGACACAGGTTAAAAATATATTTCCTTTCTATTTATATTTTGACACTAATTAAGCTTCTCCAACTTGACCTCCTGAAGAAAACTGAAGCCCCTGGTTTTATTAGGGTTATATAAGATAACAGAAACTACATCAATTAGTACTTTGTGCAAACAATGTGGTTTAAGAACCTTACAGGGCTCCAGTACTCTCACTCTACAACACAATGCCAGCAACCAGCAAGGGTGGACCTGGGGAGTTCATCTCTTTCAAGGTTAATATCCTGACCTGATCTTCTTAAACAGAATTAAATCTAGGTTCCTGATTTAACTGTGCAGTGTCCGAACTACAGCCTTTAAATTGCATTCCAGTCTGACTGTGCTGCTTTTCAAAACTGAGCTCTGGCTTTCTCACTTCTTTAACTGGCTCTCATCTTTGTGCTTTCAACGGCTTAGGACTGGTCTACAAGCAGTAGACCTGAGTAGTTCTGGTCTGAGAACTTCTGAGAATATGGGTGTTTTACTTAATCAAGGAAGGCTCATAAAAGAGAGAATCTCATAAACTATTTGAACAAGGGCTTGGAAATGTTAAAAAGAGAGTAGGACATGACTTTAAAACAGATTCATTAATCTGAGTTTGAATTTACGTGGGTGCTTAGAGGTTAGAATGTGTGAAAGGTGAAATAAAATGGAGTCACTTACGTCAACAGTTTTAAAATGGAGCCAGTAGGCCAGTAAGGAGGTGGACTTTATGGGTGGAACCAAGAACTTTTGAACTGGGCCAAACCACAAACATTCCAAGGATTCAGCAAAGAATACCTGCAACTTTCTACAGTAACGGACTTTTGCTTAGAGATTGCCTTTGCAACCACTCATGTTTAGCCAACACTAGTTTTTTTCCCCACCAACATTAACCAAACCTCTTTGTAAACAACTTATGGAAACGTTCCTTTTTCCTTTGAAAACCGCTGACTTTTGCTCCCTGATGGGACATTATGTGGGTTCTTACCCAAATCTGTATACCTTGTATTATGGTTCTTTGATCCCAAAGAAATATTTTTGCTTGATTATTGACTTTTGATAATTTTAGGTTGATAAATGGATTGCAAATGGGGCTTTGTGCAAACTTGTCTTTGAATGAAAGTGAAAGCTAGTGAGAAAACACTGAAAATTCATAGTCTGGCCTCTTTGGAAGTGATTCTTTTCCTGAATTGATATACATTCTACTCCTTTTTCGGAACCTTGCTCCTTGGCTAAGGGAGAAGTTAGGTGAGCCTCATTTTCCTCCACTATCAAAATCAGCAAGTGATTAATTAAGCCAAGAGCTGGATTGTTTTTGGGTCTTATTGAAAGAAATAGCAAGCTGGAGAAAAAGCAGCAGCTGTCTCCCTTTTTCTGCAGAACTCTTGCTGGAACAATTTTTTCTTTCTTTTTATTTAAAATTCTTACCAAAACACTGCTGCTCTGCCTGCCCATCCTTTAGCCAGGCATTTTGTGTGGGAGTGATTGAAGTGGGCAATTAGATTCTCCTCTTAGCTCCTCTTCATTTTCCTTTGATAGACATTTATTTCTTCCTAGTGCAATAAAAAGGATTTTTGAACAGGGAAAAAATAATCTCATTTCATTTTAACCTATTTGGACTCAAAATAGATCACGGAGATGTGTGTCTCCTGATACATTGATGATTTTTGAGAGGAAAACAGAAGGAGCATTTTGATTAGCAGGCTTGAGAGAAAAATACAAATATTCCCTTAGTCTTCTGTCCACCTTATGGGGCTGCTGGCAATCCCAATCATTCCACCCCATGTACTTTACAAGTAAGAGAGAAAAATGTTCAAAACCCCATGTTTGCAAATATCCTATTTATAGGCTTCCTGTATCTAACACTCAGCTGAAAGTAAATACCACATCAAATAATCCATCCATTCATCCCTAACTTGGTCAATAATTAGGCCAAAATGTAAATTAAGCCTCTCATCCTCAAAAGGAGAGGTGCAGAAGTGCTGCATTAATGTTCTCCCCTCAAACCCCACATTTCGTCACTCCTCACTCTGTCTACCAAGAACTCACACCTTTTAATTGCTGGAACATTTGATAAGAATGGTATGCTCCTAAGTGGATGCTTCCCAATTCCCCCCAGGTTTACGAAGGAGAGAACTGGAATTTGATCGTCTCAACCCCCTAAGCACTCTGACATCTGACATCACATTTCACAGGTTTCAAAAGTTTTCCTGTTGAGATCAAAACATATTTCATGAGTTTGCTATGGCCTTGTTTCTCCCTATTTCCCAAATCTTCTTGGGATACCAGCAAATGAGACCTAAATTTAAATCCAATAAACAGATAATCTCCATCTTAAATTACTAGGGCCAATTTAATAGAATCATAGAGGAAAATGATTGTTGCATATCAGTTGGTATTCCAGAATTGGCTGGTAATGCCATCATCCATTTCAAAAGAGAATCAGGTGAAGAAGAGAGTGATCTGGCTAAGTTTTCATATCATCATTTAGGCACCCAATGCTCCCTGTACTCTAACACTGTGTAAATGTAAACATAACCTGTGTCAGAGCTTCCCATGGCCCATTGGAAACATCTGATGAAAGGTCATCACAGCAGCAGAGAGGGTAATTCTCAGTCACATGGAAATGTCCTTCAGATTCTCTGAGGCTGAAAGTACTGCTCATGGAATGCTAAAAATATATGTTCATAAGGGACTTGACTTTACCCCTGAGAAGTCATCATTTTACAAATGAAATTACACGTAGACGATTGTGAAAGTAAATTTCTAATCTCAGCCTGACTCCCTCCTATTATCACCCTACCCTAGGCCATTCATCTTCTAACCTTAGTCCCTGTGTGAGACAACATTAAACCAATTTAAATATAAACCCAACCTAAATAATTGCTAAGGTAAATCTGCTCCCAAATTACTCTGAAACAAATAGTATTCAGCACAATGTTTTGCCTGGAAAACTTTTGATAAGTGTGGATTAAATCAGCAAATGTTTTTAAATAAAAGAATATTAACGATTTTGGCATCTCTTCATAATTTGGATTATCTATCCTATTAGATTATTTTCACCATTTCTCCCATCCATTGCTTAAGTAACTAAAAATGTACTATAATTTGAGTTGCCCTAAGAGCACACAAAATGAGAATCAGAATGTCAGGAAGGAAAATGGATTATCTGCTTATCTTATAGGGCTCTCTGTTTTATGTTCACATTCAAGGTCAGATAACGTTACAGGGCAATCAACTATAATATTCAGAATACCCTGTAGTTTTTAGTAGTTCTTAAAAAAAAACAGAATAAAGGAAAGAAATAACATTTATTAAATGCGTGTTTGGGGAAATTATGTGCATACAGACCTCACATGGCCCACTAGAGTTTCTAGATATTTGCTTTCTTGAGGCTTTTGCATGGCCAGGCACCATTCTCAGTGATTTATATAGATCCACTCATGACGTAGGTGCTCATATTGTCTCTCATTTTACATGAGAGGAAGTGTAGGGACAGAGAGGTTAAAAACTTGCCCTAAACTATACCACTAATAAGTAGTAAATCCAGGATTTAAACCCACAGTCTTAGTCCAGAGCATGTGTTCTTAAACACTGTGTTATAGAGCCCTTCAAAATGGGCAGGATAGAAAACGACTGTGATGCCAAGTGTAGATGGGACATGCAGCAAACCCATCCGAAATAAGGCTGGTCCAGTCTTACCAATTCTGTGCACCACTTGATATCCTTGGGGTCTTTGTGTTCTCTCTCTCTCTCTCTCTTTCTCTCTCTCTCTCTCTCTCTCTCTCTCTCTGTGTCTCTCTCTCTCTCTCTCTCTCTCTCTCTCTCTCTCTCTCTCTCTCTCCCCCCCCCCATATTTGAGAGCTTTAGACATCAGTGCTGTCCAATAGTCAATAGAACCTTCTGCAATGATAGAAATGTTCTATATCTGCTGTATTATCCAATAAGTTTGGTACCGGCCACATGGCCTACTGAGCACTAGAAATGTTGCTAGTGCAACTAAGGAGATGGATTTTGAACTTTAATTTTAACTAATTTAAAATTAAATAGTCACACATGACTAAGTGGACGCACCAAAGAAAAAATGCAACGACAGAGACTCTACTGAAATAATAATGGCTACGGGAAGAGCTAATGCTTGTTTTCAGCATCTATTAGCTCATTCAAGCCTCGAAAGAACTCAGTGTGGTATTATAAACATCCCTATTTTTATGATGCAGAACACTTATTTTACAGTGTTAGCGGCTTGCCCAATACAAGGTAGCATGTAAGTGGGACAGGTACAAATAGAAATTCAGGGTTGGAAAAATGGATCTCAGAAATAAATGGGAAGCAAAGATCCTTTGGTCATGAAAGCAATTTTTATGGGCTGAAGCCATGTGTGGTTTTCCTCACTATTTTATCCCAGGATCTGGCTCTTAGTAGTAGATGCTCAATAAAAACTTGTTCCTCAATGGAGGAATGAATACAAACATAGTTAAGGTCTTCGTCAGTTACATAGAGGGTTGTAGCCAATTGTTCTTCACCTTTTCTAAGAACAGTCTGGAGGATTTAGATAAGACGAAAAACTTCCTGACACTGAACTGTGTTTCTGGAGGATATTAAAATCTATATTCTGAAAGTATGAAAAAATAAGATTTCTCCTAATCAAAATGCAATGAATTTGATATGCTCCCACCTACAGTATAAGGGATTGGTTAAGTTCATCCCTTATCCCTTTGAGATAATCATTCATTCTTCAGTATAAAAGTCCCTCTCCTAGCTTTCAAAGAAATGACAAGCATTTCCTGAACGAAAGCAATGTCTGAAAAGAAATTCTTACCAATCATATTTCACTGAAAGAATGAGTCACAAAGAGGGCACATTTATTCCCTAATTACAGGTCTGCTGATTAAGAAGGTTACATAAAATCATTTTGGGGTTATTCAAAACTGTATAAATTTCACAATTCTTTTAGTTTCATCTATAAAAAGGCTCGGACTAAAAGCGTCCATGCTCTCCATCTAGTTTTAATGAGAGCTTTCCACATGCTTTGTGATCTTCAATTACATGGTCATTTACTGATTTGGAAAAGGTAATGGACACTTTAAAGGAAATGTGAATATCAGGGCACTGCTGTCAAAGCTAGAATCTTCTCACTGAATGTGTTACAGGAATCTTTCATCCCAATCGTCTCTGATGCTCTCTGGACAGAGACCACATCTGTCCTGATCATGATTATAGCCTCAGGGCTGACATGGTACCTCCAGGGAGTAGAGTATCAATGAAATTTGTTAGATGGATGAATGAATGAATTCAAAGATAGCCAAATAATTACATTTTTTCGTATTTCTTTTTGGGTAAACAATCTGAATCCAGAGTAAATTGAAATTTTGTCCACAGCTACCAAACAAAACAATTACAGAATACTTGGTATAAAAAGGAGTGACATCTCTAGAAACAGCCCCATTACGCTGACTTGTATATAGGACCTTTTGTTGGGAAACTTCTGAACAACCAAGGCTGAGTCAGGAAACAGCACTTGGGGTGTTTCAAGGACTACACGACTGGGTACAGATCTCATTAAGTGATAGAAAAGTCAAGTTGTCTATGAGTGGGGAAGCCAAGAAACTAGAAACACTGAGTCACACCGGGAGAAGACGTTATCAGGCCAAGGAGCTGGGCCGGCCGCAGGATGCTGGATGACAGTGGCCTATCCAGCAGAACCTGGAGCCATGTGGGCAACTCAACAGCTACTGCTGCAAACACTACTCCAAGCAGAGAGGTTGGGAAGAGGGCACAGGCTTTGTCCCTTCCTCTGGCCCTTCAGTTTTCCACCATGCCTCCCCACCGGCCTCCTTCAAAGCCAGGAAACAAGGGAGCCTAGAAGCTATCGTTCCCTGAGTTACACTGCAGGCCAGAGAAGGGCAGAAAATGTATCTCAGAGAAAACAGGCCAATGATGCTTACACCCTCTCTCACTCCTTCTGACAGTTAGTGTCTCCCTCCTATGTCCCTCACAGCATGTTAGGCAGAGTATTCTCATCACATTCATCATATTACATGGTTATGTTTTGTTTACATATCTGCTTCAACTTCTATCTTTTGGTTTCCCCAGCGCTCATACTGGGACATGACAATTTTTGAATAAAATATTTTCGAATGAATGGATAAATATTGTATCCATTCAATGTCAACAAATGCTTATTGAGCATTTACATTAGGCCACGATATTCCAGTTGATTCCACATAGGTCGTCTCATTCATAGAATGTTCTGAAAGACCTATCGAACTCTCACACATTCCTTGTGAGTTCACCAAATAAACCAGTGGTTGGTGGTTATGTGTGATGACCCATCAGCACAGATAGCTTTTTCCATGCATACGAGTATTAAAATCCAGCATCTATTAAGCCTGACATGTTATATATCAGGCCTACCCTCAGTGCTACATGGTTACAAGGGTGAAAAATCATGCACCTGTGCTCCACGAGCCTACACTCTGCCAAAGGCAGAGAGGGACCATCAGGAGATCATCTTGATTTCTTTGCTGAGTTAGAGTTACACGTAGGATGTTTGGAGTCAGAGGAGGCACTTCACCAGACTGGGAATTCAGAGAAGCTTTGGAATCTTGAAAAGTAAGATTGAGTCAGGCCAAGAAAGGTAGAAACAGAATAGCACAAGCACAGGCAGAGTTGTAAAATTGATTCCTGCACACTGTTCAGCATGACTAGAGATGAAGGGTGGGCGTTGAGGCTGGGACTAGTCACAAAAAGCATTGTGAACATTTAGTCTGGCAAGCAATGGGGGGAGTGAAGAGAAGCTCATGTCACAGGCCTCACTCTAGTTGCAGCATAAAAGAGAGATTTAAAGTGAGTAAGACTGGATGCAATAAAAGGGTACTGCACATCCTATAGAAACAGGTCCAAAACCCACATGCTTCTAATAATGCAAATCTGAAAGGTAACGAAATGCCCATGTTTTTAAGATTTTGTATGCTTACAATCCATCAAAATCTTATTTCAAAGTGTGATTTTGTACATGTGTATGTGTGTGTGTTCTCTACATTATTTTTATAACAGTTTACAATTATAATCATTCATCAAGGATGGATTCAAGTTCTACAAAGCCCTAGGTACTAGATATGAAAGCCAAGTCCAGGGTTAGAGGGAAACAGGCAAACATCCAAAAAAGTTCATGGATGATGCTCTCAGCATAGCGACTTCTAACATCCTATGGTCCTCTATGGTCATAGAACTAAAACTATTTTATTCCCTGAGCTTTGTAACATTTGCTTTCTTAAATTGTGGGGATGCACGAGATGCCAAAAATGACGAGATGAATAAAATCTGTCCTTGCTTTCAAGAGTTCAGTCAGCTACTTTCCTGAACTTTTTCTTCCCAGTCTTCATGAAATGCTCTCTGCTCCTTGTATATTGTGATCATAGACCGCACACCAGAGGACCAAATTCTTTTATTTTCCCACTTATATCCTGCCATCTAATTATGTCCTGTATCTTCCTTTCAAAGTCATGACTTTAAAAGAAGAAATAGCATTCTCTCTATCTACACATCTATTAGGTTCCTATTCAGATATTCCAAATCACTAGAAATATATCCTAAGTTCATTTTTTTGCAGAAACATGCATCCCTGGGTGGGTAAGCAAATGCCTTGGGTAGTTGAAAATAGGAGGGACACTGGGATTTGCAAGGCTCCCTTTCATTCTCATCTTATGACCTTCATACAAGTTTTTTTTGTTATGGAGTCATTCACCATCATCCATTCAGTGTGTGTGTGTGTGTGTGTGTGTGTGTGTGTGTGTGTGTGTGTGTGTGTGTTGCGAGAGGGGAGGATGTGAGCTACTTCCTCTAGAGGTTCTAGCAAGATTCTGCTCATTCACAAATACTTAGAAATCCTTTTTAATATCCCCAGAAAATTAGCACACTGTTTCCTCTTCGAGCACAGTTTTACGTCATGCTACACTGGTTATACTCTTTATCCTTGTCTTTTCCCCAATGTCACATTCATTCACTTCTGTACCTCTTAACATTAGTATTGATTTCCCCAGCACTCCCTCTCACTTCTTTAGCATTTATTTTTAGCTTGATTCCTGAATTATTTTCTTCTCATCTTCTCTAGGGATTTTTTCATTCTCCTTAATTAGCTGGAGCACAGAGGTACACTCTTGACATCCTTTAGCTCTCTTCTAAAATAAATATTCGTATGCCTTTAAAGCACATGTAATTGATGACTGACTATCTCAGCAGACAAGATAACCAGTACATATTCGACAGGTCACTGGAACAGGACTCTTAGTTCCCACACTTCCTGGATTCACTGGCTAAAACATAATCAGAGGAGGGCAACTTTCAAAGCTCCCACATAAAGAGATTTCAGAATGCCCATGTCAAAATATAAATACATCTGCTCAGCACAAAACACATGCAGGGGAATTTGCAAGTAGATACTGTCATGCAGAAAGATCCTATTTGAGAAAAGGTATTTTAAAATGTGACATCTCAAAGTCAGGATTTAATTAGATGGATTTATGACCCAAAAAAAGTTTACCTGTGGGTTATAACATGTTTACCATTATAACACTCTTTTCTTGATCAAAGGAGCTATTTACTATTTGTCATTCCCTTTGCCCTAAAGATAATGTCCAGATTTTGTGTGTGTGTGTCTGTGTGTGTGTGTGTGTGTATGTATGTGTATGTGTGTGTATGCTTCAAACACTTTCCCCTCACTGCCCTAGACTACTTACCTTTTTGTGGCCGTAATTATGAGGTATGGCAATTAAGTTCATGAACTTGTTGTAATGATGTTGCTAACATTTTTTGATATCAGAGGGTTTATTCATCGTAAATTTGTATCAACTAGACAAACAGTTAACCAAGTTTGCAATTTGGAAGTGCTGAAAAGGTCACGTGAAAAAGTTAGGTGACCTGAAATTTTCTCCCACAATTCATGGCTCTTGCATCACAACAATGCACCAGCTCACACGGCGCTGTCTGTGAGGGAGTTTTTAGCCAGTAAACAAATAACTGTACTGGAACACCCTCTCTACTCACCTTATCTGGCCCCCAGTGACTTCTTTCTTTACCCGAAGATAAAGGAGATATTGAAAGGAAGATATTTTGATGACATTCAGGACATCACGGGTAATACAATGACAGCTCTGATGGCCATTCCAGAAAAAGAGTTCCAAAATTGCTTTGAAGGGTGGACTAGGCACTGGTGTCCGTGCATAGCTTCCCAAGGGGAGTACTTCCAAGGTGACCGCCATGATATTCAGCAATGAGGTATGTAGCACTTTTTCTAGGATGAGTTCACGAATTTAAGTATCACATCTCATACATTCAAGCCATCCTTCAAAACTCAGTTTGCCACCCAGTTCCTACCTCCCCACTTTTCCAGACTCAGTCATTGTCACCTGTATTTCCCCAAACTATCTTATTGGCAATCAGGCTGCTGATCCACTAGTGCATGATGCTTTTTCATATTGGTCAGCAAGCACAACGCAACTGCGCTCTCTATCCTGGCTACTTCATCACGATTACACTCAAAGCATCTGAGCTGCTTCTGCTTTTCACTCTTTATTGTCTTTAAAATTGTGAAGCCCATCATGGTAGACCTACTACCAGTGCTTTTCTTTTGGTTTGTTTTGTGTCCTTTTATATTTAATATGAAAAAGTACATAATATATTGTAAGTTCTTAGACAACAAGGATAATAATACCCCCAAAACCCTCTCTACTAATATCTGACATGACCCCCACAAAATGAATTGTTGGAAGTAACGATGCCTCCTGTGTGTAGGGATGAGGGGGTAAAGTCACTGCCATAGTCCTTCTCAATGGACAGTATGCTCTAAAGATCTTTTTAAAAAATTGCAATGGACTCTCTCAAGTGTACAGTTTTATCATTCTGTACAATTGTGCATAAGTGTTCTTTAACCTAAATCTAATCAGTCCACAAATATTTTTATTGTCTACTTGGGGTTCATGGAGTCCCCAGTACATATATTTGGGAAGAAATTATACACACACACACACACACACACACACACACACACACACACACACACGGCATGCCAAAAAATGTTTTTAAGAAAGAAAAAACTGTATTAATTGTAATACTCTATAGATACTGATAACAAAAGATGAATACAAGTCACGTTTGACTTCTGCAATTACAAGGGGTGCTCAAAGTGGTTACCATCCAGACACTTCTGATTACATTCAACTACTGCTTGAGCATAGATAACATCACTTAAAATGCGTATACACTTTTTTGGCACCCCCCGTATATATATCAGGCAAGGTGCTTACTTTAAAAGACTTTATCTTGAGCTCCAAACCCACTGGGAATCTTTCCCTTATGTCTCCCTATTATCTCAAATTGAGCATGGTCATAAAGTGTGCATGCCTTGTCTGTGTGGTTTCTTTTGTCTGGCATATATTCCCCTCACTCTTATTCCAGGCTTACCAGAAACTTCTTATTTATTCCTCAAGATACTATTCAGACAGCATCTCCTCTTTGAATCTTTTCCTGACCTTCCCTGCCCCTTCTAAATAAATGGGAGTTGGTCCATCGTAGGCGCTCCATAGCTTGTTATAAATACCTCTGTTGGTTGGCTTCTCTGTCCCCATTTGTTTGTGTTGTTTTTGAATGCAGGGACTATGTCTAGTCAGCCCATCAATTCATTCATTCAGTTAAAGTTTCTTTAGTACTTAGCTATGTTACAGACACTATGCCCTCCCTACAGGGGGAATTTGATACTGAGCAAGAAAGTCAGAGGCCCTTCCCCAAAAGAGCTTACAGTCTAGTGGGGGATGGCAAATAACAAACAAGAAATAATATCAAAGAATATGCTAGGCCTCAAAACCTGGCAAATATAAGCTCCCAAAAATGTTGGTAAAATAAATGATTTTTCTAAAATCAAGAAGCATTCATAAATACAGAAAAGAAGATACTATATAAAGTTGATAGTCACATAAAGAAAATATTTTATTACAGGACCTGATTGGTATAAAGATATGAGAAAGTGATGATGGCTTCTTGGCACATCTCCTACTTGGTTTGATATCAGGCAGAGAAAGGTAGATAATCAATTGTCAAAAGCTTTGTTCATACAATTTTGTTGCCCAACCAGTGGTATTTTCCACACCAAAACTCAGAAATGGAAATACGCTGCACCGGCTGCAACTAAAGAAGACATTCGAGCCAAAAAAAAAAAAAAAAAAACCCGAAAGAAAGACTCGAAGCCAAACACAAAACACTTTAATTAGTCATTTCATTTCAAGATGTTGAAACAGCTCCAACCCAAGGATACCAAGGCCTTCGGAGTCAGAACAGCTTAAAGAAGAGGAAAAAGATGTTTCACGTATTTAGAAGTTTGATCTGAATCCAATTTGGAAAGGAAAATCTAAAACCTTTTAAAATAATAAACCTGGAGATAATGGAATGTTGTTTTCCTTCCTATGAGAAGGCCAAGGCTTTGCATGAAATCTATTTTAAGATCTTTAAAATTTTATAATCAGGGTAGGTTTCTAAATGGCTATATTAAATGGTTTAGTTACTCAGCATTTCTTTCTGTGAAATATATTCTGTTTAAAATTAGCTGTTTACATGCTCGTTATTAAAACCTTGATTTTAGAAATCTCACGGACGAATGACTTACTACTGGCAAATAGTTCTGAAATAGAGAATATACCTGAGAGAATTTGGAATCAGTTATATATATATATATATATATATATATATATATATATATATATATATATATATCATTAATTTTTATATAAAATTAATTAATTTTATATATATTAATAATTAATTAATATATATATTAAATAGCAAGAAATATGATTGAAAGGGAAACTTTTAATATTTAGACTGTAAGAATGAATTGATATTAATCTAAATAGGAACTTAGAAGAAAAGCATTTAAACATCATCTCCTCCCACCTGTGAAACCCAAGAGTCTCACTTTTAAAACCAAAAGATAATGGTAAATGTCAATATTTATTATTTTTGAACTTGGAGGAAAAAGAAAAGGAGAAAGAAAAGAATAAGCCTACTTACAAAATATGTTTCTGGTTACTCAAAAACCTGAAAGAAATTTATCAATAATTGCAGACACTAATAATTATTTCATTTACATCCCAGCACACATAAAATTTCAAAATTAATTATAAAAAGTCCAAATATATAATTCTATTGTCTATACTATTTGTTATATGATTAATTTTTAAAAAAGGAAATTCTATCACACACTTCATTCATAATGTCTTTCCTTGTACAGCTAACACAAATTTCCATGCCAAAATTCAGACTCTGGGGAATGAAAAAGCCTCCTGATACGACATTTTCATCTTTCTCCACTCATTCCTGACCATCTTCCAAATTCTCACAGTTGTCCAAATATGCTGTGTTTTTAATGCCCTATCAGGCTGGCCAATCCCAAGTCTTCCTTCAAACTTTCAATGGCCCATCCTCTGGAAAACTTTCCTGGTATTACTTCTTCCTCCACTCTCATAGCAACTTACGGAAAATTTCCTCAATAATGTACTAAGTTTGTTTGGTTTACATGTCCATCTCTTCTAGCAGACTCCAAAGAGCAAAGACTATGTTCCTTTCATGTTTGTATTTTTATAACATTGTGGGGTCCTGTAACTGAATCAAGGGTTTAATAAATTGACAAGAGAAAGAAAGGTGGAGCTGGAAACCTCTGATCTCAAGTGGACATTTTCACCTTGTAAGCTTTTCTATCTAATCAATCGACCATAAACACTTTCTATATTGAAGACCTCTGTCTCGGTGTTTTGCAACACAAAAGGGAAAGACATATTTGAGCAGTATCAAATTCATTTATTACATATCCATTCAGTGAACAGAATAGATGGGAAATGAAATAGTATCAAAAGAACACCAATTAATACTTTTCAGAGGTAGAAATTACCTCAAGTAAGTGTAGATCCATTAATCTTCAGATTTTAAAGAATGAATTGTTTTTATACTTTCATCAATTAGAAAAGTACTTTTTAGGACAATCAATGATATTTAAACTTTTTATTGGCATGGAGAAAAATGTCCAAGAAACAGAACAACATAATTTATAATTATGAACACATCAGAGAGTAATAAAATGGTGCCACGGCCTAAAGTAAGATATAAAATCAGTATTATCATTTTCAATTACATAATAATTCATAATGGCCACTAAATTTGCTAAAGTTTCATTTTGCTATCTGTTTATATTGTTTTGTAAAATATGGAGGGTGGGGTGGGGAAGGCTGTATTTGCACAGACCTACATTTTTTTTGAAAGCACATTCTCAAAAATAGAAAAACCACTTTACCCAAAGAAAGCAATTCTAGAGCAGAATTACATACAAATGTGGAAACTGAACTTTGAAACCCCACATCTCACTTTTATGCTTGAGTCCCACAAGTCTTCCAGTATTCGGGGCAGTGGAGCATAGCATCTTGTCATGCTCTTATTTCAGCGCTCATATAGCCAGCCTCTGAGACCTCCTGGCTCCTCTCCTGCACCACTCAATATCAATCAATATCATTACTTCTATTAAGTAACAGCGATGTTTCCTTCTCCATAGTTCACAACACACCTACTCCTCTGTCTTATCCCGACCCATCCACACCATGTCACTGTCATCTCATGCGTGGACATCTACACGAGATGACTTCCTGGGTTCCTCACCTCCCGACATCTATTCTCTCCTCTGTAGCAAGAATGATCATTTGAAAACACAAACATGACGATGTCATTACTTAAAACAAAGGATGCTTAGATACACACAAGAGTCTTCAATGGTCTTGCAAGCTTCCATGGGACAACCAGCTGCCTACCTCTGGAGGTATATCCTCCTCCAGACGCTCTTCATTCTCCACGCCCCAGACATGTTCATGTTTTCAGTTGCCTAGAGGTGGCATAGACCCTCAAGGGTCTGTGCACATGCTGCCTCCTCTGCCTGAAAATCTCACCTACACCTCTATACCACATGAAACTGCTTTTCCTCCCTCCCATCTCAGCTTGAATTTCACCTCCTCACACCTCCAGATGATGACAGGTCTCTCTGATACACACACACTCTGCTGTTCTAATGTCCTGTGCTTTGCCTTCACAAAAGCATCGCATTTTTATTTTACATTGACCTGTGTCTTTATAACCTGCCTTTCCCTCTAGCCAGTAAGACAAGGATTGTGGCTGTTTTCCTCCATATTTAATATCAATACCTAACAGGGCCTGGCATACAGGAAGGACCTAGTAAAAACATGTTGAATGAGTAACTGGATCTATCCAAGTCAATATAGCAAATCCAGTAGGCAAAATGGCATGAGATTGCCGAGCAGATATATCTATCAAAACCAGATACAGTTAATTCTTATGTACAGCAGTTAAGTTCTATAAGTTCACGGTAAACACTGATTGGTGAACACTGAACCATTGATCCTAAGAGACATACATAGTAAGTTTCCCAGGGGCCTCTAGTAACACATTTTCATCAAGCAATCAAGAAGTAACATCGTTCCATGTGTATTTAAAACACCTTACTTACAATATATAGTTGATCCACTAACGTTGAATTCATGGACATTGTAACTCACGCCTGAACGAAGCTTACCTAACAGACATCTTTTCTCTACATGAGGCCAATCTCAGCCTTCTTGTGCTTAGCAACACTAGAGAGCACTTCAGTACTACATTAGGGGGTCTTTTAAACATCAAACTCACTGATACAAATCACATACGTTTGAAAAACAGGGCAGTGACTACGCTGTGAAACAAGATGGTGGCGTGTCACCTTATTCGACTTCATCTCGGAATGTGTTCCTTTGGCAACTCAAATGTCTGCAAATGACTACAAAAGCATGTGAATATTGATTTTAGGATTATAAATACATTTTGGTGAGGAGGTGAATTCACAAATACAGGAGCCACAAATGATGAGGATCAACTGTGCTTGTTAAAAGACTTATTACATATATGTAGTATGTATGTATAAGTGGGCATGCTGGAGCCTGGGGAGCAGATGACAATGTCTCAGTTGATACTATGCAGCTCATGACCTTGCATAGGAATGTAACGAATATTAAATTCCCATATCCAGTTGAAGAGGATTAAGCCAAGACTCTTTTATTCAACTGAATTAACCACTTAATGAGATTCTAGTGCATCCAGTTAGGGAAAAACATTATAATATTTGATTCTTACAAAGAATATGTAAGATGTGATAGTATGCCAACAGATTATTAATTATGTATGTATATATCTTCTTTGTAAGCGCTTCAGTGCTTTCTTATCACAAAATATCTAAGGAATAAATAAATGTGTTCATTCCTGGACAAAAGAACAAAATCAACTCTGAATTCATTTGGTAAGTAAATAATCATACCAATGGATCATATGTAAATAAATCTTAAGCCCAAAGGACATTTTAATACCCTGGTTACTATGTGACTAAATCCATGTGAGAATTTTAGTATCTAAAGTGAGAATGGCGAGTTCTGGGCTTCTTGCCAATTTTAGCTTGGGTGTGATATTTCTGATTTGCAAGCTAAAATTCTTGGAATCTTATAAGCAAATTTTTACTTTGCAGTTGAGAATGGTTTTCTCACCTATAAAATTACCTTCTTCCCTTTACTTACGAGTTATGCAGGAACACAATTTACAGGCATAAGGAAGACCTTCTCAGAGTCAAGACCTTAGCTCATCTCCAGCTCCATACCCTCTCCTCCTTGCTGACTGCCCCTTTGGTGGACAAGCACTCCCGGGCTAAGGGGTGTCATAGCACATAGTCAGGAAGCCAGCTCCACCTTACCAAATCTCCATATCAGTTTATTTGAGGTAAAGGGAGAAAACGGCCATCAGAAGGAAGTGACAGCACCCACTTCTTTGCTCCCTCCTCCAGCTTCTCTCAAGACTCCTTCCTTTGGGGAAATTATAGCAGTCCTTCCTTCAGAAACTTAATGATCTCCCTCAAACTTGCTGCCTAAGCAATCTCCTAATGTCACTTTTATTTCTCACTTCAGGATATTTTTACTCATGTATGTTGGAAACAGAGAAGGAACATATAGTCATTCCTTTATTGAAGAATCATTCTCCTCCTCAATAGTAGAAAAAAAAAGAGTATTTCCTTAGGGTCACACAGCTTCTTTCTCACCTTGAAGAGCTTGGCCTGCATTCCCTGGAATCTTAAAGTGCATACCTAGCACCGCACTCTCATCTGCGGAAGCTGCAGAGGATTGGAAATGGGGCCTGAGTCCTGGACAGGAAGCTAGCAGAGGGAAGGGCCAACACTGCTCTTGCGACTGAGGCACCATGGCCCACATTCCTATGTCGTGCCAGGAATGGGCTATGCAGGACAGAGGGAGTCGTTTTGAGTATGCGGGTACTATTCTAGCCAATAGAGCTGGGGAAGGAGGGCAAGGAGATATCTGCAAAATGACGCTCGTTGATGGAGGGGGTCCTACCAACAATATCCCCAAGCCGAGGAAGAAGCCACAAGTGGCCATCAGAACAGACTCATTTTTTCTTAAGGTAATTCTAAGTGAGAAGACCCAACCCAGAACCTAGAAAGAGCCCAACATACACCCCACAAACAAAATCAGACAGAGCTATCTGCAAGGCCAAGGATGTGAAGCCACCCAGCAAAGTCAAAACTGCCCTAGCCCTTATCTTGTCTCTCTCTCTTACTAATGTAGGAGACAAAAGCTAGTGAGAAGGGCTATTCCTGCCCCTTCATTACCCTCCTGCTTCCAGGCTGATCCAGCTCAAAGATGGATGCTTTGACGGTAAATCCAGGTGGACATCTTGAATGATACCTGAGACTGGACATGAAATGTTTGCAATTGAGACTATGCCTGCAATCCCAAATCATCATGAGGCCGTGCATCTTCTAAGAAAAACAGAAAAACACTGGGATCTGCCAGCATCTTCATGTAACCTTTGAGGAAGAAAACCTCCACCAAATAAAGTTTAAAAGATAGGGAAGGCAAAATAAAGTTATACTTGTTTTAAACTCAATTCTTATTTGTTCAAGAATCCATGCACAGGAAGGATAGGGTAAAGTAGAAAACCAACTCATGGATTAAGAGCCAGAGATTTAGGAAACACATTTTTAGAAGAGAAATGTGCAGAAACTCTCAAATCTGTATCTCCACCCAGACTTCTCTGAGGTAAAGCCTTGCATCTTTCATCCTAAATGCCCACAGGCATCTCTGAAGGACCAAGTTCAAAGGGGAATCTCTCTCTCTCTCTCTTTCACACACACACACACACACACACACACACACACACACACACACACACACACACCTCTCAAATCCCTCTCCCTCCAAGGCTCCATACTCAGGTTCTTACACTAGCTTTGTAGTCCTACTTTCAGTAATGACTACATTACTGAAAGTAGTCATTCAGTAAGAAATGATTCGGAAAATCCATAAAGATCACTGAGTGCTTTGCTGGGCACAAAACATAGTTAACATTATTACAAGCTGGTTATTGGAGGGAAGGAAGAGAAGGAGGGAAGGTGGAAGGGGTGAAGGAACAAGAAATTGAAGAGGATGCACGTTGCACACGCCATCACACACACAGGTGTGTGCCAGCCCACGCCCCTGTTCATGGCCAAAGAGCTTCAGGTTGACCAGGCATGAGGGCATGGGTTTAATCACAGCAGTTCGCTCTAAGAGAAGGCACTTCAGCACTGCAGGTGGAATCTGGTCTTCAACTTAGTAAGTGGACACCTGTGACAAGGAGTAGTGGGTGGGTATGTGATTGAGAAAGGTTTGGGCAGGACATGGCATCAGAAGACCTGTTTAACTTAACATCCTTGCATCACTTAACACCCTTGAGAATTTGAGTAAGCTTTTTAATCTCTTTAAGCTTCAGTTTTCTTCTCTGTAAAATGGGAATAATAATCATAACTCTGGTTACCTCACTGGAAAGTGTAGAAATAGATATGGTGGATATTGTGTCCAGATGCCCCTAGAGGACCAAGCCACTCATTCCCCGAGCTCCCAGGAGTGTTAACTGCTGACGTCCATCTTTGGGAATTTCCCTCAGCCTTTCCCAAGGTTGGTCCTGCTGGGGCCTACCTATTCCAAGAACTCGTTGATCTAGGCTCAAAATATTTCCAGAATCCAATTTCATCTCTCCACCTTCACTGCTTCCATTATAAGCCATGCCTCCATTACCTCTCCTCTAGATTTTTGCAATAATGTTGTAATTAATCTCCCTCATTCTGTGCTTGACCACTTACAACATGAGTGATTTCTTTAAAACATGACTTAAGTCTTATCCTCTATTACTTCCTCACTTCCTTCCATAAAAGCCAAAGGGCTTAAATGGCTACCAAGCCCTACCCTACATTCCACCACTGGCTCACTCTGCCCAGGGAACCTTCTGATCTCATGTCGAGATTTACCACTCCCTCTCTTGTTCATACTGCTCAAGCATGCCAGACACGCTCAGGATTAAGGCCTCTACAGTTTGATTCCCTCTGCCTGGAATGCTCTTCCCTGGTAGGACTTGCTCCCTCACTTTTGTTGTGCAAATGGCTCCTGATTGGTGAGGTCTTCTCTGGCCACCCTAATTAAAACTGTAACACCTTGTCCTTTTTTCCTGCTTTATTTTCCTCCTTAACACTTATTATCATTAACATGCTATTTTACTTACATATTTGCTTATCATCTGTCTCCTCCCACTGCAATACAAGCTCCATAACAGAAGGGATTTGTTTGCCTTTGTTCACTGCTCTATCCTCAGCACCTAATACAGTGCTGGGCACATAGTAAGCACTCAATAAATATTTACTAATGGAATGAATAAATTAATAAAAGGTGAGGAATTTCCCTAACAAACAGTAATTAACAATTTTTTTCTTTAAGTATTCAACAACATTCAGACACCCCTGATCTAAATGTATGTGAATACTTATACACAAATGTAAGATTTTGAACACATTACAGTTGTATTATACATCCAAGGGCATATAAAAAAATCTGCAGTCAGTGAGGCAATGACAGCAATGGATTCTGAGAACTGACATTGTCAATATCTAACTCCTACTTCATCTAATCTCTGCGACAGAGCCAAGAAATGACACATTTTAATTATCGCGATATCTTGCCTATGAGAAAGAAACTGGTTAGGAAAGTCTGTGAAAGTCTAAGCGCAGATGCTACCATCGTCGTATAGTCATTATTATTATTTTTTTCTTTCTCTACTATTTCCCAAAGCTCTAAGATTTAAGCGTCCAATCGTATCATTGTTTTCCATAATAGACACGATGTCTGGGTGCCTTTCCAAAAGACAAACAGCTGTTAATGGTGGAAACAAATCCTCTACTTTTTGCCATTTCCCTGGGTGGTCTGTCCTGGTGCCAGGTCCCACTTCTCAGGATGCAGATTAGACTCCTCACCCTGTTGACAAAAGGCTTTGCTGGATCCCTTAACAGAGTTATCTCCAGCTTTTGCTATTAGCCAACAATTTGTTGTGCTGTATTTGCCAACGATTCCTTTGCCTTACCAAATTACTGGAGTTCAAATAGTTGGCAATGGTTTGGAGGGAATGGGTCTCCCAGCAACCCCTGACAGGAAAACAAATATGAACCAGAATCTCTTTGGTCTCGGTGGCACTCAGTCTCTCCTGCTTTGCCAAATCTCTGCTAACCAGTCATTCTTTCAAAAGGAAGAGGGAGGATGAGACACAGAAAGAGTCACCCTCACGACTTGCCAGGCATTCTAAGAGATGTGACTGAACCATCACAAGCCCTGTTAAAGCTTTTTATATAAACTCCTGACATCCGTGTCCCCCTTGGCATGTGGGACAGCTCGGATGCAGACACTGTGGATGGAAGCCACCCACGGATTGTCCGCACAGATCATCGCTCACTCTATGAGCCCTTCGTTGTTGTAGGTCACTAGGGAAAGAGGCTCAATGATTTGAATGAGAAACGTCACGTGTGAGCATTTGTGGCACAGAATGCTAGGGAAAAAGCAAAAGCTTCCAGTGCTAAGACAGAAGAATGGAAGAAGTCAAGGCAATGGAAAAACATATTCAGTTGCCCCCAAAACAGGTACAGAACTTCAGTGTAGTAATGTTGTAGTCTTGGGAAACCATTTAGAGACTTCTTATTAGAATAGTAAAGGATGTGTATTAAAGACCGGCCTCAGAAATCAACGTTGGGGTCCCTCTGTACGATTTCAGAAACATCACAAAGAATCTGGTCATTCTAACCTTGGCAGATCTTCAATGGGAAAGCAACCCTATCTTCTCTTTAGCCTCTGGACAGGCAGGTTACTTGGGTATTATTTCTGTTTTGACTGACAAGTGTATACTCTGTCTAGATAAGCAAAGAAGCATCTCTTGCAATGATGCCCCAAAGGAACAGCTGTCTGGAAAGACGCATCAATTCCCAGATAGTTCAAGAGCCAATCCAAATACCAGTAAGCAAGGTAAACATTAACTGATGAGACAAACACTTAAAAGCAGAGACTTCCTCTAGGAGTCCACACTCCACTAAAGATAGACAATGTGACACATATTTCTCCTTATTTATTAAGTGATTATTCAACCAAGAATTATCATCTTTAAGGAATTATCTTGGTTTCTGTTATTTGTGCCTGTCATATTGCTTTCAATATTAGGAAAAGAAACAATCACTTTACTTTCCCATTCTCTTAAACTCTCTAGGATAGCATTCCATGCCTCTGATGATTTTGTTCCACATGCTTTCACATTCCATCTACTGCCACCCCCCGTCACCCATACATTCTATCTAGTAAAGTCTGAGTGCCCCTTTCCTTAGACCTGCATAAACATTTACTTATTATTCCCTTCCTTTTGTCTGGAATTTGCTTTCCCACAACCTCACTGGATCAAACCATAATCATTGTTCAAATCCCAACCCAACTGACATCTTCTTTGGGGAAATCCTCCCAAAGGTCTTCTAAAGCAGAATTTATTCCTGAAAACGTGTTCCTCTAGCATATTGTAAGAGCCTTACTGCAGCATTTGCCACACTAAGTAAGTATCCTCTGTTCATGGGCCTCGCTCTTTATTCTACTATGAAGTTTTTCGGTGGGCCAGTTGGTATCTTACTCATATATCCTACGCTCCCTCATTAATTGTTTTATGAAAGACTGTTTGAAAGAAAAAAGTCAGAGTCTTTCTCTTTGCTCTCTCACTTTTTTAAATCCTTTGTTTTATAGAAGAGAAAATGATAGTCCAGAGAGTTTCAGAATTTTGCCCTACACAACACTATCAAAGCTGAAAATATAGAATTAAACCAAAAGATCCTTATTAGATCAATAAATATGTTTAATGTTAGGGCAAATATAGGATTTTTTACCACTGGCAAAAATCAGGTACATAGTAGGAAAGGACCACAGGTGATACAAAGAATAAAAGAAAGTAATAGAGTTTATTAACATTTTGAAACTTAAGGTTAAAACTCCAATGAAAGCACCTACATGTTTTGAGAAACATATCAGTCTCTGGCAAAAAGGAGTATTTCTTCAGGATCTGATGTCTTTTTTCCTCAAAATCTCAACATACATCCCAATACACAGACATTACCAAACTCAAGTGTCGACCAAGGCTTGAGTGGTACTTATACCTTCAGACAAAGGTCACTGATTCTTTCTTCAGGAGCTGGGAGCGTCATCTCAATGGTGTTTCCTGGTAATGGGAGGCAGAGGCGGGGATTTTGACTCTCCTTTATTTCTGCATTATAGTCCTTTAAGTCCATGCAAGTACAACATGTAATCTTTAGCAAGTGGGACTCTTCATTCATGAAAAAAGAAGTTTTCTGATGTTAATAGTTTAGGTAATTTAATGCGTGTGAAGATTCTGATAACACTATCCTTATGTCTCTCACTGAAATAGCAGAATCAAGGACCAGGGCAAGAGGATTATCATCCCTTGGTCTCCAAACCCTCCAGCTCCCAGGGCCCCAGACATTGCAGGAACTGGTGGGTAAAGAGTTTTAACTGAGACCAGAAAGCATCCCCTTGTCAGTGATTTTCTGGAAGCTACTAGAAGTGAGGAAGTATAATTTCATCATTATCACATCAACATGCCCAATGATGTGTTTATAACGCACAGGAGCGTTCCTAAAGCATTTGGCCATAATTGCTGGGTCAATTCACAGAGCAGTCAAAATTCTCCAAGAGTGCTATAGAACAAGATGCTAATGGCATGTATCATGGCAGAATGTCAAAGTGCTGATAGGTTAAGATACAGGAGCTATCAGCAAGGGTGGTGGCAAAAGGAAATACGGAACTTTGCCTCTGTAGGAAGAGAAAGGCTTAGTTTAGCTAAAATGGCATTTTATTCCATAATCATCATTATCATCATCCTCCTCCTCCTCCTCATCATCATTCTATCACTAAGTAATCATTATCAGGATCCATAGGGTTAGGGCTACTTCACACACACACACAAACACACAAATGGATTTAAACAATCTCAGACTTCGCTCTACTCAGCTCCTATTTTGTTTTAAATAGGTAAATTTAAAAGTAATACACACACACACACACACATATATATTAAAAGTAACTGAATATATATATATACATATATATGTATATACATATACATATATATGTATATATACATATACATACATATATATATATATGTGTGTGTATATATATATATATATATATATGTGTGTGTGTGTGTGTGTGTTCAGGAATTAGAGATTACACCATGAGTAATAATGGTACACAAAGGTAAAATGATTTGTGTATACAGGTATGAAGGGAATCCTGAAAGAGTAAGTCTTCACTATGTAAAAAGTTGTAGGACCATCAGCTTACTTTCACCTGAGATTTACATACTTTGGTTTCCACTCTTTGCATTCTACATCCTTTATCTGAGTGTTTCAGCCATTTCTATGACTTTTATATGTTGATGATATCTTAACATCTAAGGTCTAGTCTCATAATTCTAACTCCTTTTGGAACTGGATGTTGATGGTCCTCGGACAACTCAAATTCAACACGTCCTTAAGCAGATGACTATAGTGAATCAAAGATTGATAGTTTTCATTCTTAGGAGATGGATTATGTGATTGTGTTCAATGACCAAAAATTTTGAGCAGTGTTTCTCAAACTTTCACTACTAATGGGCTAACTACTTCATTGGCACACATGGAAAATAATTTTTATATGTATTTTAGGGACTCATCACAATTTTAAACAATTGAAAATAAGACATTGCAAATAAATATTAACAATATTTTATATCAGAAAGAAGAATATTATTTCCAATCACAGCAGGTTATTAAAAAGAAAATTTTTGTCTCTTTCAACAAAGGCAGCAAGACAATAGGCGCCAGTATTCTCCCACTCTGAAATGACGTGCTAAACTATTAATAAAGGCATTTACTAAGGTAAAAAAAAAAATCTAAGATTGTACTTGTGTGGATTTAAAGGATTATAATCATTAAATGGAGAAATGGGAAATGGAGAAATATTCCACCTACCATACCTCAAAGATAAAGAGAAGAATTCAAGGAGATAACTGTTACTTAGAATCTGTGGGAGGAAGTAAGCATGTGTCTGACTCACAACAGAAAAATATAGAGGGAAAGAGACAAAAAAAAAAAAACCCACAAAGTTAATTTTTGTGCAAGAAGATCATGTGACCAAAAATTAAGAGGAGTTAAGGGGAGAAACAAGTCATGGTTAGATGATCAGAAATTGGAGTTATCAGACATGGGTTTTAGAATATCAGTGATTGTTATTCAAGTAAACAGATGGCAAAATGGTTTCACCAGATAACATAGTATATAAAAAGAATCAAATGGAAATTATGGATATAAAAAATAAAATATCCTAAATCAAAAATTTGATGGATGACTTAAATGATAGATGAAACATACTACAAGGAAGAATTAGTGAAATAAAAATGCATCAATAGAAAATATCCCTACTGAAATCACAAAGAGAAATAAGAAATCACAGTGCAGAAAAGATCATAAAAGACCACAGAAATATATGAGACACTGTAAATATACATATGTGTATATTCACATACATATACACACACGACAAGTATTAATTTCAGAAGGGGGAGAATAATGGGTCACATGCAATAAGTTAAAACAGACCAGCTGTGGATTTTGCAAAACTGACAAATGACAGAAAATAATAGAGACATAAAGATTCTAGAGGGTGTACCACTGTCAAGTAGTATAAACGCAAAGGAAAGCATACCTAGGTACATCTTAGAAAAGTCCGTGAGACAGGGTTCATTACTTTCAAAGAGCAATAGGAAGACGAATGGCTGACATTTCATCCGAAACTATACATTTTCCAGAACACAATGAAAACACATTTTGACGTTTTTTAAATACTGAAAGAAAAATACTGTCAGGATTTCTGGTCAGTGTGGTGGAGTAGGTAAACACTTTGCTAAACTCCTCTCAGGGCTATATTAATTACAACTAAACTACAGAACAACCATCATTGAGAATCACCTGAGGTCTAGCTGAACCAATGCCCTACAACTACAGACATACGGAAAAAGCCACCTCGAGACTGGTAAAAGGGTCAGAGACACAGAATGGGCTGGCCCTACACCTGTGTATGACCATATAAAATCAGGAGGAATATCTCAGCAGCAGATGTTCCCCCAGAGGAGCTAGGGGTCCCAGCCCCACAACAGGCTCCTCAGCCCAGGGTTCCAGTGCCAGAAAGAGAAGTCCCCATAACTTCTGGCTGTGGAAACCAGCAGAGATTGTGGCTGAGTGAAACAGAGGGCAGCTACAACCTAGATGCTCTTCTTAAAGGGCCCACACATGGACTTACTTGTTAATAGATTCACTTGTTCTGAGGTCCAGCACTGGAGCAGCAGCTTGAAAGGTGCCAGGGACATATGGGAAGGAACTGGATTGTGTAGCTTCAGGGTGAGGGCTGGAGGGGCAGTTTTCTCCTGGAGGGAGAAGCTGTTGGAAGCCATTGTATCTTTGTTGAGCCCTCCTTCTTCTCTGCATTCAGTCACAGGCAAATGCCATATCTGAATCTTCATGAAACTGGATATCACCTTTCATCTGTCCCACCCTAGTAATTACCTGAAATCTCACACCCACCCAACTTTTAGTGGGTTTTCCCTGTAAACAACTGTATTAGCTCATGCCATGGACTTTCCTAAAATCTCTCAAAGGTTCATAAAAACCAAACAAAACCCAAGCACCTGGCTTTGGCATATTCATACCTCTGGCTGACCATCCCCAAGCCTGGCACTAGAGACAGCCAGCTTCTGTTCAAGGCTTGACCTATGGAAGCATCTCCAAGTCCAGTGCAGGTAATAGCCATCGGGGGATTGCTTTGTGGCTCATACCAGGTGGCCCTGGGAAGGGCAGAAGCCATGGCTAAACTTGGCCTGCAGTGAATCCCTGCACAGGAGGTCCCAGAGCTAGCATCCCTGGTGGCAGCTTTGAACCAAGCCAGAGCATCACCCAGCCACCTCCAAAGATGACACCCCCAAAAGCCAGACTGGGCAGGCACCAGAGCCCTGCTAAAGTGAATCTTGCTCTATAGGGCCAGCTCTTGGACAGCAGTTCTTCCACTGCAGTCACAGCCAGTCCTCACAACCAATCAGCCTAAGGGTCAATCCCTCCTACTGACATGGCAACAGCAATCAAAGCTCAACTACAACAAGAAGACACACACAACCCACACAAGGGACACACCTAGAGCAGAAGGCTATGGTGCCCAGGAAGACTGCAACACCGGGCCCCACAGGACAAAGACTGGGAGGCATAGCAGTCCTACCTATACATAGAAACAAACACAGGGAGGCAGCCAAAGTGGGAAGATGAATAAACATATCTGAAATAAAAGAACAGAACAAAGTTCTAGAAAAGTAACTAACAAAATGAAGACAAGCAGTCTACCAGATGCAGAGTTCAAAATGCTAATTATAAGGATCCTCACTGATCTCAGGGAAAACTTCAACAAAAAGATAGTAAACATAAAAATTGAGATAGAAAACATTAAAAAGTACCAGTCCAAAATAAATAATATAATAACTGAAATGAAGAATACATTAGAGGGTATCAACAGTAGATTAGACAAAGCAGAGGCTCAAATCAGAGATTTAGAAGACAAGGTAGCAGAAAACACCCAATCAGAATAGCAAAAAGAAAAACAAAATCCAGAAAAATGAGGATTGTTTAAAGGGCTTCCAGGACAACATAAAACATGCAAACATTTGCATCATAGGGGTACTAGCAGGAGAAAAGAGAGAAAAAGAAATTGAAAACCTATTTGAAGAAATAATGACAGAAAACTTCTCTAACCTGGTGAAGCAAATAGAAATACAAGCCCAGGAAGCACAAAGAGTCCCAAACAAAATGAACCCAAAAAAGCCCACACCAAAACACATCATAATTAAAATGCTAAAGGTTAAAGAAAGACAAAGAGAGAATCGTAAAAACAGCAAGAGAAAAGCAGCTAGTTACCTACAGGGGAGCTCCCGTAAGACTAGCAGATTTCTCAACAGAAACTTTGGAGGCCAGAATGCATTAACAGGAAATATTTAAAGTGATGAAAAGCAAGGACCTACTACCAAGATTACCCAGAAAAGCTATCATTTAGAATCAAAGGACAGATAAAGAACTTCCCAGATAACAAAAAGCTAAAGGAGTTCATCACTACCAAACCAATATTACAAGGAATCGTAGAGGAATTTCAAGAAGGAGAAGAAGAAGAAAGAAGGAGAAGGAGAAGAAGGGTGAATAACAGTAATGCCTATATATCTATCAATAATTACTATAAATATAAATGCCCCAATCAAAAGATAGGTTTGCTGAGTGGATAAGAAACAAGACTCTTACATATGCTGCCTACAAGAGACACACTTCAAACCAAAAGGCACACACAGACTGAAAGTAAAGGAATGGAAAAAAGATATTTCGTGAAAATGTAAACAAACAAACAAAAGAGATGAGGTAGCAATACTTATACCAGACAAAGTGGACTTTAAAATAAAGGTTATAACAAGATACAAAGAAAGACCTAGTAAACCTACTTCTGAGTTCTTATCTGAAGAAACCCAAAACACTACTTCAAGGGGATGAGTGCATCCATACGTTTATTGCAAGATTGTTTACAATCACCAAGATGTGGAGGCAGCCTGGGTATCAGTTGACGGATGAATAGAAAAGAGGAGGTGATACATATTTACAATGGAATATTGATTGGCCATGGATGGGAATGATTTCTTGCTATCTATGGTGGCATGGGTGGACCTGGAAGGTATGGTACTGAGTGATGAATGTCAGACAGAGAAAGACAGATGTAATATGATTTTGCTTATATGTGCAATCTAAAAACAAACAAACAAATAAATAAATAAAACAGAAACAAACTCATAGATACAGTGAACATTTTGATGGTTGCTAGATGGGAGGGGGGTTCAGGGTGTGTGAAAAAAGGAAGGGATTAAGAAGTAAAAATTGGTTGTTACAGAGTAATCTTAACTCCTCAGGTATAGCATAAAGAATATACTCAATAATATTGTAATAACTATGTATGGTGTCAGATGGATACTAGATTTATTGGGGTGATAGATGGGAGGAGGGTTGGTGGACAGTGTGAAAAGGTGAAGGGATTTAGAAGTACAAATTGGTAGTTACAAAATAATCATGGGGATGTAAATAAAGCATAGGGAATATTATCAATAATATGGTCATAACAATGCACAGTGCCAGGTGAGTACTAGACTAGTCAGGGGGAACAGTTCTTATATAAATGTCTAACCACTATACTATACACTTATAATTAATATAAAATGAGACTGAATGTCAAAATAAATAAATAAAATGTGAATAAAAATAAAGTGTCTAAACCAAAAGAAAGAAAGAAAGAAAGAAAGAAAGAAAGAAAGAAAGAAAGAAAGAAAGAAAGAAAGAAAGAAAGAAAGAAAGAAATGCTGCCAACCTAGAATCCCATAGCTAGAGAAATTAGACTTCAATAATGAAAGTGAATAAAAAAAGAATATTGTTTCTATTTTATGCCATAGATAAGAATGGATTATAAATGGATTGCAAACATAAATGGAAAGAGAGAGAGAGAGAGAGAGAGAGAGAGAGAGAGAGAGAGAGAGAGAAAGAAAGAAAGAGAGAAACGGAGGGAGAGGAATGACAAAAGGAAGGAAGGAAGGAAGGAAAAGGATGGAGAGAGGGAGGGAGGAAGTTAACTTCTAGAAATAAATTTAAAAGATCTTCATAACATTAGGGTGAGCATATTTTCCTACATAGGAGATAGAAGTTACATACTATAAAGGACAAGACTGAAAGATTAGAGTTCATAAAATTGGGAACATTTGTTCATCAAAAAACACCATTAAAACAGTGAAAAGACAAGCCCCAGACAAGGAGAAGATACTTGCAGTCCATATGTGTGACAAAGGATTCATATCTAAAACCTATAAATAACTCCTACAAAATAGTGTGAAAAAAACCAAGAGCTCGATTTTTAAGTAATGGTCAGAAGACATATTCAAATATTTCACAAAGGATGATACCCAATGGTCAGTAAGCATTTGAAAAGGTACTCAACATTACTAGTTATCAGGGAAATTGTAATTAAAAGAATAATAATATATGAGGACAAAAATGGCAAATAAAAAATAGAAAAGGAAAGAAAAAGATTTTTAAAAAGTTCTGCAAGAATAAAAAACACCTGGGATCATCACTGGTGCATTTAAACGGGTACAATGAATTTTGAAAACTGTTGGGCAGGATCTTCTAAGGCTCAATACATACATACTCAGAAATTCCACCTTTAGGTATAAACTCAACAGAAATTCATACCAATAGACATGTAAGGAATAATTGTAGCAGCATTATTTGTAATAGCCAAAAAATACAAACGTCCAAATGTCCAGCACTTTGTTCATTCTGTTATAGCAGACAGTTGCTTATGCACGTTCCCATCCTACTCCATTCCCATCCTGATTAAACAGTGATCTCCAGTTAGTCACAGACTCTATACTGAAGAAATCTAGGATGGATTCATGAAAAGAGATCTAAGTTGCCTCAATGAAATGCACTTATTATTTTGACTCTCAAGGTCAAAATGAAAAGCTTCTTGAAATACATCATCTCCTTGACCAGCTATCAGTCTCTATGGTAATCTACCTGTGGGAACATTCTGGTGAGATTGGAAGAGAGACAAGGATTCTACTTTGCTAAAGAATTGATAGGTATCCATGAACAGTTTATCCAGGAAATAGCTTTCCAATTTTAATTACACAATAGACTGCAGACATATTTTCCAAGCATGAGTTGGAAATGCTTTGTCAATTACTCAGTTCATTAATAACAGTCAAAAATTAATAAATATAGAAAAATTGCCATTGTAATATGTAAAGAAGTGGAGTTTTTTTCTTTTTATTCTATTTACACCATAGCACACCCAATAGTTTCTTGGAAATAAGGTTTAATGCATAGCTTCATTATTAAGCATTGACATGATCTAAATGTCCTAGTTTTTAAATACTACTGACTAACCTTCAAATACAAGCTTCTATCCCCCTTCTACCTTTGCTCAACACCTACTAGATGCAGAGCCTACAGAGAGGTGGCTTGCACACCTCCTCTCTCCCTATGTACACAAGGCCACTTGGAAGCATAGAAAGAGACCCAGATCACAAGGAGTTGTAAAGCCCAGAGTGGCTGAACTTGGCATTCAGACAAGTGCCTCATATGTCCCCTGCAATTCTCAAAAGCATTTTCCAAAGTGCCTGTGAATGATTACTCAGGAGGTGGTGCCTGATTCTCCTCAACCAGGAGATGTAAGTAGAGGAAGTCGTTTGTCAGTCTTCAAGGGGCGGGACCTTAAACAGAGACTGAGGGTAAAATTCCAATGGAAGGTTAACTCAAAGGGCAGGCACAGGAACATGAAAGACCTGGTGTAATCACAATGAGTTTCACCTCACTCAAACCCTCATTCATTATTGCCAAGTGTGCAAGTTTGGGCCGGGAAATGGAACTTCAGGAATTCTTATCTGTGAAAAGGGGACTAAAATGCTCGCCCTGAGAGGTTTCGGTGGAAATTAAATGAGATAACTCATTGGAAGTACTTAGCCTGGTAGGTCCTTGTACAGAGTAACCACTGAATGACTATTAGGCTTATTATTTTTATTGTTATTGTTATTATCACAATAAGGATCATTATTATTATTCTATTATCTCAGACACCTAAAGGTAATTTCCATATTAAAGCACAGCAGCATTATTTGATATCATTTGGGAAATACTCTTCCTCTTATTCCGCAGCTTTTTGTACTCACTTAATAGCCCACTGTGAATTTGTTTTGTCCCCCTTATTACAATATCCACTGGATCAGAAATGTTTTTAATGAATAACAATTAACAACAATTAACATGTACCAAGTGCAAATAGTGAGCCAGGCAGGCATCTAAGGGCTTTATACACATTAGCTCACAACCAGCTCACGGTGCAGGTACTTTCGTTATCTCCACATGATAAATTCACTAAAAGAATTCCACCGTATTTCTCTGATCTACCGCCCTGACCAAGGTTTGCTGTTTGGCCCTCAGGGAAGACAATCCCATTGTTATCGCTGTGATGGCAGTATGCATAAGGCACATAGGTGGCATGAAGGAGAGGGTGCCCAACCGTGACTCTGGAGGCCAGCAAAGGTGTCACACGGAAGAAAAGCCTGAACCAAGTCTTAAACGATGAGTTAAGTCTCACCAAACAGAGTAAAATCGGAAAAGGCCGGAACAGTGTAGACCTTCTGTGGAATAGAAACACTGCAGGGGCTGGAACTGAGGGAGTGACAGTGGTAGAGAGGCAGCTGGGGCCACACTGTGAAAGACCTGCACACCAAATGACAGTGCTTGCACTTGCTGTTGTAGGGATCGTGGCAATAGGAGCACTGAAAGGATCTGAGCTGGGGTTTCACAGGATCCTTTCCCCTACATTTCCTCTTATAAAGACCTCTCTCGGAGGCAGCAAAAAGGTTGGTGATACTAGACACCAAGAAATACTGAATACAGAACATACGAAATATAGATTACATAAAGGATAAGATGGATCTGCAGGAAATCTGTGGAGCCAGAAAAGAAGGCAGATTCCAGAAGGAGGAGGTAGAATGGTCAAGGAATAGTGGCTGATGGGACGTGGCTGGTGAACAGGACGGAAGAGGCCAGCAGGATGCCCATTCTCAATAACCAAATGGACGGTGATGACAGCAAACAAAACAAGAACACAGGACAGGAAATAGGGCTTTGTTTTTATTTCTGGTTAATGAGGGAGATAATGACTTTAGTCTTAGGCGTGTTGAGAGAAGAGGGACAAGAATTTGCAAAATTCCTAATTACCAGGTTGACAAATATTTAAAGATTAAAAAAAATGGTGGAGGGGCTCCCAATGGAACTATAGGAGAGTCTCCTAGTGGTTGGCACCTTGCCTTGGGTCAAACAGCCTTGTGTTTGAGTCTTGATGCTTCCACCTACAAGCCACATGGGGCTGTGTAGAGTTGTGGATCAAGTGCTAAATGCCTACACATTTTTGAGTACAAAATTCTGCTTCTGGAAATTATCAAAGGGAAATAATTAGGAGGCCTCAGGATGTGTGAACAAAGCAGTTCCCTGTAGCATCATTTAGAATAGCAGAAAATAGAATTAACTTCTATTCAAAAATAAGAGCTAGAAGTCACGTGGAATACGGTAGTCCCCCCTTATCTGCGGTTTCACTTTCCATGGTCTCAGTTATCCGCGATCAACCACAGTTTGCAAATATTAAATGGAAAATTCCAGAAATAAACAATTCATACATTTTAAATTGTGCACCATTCTGAATAGTGTGATGAGCTCACTCACTCTCTGGCTCCATCCCACTCAGATATGAATCATCCTTTCATCCAGCCGTCTCCAAGCCATATAAACTCCCCGACCATTAGTCACTTAGTGGCCTTCTGTATTATCAGATCAACTGTCACGGTATCTCAGTGCTTGTGTTCAAGTCACCCTTGTTTTATGATTAAGGACTGAAAAATTTTTCAAAAAACGAGAGTGGAACATACACCCACATATTTATAAATACACTCATGACCTCCCACACACATATAATCCAAGCATACCATAAAAAAAACAAGAACAAATGTACAAGGTTCACCCCATAATTTAAAATGGACTCATGCAGCCTAGACTTGCTGGGCCAGCTCAACAGCATTGCAATAACTAGCTTCTCAGAGGGCTAGTGAAACACAGCATTGGAAAGCAATACTTGGGAATCTGCGTTTTTAAAACCAAATACTAAAAATAGAATCTTTTCATACATTTTTCCCTTCTCTCTACCTTTTAATAACAACTTTAGGGTCAGTTATCTTTGGCTTCTAGTTTAAATATCTAAGTTGTTATAAAATGATGTCAGAGCTGTGAATCAATACATGAGCCAGTCAACTAACCATTTGAGGGTGGGGGCATTGAGTTTCATTTGTTAGCAGGAAGAAAATCTCACCATGATCATTTTCTTTAAATATCTTTCCTATACTTTGAGGAAAATTAGCTTTTCTATCCTAATTGTGCTTTATTTGCATGCCCTCATATTGCTTGTTTAACAGTATTTTTAAAAACATATTTTTAAAAATTTTCAAATCATAGTTCCATACACAAAAGGTCTTGTCATTTTCTATACTAAAAGGTAAAATTAAGTAGGTTGCTGAAAGATGTTGGTCCACAAAACACAAAGTACTAAGAAGTCAATGGTGAGAAGTAAAACAATCATAAAGCAATATCAATTAATGTCAAATACACATGCGAGAGCACACACGTGCATATGCTCATACACACACAAATGTTAATAGAGTGGTAAATGCTACTACCTGACATTCTTTAAAAAAAAAAGAAACTTACCCTGGGATACTTAACACTCTATAAATTTTTTTCACAAAGTCATTTTGCATTGGCTTCTCATTCTTTTTTATTTCTTTCTTTGAGGTCTTAGTTATATACAGACGAATATTATTTGAGTGTAGTGATTTTGAATAATACACATTTTCCTTGTATTTTTCCTCTCTCAACTCCTTTGTGACTCTCATAGTTTGTGTGTCTCTTCTATTGTAATGAGATGAATGCCTAATTGTTCTCCCATAAGAGAAATGACATGTCAATGAGAATATGCTAAATATGAAAGTATTTATGAAAAAAAAAACAAAAAACGTTCTTTCTATGGAATATGAAGAGTCAGAAGAGCAGTCTGTGTTAGGTACAGGGGGGAAAATCTGGTTCTAGTTTCAGGAGAGAAGAATTTGCTTTTCAATTCCTTAAAAACTATCAGAAGCCATTCTTCACGGCCTTGGGAAGGCCGACCAACAAGGCCCCAGTTGAAAATCACTCCTTGGGCAGAATTTCTGATACACGATGACAATGGAGCAGTCTGCTCACCTAATAGCATGACATTTGAGAAAGAATTGGCTGCCAAGTGTGAATCTGAGAAAGCCCATCCTAATTTGAGGACAGGTTTTGTTAATAAACCAGGAGATAAAGGTTTATCTTCCCCTTCCCAAATAAAACAAAACAAAACAAGAACTCGAAAAAACAACAACAAAAAACTGCAATGGCAATAAAATGCCTTTGATTAAACTCCGCTTGCATCAAAGCATTGCCCACAGCACCCCGTATCTTTTATGCTGGCGGGTGGCTACGCTTCACATCGTCAAGATCTTAAGCAACATACATTTAACAGCATGACACATTAAAGGGAGAACAAATTTCTTTTCTTCACAGCAGATGGGAATAAGAAACGTGAGTGTTGTGCACAATGAAACAATATCTATAAATCTAGTGTTTTATCATCCCATTTCAGACTATAAAATTAGAAGATTCATCAGTTACACCTCCACTCATGAAATATACCTGCTGAGGTATGGGGTCCCTGTGGGAAGATGGATACAGATAACACATTCAGAGGAGTGAAGTCATACATCAGTGAGCATCATGGGACAGTAGGCGCTGTGACCCTCAGATTCCACTGCATTTGCCTCCTGCTGTAGGACTACAGGAACATGCCAGGAAACAGAGAACGATTCGGAATTTGCTTGTTACCGACACGGTCACTCATGGGGGGTATGGAGATCCGATTTCATAGTTTCTCTACATACAAAGATATTCCCAAATGACATTAAGGTAATATTGAAAATTGACTACAAATAATTTTCCTGTTATCAGGATGCCATTTTTCTTTGGGGAAACAATAAGCAGCCTTTCAACCTATTTCTTCTCTCACTTCTTTTACCTAGTTTCTAATTCTAACCCACTTCCACACTCTTTGTCCTCATGACTGTAAGGATGACACGTGATATTTGTAAGGTGTTGAAAGATTTTAGAGAACTTCCACCTTCATTATCTCATGTGATCCTGGAGCAAGCAACCCAGGGAGGTTGAAGTAGAAATGGCTTAATGATTTAACCAAGACATGGGATGAAAACTCAGATATTCTGAATATGTTTCAGTGTTGTGTTCTCTCTCAACATGCTATGCTTATTAGTATGCTTATTAATATTTCCCAATGTTCCAGTAAAACATATTAGTGAACTAGATAAAACATGTTTCAGAGATTCTTTGTTTTCTGTATTCCTTTTTCTTTTTCTGTTTGACAGAATACCTGTAGAACCCAAGGAAAATAGCATAGAGTTTGTGGCCCCTCATTATCTCTATTTGAATCATATTAGATGGGCATTATGGCTCTCAAGCCTGGAAATGTTACCCTGACATAACTGGTTGGGGAACATATGTTAATTATTCACTGTATAGAATAAACTACATTAGAACTGAGGAGCTTTTAAAAAAAATAAGCATTTATCATATTTGACAGTTTCTCTGGGTCAGGAATTTGGAAGCAACTTAGCTGGGCAGATTGACCTGGAGGAGTCTTTCATGAAATTGCAATCTGATATTCGCCAGAGAGGCAATTATCTGAAGATGAGAGCATCAGCTACCAAGATGGCCAACTCACATGCCTGGCATGTTGGTGCTGGTTGTTGGTAGGAGGCCTCAATTCCTCTCCACATGAGCCTCTTTCAGGGCTGCTTGAGTGTCCTCATAACCAGACCAAGTAACCCAGAAGAGCAGGCAGAAGCCACAGTGCCACTCATGACCCAGCCTCCAAAGCCATAAGCCATATACTCCATGTGTTCTATCTATCACACCAGCCAGCCTGGATTCAACATGTGGTAAAACTACATGTGTGGGGGACCACTGGGTCCATCTTGGAGGCTGGCATGATTACTGTGGACATCTCGAGTGAGCCACTGAATATTCCATCTAGCCCCAAAACAAGAATGCCCTGGGGAGTACACTTCCTGGCACAGGGTTGGTGTAGAGTTGCTCAATGTCTCCTCTATCTACAAGCCTCTCTCCTAATGGTATTGGGTTGCCCAGAGGGAGGGGAGCGTTCATAGTCTTGCCGCTCTGGAACACAGAGGTTCTTAGAGCTCCAAAGCCTTTGGTAGAATGGCCCTTGTCCACCTGATCACAGCTTAGCTTGACAACATACACCGCTGCAGCCCCTGACATGTGTGATTCATACTCTATCCTCTCTCTGCTTGAACTCTAGTAGCCACACCTCCGCACTCCCACCCCCTCTGCCCTTGCTAGCTGGGAAGCACATTGAGCCCCTGCTGTATTAGCCCTGAAACCTCCTGGACCAGAGGGTCCCCACAGCCCATGCAGCCTGCTGGAGTATCAAACAGAAAACTGTCATCCTCAGCACTTCCCTCCACTTACCTACCACACCTGTACGTCTCAGGCACATGTCCAGCTGGATCTCTACTCTCCTTTCCACTATCGATCTGCAGTAGGGAATTGTGGTTTCTCCATCTCTCACTCACATGACGCTTCCCTTACATAAAACTCTCAGATTTCTTCCCCAAGCCTGGCTTTCAAGCCTGTTATGTCACTAACAGGGTGACGAGTCATCTTCCTCTTATCCTGGGACAATAAAAGAAGGCTTTAAAGGGAACAAGGATTGGAGAGGAACATTTAAAGAGCCTGATAATTTGTCTTTTTTAAAAATAGACTGTTTAAGCAAGTTTGAGTTCTATGACATAAACTCAGAGTCCTAACTAATAGCATCAGGTAATAATACCGTGTTTCCCCAAAAATAAGACATAGTTGGACCATCAGCTCTAATGCATCTTTCGGAGCAAAAATTAATATAAGACCCTGTCTGATATTATATTATATTATATTATATTATGTAAGACCCGGTCTTATATTAAAATAAGACCAGGTCTTATATTAATTTTTGCTCCGAAAGACACATTAGAGCTGATGGTCTGGCTAGGTCTTATTTTCAGGGAAACATGGTAGTAAAACAGCCAAGTGACATTCATTCAATTGCTTAGTCAATTAATCAACAATCTACTAAGTATTTATTGAATCCAGGAACCTGAGTACAATTCATCTCCCCTCATCGAGTTACTCATCATCTAGAAAAAGAAAGATACTTGTAAAAAACAAACAAAAAAACACCAAAAGCCCAAAGAATTCATTATGTTCCCCAAGAGCAGGATGATCAAAAGGTACCCCATAGATAAGCAAGTGACTAATTCTGCCCGGAAGGAGTGAGGGCCCTTTCACAGTATTGAGAAAAGATGGCTCAGCTCTGTAGCCAGCAAAGCCATTCCCTCTCCAGGCTGCTGATTCAATTTATTAAATTTAAATCTATGAGCAATGTGCTTCAGAAGCCTGAATCCTGAGTGGGACAGGGATCATAAAGATTAGAGCATGCCTTGTGTTAGGACTGTACAGGCGTACTAATGCACAGCACAGTTCTACCCATGATTTTTGTATTTGTTTACTTCAATATAAAATGAAAGTGAAATGATATTAGAATGCATTGGCAAGCACTCAGGGACACAGGTGCCCCCACACACTGCTGGGGGACTCTGCTGTGGTTCCCGTAGAAGTTCCAGTAGCCCCTGGGCCTCCCCTTGTCTGACATTCAACACTGCTGTTTACATAGTTACCAGATGTTTCTATGAGGACATGGTTTGTGCCACCTTAATCACTATTTATATCCCCACATCATAGCACAATCCTGGCCATAGACCAAGTGCTCAGTAAGTGAATGGATGATGAATGAACTCCACTTTTTAGGATGGTTATTTGGCTATATGTATCAGAAGTTCTTAATTCTCTTTAGGGATTTGTCCTAAGGAAGCAATAGTGGACGGAAATATTCAGAACATGGTGGTTTATCCTAAGGGAATGTCAGAAATAATTGAAATGTCCATCAATAGAGTCTTCTTTAAAAAAATGATCGTACCATCTTAGAAAGGGCTATTATGCAACCATTAAAAAAATGACAATATTTATAATAAAATTATCACATTTTGGTAAATCTGTGTTTGCTGTTATGTGTATATCAAATAAAAGAGATCAGAAGAATGGGCACTCATATGTTAATTGTGGTTATCTTCAGGTGGAAAATTTTTAATTCACTCTTATTATCTTATTTTTGTTTATCTTTATTTCCTCAATGTTCTAAACTGACATATATTTCTTTTGTTGTGAAAGTAAAACAACAATGACAAAAAATAGATTAACAATCTTTCAGCATGTGTTCCAGAAAGCTAGTTAACTGAACTGTAACTCAGCAATGTGTCCTCATTTTCAGCAAGCCACGCCCCTCTCCCCCCATCCCTAGTTTCCTGTGGGAAATTATACCCAAGTGCCTATCCAAGGTACTGACATGATGACAAGATTTATACATCATCTACTCTCCTTCCATTCTGCTCACCAGAAGATGTGTTGGCAGCAGCGTATTGGGCAAAGTTCAAGGAAATCTTCAAAAAAGTATTCCTTTATTGATGCCAGTCCTGATCTGGGCTAAGCCAATCCTAACATCCCTTGTGTATACAACTACCAAAACTCAAACGGGACTAACTGCTGACAGAAATGCAAAGGAAATAAAAACACCCATCCCACCACTTAACAGTTATCCCTGCTTATCGGCAGGTCTGTTGGTCTGCACCTATAGCCCACTCTTCCTAAACCATTTCAAGGTAGGTTGGCATTCATAGCCCCTACACACTCCTCAAAGATTTGTAACAGGTCCAGGCATTTGGTACATCAGCTAAGAGCACACAGTGTCTTCTAAAGTAGCAAACATTAACTACCAGACTATTCTATCTGACTGCATGCGGAGAGATATAGGAAGGAGGAGAAGGGGAAGACGATAACCCTGTCTCCTCAGTACAAAAAGTGATTACCTCAGGTACAGCCATAGATAAGGGAAGTGCCCCGTCTAGACCCTTCAAAGCCCAGTTTGAATATCTCTGAGGCCTCACCACTGCTGCTCTCTCCCCAGCCTAATTTATCTACATGTTTCACCTCCCCTTGACCTCAATGATATCTAACTTGGGAACTCATTTTTTTTGAGTCTGTGATTTCGTCTATGAAAGCACTTTTGACTCATCTTTTTCTAAAGGACTCATTTTTAGAAAATGAAAATTAGTGATAAAATTCCTAATGAAATGATTGCTTCTGTAAATGACAGAAATGAAATGAAATGCCCTGGTGAATCTTACAGGATAATTATTCCTTCAGTAATGTTTACCATCATTACCTAGCCTGAATTTCAGATGCTACAGCTTTCACCCAAAAACAGAACAACACAATTAATATGATTAAAAAGGAACCATTTTAGTTACAAATTGCCTTTATCTTAGGTTGATCAAAGCACTCCACTAATGGTAACTTATTCTGATTCACTACATTTTTTTCCATTGCTCATTATTATCAAACGAAGTGCTTTAATCCTTATAGTTTTGTTTAAAAAAAAATTGAATGACTAATCAGGGTGCCATGCAAAATGACTTAAGAATTTATTCTCTTCATACTCAGTTTCCTGGTTAATAATCCTTTTTGCCAAGGTTCTCATTACAATCTTCTTGATGGGGCCAGAGTTCATGAAAACTTGTATTAGGTGGGGAAGAAGAGAAGGAAGAGGAGGTTACTAAATTAAAATCTCTTGTGAATCCCTACATGTGGATTCCAAATCTTCTTAATAGAAAATGGCTGACTCCCCTCCACACAACCATAAGAAGCCACCACCTCAGACTAAAAGACAAAAGTACAGAAATTTTCTCTCAGCTTAACCTCACAATTATTTTTTTTTCCTTGCAATGTCATTTGATCATGATTTCCTGGATGCTGTTGGCCTGTCTACCAAAAAATTATGTTGTATCAACTGCAAAGAAAGGACTCGTGACTTTCTGTGTATTCAATCTACCCCATAATGCTCTCAGGGCATTGCCTAGTTCTCCAGGAGCGTGACTAAATAAAACATTGAACTGGAAAGTATAGACTAGAAAAATTATTTCTATCCAACACAAATAAAAAAACTCCAAATATCAAGAATTATATGCATTTATTCTGCCCTTTACAACACTTTAGGTGATTCCCTATTCCTAAATAATAACCACATTTTCATCACATGGCTCAATTTCTTTCTTAGAAATTGGCAGCCAGTTAAGCTAAATTGGGGGATTCTGCGAGATAAGGAGAGAACTGGGTTTTCCTATTGGGCTGAAAGTCAGCCATTAATATAAGCTGGAGCACAAAGAACTTCCTTTTTAATTCTACCTGGGTTTCCTGACACAGCCTGGCCAGACCTAGGAAATGCCTCAGTTTCCATCACATCTTGCTATTAAATGAGTTGTGATCATGAAATGCCCTTTTAACACACTGATTACTGGAATCCTAGAGAAATCTCTTCGGATCTGCCCAGTTCCCCAAGTCTCAAATTCCTTCAGTCTCAAAATGTTTAGAGACAGTATGTACTAGTATTATTTCACTAATCATTTTGTATTGATATAGTGACTTAAGAATTTAAGAATCTCTCCAGAGACATTGTATAAGTTTGCTAGGGCTACCATAACAAACCGACACAGACTGGGTGACGTGCACAACAGAAATTTATTGTCTCACACTTCTGGATGCTAGAAGTTCAAGATAAAGGTGTTGGTATTGTTGGTTTTTTGTAAGGCCTCTCTCTTGGGCTTATAGTTTGTCGTCTTCCTCATGTGTCTTCATGAGGTCTTTCCTTTTGTGTGTCTCTGTCCTAATCTCCTCTTCTTATAGGGACAACAGTCATATTGGATTAGGGCTCACCCATATGACCTCATTTTACCTTAATTACCTTTTTAAAAACCCTATCTCTATATACAGTCACATTCTGAGGTATGGGAGATCAGGATTTCAACGTATGAATAGGGGGAAGAGAAGACACAATTTATCCCATAACAGGTATGATTTCATGTTGTAGTCTAGGAACGTAATTTTTTTTAAAAAAAGAAACCTGTATTACCTAGCTCACCTAGCTTTCAGGTAGTGTAGCTAAAATTGGATCCCTGGGGCTCTGATTCCAAATGCCAGGCTCTATCCATTACACACTGCTGCCACTCCAATAACTAACTTGTTTTTAACTGCGTAACATTTATACCTAACACATTATCTTACTGAACCTCCTGAGGAAAGAACAATTTGACAATCTTTTATATATCTCTACTTTGAAAAGCCTGCGGGCAAGGGCAGGGGTTCTTCTAGACTTCTCCAGCAGCTTACCCTTTATTCATAACCTTTCTCTACTAACCAGACTTGACACTGGGGATTCAGTAAAGGGTCATTTCTCCAAAGTTTGACTCTCAGAAGTTTCCCACATTTGGCTGCATCTCAGAAGCAAATTTGCCCAAGGGAGCAGGATGAGAATTCATCTCCAGTGTTGACCTTGACTGATCTCTGTCCAACCTCAGGGAGCAGCTAAATCTGAGAGTAGATGGGTGGGTCTAAGGACCAGAGACTAGCATATGTGTAGATGTTTCTGAGTCCCTTATATTGTCAGCCCAAAAGGAAAGTACCTAAATGGTTCTTGTATTTTTAATACCAAAAGTATTCTGTTTGGGGAAGTTTAAAAAATGTAAACAAAATTTTTTGAGGGCTTATTGATAGTTTCTTCTATAAATAAGCAAAGCAAAACCAAAAAGTACATTGCTAGTAACCATGTATTGGTGAGTGTAAGACTTTTCTCACGTATGCCTACGCAGAAGTCCGGAGACCTTCATTAAAGTTCCTGGTACTAGTGTTAGTGAGGAAATCAGTAGATCCATCTGGGCTTCTATTTCAATTCTCTCAACTATAAAATGTAGGCTGGACTAGATGATCGTTAAGGTTCTCATAACCCTGACTTTTTATGGTAAGGCAAATTTGACTTTTGTATTTTTCAGTTTTGTGTTCACCAACTCTTCAAAGATTCAGATGATGCAAAATGCAATAACAAAAATGTCTTTCCCTAGTCCTAAGTCAATACTGTTCTCTCACTTCACCTGCATCTACCGTGTCATTTGCTTAGGCAACAGGGACTGACATAGCAACGTGAGAGAAGGGATGAGGTCCTTTGGGAACAAGGGCTAAGATCGCAAGTGCTCCCACAAAACACTCATAGAAAAGGTGGCAGAACCAGAACCCAAACAGGGAGCTAATATTCAATTTAGAAAAGTCATAAATCCAGAAGGAGCCAGAAGCAGCAACTTCTACACTTGGATCCATAAATTCATGACTAGGAAAATACAAACAAACCAAGGAAGTTTGAGATCCAAAAGGGTAGGGGCACAAGAGGTGAAGAGGGACAGTGTGCCTGGCTGACCTGACAGGGTGCGACATACACCATTGCTTTCTTTGCTTTTACGGAACCACCAGTAGTAGACTATTTTCCAAAAGTGGCTATAAGAATATCTTCTGCTCCCAACTTGTCTAGAAAGGTGACACGGCCCCATCAAGACGTGGATTCTTCTTCCTCTTCCCTTGAACCTGGGCAGGTTTGTGACTTACTGGTAACCAACAGAACATGGTGAAAATGACAGATTAAGTCTTGAACATTTGTGCACCGAGCTCACTGGAGTACTGGCATTAGAGCTCTGAGCCATCATGTAAGCTGTCCAACTGTCTTAAGACTCCTGTACGATGCAGAGCCCAAATCAGCCCATGTGGAAAGATCCATGAAGCACTGGAACTGCATCATAAGAGAGAGCCATCACTCAGCTGCTCTAGCACCCTCACGGTTACAGCGCCCACCAGTCTGGCTGCAACAGTATGAGAGATCCCAAGCCAGCAGCACCTAGCTGAGTTCCTCCGGAATCCCCAACGCTTAAATGTTATGAGAGATAATCAAATGACTGCTGTTTAGGTCACTAAATTTTTGGGTTTCTGTTATGCAGCAACAGAACAACCCATAACATCGTCCTTTATTCCCCACCTCTGCTCCCCAGTTCTGCTTTCAGTCTGGGTTCTTAAAGTTTGGTCTACAAGTTCATTTTCCTTCACTGTCAACACTGTACTATAAACTGAGGCATCTGGAGAAAATGATCACAAGGTGTTAATGTTGTCTTCTGCTCTCTTCATTGAGAAACAAACAACCCTAGTATGAGCATTTCTTTGTTCTTGTTTATATGCAAATATTTTTAAGAGTTGAAATGCCCCGGTTGTTTACAATTGCATCTATATTATCCTCAAACAACTCAAAACTCAAAACATGTAATAAAATCAGTGATTTATTGGTCTCAAATCTCTCTCCTCCCAGGATCCACTGAACCAATATTTTATTGAGTTTCTCATTTGGAGGAGGGGATGGTTTATCTTATTTTTATCTTTTCCTTTGTTCTTATCTTGGCTATTAAACAGGATTATTTGTCAATAACTGACAACTAAAGGTACTTTATTCATTAAGAAAATCAAATAATAATGGCTCATCTATCTAGGAAAAATGTAGAAGAGGAAGGATCAAATTTTATAACATTATAGTGAATGTAGGTAGTTGAGCTTGGATGTGTTTACCAAATCACTGAATATAGATAGATGTTCTTAAGCTAATTTTAATATGGAGAAATTGTTGTTTAGGATATCCTAATAGCGCTTAGGAACCTGACTGCATGTATTTAAGAAGGAGGAAGTGGGTGTGGATTTGCAGTGGGACTCCTCCCTATGGCATTCCTAACCATTTTTAGTAAAATCAGCTGAAACAATAGGAAAAAAACAATCATGCCATTTAAAACTGTTCACATTTGCTCTTTATAACTCACAGAGCATGATCATTTAGTGTAGTATTTTCTGCATCAAAAAATCCCTACCCTTAAAAAATGTTCATTTCTCCTTGAAATTGTTTTCCTAATACCACAAGATGAATTCTGAAGCAAGGCTTGAATATATTGTTCAATCATTGTTGATTCAAACATAGATTAACCCCCCACATTACCACTATCTCTGAGTTATTGCTAGAACCTAAAGAAGCTGGAAGGAAATGATCAAAACTCCCCCCCGCCCCCCAAAATGAATCCTCCCTCTGCCCAAATTGCTCTGATATAGAAAAACTCAGTCTCTCCTCCACAGAATGTGAAGTAATTTGGTCCACAATGACACTTAAACAGGATTACTAAGGATACATTTTCTAATTTTTAGAATTATTTTTGCTTCTATCAAAAGCATCTTTCTACGGTAAGAAAAAGGCCACAGTTATGCGTTACACTACCCAGGATCTTTTTCCCTTGGCCTCAGCATTTGGGGCTGGAGATACTATTTGTGGAATGAGGCTGAGGAAATGAGCCAAAATGAATTTCAGGCTTGCCAGAGCTTACAATCTTAATGCAAATTCAACAATTAGCAATGCCTCAGCTGTGAAAAATGGAAAAAAATTCCACACATCAGATGGTGAAAGAGGCTGGTTGGGAAAATCACTTCCATTTTACTGTTGTCGTTCTGTCATTACCTAAGTCAACCCATAACCTTGAAAGAAGACCTGGACCCTGTAGGTTATAAACTCACTAAGATGGCTCCATAAAGGTAACCTCCTTATTAATCCAAACTGGAACTATAGAAATTTATAAAATGCCTATGTAGGAAAAGAGCTGTAAAATATGACGTAAGAAACAGTCTGTATCATCAGATTCCAAACCGCCTAGGTTAAAGGATATCATTGACTGCCAAGATACTTATAAGAAACAGCTCTAATATGTCCCTGTCAACTTGAACTATATAACACGTAATAAGGCATTTTTGTTTCTTGAGATGTTTGAAGCAGGCAGAAAGCACACCCACATTACACACCTTGGGGTCAGTAAGTCCTCCCAACAACACTGGGATCTCCTCCCTTCATTTTCTCACTATGGTCTTTTTCTAAAAAGAAGGCGACAATGCAGCACGAAAATGTTTTCACCAATCTTATTGTAAAGAAGACAATGATATGACAAGTTGAGAGTAAAGACCTAAAATGTTAAGGCTTCACATACTAAATAAACATCATTATTTATCCCTCATAGGGTTTTCCCCCAAACATCTTTGCTTCTTATTTCCATTTTCAGTCATAATGCATGATGCAAACTTTGTGACCATCCTTAAAGCTAACAACCACACTCTACTGCAACCCCTTAGTCACACACACATTGCAACCAGTCAGGGAGTAAATCTTGCTCTTTCCCGCAAACATTGCTCTGTCCCCTAGTTTTTCTGTTGAACATCTATTCAGCATGTGTTTGGATTCTCCCCAAGGCAGAGCCTGAGAAAAAAATTCAGATACAAGTAGTTTATTTGGGAAGGAATCCCCAGGGAGAATAGCATAGGTCTTCGGAAACAAGAAGAGAAAAGCAAGTGAAGGGTGATTTAGTGGATGGGTTACCACTGTGGTCAACGGTTCTTCAATGCAGCTGGGTACCTTCTATAATACTGCATTTTATACCTCAGAATTGTCCCACCAAGGAACATTTATCTACCAACTCAGATCCCTCATTGTTCGGAGCTTGCTTCTGAGACTTTTCTTTATTTCCCCCACTTCCTGCCTGCATGATGCACAGGCAGGGTGCAGTCCTGTGGCCAGAGAAAATCCTCTGGCGGGAAAACCCTGATGCTTGAGGAAGGAAGTCCTCAGTGCGGTTGGGAACTGTCCCCCTAAGCTGCAGCAACCTTCAGAGAGGGCTGAGGAATGGACACAGGACTCCCTGAATGGTGTCTGCTGCCACACACACCGGAATTCCCCCAACACTCAGCTACTATCACAGCAGGTAATTGTGTTTACCAAATGAATATGCAAATATTCTCTCCCTTTTAGGCTGTAACTGAATTATGATACCTATTTGTGTCTTTTCTCAGATACAACCTTTAACCCAATCATTCATTTACACATTTTTTAATCTGCCCAAAAAGCTTCCTGTCTCCATTCTGCAAACACTTGTTTTGAACCCAATTATCTCAGTGCTCTTCTCTCTCTTATGCACTGTCAAGGCAATTTACTTCAAATGTAAGAGAAGCTCCAGCTCAAGGCTCTTGCCTTTGAACCTCAGAAAAGAAACTAGGATATCTTCCTCAACCATGGTGTTTTTCAGAAGTTTAAAAAATGTTTAATTATTTCTGATTCACAACATCTTCTGCATCTTCTATTTACATAAGTAAAAATAAAATATGTCCCTTTATACATTAGCCTCTTACTCAGTCAGCAATTATGAGGACAAGAAATCTCCTCACAGCAAATTCCGTTGGCTTTATATTTAAAAAGCACAATTGCCACTTTGTGTATGAGCTTATAGTGAAGTCCAAACAGAACCGGAAAAATAAAATCAAATATGTACCCATAAATGCGAGCTGTCATCTACCAATTTCATCTTTCATATTGGCGTTGACCTATTAACATTTATTTTCCATAACACTCATCCTCTTACAACCTAGAATGGTTTATTACCCATAGTTTTTGGAAGCTGTCCCACTGCATCGATTCTCAAAAGATTTCCCTACCTGACAGTGACATTTTCCAATAGAACTATTATATCCAAGAATTTGGGAGTAAAAACATGTTAGGGATTCACAAACATAATTTCTCACCTTCTGACATGGCCAAAGCACTACATTCTCTTAAAGGTTGGAGAAATGGTCTTAAGGCTATGGATGGAAGTGTGCTGTAGGGTCTCCTGTCTGACTCATGTTTGTAATGAACCTGTTTTAGATTGCTGGCAATAAAAAGGACATAATCTTTAAGTAGGTGTCAGAGAGCCTCCACTAATTTATGTGACAGGACTCAATCTCCTGTGAAGGTTTAATAAGAACTTCAGGCATTATAAAGTGAGCCTAACATCTGTTACAGAAGAGAGCTCAGGAAAAGCAGAGTGCTTCACTTAAGCACTTTATGTGAAGAACATATATCCAGACTTTTTTAACTGACCCTAATAGAGAAGGAGGGAAAAGAGGAACAACAACAAAAAAGACTAATGCAACAAATATCGATCCATTATTCTGGTTATTGTAATAGTCTCCAAATGTCCCGCCAAAGGAAAGCACCACACGGATAATTTATGTGTCTATTGAAAGTACTCTTCCAAGCATGAATGGCTGAAGGATTGTAATTTCTTTTCCCTCTATCATCATAGGTCTCCCAGAGGTCATACAAATAACCAGCATCTTTTCAGCTTAACCACTAAGCCAAGGTTGAGATATGAGCCTATTAAAATCTGGTTTTAAAAAGAATTTTATTTCACCGATGATTTCATTTATTAATTGATGACTGCCTTTTAAAATCTTCAGAGGGAGACAAAGAGACCTTCAAATCCTTTCTCTGAGAATTAAAGCTTTCATTTAATGATTCCAGATGAGCTGTATTTTAAGTATTAAAGTTCAAATACTTTAACCACCAACAGACGAAAGGGATTTCACCCAGTTTTCTTCCACAATTGCCACCCCGTAGTTCTTCAATCCTGGGCAAATTGAGCAACCATTTAAATTAGATTTACTCATGGGACCCTCAACAATCACAATCAACACAAGATATTAGGGAGTTTAGAAAATAGGTCTATTAAATGACAATTAAAGCTGTCAGCCTTCCGGAGCTTATTTTCAGTTAATTCGATCCCTAGTAGACAGTCAGTATTTGACTGCTATAAACAAAAAGGTCTGCTTGAACATGCAAGCTGAGCTCTGAAGCTCATTGTGTCAGCCCTGGTGACGGCTACAAGGTCCGACAATTAAATTCACGAATGTGTTGCAATGATGTTGCTAACCTTTTTTGATATCAGGATTATTCAAAATGAATTTGTATCAACTGGACAAACAGTTAACCACATTTACTATTTGGAAGTGCTGAAAAGGCTGCATAAAACAGTTAGACGACCTGAACTTTTCGCCAACAGTTCATGGCTCTTGCATCACGATAGTGCACCAGCTCACAGGGCACTTCTGTGAGGGAGTTTTCAGCCAGTAGACAAATAACTGTATTGGAACACCCTCCCTACTCACCTGATCTGGCCCCCAATGACTTCTTTCTTTACCTGAAGAGAAAAGAGATATTGAAAGGAAGACATTTGGATGACATTCAGGACATCAAGGGTAATATGACAACAGCTCTGATGGCCATTCCAGAAAAAGAGTTCCAAAATTGCTTTGAAGGGTGGACTAGGCACTGGCATCCGTGCATAGCTTCCAAGGGGAGTACTTCGAAGGTGACCATAGTGATATTCAGCAATGAGGTATGTAGCACTTTTTCTAGAATGAGTTCGCAAACTTAATTGCCCAACCGTGTATCTTTCCCTTTCACGTTAACATGGCTTCAGCTATTCCACTGAATAAGTGACTTCAAAATCGCTTCCTATACAACAACTTATGTCCTCCTGAAAGTCCTAACATTTGCCAAAGAACACCCTAACTGTCCTTTTTTAGAAAAGTCAGCAGAGGTCCTGGGTAGTGACAGGCTTTCCCTTTTTGTATGAAGTCTCATGGAAATTCTTTATGACTAGGTTCTCTTAATCTGGCACATACTAAACAATGTTTTTCACCTAGCATGTGCCTAAAATTGGCTATCAAAAGTCTTAGACTTAGATCCATACCCTCTGATATAATATTTTTACTTCCAGGGACTTATCCCAAAGAAACAATCAGATATTTGCAAAAAGATTTATGAACAAGCCTGTTTGCTGCAGCACAGGGCATGAGCAAAGCATAAAGTAAGCTTGTTTCTGCCTTATTCTTCTTAACCCTCCCACATACGCCAGGCCACCTTTCTCTATCTTGAAAACCTCTTCAGTGCCACTTCTTCCCACGCATTTACCTGAGAGCTGTGCCTTCCACGAGCCCAAGGTTTCCAAGACCTGGCCTTTCTCCATCAAAATCCACCTTTTGTCTCCCCTACCCTTAAGTTCATGTTCTAGCCTGGCAGTCTGCCAGGCTAGAAAATCAGATGCATTATTTACACTGAGGTATTAATGATTACTGTAACCCTCTACTATGTAAGATTTTATATTTTAAACTGAGACCCTCCTGAAGACAATGCTTTCAACCAAAAATGGGATTATAATGAAAATTTCAGGCTCCACATAACCCAGCAGTTATGACTTTTACAGTTTAAATCCTTGTATTAAAATATATTTTCAGTGCATGTATGTATATATCTTAGTTTATTTGTTATGTTTCATTATGAAAAGGTATTCATGCTTATTATAGAAAGTATAGGAAATAATAAAAAGTGAAAGGAAGACAAAATTTACCCATATTCCCACCATTCAGAAATGACATTTTTAACATTTTACTGTTTCACTTCAGTCATAGTAATGTGCACAAATTGACTCATTTTCTGGAGTCATGATTACAGTGCGTACAATTTTACATTGTTTTTTTCAGTTTGCATGTTTACTGAAAAATGCCTTACCAAAAGGTCTTCAATGGGACCAGACTTTACAGCAGTTCATGCCATTTTCTCACTCATCAATTTTCCTGCCAAGAATACTTCAGAAGTTTGCCTTGTCTTTCTGGGTTTCTTATCTACTACAATCTGTGGATTAAATTGGAGGCCTTCACCCTATCTGGCTGGTAAGTCAATTTCCCATGACAAAAGCACTCAAATCCAGTTCTAGAACAGGGAAAGACTGGTATGTGTTAGGACCCTGACAGAAAGTCAAGGTCAGGGGCTGCAAGAGCTCCCCTCCCGTGACTGTTGAGGGGAGTGAGCTGCTGTCCTCACCAGACCCAGCCTCTGCTCACCTGTCGCTATATGGATTTTTGGAAGGACCTATGGTAATACCGAGGCAGCCAGATAAGCTATGTTTTCATATGGTGCTGAGAAAACCTTATTCCCACCACCAGAAAATACCTTCCTTCTACTCCCTCACCCTCCTCTTCACTCAAGGGCATCAAGTCTGCTTAGTGACACCCATGTCCTTGACTCACAGACAAAAGTTGTAGGGTAAAGGGGTGGGGCCTCTTGTGGTTGTGTATGGCTTCTGAAGTACACTCACATTTCTACCTGGGCTATTTTTTATAGTGTTGCCACTGGCCATGTGGCAAGTGCTAGCATTTTTACATTATCCTACTTGGTTTATAATCACTTTTACAGATGCTTCAGATTAAATAGAAAAAGTACAATCAAATGTTTCTCAGGGAAACAAGGTGAGGAGAGCTAACATTTTTAGAGTCAGATCAATTAGTCTTACTTACTGAATAATGTTAAAAGAGGACATTAAAAGGAGAAAGGGATGGGGCAGGATGGGGAGAATTATGTAGCCCATAGTTAATTTGAGTATTTTACTTATAAATAGCATGTAATTTCCCTAATGGAGTTGAATTACATTTAGCCTTTCTATAAATGTTGGTGTGTATTAAATTAAAACATGTTACAAAGAGCTTTTTTGCCAGCAAGACTCCCTACCTATTAATAAACACTTACGTGGAGTATCAGATTTCCAATGACTAACAATATGATTGTCTACCCAGAAACTTAGAGTAACTAAATTCACTATGCCTGATGATTGGCATGTTTGCTGTCATTCACATGGGATATTAAACACACATGGGATACTTTTCCCCTGACAACAACTGCTCACTTGATTAAGGGGTGCTCTGAGCTGCCTTGTAAAGTAGAATCAGTTCCTCAAAGGGGGTGCAGGGAGAGGGGGGCAATGGGACTCTCAGGAAGTCAGAGCTTTTTTTCTAAGCCTTGGCATGACATCTACATGAATCATTGAACTGGCCATCATTATTCTCGTTGATCTCCAATCCAGATCTGTTCAGCCTTCTAACAAAAACAGATGACAGAGTGACCAAATCAGAATAAAAAGGCAGAGGGAGCTGAAATGGTTAAGAATATATATTATTATCTACATAAATAACCTAACAGATACATAGCTCGGTAAAGTGAATGATACATTTCTTTTTCCATTTTCTTATGCAGTCAGAAAAAAATCCAGGAATCAATATAGAATCTCCATTTATAAAAAAAAAAATTAGTATTATTCCACCCATTTTTTTTTTTTTTTTTTACAGATATCCTGAATTACTCTTTTCTGTTTTTGTAAATTTTTTCTCCATGAAGAATCCTCCATTAGAAATGTTACTCCTTTTCAGCCAGGACCGCCATCTTCCAGTAATTTGTCAAAATAACCAATACAAATGGAAAGAGAAGAGGCACCTGCTATACGTTCTCTAGGCCTTTTAGAAAACATGGAGTTGTTCCTTCGGCCACATACTTGAGAATCTATAAGAAAGGTGATATTGTAGACATCGAGGGAATGTTCAAAAAGGAATGCCCCACAAATGTTCCCATGGCAAGACTGGAAGTTTCTACAGTGTTACCCAGCATGCAGTTGGCATTGCTGTAAACAAACAAGTTAAGGACAAGATTGTTGCCAAGAGAATTAATGTTCGTATTGAGCATATTAAGGACTCTAAGAGCCGAGATAGCTTCCTGAAACAGGTGAAAGAAAATGATCAGAAAAAGAAGGAAGCCGAAGAGAAAGGTACCTGAGTTCAACTAAAACGCCAGCATGCCCCACCCAGAGCACACTTTTGTGAAAACCAATGGAAAGGAGCCTGAGCTGCTGGAACCCATTCCCTATGAATTCATGGCATAAGTATAAAACAATAAAAAACCTCTGTAAAAATAAATAAATAAATAAAAAAGAAATGTTATTGCAAGATCCAAGATGGCAGAGTAAACACGGTGCCTTCTTTCTTTTGTGAAAAAATTAAAATCGCAACTAAATTATAGAACAAGAAACCTGAAGAACCATCTGAAGTCTGGCTGAACATAAGTTTTATAACTAAGGACATAAAGAAGAAGCCACATCGAGACTGGTAGGAGGAATGGAGACATGGAACTGGCAAACCCCAAACCTCTGTGTGGCAGTTGAGAATGGGGAAGGATCTCTCGGCCATGGAGTTTCCACCCAGAAGAATGAGAGACTTCAGCCCCACACTGGCCTCCCCAGACCAGAGTACTGTGTCTTTTACTGTAACAAAAAATTTTAAATTTAAACATTCACTGTATTTTTTTTATCACATCTCACAGGTCTACTTCTGGGCTCTCTATTCTGTTTAAATGATCTATTTGTCTTTTCTTTCTCCAATACCACACTGTCTTGATTACTGTAGCTTTAAAGTAAGCCTTCCAGTCCGGTAGTATCGGTCCTCCAATTTTGTTCTTCTCCTTCAATATTGTATTGACTATTCATTGTCTTTTGCCTGTTCATATAAAGTTTAGAAATAGTTTGTCAATATGTACAAAATAACTTGTTGAAATTTTGATGAGGCTTGCATTGAATCTATAGATCACATACGGAAGATCTGACGTCTTGATAGTGTTGAGTCTTTCTATTCATAAACATGGAATATCTCTCCATTTATTTAGTTCTTTGAATTCATTTATCCACGACACTTTTCAGTTGCAAAAAATCCAAAGATAAAAGCAAATGTGATGTTTGTAGGACCTTAAAGTATCTCTACACAATATACTTTTTCATTTCAAAGGGGAAAATAGTACCTTTAAGTGGCAGGTACCACTTTAACCAAGTGATCAGAGTTCACATCACCAGCAGGGACACACATCAACATCATGTATTGCCTGATGCACTGAGAAGGACACAGTATCATTATTGTGATATTCTTGCCAAAAATGCATAATCTGAATTTGATCATGAGGAAATGCAGACAATCTCAAATTGAGGTACATTTTATAAAATAACTGGGTGGTATTCTTCAAAAGTATCAAGGTCATGAGGGCTACAGAAAGTCTGAGAAATTGTCCTAGACTGAAGGAGACTAAGAAATTGGGACAACTGAATGCAGTGTGTAATCTTGGATTAGATCCTGGATGAAAAAAAAGGATATTAGTGAGACAATTTGAAAAAAATTAATAAAGTCTGTAGATGAATTAATAGTATCCTATGTTAATAAGGATTATACTAAGATTATGTATTAATATTAAAATTTGGGGAAGATGGGTGAAGGGTACATTGAAATTCTTTGTACTATTTTGCTACTTTTTTGGCAAATCTGGAATTATTTCAAATGAGCAGTTAAAGTTTTTTAAATGAAAAAATATAGAGATCTAGATATTGGATTTTAGTGCATCTCTGTGAGTATGGGATGTATTTCTGAGAAAAGGGCAATAAAGATTGCAAAGTTGCTTGCATTTACTTTAGATTAGTGAGTAACAAGCATTTTGACATTTTAACTAAAGAAAGAACGACATACAGAGAGGCAGAAAGACAGACAACAAAAGTCACCCTAGGTTTGTATGTCTGCATTGACAAAGCATTTCAAAGGGAACCAGGGCTTCATCTTAGAGCAACTCCAAGGAGGTCACCACCATCCCTGTCACTGCCATGTCTGTGCTACTGGAATCAAAAGCAGGCTTTTCTCTGACTGGTTGGGTTGGGCTGCTAATGAGGTGAAGGTCATGAGTGCATCTGCTCACAGGGCCTGTATTACTCTGTCTGTTGGCATTTCGCTCATCACAAAGGAGCCAGGTGTGAAAACTGGACTACGCCTATCCAAGACCAGCTCTACTGCAGGGAAATAAAACACATACCCTCCCTAAGGTCACCTTTAAAAATAATGGACACATTTCAATAGAATCCCTGTCACCTAAACATCCTTCTAAAAACATTTACACCAGGAAAGGGGTCCCTTCTGAAATTCACTTTCCCCTGTGGAACCTATAATTAGGACACCTGGAAGGGTGACACCGATTGGCTTCTGATGCAACCCACAGACACATAGAAATTCTTAAGAGCCATGTTACTTTTTCAGCAGAAGGATGCGATAGCTTTGAAGGCATGCACTCTAATTTAATATCACTCAGGTGGACACCAAAGTACATACGGAATGAGGCTCCTCACCTTGCTCTTAACAGTTAGACATCCTTTGGCTTTCATGTTTCAAACATTATTGAGAAGGCACTTCTTTCAATATGTTTTACCCCTGAGTCACATGTGTTTACTAGGAGAGCCTATACCTAGGATTTCCCTAATGAGATGTGACTATGAGATGGAAAATTCTCAATTCAAAATATCTGCATATTTCAGAGCCAAAAGCAGCTGAAGAATTAAAATAGGTTTAAACAGATGATTCCTTTTAGAATCATAAACAAACACAGCAATTTGAAAGTAAATTTACTTATGTGGTAAAGTGAAAATCAAAATTAGTGGGTTTCACTGGCTTCCATCTACAGTTCGAAAAATTTCCATCTATACTATGTGAAAAGCTATCCCATTGAGATTCTTTAAATGTGAGGATTTGTAAACATAGTACAGGTAAGGAATAAGGAATATTCCAGGTAATAAGGAAGTGCCTCTGAGGAGCAATGCTGCCCCAACCCTCTGCTTTCTCCACTGAGCTGGAGATTTTCAGGTCCTTCAAGCACCTAGTGGACAAGATAAAATTTGGAAACAGGCAAACAAGCAAACAAGAAAACTGTTTTCAATCCCTCTTGCTTGTCCTGATACAAATATACATGGTAGATCTCAGGGAAATGAGCTGTTTTATTAGATTGAGACATCAAAAACTCCTCATGGCAACGGAAAATAAACTCTAAAAACCATATTCTCCATCTAAAATTTGTGAAACGACAGTCCACCTGTGCAAAGCCAAGGGCAGCTACAGAAATCAATGTTAGAAAAACCGACAACTGTGGAATAGAAGTAAAGTCCCTCAAGACTCTAGAACCACTGGGTTGTAAATATTCCTAAACCCAGGCTTATAAGACAAAGATTCCAGTCCATCTTATACTAAAGTGGTCATGTCATTTTTAGATGAAGCAATTCACATTCGACCACTTCATCTTGCTCTACGTTTCCCCATGGGCAGACTTGAATAGACATCTTTGGGTTCCTTCTCATAGACTTTCACTGCCCAAAGAACAGACTCATTTTACATTTCTATCACCTGTTCCTTCACCAGCTATACCAAACATAAGGAACAAATAGTTCAAATTATATTCCTCTCTGGGAATAGTTATAAAAGTTAATCTCACTACACATAATACATTTTGCAAGGAAAGGTGGGAGGAAAAACTACCTATGACAAATTGGTCCTTGAAATAAGATAAAGCACTGCTGTCTCTGACAAAAGCATAGAATATGTTGAAAAAACTATTCACGGCACTTATTAAAGAATGGCAGACTTTATTCAGGGCATTGAAATCATGTGGGGACAACTGCAATGGGGTTTTATGGTAGGAGAGGGTAATCAGGCTCCAGTCAGAATACAAGGAAAAGTAGGCATTTTATAGTCAAGGGAGGAGGGGAATTGGGGAAGTCAGTGAATGGAAAATTACTAAGAGGGTAGGATAGTTCTTGCTAAATGACCTAAGAGGATTCTTAGGTCTAAACGCAGGCCTGGGTGATCAGATATTACCTGGGGGACAGTGAGGGTGAGGAATCCAGTCAGATATCAGGGGTGATCAGATATCCAGGATTGGGGGTTGTGCCTAAACCAACTTAGTAGAATTCTTGCTAAAACTGGGCAATACAAAGACAAACACAGAGCCCCAGAATTGAGGCCTAGTTGTGAAGAGGATTCAGAGGAGCTAGACTACAGTTTGGTCAAGAAGAGACTCTTTGTCAAATATAACAGGCAGGTATTTTAGTGAGGACTCAGTCTCTCTGTCCTGCAGGCTGGCCCATAAGGACGCGTGTGTAATCACGTCTATTGTTTGCAAGACAGAGAGAAAAGCAGTGAGGATCCCCATTCAGGGACTAAATGAGCCCCTCTGAATGAGGCCCTTAATCTCTTTTATGACCATTCTGTATTTGGAAATCATGAAAAATTTCTTCTCACAATTTATTCAGCATATTTGCACACATTATCTCATTCAAAATAAAGACTATGATTATCACCTTACAGTTAAGAAAGTTGACACTCAGAGGCCAAGGTGACTGTGTAGACGTGGTTAGGGCTTGCAAAACTGTGTATCTGCTTCTTGATCTCCCAGGGAAGTTTGTTTCAGACCAGTATCCTCATTACCACAGGCGTGCTCAATATTGTCTGCTCAATATTTTCACCATCTGTGTATGCGGGCACCTTTTAAAATCCACAAAATAGACGTTTGCCCAAAGAACTCCTATCAATCATAACAAAATATCTCCTCAGACTGAATGCAAAGTATTCTTTTCTTCCTCGATTATCATCTTAATAATATAATAGACTATTGGAATAGAAGTGATCCTACAATCTTACTTTTAACCACAGGGCCCAGCCAGCTAAGGGCTCACATATGGACACAGGTACATACATGACATTCAAGCTCTGAGAAAACTGGCGAAACATCAGGACTACCTAACTTAATTTTTAGTCTGAGTGGACAAACTTCGTCATGTTCAAAAACTCAGGTAGCCACCATAGTGGAAAGAGTATCCAGCAACTGTAAGCAAAGATTGCTCACAGAGATGCTTCATGCCTCTTAGAATGTATTTTCATAAGTATTTTAAAAGACCTGGTGGTGTTTTTATAAGTGCGATCCTAGACACTTTCCCCCCATCTTTCCAAACAGACACCCCCAGACCCACAGGATCAGATTTCCAGGACAAGCTCCTGAGAATCTAAAATTCCCCGGGGGGAGGTCTGCTGGTTGCCTTCAGTGGAGGACTTCCCCACCAGAGGAGAGAGTCCGGGGCAGAGCTGCTCTGCCCCACACCACACCACCTGACCTGAATGCTCAGTTGGTTCCTGTCACTGTGACACATGGAGATGCTGAGGGGACCCACAAAACCCACCAAAATGGCATGAAGACTACTTCAATATGAAAATCCCTGATCAACCAGCAGCTGACAGAAAACAAACAAACAAACAAACAAACAAACAAAAAACCACAAAAAGATCTCTAAACAGCCTTTGTTTTCAGAGCTTTCTGAAAATGCAGCCTCCAGTGAGGGAGAAGGCTAACACCTGGCACCTAAAAAAATGTAAGAATTCTGCTGACATAATCTCCCTCCAGGGAGCTCCCAGCAAGGAAGGAAAATGACCACTGGCACCGGCACCTAGATGAGAAAATGTGTCAATGTGAACAAGCCTTCCCAGAACCTCCCACTGAAGCCCCAACCACAACCTCTACCCCTTATTAGGCTGAGATATAAACCCTTACCCCTAGCCTTTTGGGGAGCTACTCCTTTAAAACGCTGCTATATGCAAGTGTAATAAAATTTTCTCCTGTTAATCTGAAGAAAATTTCAAATTGATGATTAATTCGCAGGCCCTGACCACTACCTCTCGGACCTCAGTGGGTAGAAGAAAAGTTTTCCCACCAGAACGCCAACATCTCCAAGCCACTGAACTGACCACGCTACCCCTCATCTCCAAGAGTCCTGTTATGAGAGAAAAATAACCCAATTAGTTTAAGTCACTAGTGGGTGGATTTTCAGCAACTGAAAGTAGAAAGGAGACCTATTAATTCATTCTTTTGATCCAGGACACAAGACAACTGCCCCTCACCCCATGCCCAAGGTAATATGAAGAGGCATAGTTCTGATTTGGACCCCAGAGAAACACAAAGCAACATCTGATCAGATCTATGTTTCAACTCCTACATATCACTCTCCATAAACGAATGCAAATCAGCTCCTCACACTTTTTCCTTGAACAACCCACAGCAACACTGGATTCATCTGGCAAAATGAACAAGAGATTTTAACACTGCCCCAGTTTTCAAAAACGCCATCTGATTCTTCCTATTATAAAATAAAATGTTCAGGTATGGGGGGCGGGGAATAATGCTATGTGTTCTCATAATTAAATGACACTCTCTTTCACAAAGTCCTGGGTGTGTTGCAGAATTTTGGATCTACAGGATGGTAAAGGATAGGTGGAGAAATTAGAGGAAGTCCTTGGGCTGAATGTATGTTTCTTCCAGAGTCAGCAGGAGAGAAGTCCAAAGTGGAAGTGAGCTGAGTTCTCAGTACATGGTCTGAAAGAAGCAAGATGAAAGGATGGAGAAGAATGAGCATGACACCCAGGCCTGTATCTGCTTGGAAGGGTTCATGAACTTTGCGAAATTAAATGGGAACTTGAACTACAAAGCCCAAACCTTTAAATTAACCTGGCAGTTGGCAAAACTAAAAGAGTACTTTCACATTTTAAAAGCTGTGTGGAAACCATTTGAATCTCACTATCTTCATCCATAAAATAAAGGGATGAAAATAAGTGCATTCTAAGATTCGCTCAGCTCTGAGATTTTATAATTCTATAATTAGTTTTAGCAAAAGGATTCTGGCCATAGTTATTCAAGTTAAATCTGTATCTCTTCCTCCAGCCTAAAAAAGGAAGCCCATGAGTTTGAAAAAGAAATCTCATATTATCCCCCACTAGAATAGTTAGTGAATTTACTTCTAGCCCAATAATAGAGACACATACATTAACAGGTTCAGTAATTTATTCTGTAACTTTTTTAAAGCACCCACTTATGGATCACACACTGTGGGTGCATTCTGGATACTGCAGGGAAGCAAAATTGCCACCTTAAAATGTATCTATTTGGCCTGAGGATTATTTTAGGCTGATCATTTTAAAAGGTAAAGAAAAACCTTCCACGATATTTTATCAGAAGCAGACCAATACTCCAAGAAAATGTTGTCCTTTTAGCAGATACAAGAAAATTACATAAGCATACTATCAATATTAAACCTTATTTTTGGAACGCTTATAATAATAATTTGATTTTAGCCAACTTAATCACACAAGGTAAAATTCTCTCCTTCTCTTCCTTTCAATATATATTTAGTTTGTCCTTCATTTTCTTCCGTCCCATCCTTAATAACCAGAAGTTCTAATTTAGACAAAATTACTCATTTCCCTTAACAAAAATGTATCTTCATACCTCATACCTTTTCTTAGCCCAAAACACATCTTAGCTTTTTTACATATAGAGATGTTTCTCCTGCTATTTCTAGTAGTTTTAATTACATATATTAATTAGAATTCTTAACCCTTAATTTCTAGTGAAAACTAAAAAGTAAACAATTGTGAACTATGTTTTACATTAGCATTCTATGGATTGGCGGACTTATAATTACCTTTTATGATTTCTAGAAATGTGCTTTCTCATAGAAATCTTTCTCAATATGGTACGAGACATGTTTACTAATAGATCAAAATATTTTAATTTTTTTCTGGGAAATAAAACCAAAAGTGGGTAAACTTACGTTCAGTAATTAAAGTTTACTATTTTATTTTCTTTGGAAATGATCTAGATACTCAATGAATTTCCACCTTTTAACTTAGCAAAACATTAAGGTTTCTAGTAACCAAAAAATATTTTGGGGAAACTATTTAAGTAGACATACCATAAACTATAATTATTGTTAAAAAGTTTTCCTAAACTTGTATCCCACTTATATCTATCTAAATCATTTACTCCCCAAAATTATGTTTAGATTACTCACAAAAACTTCATGAGACATTAGACAAAGACAGCCATCATCTCAAGCTCATTTTCTTTTTGACAAATTTTACAACAGAGATAACATGACTTAAGACTAGTAAACTCAGGTAGAATAAAAGTTGTATGTCTACATTATACTCAAGTTGATAACTCTGAAGACATTTCTATTTTAATCAAATCAATAAGCTTCAAATAGCTTTTATTTACCAAAGATTATTTTAGATCACCTGAACTAAAAAAAAATAAATAAATAAATAAAAAAGTGTTAGTTTTTATGTGTCTAAGACTATACTTAATTTAAATAGCACTTGTTTGTCTTTAAGTCAATTAAATAGAGTTCTCTATAAATTAATTTTGGCAATGCCATCAGGAGGTAGAAAATACCACAAATTTATGACACATATACTTAGACACACATAAACATACAGACAAATGCAAACATGGACCCTAAAGTTATAGCCATGAGATGGGTAAGATCATACAAAAGTCACTAGTTTATAACAGAGCAGTTATATCCAAATTTCATTTTGCCAGTTGAAATAAGTTGAAGATTTTTCATTAGCCCAATTTTCAATCTCCTCTTTTTTTTTTTTTTTTTTTTCCTTCTGATGGAAAACATTTTCATTTCAAAGAATGACTTTTAGGTCCCAGAGAAAATGGAAGTAGAAAATCTACATCACAAAGGCGCAGAAAAAGTTTTCTCCAAGATGAAGTTTTGGGGACATAGTTTTCTATTATCAGAGGTCTAGGGTAATTATTATTTACATTTTTCCTTCTTTTTCTTAAGTGCAGGACAATTCTGTTTCCATGTCTTAATATCTACAAGTATTTTGAGATTAATAGGGAAACTGGGGATTGACAAAAGATAGGTGGGGTTTTGAATTATTTCTAGAGTCATACCTCTGGTCCTGTAAAGACCAGATTTATAAACAAGGAGAGCTGACAGCTGTTTTTAATTCCTCAAGAATTTGGTTGCTACCTAAATGATATAAAGGGGCTGATCCACCCATCAAATTACATTATCTCCAATTTCCTTTCCCTTTGGGTACATACATTGTTTCCCCCAAAATAAGACCTAGACAGACAATCATCTCTAATGTGTCTTTTGGAGCAAAAATTAATGTAAGACCTGGTATTATATTATATTACATTATATTAATTATATTATATTATACCCGGTATGATATGATATGATATGATATATTATGCTATATTATATAAGACCCGGTCTTATAGTAAAATAAAACCGGGTCTTATATCAATTTTTGCTCCAAAAGACGCCTTAGAGCTGATTGTCCAGAATGGTCTTATTTTCAGAGACACATGGTAGTTTTATTTTAACTTACAAGAGAAAGTCTACAAAACGAAAAATTCCTATCCATCTCTGAATATCAGCTATGGTCATGAGTTCAGTCAGACTAGTGACTTCCCGCATTATTTTTCGTCTTTTTATCTAAGTACTAATTTTAGGAAGTAATCCTTTTACAGAAACTTTTGAGAATCCTTCCTGGGTTTCAGAAAGTCTTTAACTATGGCCTTTAATTTGGCCTTTGACCGGGAGTGAAAGATAACTGATGAGGATTGTCTGCAGCCTCAAATGGGCTAACTTTAAAAGGTGACTTTAATAATCTCATCAGAATGAAAAAACAATTCAAACAAAGGCTTACTAAAATGCTACTCAAATTAAGGAGGAGAGAGAGGAGCAGTAGCAGTTAAGTCACTTTTATAGTCTTTTGGTTTTAGGTACCTCTCATATCTTTAATTTTCATTAGCTTTATGTAATAAAACTTTCAGTGAAGCTATTTTGTAATTTTGAAGGTTTTTGGAGCCTTCTGCACACCAATCAAAATATGCATCCTATTCAGTTTGATTTGGAAGTCCTTACTCTTAACTACACTTTTTAAATTATCGAATTAGAATGTTCGTCAAATAGGCATTTAATTCTAGGTTGTAATATCCTTGAGGGCTGGAAGCAGTTTGTTAGGATCTTAACCACCAATGGAGTTTAACCCCCATTTTCCATCCAGCCAAATCTAGCTGCAAATGGAGTGGAACCCACATTTCTGTCTGTCCCTATTTTGGGGCCCCACCCTGATAGTTACCAAGCCAATTTCATAAAAAAAGCTCAGTAAGAATTTGCCATTTTGGCAGCTATTTATAGCTTCTGAGACCATAACTTTTAGACATAAACAAAATGGTGTGTTGGATGGTGGTATGCATGACTATTTGAAGCTGAAAGGAATTAGCAGAGGAGATGAAGCTGAATCATAAGAAGGGGGGGTTATTTACATTGGATATGATCTTTAATTTCATTCTAAGTTTAATTTCTGTACTTTCATCTTTTTAAGGAAGTCCCTAAGGCTAGCTGTCATTTTTCTTTGTACCCGCCATTCGATGTGGTCTATCCATAGGTACCAATAAAATGACTGCTTAGGATGAAAGCTTTGTAAAAAAAAAAAAAAAAAAATCCTCTAAATATAACTAATTCTAAGGATCCATCACCTGACCATTGATGAGTAGGATCCTATATTAATCTGAATAGTGACTCAAACCAATAAGATTTAACAAAAGATACAAGAGGCATCCCAAAGAAGGGTAGAAAAGAAAGAAAGAAAGAGAGAGAGGGAGGGAGGGAGGGAGGGAGGGAGGGCGGGAGGGAGGGAGAGAGGAGGAGGAGGAGAAGAAAAAGAGAGAGAGAGAGAGAGAGAGAGAGAGAGAGAGAGAGAGAGAGAGAAAGAGAGAGAAAGAAAGAAAGAAAGAAAGAAAGAAAGAAAGAAAGAAAGAAAGAAAGAAAGAAAGAAAGAAAGAAAGATAGAAAGAAAGAAAAGGGTACAGCCCTCACAAGATCCAGAATGTTCACTCCCAGAGGTAGTCTAAGAAAACAAAGGCCACCGCTGTCACAGGCAGGCAGAACAGTGTGGTGTCAATGGTACCTCTGTTTGCCCACAAGAATGTGCCATGATGCCTCCAGCCTCTCACCTGCTAACCTGTGATGCCAGGCAGGTGCTGCTTGAATGGGGCTTTTCCAGCACTAACAAGACAATGCAGGTTGCGATAATGATGAGACAGGTTAGTTAACATGTTTTTAGGTAGACAGGAAGGTCCCTGGTGGAATAAACAAAGATAGCCATATCCTAAAACCAGGTTCTGAAATGGCTCATTCACCCCAGGACAAAATATAATGGTGACTTGAGGTTAATAAATTATCTCTTAAATCTCTTTTGGCCAGACAAATGGAAGAGATCTGATAGATAGAAATGGGTCATTTCACTAATCCCTTCAGCATGGGCAAACAGAACAAACCCCATAGGCGAATTCCATTAAAAGGCACCAGCTCCCTTTCCCAAGCAGGCAGGGGAAGATATAAAAGTGAGAACTTTTGCCTCAGTCACTGGGCACCCCATTCCCCCAACCCCCCCACCCATCATGAGCTGCAATCCTTTGCTTTTAATAAACTATCCTCTTTGACAACTCCTCGCCTCTCCTTGGTCCGTGCTTCCATTCTTTGGTTTCACGAGACACGATCCCGGCACTCACAGAACTTTCCTTCATCAATGATAGTCCATCATGGACTGGACCTCTAAGAGCTGGTTTGGACAGACAAAAAGAATGCTGCATAGGACTTCATGTCTCAGTATCCCAATCTATTCCAGTGGCCACCGGATGCACCCTGGTTTGTTCACCTTCTGAATGGCAAAGGCCAGAAAGATTATTCTCGTTGGTCACAGAGCAAAGCTCTCAGTACATAGAACACAACAAAACAGAAAAGCTCATCTGGTTTGTACGTAGAGGTCCCTCAGCAAAGTTTGTCTAAATAGATACCAGTCTGGTGAGACCCATGAACTCACCAATATGTGAGGCTGGCTTGAACAACGGGTTTACAGGGCCTATGTCTGTGCTCTACCCTATGGTTTTTCCTCCTTATGATAAACACAAAGAACAAAGACAAAAGAAAACCATGACCATCCCTGCGAGGAAAAGAATCAATAGAAAATGAGAGTACTCATAACAAATCTTCACTAGAGTTGCTATCCCCAAGGAACTAGGATCTCAATCCTAATCTCCTGCTAATATAAATTTTAAAAAGGAAAAATGACTCTCACCACCCTTGTGCCCACCAGACCCTGCAGGTAGCTATCCAGGAAACTAAAGTGGGAAGAATTCTTACCTTCTGCCAGTGCTTCCCAGGGGCCCAGGCTCTCTCAGCAGCGGCAGCCCTGAAGCGAGCAGTGTCCAGTCAGGGAAGTTTGTCCTGTCCACTACGCCAACTGTAGAATAGGAAAAATGTTATTTCTATCCTTATCAGTGCTTCGGCTGGTCTAATAACCAAATCAATGGAAGTCCCGTTAACAGGAGAAAAACATTTAATTTTGTACATATGGAAGCCCAAAGATATGAGGCTTCCAGAGTCAGTCCGGACAATTGAGGCTTATATAATGCTATCTTGAGCTAAGGAGGAGGGGTTTGGGGCTGGAACTACAAAGGGAAGGAAGACAATTCACAGGGAGATGGGACCGTCAAATGTTTGTTTGCCATGTCCTGCAAAGAAGTTTTTCTGATGTAAAAAGAAGTTACATTGGTAATAGCTTTCTTCCTGGTACAGGCTCCCTAACGATATTATTTTAGGTCGTTAAGGGAGAGATAAAAACAACAACAACAATAACTTCCTGAGTTTGTTAAAAATCATCCTAAAATAATCCTCATACCCAAAAGACACGTTCTGGAATGGAAAATTTTGCTCCCCTACAATACAAAGAGAGATTAAGATACAGAGCTAGCTTTCAAGTTACTCAGTTTGGCTCAAGCCAAAAATGTTTCCAAAATCAATTTCAAATATTGTTGAATAAATGAACAAATAAGTATTTTAACTGTGTGATAATTAATGTAAGAGGAAGATTCTCCTCTTTTGTCAGCACCCTCTGAGGTTGGTAACACAAAGGAGAATGTTATTTCTCCAGCTGGGTGTTTGTGTCCTGGTACCCCCATGGCCCATAGTGAGGGTGCAGACCAATGATTGATGAGCCTCAGAGCAGGGCACCCCTATCTATTCCAAATGCCTTCTTGCCCAAATCCAACTAAAGAGTAACGAAGGTTTAGGTAATTCTTTGTTAAAGGGTCCAGGAAATTTTCCCAAAACCTGACAGAGTAGGGGAATGGTGGTGATGTGTGAAATCAATTACTTTGCCAATGGCTGCCTCACTTTCTTCATCACTTAGAAGGAAGAGGCTCCTCACCTGGTCCTTTCAAAGAAACCCCACATGGATACTTCCTTTTCTTCTTTAACTCCATTTCTTCCTGCCTCCTTCTTCCTTCAAGTTTCATCCCCTACTAGTAAGCTAGCGTTACAATCTTCCCTCCTATCCCAGGATATCTCATGCCTTTTGACAAATAATTAAACCCCAGTATTGTGGTCAATTTCTGTTTCTTGCAAATTTCCCAATCGCAGGTACCCACTGAATAGCAAATGCTTTCTTCCAGACACAAGTTCTATTGGTTTACAAAGTGCAGAGAGGTTTTGCTAGCTCCATTGTAGGAAATAATGAGCTCATGACCCTTAGATTTATGTGGTAAAAGGAGAGAAACAGCAGCCTTTTCTGAGTTGTAGCAGCTTTTATCCTAAAGTATCCAAATATAACAGCAATAACAACCCCCCAAAAGAAATAAAAGTGGTTTAATTTCCTTCTGCTGACACTGTGTATTTTTCCTAGTAACATTACTTTAATTTTTCCCAAACCATGTTTAAGTTCCTCGCCCCCCCATCAAAAAAAAAAAAAAAAAGAAAAAAGGTATTAAGGAGCTACCCTTTAAGAGTTAGTGTTTGTGTTCATTCACCGTACTGAGAGAATACAGAGATGTACAAACAGATATTGATTAACAGCCAGAGAAAAGAGTGACTCCATTTGGTGAGCTGGAGAAAGACTTCATAGACAATGTGATATTTAAGTTGACATTTGAAAGAAGTTCTCCAGAAACAGAAGTGGCATAAGGGTGGAAAATCTTGAGGTCATAGTTCAGGCAAGGGGGAAAATATGAACAAAGCACAGAGACATGAATCTGCCCAGTGTGTTGAAGACATTAAAAGTTAGCCATTCTAAAAGAATTTGGGAAATCTTAGACCTGTAGCTTTCTCCCCAGTCACTGCTCTATGAAAAGACTTCGAAGGCCCACACTACTTTTGAGAAATAGCAACAGGAGATTCTGAGATGGTCCCCAGCTAACTTGGTACACATCCTCGCAAAGTTACTCATGTTAAATGAAGCTGTCTAGAGGATAACAGATGTAGAGTCAGGAAGGGAAGAACAAAGCCATGTGCAATGCTATTTGTACATTCTATGTCCCAAATGAAAAACATAAAATTCAATTCCATCTGTCATTGCACGGCTTCTGAAAGTAATTCAACCTGATCTTTATTTTCCCCAAACCACATTTAAGTTTTTTGTTTTTTTTTAAAGTATTAAGGGGCTATTTTTAGGAAGCATGAGATCCTGCAAGGAGGCTACAACATGGCAGGATGGAAGAGATTATGAACTAAAGGAGAGACTGTAATAAGTGCCATAAGAAATGTATAATCTATGAAATGAGATGATGAATAAACAGAAAAATCAGTGAAGTCTTGCTGAAGGAAGTAGTAAGCAAGGTCATGATGGTTTGGAAGGAGTTTGGCAGATGAAAATATGGGAGGAAGGCAATTCCAGCAGAAGAAGGAGCACATGGTGGGAAAACCCTGGGCATGTGTAGAGTTGTCCAATAAAACTTTCTGAGATTATAGAAATGCTCGTATCTACACCGTTCAGTATGGTAGCCGCTAGCTAACAGAGGCTACTAAGTATGTGGAATTTGCCTAGTGCAACTGAAGAACTGAACTTTTAATTTTATATAATTTTTAAAATTTAAATAGCCATTGTGGAAAAAATGAAGACCAACCAAATGAAAATAAACTAAGGCTATTTACTCAGAGTTTGCTGTAAAAGGGGGTCGGCCACTGTCACTTGCTTTTGACAGAGACTCAAAGGCAGGAGAAGGAGTGAGAAAATTTTAGAGAGGAAAAGGGAAGGCTTGAGGTATGCCCTGACTGGAGGCTGTTGGCATGGGAAGGTGTAGGCAGGCTACCATATTTTGCCATGTAAAATGCACACATTTTGCCCACATTTGTGAGAGAAAAATAAGGATGTGCATTATACATGGGTAGTACTAATTCTGTATCTATATAAATGTTTTTAATTATTTTCTTTATATGAGTTAAAAATGTAACTCTAGCAATCAATAACAATATCATGTGCAAAATAATACGCTGAAATACAATAATCAGTTTTGTTGAACTTATGATGAACTTGCAATCAGGTAGAGTTCTTGGCTTTCTATGATGCATCAATATTGTAAATTTGTTACCGATACATACAATTTTTTGTATCTTGTATCTCTGCTTGTGTTTTGTAACTATTTGTTACATAAAATTTCTTGTACCATAATGTTAAAAAATAAATACTAAAATTCTTTTATAATACAAAAAACAAGTATCAAAATGTAAACAAAAATTTGAATTAAAAACTTAAAATGAAAAATTATTTCCCTGAATGTTTGGGAAAAAAAATGTGGGTGTGCATTATCCATGGGAGTGCATTATACATGGCAAAATATGGTAATTCGAAGAGGAGTGTCCTATGTGATTGGTTAAGGGTGCATATTTGGCTTTCTCTGATTGGTCCTAAGTTGAAAGTGAGAACAAAAATTAGAGAAGCTGTCAATTATGAATCAAGTGTTGGCCATTTGGGAATGACTGTTACAAAGGTTACTTACTGTTTGGCTTCCTGGTGCATTGCTAGAGGCAGTGCAACTTGCAGATAGCAGGCTGTCTTCCTTGGCTGGTTACTGCAAATCACGGGTTAGTTTTCTGAGCTGATTGCCGCACACTGTGGATCAGAGTTGTATTTCTATGTGACTTCTAGCTGTTATCTGCATATTCACTCTCTCACCACCAATGGCTAGTGGCTATTGGACAGTTCAGCTGTATTTAGATTTGGTGAAATATAAGCTGTGTTTCAGGAAACAGTAGGAAATAAGGCTGAGAATAAAGAGAAGACGAGAAGATCAAAATGTCAAAGGCAGGGTGCTAATCTAAGAAATTTGTTTTAATGTGGATCAAGTATCATGGAAAACTGCAGCCAGGAAGTTGCATGATCACAGCTTTCCTTTATAAGGATTAATCTAATTTTAATATGCAAAATGGAACTGAGAAGAAAGCTACTGGAAACAGAGAGTCCATATCAGCATATTGTAATAGTTCAGGCAAGAGAAAATGAGGCTGTAGAATGCTGGGAATGTGCATGGAAAGAAGTAAACAGTGACAAAAACAATTCAGATGTACAACATGAAGTTCCTGAAATCCGACTAGATAATAAGGAATTTAAAAGAAAAAAAAAAAAGAGGTTTCCAAGTGACTTTTGAGCCCAGAGTAGGTGGAAGATAATAGATTGTTTAAAGACTAAGGAAGTAAGGAAATAGCATGGGGCAACATGAGGGAAATGATGAGTGTGTTTCAGACTAGTAAATCTCAGAAGATTGAACACAAAGAAAAAATAGGAAAAACAAATAAGAAGAAACCAAAAGAAAATATGCCTTCAAACAAGAGAAAAGGCCCAAAAAGATTAATAAAAGGGTATGCCAATCATAAATGGCATTATTTATTTAGTAAACAACTATGTCTACTGCAAATCCACAGCTTATGCTTGAGAGACAGTTTTCAGGTGGTAACACTTAAATTAGAAGTGTTCTGTTCAACACTAGCAGTAATATCAGGTGTCTTTTAAAAACAACAACAACTGGTGTTGCTCTCTGCACTTTGCTTGAGCTTTATTAGTTAACTGAAATAACAAATCCAAACAAGGGGCCTGGTTACATGCCCCATTATTAGTTAATAAACTCTTTATAAGAAGAGAACATATGTTCTGGCCTCACAGAAAGAGAAATTGTGTGCTCCTCAAGGCTTTGAGGTCAACTAGCATCTTCTCTTCTTGGTTAAGTAGTGTAACTTGTTTCACAGCAACTTTCTTTTCTCATTTCATTGGATTTTTTTTTTTTCTTGGTACTTTTGTTAGAAAAGGTATTCAGATTCACATGCTCCCTGATTAGGTGACATGGAAGGAACCAGGGCTCTTCACTCTCTCCCCACCAATCGCTGTCATCTTTCCAACATCTCAGGTGAGTAACTCCTCAAACTGCTTTTGCTGAATGAATTACTAAAAAGAAACAGCAAGAAAAGAAAGGCTGCAAAACAAGGGGGAAAACCTAACAAATGCTGCAAATCTTCAAGGATAGTTACATCATTCATTTATTTAAGTATTTGATGAGTGCCAAATGCAGGTCAGTAGTATGCTAGCCAGACACCTGAAATACAAAGATAAATACTATACAGACCCTCTCCTTTAAAAAACATTAAATTAATATCTTTGTTATCAATGGTTTCATGGAAAGTTGATGACAAAACATGCTTAATTTCTGTGTTGTTTAATGCACATTATTGCACTGATAAAAAAAATTTTTTTAATCTTCATTAGAAAATAAACAGTGTTCTAGTCAAGATGGCAGAGCAGGTAAACACTGTGCTTGCCTCCTCTCAGGACTACATCAAAATTACAACTAAACTACAGAACAACCATCATTGAGAATCAACTGAAGTCTAGCAGAAACGAAGTCCTACCTCTTAAAACATACAAAAGCAGCTACCTCGAAACTGGTAGAAGACATGCAGAGACACAGAACAGACTGGTCCCGCACCTGCATGTGGCAGTTAAAACTCAGGAGGGATATCTTAGCTGCAGAGGTCCCCACTGAGGAGCAAGGGGTCCCAGCCCCACACCAGGCTCCCCAGCCCAGGGTTCCAATGAGGAGGAGAGAAGTCCCCACAACTTCTGACTGTGGAAACCAGCAGAGATTGTGGCCAAGTGAGACACAGGAGGCTGGAGTCCCAGGTGTTCCTCTTAAAGGGCCCACACACAGACTTACTCACTGTCAGACTCATTTACTGTGAGCTCCAACACTGGGGCCGCAACTGGAAAGGCACCAGGGACATACAGGGAGGAACAGAATTGTCTGACTTCAGGGTGAGGGCTGGAGGGGCAGCTTTCTCCTGGACAGAAGTGCTAGCTAAATCCACTATTTGTTTATTGAGCTCTCCCCCTTCCTGGCAGGCAGATCGAAAGTCCTCTGTATCTGAGTCTCCATCAACCTGGCTAACACCGTATGTACATCTACCCTGCCCTAGTGATTCCCTGAGACCCTGCCTACCGAACTTTCGGGATCACCAAAGCCACGCCTGGTGGCTTTTCCATTCAAATGGCCTGTCTTTTCTAATGGCTGTGGTTTTTCCTAAAATCTCTCCAAGGTTCACAGAACCCAAACACGCAGCATCTGGCTTCAGTGTGCCCTGTATATCTTGCTGAGCAGCCTCAAGCCCAGCACTAGTGGCAGCAGGCCTCAGTTCATGGATTGGCCTCTAGAGGCATTTTCAAACCCAGTGTGGGTGGCAGCCACCTGCAAATTGCTTTGTGGCTCATGCCAGGTGGCCTCGGGCAGGACACAGGCTGCAGCAAAACTTGGCCTGAGGTGGGGCCTGGGATTGGCATGCCAAGTAGCCAGCTTCAGACTGAGCCAGAATGTCACCCAGCCATCTCCAAGGATGACACAGTGAAAGGGAAGACTGGGCAGATGCCAGAGCCCTGCTAAAGTGACTCCTGCTCTATAGAGTCAGACCATGCACAGCAGCTCCTCCACTGTGACCATGGCCAGTCCACACAGTCAGCCCAAGAGTCAGTCAATCCCTGCCATTGACATGCAAATAGCAACCAAGGCTCAACTACAACAGGGGGACACAAAACACCCAAAAAAAGGACATACCTAAAACATCCAGCTCAGATGAACAGGGAGATTGCACTACTGTACTCTACAGCACACCTACTACATAAGACAACTGTACTAAAACTGGAGACATAACAATGCTACTTAATAAATAGAAACAATACAGGGAGGCAGGCAAAATGAAGAGATAAAGGAACATGTCTCAAATGAAAGAACAGAGCAAAGCTCCAGAAACAGAACTAATCAAAATGGAGACAAGCAATCTACCAGATGCAGATTTCAAACGTTGGTTATAAGGAGGCTCAATGATCTCAGGGAGAACCTCAACAAAGAGATTGGAAACAAAAAATGGTGATAGAAACAAAAAAAGAACCAGTCAGAAGTGAAGAATACAACAACTGAAAGGAAGAAAACTTTAGAGGGAATGAACAGTAGATGAAATGAAGCAGAGGATCAAGTCAGCAATTTAGAAGATAAGGGAGCAGAAAACACCCAATCTAAACAGCAAAAAGAAAAAAGAATTCCCTCAAATGAGGATAGTGTAGGGGGCCTTAGCACAACATAAAGCATCACAGCATTCACATTATAGGGGTACCAAACCGAGAAGAGACAGAGCAAGGAATTGAAAAACTATTTGAAGAAATAATGATGGAAAACTGCCCTAACCTGGCAAAGGACATAGACATACAAGATCAGGACGTACAGAGAATCACAAATAAGATCAACCCAAAGAGGCCCACATCAAGACACATCATAATTGAAATGTCAAAAGTTAAAGTCAAAGAAAGAATCAGAGCTTACCAGACAATAAAAAGCTAAAGTAGTTCATCACTACCAAACCAGTATTACAAGAAATGTTAGAGGGACTTCAGTAAGATAAAAAATAATAATAATAAAAATTAAAATATGAATAATAAAATTGAAATAACTACATCTATCAACAATCAACAATTGCTTTAAATGTAAATGGATTAAATGCTTTAATCTAAAGATAGCATGGCTGAATGGATAAGAAAACAAGACCCTTACATATGCTGCCCACAAGAGACTCACTTTAGATCAAAAAACACACACACAAACTGAAAGTAAACGGATGGAAAAAATGTTTCATAAAAAGGAAAACAAACAAACAAAAAGCTGGGGTAGCATACTTATACTAGAGAAAATAGACTTTAAAACAAAGGCTATAACAAGAGAAAAAGAAGGACCCAGTAAAGCCACTTTTGGGTATTTATCTGAAGAAATCCAAAATGCTACTTTGAGGGGACCTGTGCACCCATGTTCATTGCAGCATTGTTTACAAAAGCCAAGATGTAGAGGTAACCTGGGTGTCTGTCAATGGAAGAATGGATAAAGAGAGGTGGTACATATATACAGTGAAATGAATATTGCTTGGCCATGGAAGTGAATGTATTCTTACCATCTGTGGCAGCATGGATGGACCTGCAGTGTATTGTTCTGTATCGAGTACTCATATGGCAGGTAGAGAAAGACAGATGCAATGTGACTTTCTTTATATGTAGAATCTAAAAATAAATAAATAAACAAAATAAGCAAACAAATCAAACAGAAACAAACTCATCAATACAGAGAACATTTTGATGGTTGCCAGATGGAAAGTGTGTTGGGGGGTGAAAAAGGGGAAGGGATTAAAAAGTATGAATTTATTGTGAAAAGTAGTCATGGGGATGTAGGGAATAACACAAGAAATATAGTCAATAATATTGTAATAATTATATCTATCTATATCTATCTATCTATCTATCTATCTATCTATCTATCTATCTATCTATCTCGATATATATAGTACCAGATGGGTAATAGATCAGTCAGGGGGATCACTTCTTAAATTATACAAATGTCTAACCACTATGCTGTACACCTAGAAATAATAAAAAATAATATTGAATATCAACAGTAATTGAAAATTTTTAAAAGGAAGGGAAAAGTGAAGGGAAATAATAGGTCCAAATTTCCAAGTATAAAACAAATAAGTCATGGGAATGTAATGTACAGTATAAGGAATATAGTCAACAATATTGTGACAGTGTGGTACGGTGTCAGATGGTTGCTGGACTTATCATGGTGATCACTTCTTTATGTATATAAATGTTGAATAACTATGGTGTACACCTGAAACTAACATAACATCATATGCTAGCTATAGTTTAATAAAAATCTTTTTTTAAAAAGAAAATATGGTATTACATAAAAAGAAAAGGAAACAAAAGTCCTGAAGGGTATCACTGTCATTTCTCAACAATTCCTGGCCCTTCCTGTTTTCCAGCTCTCTCACTTCAATGATCTTATCAAGATTTGATTGAAAATGTAAAACCACATGCAGGTATTTCATACTCAGAAAGCAAAGGCATATGTCTTCTAATCATTTCATAACAAAATCCACACAAACTAAAAAAATTTCTTCATGTCACAAATTTTCTCTTAAAAGTGAATCTTTGGAGACTATACTATATAATGCCACTAACATTAAATTTTCCAACATGATTTTCTCTGATTTCATCTTGTTTTAAATCAAGATCCTCTCCAAAAACTAAAAGAAGTAACTAAACAACTGGTATCAAGAACATGTACTTCAAGAAAAGTAATTAAAGATAGACTGATAATAAAATGCAGAATAATAAAAATGGGGTCAGTTATATTGGGTTGCCTTTTTTTTTTTTTTTTTGCACATTCTGAATACTTCACAGGTAGCAGAGTAGTCATAAACAGGGTTTGGTTTGAATTTGTCACTACACATTTTTAGAGCAGTTCCAGTTGTCACTGGGAGTAATATATGTTAATCTGGAATTGAGTATAGCCTCAGGAGTTATAATGTTCATGTTCTCAGCCTGAAGAAAAGGCATTAATTAACCATAGTTCTGATCCTTGAAGCCCAAGTAGCATATCTCACTGCTGTAGTGATCCAGAAACCACTAGTTCTGTCTGAACATTTTCAAAATTCCAAAAGAGCCTCTAAAAATGAATATCATTATGAATACAACGACCCACAACCTTCCTCAGTCAGTGGTAAATTCTCTCCCTGGGATTTTTGCCAGCCTGGCAAGAAGGTCAATACAATATTCAGATAGATTTATTTCCAATAGACAAATAACTTTGTAAGGGGAAGTCACTTAATGCAATACTGAGCCTTCAGACTCCACATCATTCCCTCAGATTGCATTTCTTGGAAGCAGGACAGGCCTTCAGGGAAGTCTCCGAAGCCCTGGGATGCCCCTTCTGCGCTCTGCCCTACCCTTCACGTATTCAGCATTCGCCTCCTTGAAATCGCGTCATCTGGATAAATGCTTATCTATCCTCCTATGGAATGAGGTCAGCACTTCCAGGAAGCAGCATGCCTGGTGAGGCCAAGAGAAGTGGATGTTGGGTTCTTTCTCATTTCAAAGAGACAATCTATGTGGAGGTTTTTGGCAAGCAAAACAACCCAACTCAGGCTAATGTAGGCAGGAAAGAGATTTAATCAAAACACACCACATAGCTTACAGAATCAGGACGATCAGAAACTGAGGCCTGGAGGATATACCGATGGAAAAGATGTCTCCTTTCTTGGATAGGGGTGAACCATCATGAAAACAGCAACAAAGGGATTGGAGAAAGAGCCCACCGCACCCACCCCACCTTAGATTAAAAGTGGCCAGCTACTGCAGGCCCTTAGTTTCCTCGGCTGCGTTCACTATTGTGACTCCAGCCAGGGAGGACTGCAACAGCATATACGCCCCAGGTGAGGCACAGGGGGCCCAGTCCATGAACCTAAAATGAAAACAGACACAATGACAGGAGCAGAGCCGCAGCTGTCAAAAGCACCATGAAATCCAAGACAATATGAGCAATTTTGTCTTTGGGTTCATAAACTTGCAACTAGGGAACCCAGCTCTGCCTTTATTTTTAAGTCAGCAGGGCTCAAGGATATGAGAAGCAGAAAATGTTTTATGGAGTAAAAAGAGCAAATACCGGGAACATGTCTGATTGACAAATGTTCTACTAAGGTGGGGTTTTTAGAAGTGGGGAGATTGTCTGATATGTTGTTAGGTGCATGTCACTATCCTTGGTTGGCTGCAAGGAGCAAGCATTCAGTTTAGAAATATCTCAAAAGAGAAAGGAGTGTTCAAAGCCAAGGGCAGGGGGCTTTCTGTACTGACCATTTTGTGCAACAAGAGAAGGTCAAGGGACCCAAGGGGTGCACTTTATAGCAATGGTCCTTAGGACAAGCTGACCGCTAGGACAGGCAGTTTCTGAAAGTTTGAGGAGAGGAACTGGATCAGGAACCAAGGGACCCGCCATGTGGCAAAGTACAAAATAGAGAAAGAGGGTACAAGGTGATGCTAATGATTGTTCTCCAGCAGTTTTCTGCCATCTCAGCTGGCAGAAAGTCAGCTAGTCTAGTCATAGAAATAATAGCTGTCCTCAGGGGAGTATCTTAATTCTCCACGCCTTGCCTGGGTTTTCAAATATATATATATATATATACATATATATATATATTTGTATAAATATATATATTGTATAAATATATATGTATATATAAATATATAAATATATATATTGTATAAATAAATATAAATAAATAAATATATATTGTATAAATAAATATAAATAAATATAAATATAAATATATAAATATATAAATATATAAATATATATATTGTATAAATATATATATGTATATATAAATATATGTATATGTATATACATATATATGTATATGTATATAATATATATATATGTATATATATACATATATAAATATATATATGTATATATATAAATATATACATATATATGTATATATATAAATATATATATATATATATATATATATTTTTTAAGATTTTACTGGGGAAGGGGAACAGTGTGTGCTTCCAAGTCAGGTTGTCTTTTCAATCTTAGTTGTGGAGGGCACAGCTCAGCTCCAGGTCCAGTTGCTGTTGCTAGTTGTAGGGGGCGAAGCCCACCATCCCCTGCTGGAGTCGAACCGGCAACCTTGTGGTTGAGAGCTCACGCTCCAACCAACTGAGCCATCTGGGAGGCAGCTCAGCTTAAGGTGCTGTGTTCAATCTTAGTTGCATGGGGTGGAGCCCACCGTCCCTTGCGGGACTAGAGGAATTGAACTGGTAACCTTGTAGTTGAGAGCCCACTGGCCCATGTGGGAATCGAACTGGCAGTCTTCGGAGTTAGGAGCATGGTGCTCCAATCGCCTGAGACACCCGGCCAGCCTCAGATATTCTTAATGCAACATTCCCATTTGGGATTATGGTTTCTGGTGGTCAGAACTGCCGGTTGCCTTTTTATTATTGTTTTTCTCCATTCCACCAGATGCTAAGAACTGTTTGACATGAAAATAATAATGCTACAAAGAATGCATTATGGACTGAATGCTATAGAACCCCCAAATTCATTTGTTGAAACCCAAACCTTCAATGGATGGCATTAGGAGGTGGGGTTTGGGAGGAAGTAATTAGAATTAATTGAGTTCATGAGAGTGAAGACCTTATGAATGGGATTTGTGACCTTAAAAGAGTCCTAAGAAAGCTTGCTTCCTTTCTCTGCCATGTGAGGTCCCAGTAAGAACATGGCCGTCTATGAACCAGGAAGTAGGTTCACCAGAACTCAACTGTGCTGCCAGCCTGATCTTGGACTTCCAGGCTCCAGAACTATGGGAAATACTCTTCTGTTGTTTGTAAACCACCCAATCTATGGTATTTCTATTACGACAGCCCAAATGAACAAAGACAATATGATTAGACTAACACATCCATAAGACTGCCACTAGAAGGATTAAAGACATTGGGCTGCCCCTGATATGATCCAGTACTACAAAATTATAAGATTGTTCTCCAAACTGGCCCAGGGTCACCAAAAAGGTTTTCAAGTGAAGTTTACCCTCTGTCATCTCTTGAAAATTATTGTGTGTGAGTGTGTGTGTGTGTGTGTGTGTGTGCGTGCGCACGCACATGCACTAGAATTGAGGATTAAGGTTGGGATGGATAGAAAGAAAGAAGAAAACCTAAGAGCATTAGAGAACAGATGAAAAAAAATCTGTGCTTTCTACATAGCCTGATGTAAATTTTACATGTATATATATATATACTGGGCTCCTATTTAGTTTTCAGTAAAAACCAGGAGATGCCATTACCCTTTAACATCCCATTAGCTTTTTACTGTACAGGCAGACCTCATTTTATTGCACTTCACTATATTATACTTCACAGGTGTTGACTTTTTTTTTTTTTTTTTTTACAAATTAAAGGCAAAACCATCCACCAGCAAAAAGATTATGACTCACTTTATGGCAGTGATGTAGACCTTAACCTACAATGTCTTTGAGTTATGCTTATACAGTGGTCCCCCCTTATCTACACAGGATGTGTTACAAGACCTCTAGTGGATTCCTGAAGCCATGGGCAGTACCAAACCCTGTATATATACTATCTTTTTTCCTATATATACATATCTATGGAAAAGATTAATTTACAAGTTTAGCACAGTGAGAGATTAACAACAACTCATAATAATAAAATAGAACAATTATAACAGTAAAATAAGGGTTATTTGACCACAAGAACTGTGATACCATGACAGTGTCTATCTGATAACCAAGATGGCTACTAAGTGACTAACAGGCTGGATGAAGGAAGGATTCACGTCCTGCATGGGATGAAACAGGATGGCAAGAGATTTCATCACGCTACGCAAAACGGCATGCAATTTAAAATGTATGAATTATTTATTTCTGGAATTTTTCACTTAATATTTTTGGACTGCAGTTGACCTCTGGTATCTAAAACCACAGAAAACAAAATCATGGATAAGAAAAGGACTACTGCATTCCTTATGAAATTATTCAGTCAACATTCTCATGCAAAATTTCTCTTAAATGGTTAGTACCAACCTCTTTAAGTTTCTTCTACAAGTACAAAAAAATGAAAAAAATAAATAAATTTGTTTAAGCTATCCACTTGCTTAAATTAAAATTTAAACTTCTGGTGGAAAGAACTATCTTACTAAAACATTCATGGCACTGAGACTTTTAAATAAATATTAAAACCACTTTGCATGAAACACATAACATTTTTGAAAGAAAAGACCAACAAACCCCCCTATGAACTCAGCAGAATTTAATATGTAGTTTGAATGTCATGTGTTTATTTTCTCTGATCTTTTCTGAAAACGTACAAGAGAATGTTAATTTTTCCAAATCCACTTTCTTTTGCTTACCAGCAAAGTTAGTTTGAACAAAGCAGCTTTTCATCTTCTTCTTTATTAAATTCGTATCTGTACACAGTCCTTCTTTTTGGAGTTTTGGTGTTCCAATTACTGTTGCTTTTTCCTTGTTGTTTTGCAATTCCATAATGTGATAGTTGCCTTGGTGATAGAAAAGAGGGTTCAAACCTTTTCAAATGATACCCATCTCCATTCCACGTATCCATTGGATTTCATTCAAGTATATTCTCCTATTTATTTCCCTTTACGAATTTAAAGTTATTCCTCCCTTTGTCATCCTGATTTCCATTTTCTAAACACTTCTGAAACTGCCAGTATTTCTTACCTATTTTATTCAAATGGAAAATCAAGTTCATGATTTTTATATGCAATGGAAAAACAGACATTTTCATTTGCATTTCAACACATTGTGACTGATTGCCACATCCCACATGAACAGACAACTGTTCACAACTACTGTGTCTGTGAGCTCCCCTGTTCTGGGAATTCTGGGATCATGGTCTGGGGTGCAGGAAAATCAGGAACCATGAAGTTGGGGAGCACCTGGTGAGGGGACTCCATGGAGTCCACAGCCAGCCCCATTCCTTAGGTAGGCAAAGAGTTCCTGAGAGCAGTTGGCCTCTGCGTCCAGCTGCTGTGTGACTGGAAGCAAAGCTATTGTGGTAACTGGTCAAATCTCACCCGTATTCCTGGGTGGCCACAGAAGGAGGCTGTACCTTAAGTGTAAAATCTTTGATGTGTATAGAGACACCAGGCACTGACTTGTGGCCCAGGGTTGAATATCTAGAGTGAGAATTGTCCTAACTCCTGTGTCACTGACTCGTGATCATCAGCAGACTAGACTGATGGAAGTATAGCATTTTAATGAAGAAGTAACTTGGGATAATTTTGCTTTGGGGTTCTTAATCTAGGTAAGTAGATCCCTATAGTTCCATAGATAAACTGAAGTGGGTTCATAAACCACTCAAATTGTACATGAAATTTAGTGTGTGTGTGTGTGTGTGTGTGTCTGTGTGTGTCTGTGTGTGAGTGTGTGTGTGTGAGTGTGTGTGTGTGTGTGTGTGTGTGTGTTGTGTTTCTCTAATAAGAGAACCTAGGGCTTTTTTCACGATCTCATATAGACCTATGACAAGTAGAGCATATATCAAAGTTTGCATGGGACAGTCACATTTATGCCCATGCCCAGGCATAATTATTAATAAAAGCCCCATTTCACTCTCAAAAGTTTATTTTAATTGATAAACTATATGGTCTCCCTACCGCTGACCTACAAAAGGATCAGAACTGTTGATTTTACGTGACCCTCCACTTCCACAAAAACACTATTGTACTATTCTTCTACAGAAGAGGCTATCAAAGAATAAGAACGTATAAGAGACAAATGTATTTGAGTAAATAAGGTGTAGTGACATAACGCAAAGATTTGAAAAATAAGCAAAATTCCTTAGACTTCACTAAAATAAATATTTTAATTATCAACATCAGAATTGTTGCAAAGTTAAAAGACATTTATAGTCATTAGCAGCAGCTTGCTTGTGGCAGTATTCTGGGATTAATTCAAGATGAAGGAAGTCCACTTATATTGAAGTTGAGGAATTTTATTCCTTCAAATTTCTTTTTTACCTGTTCATGTCATTTGAAAAAGTAGCAAATCCTATGATTCGCAACAAAGGTTTAATTCAGGTTAATACCAATTGAGCTCTGGTTAATTAACCAGACAGTGTGCTAGGTTCTTGTGGAAACATAAACATAAATTAGACCATCGGTAAGCCTTCGCTGACCTTGGGGTCTAGGAGGGAAGAAAAAAGACAAACTATGAACAGAATGTGTTTGTTTAAAATAACGATCCTTTAAAAAGCATTAGGTTCAAATGAAGTGGGGAAAAAAAATCCCCACATTGTAGTTGTTTAACAAGATTAAATTTTGTCCATTATCCACATAAAATTATTGAGTTAGGCAGTCGGGCTGAGGTGGTGTTCTACTGAGTCAAGTGTTCAGGTTCTTTTGACATCATTGCTTAGCATTTATGGCCTCCATTCTGAGAGTTATCATAGACCTGTTGGCTGCTGCAGCTCCAATCATCACATTTATATTCATGCTAGCAGAGAGAAAGGAAGGGAAGGAAAAGCATACAGCTTCTCTCCTTAAGGATTATTCTGAGGAATTACATATATCACCTTCCCTTATATCCTATTGGCTAGAACTAGGTCATATGGCCACATCTAGCAACAAGGAGCCTGGAAATGTAGCCTTTATTCCTGACATGCGTGTGCCCAGCTAAGACTCATGGATTCTACTACTACAGAAGAAAAAACAAAGTTATTGGAGGATGATTAGTCATCTCTGAGATATCCACAATGAAGAAGTCAAATTCCTATATACTGATAAGAAAGATGTCCAATAAATATTTCCAAGTGAAAGGGCAAGTTGTGGAGTCATACATCTATTATCATCCATTGGTGTTTTTTTAAAAAATATAAACTTATGAATGCCTGGAGAAAGTTTTGGAAATAATACTTGCCACTGGTTTTCTCTAGGGTATAAATAGGATTGAGTAAGGAAAGAAAAATATGTCTACTTAATATACTTCTGAATTCTTTAAATGTTACAATGCCTTAGAAATTTGTATTCTATCATTTTTTTTAAAAAGGGGGGGTTAAGGAAGATATACAGAAGAAGTCACCTTGAGACTGGTAGGAGGAGAAGCAACATGGAATGACTGGTGCTCATACTCACGTGTGGTGGTTACAAAGCAGGAGGGATATCTTGGCTGCAGAGCTCCCCTGTTAGGAGTGAAGGGTCCCAGCCCTACACCAGGCTCCCCAGCTCAGGGCTCCAATGTTAGGAAGAGAAATCCCCATAACTTCTTGTTCTGAAAACCAATAGAGATTGTGACTGAGAGAGCTGCTAGAGTCGCAGGAGCTCCTCTTAAAGGGACCATGCATGGACTTACAGATGGACTCACTCTCTCTGAGCTCCAGCACTGGGGCAACAGCTCAAAAGGCACCTGGGACATATGGGGAGGAAATAAATTGCCTGGCTTCAGGGAGAGGGTTGGAGGGGCAGCATTCTTCCAGATGGAAGTGCTGGCGGAAACCACTGTTCCTTTGTTGAGCCCTCCCCACTCCAAGCATGCAGACATAAATGGCTGCTACATCTGAGTCTCCATCAATATATCTAACAACATTCTTCCCATCCCATTGGTTCCCTGACACCCTGCCCCACTCCACTTCAGGGCCCACCCAAGCCTCTTCCAGTGGCTTTTCCATGTAAATGACTTGTCTTGGCATATGCTGTGAACTTTCCTAAAATCTCTCAAAGGTTTACAAATCCCAAAGCAGCAGCATATGGCCTCAGTGTGCTCTGTACCTCTTGTGAAGCAACCCCACACCTGGCACTAGTGACAGCTGGTCCCGGTTCACAGCTCAGATTCTCCTAGGCAGCTCCAAATCCAGCACAAGAGGAAGACTCTGCAGATTACCATGTGGCTCATGTCAGGTTGCCCCTGGCAGGGCACAGACTGCCGCTGAACTTGGCCTGTGGCAGGGCCCCTTCCAGGAGGCCTTGGGGATGGCATGCTGACTACAGACAAGTTGGAACACCATCCAGCTGCTTCCAAAGATAATACACCAAAAGGGCAAACAGGGCAGGCACCAGAGCCCTGATAAAGCAAATCCTGCTCTATAGGGTCAGACCATGCACAAAGCTCCTCTACTGTAGTCACAGCCAGTTCTCACAACCAATCAGCCCAAGGGTCAATCTCTCCCACTGATGTGTCTAAAGCAACCAAGGCTCAACTACAACAGGAGGGCACACACAACCCACACAAGGGACCCACCTGCAGCACCCAGCTCAGGTGACCAGGGAGACTGTACCACTGGGCCCTATAGCACACCTACTACATAAGGTCACTCTACTAAGACCAGGAGATATAGCAACCCTACCTAATACATAGAAACAAACACAGGGAGGCAGCCAAAATGGGAAGACAAAAAAACATGTCCCAAATAAAAGATCAGAACAAAACTCCAGAAAAAAAAAAAAAAAGAAACAAAATGGAGACAAGCAATCTACCAGATGCAGAGTTCAAAACACTGGTTATAAGGATGCTCAGTGATCTCAGGGAGAACTTCAACAAAGAGATAGGAAACATAATAATTGAGATAGAAAATATTAAAAAGAACCAGTCAGAACTTCAGTATAAAATAACTGAAATAAAGAATACATTAGAGAGAATTAATAGTAGTCTATATAAAGCAGAGGTTTGAACCAGCAATTTGGAAGATAAGGTAGCAGAACAGCAGAAATAAAAAAAAATCTAAAAAAATTAGGATAGTTTAAGAGACCTGTGGCACAACATCAAGCAAACCAACATTGGCATCATAGGGGTACCAAAAGGAGAAGAGAGAAAACAAGGAATTGAAAACCTATTTGAAGAAATAATGACTGAAAACTTTCCTAACCTGACAAAGGAAATAGACACACAAGCCCAGGAGGCACAGAGAGTCCCCAAAAAGATGAATCCAAAGAGGCCCACACCAAGACACATTATAATTTAAATGGCAAAGGTTAAAGACAAAAAGAGAAACCTAAAAGCAGCAAGAAAAAAACAGTTAGTTACCTACAAGGGAGCACCCATAAGACTGTCAGCTGATTTCTCAACAGAAGCTTTGAAGGCCAGAAGGGATTGGCACAAAACATCCAAAGTGATGAAATACAAGGACCTACAACCAAGACTACTCTATCCAGCAAGGCTATCATTTTAAATTGAAGGAGAGATGAAGAGCTTCCAAGACAAGAAAAAGCTAAAGGAGTTCATCATTACCAAACCAGTAGTACAAGGAATGTTAAAGGGACTTCTTTAAGGTGGAAAAAAAAAGATAAACAAATATGAACAATAAAATGGCAATAACTACATATCTATCAACAACCGCTTCCAACGTAACTGGATTAAATGTCCCAATAAAAAACATAGGGTGGCTGAATGGATAAGAAAAGACCCTTACATATGCTGCCTGTAAGTGACTTACGTCAGATGGAAAGACACACACAGACTGGATCAGACTGAATGTAAGGGGATGGAAAAAGTTATTTCATAAAAATGAAAAAAAAAAAAAAAAAGAAAGAGAAGAAAAGCTGGGGCAGAAATATTTATACCAGACAAAATAGACTTTAAAATAAAGGCTACAACAAGAGAAAAAGAAGAACCTAGTAATCCCATTTCCTGGTATTTATACAAAGAAACCCAAAATGCTACTTCAAGGGGAGATGTGCATCCATATGTTCATTGCAGCCTTGTTTACAATGGCCAAGGTATGGATGGACCTGCACAGTATTGTGCTGAGTGGAGTATGTCAGACAGAGAAAGACAGATGCAGTGTGATTTTGCTTATATGTGGAATCTAAAGAACAAAATAAACAAACAAAACAGAAACAAATTCATAGATACAGAGAACATTTTGATAGCTGCCAGATGGGGAGGAGTTGGGGGACAGGGCGAAAAAGGTGAAGGGATTAAGAAGTACAAATTGGTACTTACAAAATAGTCATGGCAATGTAAAGTACAGCACAGGGAATCTAGTCAATGATATGGTCATAACTATGTATGTTGCCAGGTGGGTACTAGACTAGTCAGGGGGATCACTTCTTAAATTACATAAATGTCTAACGATAGGCTGTACACCTGAAATTAGTATAAAATAATATTGAATGTCAACTGTAACTGAGAAATTAAAAAGGCGGGAGAAAGGTGAAGGGCAATACGTGGTCCAAATTTCCAGGTATAATACAAATAAGTCATGGGTATTTAATGTACAGCAGAGGGAATATAGTCAGTAATATTGTGCTAGCGTGATACAGTACCAGATGGTTGCTGGACTTACAGGGATCACTTCTTTAGGTATATAAATGTTAAATAACTATGGTACACAGCTGAAACTAATATAATGTATGCTAACTATATTTTTTAGTAAAAATCTTTTTAAAAAGCAAATGGTAACAAAGTCATTTCATGCCATACCAAAAGCAGTTATTCATTTAAGAGGAAAAGATAAATTTAGAATACAGGTGAAAAATAAGCTTTCTATTGTTTGTTAATCCCATTACTGTAGAGGAGTGAATCTTAGGAACACATTGGATAGGGATTAAAGCTCTTGTTGATTTGGGGCAAAATACTAATGATGTACAAGATGACATAAATTTCATACTACCCCACTGCAATGAGGATATTGATGACAAATGGTTAATGAGTATTGTTATTTCAGAGTAATTATGATTAATCACTGCATAAGCAAACTTGAATTGTCCTAAAATCATACAGTTTTAATATGAAAGAAACTGACAGAATTTGCACAACTTGACCATTTTATAAAATGGTCTAAAATTTTATAAAATACCACTAAATTTTTATATGGTATTATCAAGAATCAGTTAAAAAAGCTGAACGAAAAGTCACTATGCTAAACATAATATAAAACAATTTTTGTTGAACCAGAAGAAATACTGAATTATTTTTCTAGTCTCTCTATAGAAAATATCACAAAATCACTGCCATATAAAGAGATGACCAAAACAATATGCATCCAAAACTGTAGGAGAGAAATAGTGCTATTGAGTCATGTCATACAGTAATTTAGTAAAAAATATATTATTTTTTGATTGCATGATGTTTGTGGTATTTATACACATTTTCAAAATTTCCTGTCATTTGTTTTTCTGAATACATATTCATTTTTATACTTACTTCTGTATTTATAATTTTGTACCTTTTTACTTAAAGAATTCAACCTGCATTGTATAAGCTTCAGGTCCCACAAATGTGATCTATCTCTGTCTGGGGCCTTTGAGCATTCAGATGTTGAATAGAAAAAGAACTACAAGTTTGTGCTGTCTTCAGAAGGATGGTGACTGGGCAGAGTGCTCCTGGAAGCTCAAAACAAAGAAAGAGATGTGTTTTTTGGATTCAGCAACATGACTGTTGGTGACCTTACGAAGACCTGAATCATTTGCTAGGAGAAGATGAAGCCATATTGGAGCAGGTTGAAAAGCAAATTGGTTGTATGTAACATTGAATTATCTGTGCTGATTATTCCCTGATTTCTTATGTAGATCAATTTTCCACCATGCCCTGCTTTGCCTGGCCTTGTGAGGCTGACTCCTATTAACCACTTTGTCACCAGCCCTATCTGCTGCTTCCCCTTGGGTCAGCCAATTGAAGACCCTGGCAGAAGACTAGGCCACAGTTTGGGGCTGGAGGACTTCTCAGCCTGTGATCACAAATCCTGTGGGTGGCCCCTCATTTGACTACAGCTCTCACTTTGGTTCAACAATACACTCTTCTTTAACCCTTCAGGCCCAGGGAAAGGAATAGATTTCTGCTCTTGCTACCACCTGGGTACTTTACAATTTCATATCTTAACCTTACCCACTCCACTATAAATACTCCCTTATGAACACAGTGACATTTCTACTAATAAACCCAGCCTGTGTAGCCTCAGTTGGGGGCAATTATTGAAGAACTTTATAAACTCAACTCCTGATACAAGTATAACCAAGTGTGATAGCATAAGAACTCCATTGAGGACAAAGGTTAGGACTTAATCCTGCAAGTCTAAGGCAGTATCCAATATTTCTAGGTACTGCCATGATTCCTGAGATTCTCCTCTCATCCCTGACCCAAAACGTTGGTTGGACCTCGTGGCCAGGGTCTCTGTAGACTTTGTGAATAAACACTAGTTCTCATACAGTTGCTGGACCCCCACCCAAACCACGTACTTGTGCTCCTTTGCACCCTTCCCCCAAGAGGCTGCACTGTGCTCTGTAACCCCCAGCCAGTGGCAGCAGTCCTGCACATCGGTAGCCACACCCTCAGTTGCAATAAAAAAATTGCTACTAAGGCAGCTATAGAAATAACTTAGCTCAGACATTCTTGTTCAGCTTCCCAAACACAGGTTGGATTCTCTTAGAGATTGAACTAAACTGGATCAAGTCAGGTTAATTACAACAAAATTGGGATTTTGGCTTCTATAGAGTCAGACCCACAAGTTAATCCCTCATGCCTGGCTTTCCACATTCCCAGGAGACTTCCATTTTCCCATCAGCTCCCATCTCCCCACCAGATCTTCAGGCCCTTAGAGTTACTTGATAAAAGTGATCAATTTTTATCCACATGCAAAAGAGTGGAAACTGGACTCTACCTTAACGCTGCTCACAAAATTAATTCTAATTGAACTAAAGTCTTAAATGTAAGACTTGAAACCTTAAAACTACTAGACGAAAACAGAGGGGGAAAGCTTCTTGACAAGGTTCTTGGCAATGATTTTTTTGATATGACACCAAAAGCCCAAGCAACAAAAGCAAAAATAAATAAGTGGAACTACATGAAACTAAAAAGCTTCAGCACAGCAAAAGAAACAATCCATGAAAGAAAAACCAACCTATGGAATGGGAAAAAAATATTTGCAAATCATATATCTGATAAGGGATTAATATCCAAAATATATAAGGAACTCATACAACTCAATAGCAAATAATAATAATACAATTAAAAAATGGGCAAAGGACTAGAATAGACATTTTTCCAAAAAGGACATAAAATGGCCAACATGTACATAAAAAGGCACTCAGCATCACTAAATCATCAGGGACATGCAAATCAAAACCGCAGTGAGATATCACCTCAAACATGTTAAATGGCTATAATCAAAAAGTCAAGAGATAACAAGTGTTGGAGAGGATGTGGAGAAAAGGGAACCCTCATGCGCTGCTGGTGGGAATGTAAATTGGTACCGTCACCATGGAAAACAGTATGGAGGTTTCTCAGAAAATTAAAATATAACTACCATATGATCCAGCAATCCAACTACTAGGTATATATCTAAAGCAAATGAAATCACTATCTTGAAGAGATATCTGCACACCCAGGCTCGTTGAATTGTTATTTATAATAGTCGAGACATGTTGTTGACACATAATGGATAAAGAAAATGTGCCATATGTACACAATGGACTATTAAGTCATAAAAAAGAAGGAAATTATGCAATTTTCCAGAATATGGAGGAAACTGGAGGGCATTATAGTAAGTGAAATAAGTCAGACAGAGAAAGACAAATACTGTATCTCACTTATACGTATGTGGAATCTTAAAAAAAAAAAAAAAAAAAGCCCATAGGAAGGGTGAAATGGGTAAAGGTGGTCAAAGGGTATGAATTTCCAGTTATAAGATAAATAATTTTTGGAGATCTAATGTCTAGCATGATGACTATAGTTACCAATACCATACTGTATACTTGAAAGTTGCTAAGAAAGTAAATCTTAAAATTTCTCACACAAAAATTGGTAATTATGTAAGGTGATAGATGATGGGTTAACTAACCTTATGTGGTAATCATTTCACAATATATATGTATATCAAATCATCACATTGTATACCTTAAACCTACATAATGTATGTCAAATATTTATCAATAAATCTGGGGAAAAAAGTAATCGATTCTGAGAAATAAAGAATTCCACTCAGAGAGTGTACTCTGAATGCAAATCTCATCTGTACACCATCTTTGATGTTTCCTAGCACTTTCTTTCTCGGGAAGATTTTTTGCAAACAGCTCTCTGATCATGTCACTACCCTGCTTTAAATCTTTTACTTGTTTTCCAAAGTGTTGGGAGTCAAGTTTAGAATTACTAGTTGAATACACAGGCTTTTCATTACCTGGACTCAGCCTACCTCTGCGGCTTCGTTTCTTGTCATTCCTGATCTGAGGTCTTCGAGGCAGCCATTTCCAACTACTTGTCAATTTCCCAGCCACAGTGTATCTTTTGATGCCTCTTCTGCTCCCACACGATGCCCCTGCTATTGGGGAATGCCCTTCCTTCTCTTCCCCCTTCCAGATTCAAGTCAAGCATCACTTCCTCAAGGGAACTTCATTTTGATATTTGAGTATCTCCTCTCACATGATGCCATCACACTTAATACATTAACAATCAGCCACTTGTCTGTTTTGATTACTAGCCTATAAATTCTGGAGGAATTGTTCCTTTTGATAGTCCCAGCCTCTAAGACAGTGTCTGACAGGCTGTAGCATTTAAATGTATGTTGAATAAATAAATGTATATATTTTGACTAAAAAGATTAAGAAGAAATTGTGGGGAGGAGGGGAAGGAACAGAGCTGTGAGAAAAGAAATAGAATTGTGATGATATGAGAGAAAAATGTTGAGAATATTTATCCTAGGAAAGACAGTATATAAGATAGCCTGTTTTCCTGTATGTAACAGTAACACATTATCACAATTACATATAAGTAGGCTTATTTAAAGAGATGTGCTAGAATTGTATCAAAAGAGTGTGCAATACTTAAAGAACAAAAAGAAATACTTTCACCATAACTGTCAATACAAAAGACATCCCTAATACATTTCTAAAAAATGTTATCCCTAGAAATACTAAGAAAATAAGATGAAAAACCACCTTACTTAATCGTTTGGGTAGACATTTTCCTGGAGAAACAAAATCGAAGTATGGTCTCACACCATTTTAAAGTTACAAATATCAGCTGGTCTAACTACTTGAGTCAGGATAGGACGATGGGTCTAACAGAGCGGCTCTCATTCTGGTTTCATTTCTTGCTACTTATTTCTTACTATTTTACTATTTACTAGCTATGTGGCTTCTATTATTATCAACATTATTGTTTCACATATAAGGAAGCTTTGGTCCAGGGAGATGCAGTGATATGCTGAGGGTCATATGACCAATTATTGATCAAGCTAGGACTAGAAGCGCCTATTCAGGTAAGCTTCCCACTACTCCTATGACAGAGGGGCTAGGAACAGAATGAACCAAATGTCACTTGGTTCTTACATGGTCCTGCACACAGAGTGAAAAACTGCATTAGGAACTGAAACTGGAATCATGTAACCTGTAACCTTTATTAACAAAAGGATTAAAGCTCCATTTTTATTAGCCTTAACTTTTTAATTATAAAAACAAAACATTTTTCCTGGTGGCAGGCTATTTGAAACCTTCCTTTCAAGGCCAGAAGCTTTAACATCACTTCCTTATTTTAAGCTGGAATTTTTAAAGACAACGGAAAGTTAAATTGACATTATGACCTCTAAAAGAGAACTGAAAAAATTTTTGGCCTTCCAAAGTTTATTACTTACAAGAAGCATCATATCTATTATTTAGAAAAAGCTGAGTGATGGAGTGTTTCTGCTTCTACCTGAATGTTTGATGCCAAGTAGATTAAAGGGAAGCCATATGATACAATACCTACACTCTGTTTAGGAGATGAGTATGCTTTGTTAGACAGCTACAGGCCCAGAACCTCTAATATTTTTCTTTTGCTGAATATATTTAGAAATTGGTCCTTAGCCATCTTTCTAAATATCATTTTCACTTTAACATTTTTTTCTTTCAGAACAAAGTGTAGCTAGAATTTAGCTACAAGATGAAAGCTCAAAAGATTATAATAAAAATCACAAAGATTCATAACATCATCAATCCATTCGTATTTATAGAGTTCATGTGCCTCTGGTATTATTAAGATGATTATTTCACAGCAAAGGTGGTGATTTCCTCTCAGTAATCTGTGCCCTCTAAAATTCAATTTACAGTAATCATTTCCTTCCTACATTGCATGGATTAAGTTTTCTCCTCCAGAGTGATGTGTTTTTTTTTTTTTTTTTAAAAACCCTAATGACTAGGTGATTGCAAATCTTTTTGCTGCTATTATAACAATGCCTCATTTTGAGCTGAATATTAAGAATTTACACTGTCCTTGCTGTTTAAAATATCTTTTCAATGTCCAGAATTGAATTAAAGCCTTATGTTCAATCATGAACCATGAAATTAGTTGGTATAACTAATGTTCTGCAACTCAAGCTCTGAAAAAAAAGATAAAAGATTGCAATTCAAAATTGCTGAAAAGAGCCTCAACTAAAATTGGGCCTTTGCACTTTCTAAAGACTTCATTGCATCACTAACTTATCAACGGGTAAAACAAAAAACAAAAGAACTCTACCCACATACATGACTGTTTATTTTACAAAAGCAAGCAACAAATTGTAAGCCAGGTAAAACAGATTTTTAGATTTTTGTTACAAAGAATGTCACAAACTTGTCTTTTTGTTTCAATTTTTTAATGAGAGTTAAGATTGTATTTAGACATAAATACCTGTTTATATTTTGGGTGGATTTGGGGTCCATTTAGTCAAGTACTCATCATTTCATACAAACCACAGGATATAATGATCAAGCAGAACACTCCAAAATCTGAATTGACCTGAAAACCAGCTCATTCTTGCAGCATGTGGTCATTACCCAGGGACACTCCCACTGTGTTACAAAAGCAGTTACCATAATCTGGCTCCTTGCTACTCAGTGGAGGTCTGCAGAATCTAGTGGCCTGGGAGTCTGTAGAAAGGCAGAATCATAGACCCCACCTCAGACCTCCTAAAGGACAAACTGCATTTTTACAAGATCCCAGGAAAATCAAATGTATGGTAAGCTTTGAGAAGCACTGATTTATTTTCTTGCTTGAAAAGTGGACATTTTTTCCCTAATTGCCTAAAATGCTACCTAGGAAGAAAACTGAACAATAATAGTGTTGGGCGGGAGAAGTTTTTGGCACCTATCATGTGCACCTTGAGACTTTATTGTATTTAATCTTCATTAAGAACCCAGCAAGGTAGGTTTGTTTCCATTTTTATAAGGGAAGAACTAAGAACCTTGTTAAAGATTGCACAACTAATAAATGTTGAATCCAAGATCCAAAAGAAAGTCAGTTGGGCTCTAACGCTTCCCATCTCTTTTCCATTACAGCACACTACCCCCTATCTTGCTCATTTTTTTATACCACTTAGAACCATTAAATGTCTTCAATAAGGGCCTTAGATTGAACTTTATCATCAAAATTCAATTTATTAAATTCACTTACTTTGTCACTTCTGTTTTTGCATTTTGTGTCTAAGGCAGCTCTGTGTTGGTCAGATCCTCAACATAACAAGCTGAGCTGTTTGTCATACTTTCTAAGGTCCACTGACGGCACACCTTTTCTGTTTAACCTCATTATTTATCTTTCCAGTAATTTATAGATGCACATGTTTTCAAAGTTATTGCAGATAAAATCCTCTCGGAATATTATTGTCAAACATGGTGGTTAAAAATGACAGAGGAACCTGCAAATGGTGTCTCATTAGCTATGTCAGTATGAATGTTCATTTTCTTTCTTTGGAGGGGAAATCTATGACATAAAAATAGGTCCATTCTGGTCACCAGTCACACTACTGTCCCTCACCACATATAGATCAATTATAATTCAGTCATCTGCCAGGTTAGACTCAGAATCTGGTTTTCAGAAATCTATGGCACATAAGATAAAGATTTCTTTTAGGAAAATAATAGATGTCTGGTGACTAGTCTGCATGTAGAATTTAAATCTCTGAGCTCCTCATTTACTTTCTGAAAAAAGTGTCAAGTTCACTAGTTAGTGAACATAGAAACAATCAGTCAAATCTATTATACTCTTTATTTGGAATACAAATAAGTGGTCACTCAAAGATTTACTTCCCTTCTTTCTATAAGAGGAACATGACTACAGTAGAAAACGGGTGATAATTTAATTGTTTTGCTCTCCGTGCCATGGACTACCAGTGTCCTCTCCCTGTACTAGTAGAAATAAGTAACGTCACTATTGCCTTAAAATCTAATCAATTTCAGATAACCCAGAACCATTTCAGAGATACCCCCCACGCCACCCCCACCCCATTTCTAAAGTCTGCTCCTGTGGAACCACTTCTAGTACTAACTTCAATATTAGTTCAAAAATGTATAAATACTTCTTCAAAATGGGGTTCTTTTTTTTATTTTTTATTGGGAAACAGTGTGTTTTTTCCAAGACCTATCAGCTCCTAGTCAAGTCATTGTCCTTCAATCTAGTTGTGGAGGGCGCAGCTCGTGGGAATCGAACCCGCAAACTTGTTGTTAAAGAGCACACACTCTAACCAACTGAGTCATCTGGCTGCCCATAAACTGGGTTCTTATTTTATTCTTTTGTGCACTAAGCTAATTCATGAGGCTAGATAGACAATATTCCTAGACAACCTTTCATACCTTCTCTAGTGAGACCATAGTTTGATTAAACCTATTTAAAAGTTCCTCTACTTAGTTATACCCATTAGTATAATAAATGTATGTGTCTCAACTATTGATTTGGGAGTTATTTATTCTGAATCATATTTTGATCAAGTATTTTATTCCTAGGAACTTGAGTCAAATTGCTTCATTTATGAAATGAAACAGGTGTGTTTTATCTTCAACTGTAATTAATGCCTATAGATTAATTTTAGGTAGCAATATTAATAATTAAAATTTGTATGGAACATTTCTCTTTACAAAGCAATTTCACAGCTATAGATGTTACTTCAGATGTTTTGAATATTTAGAAATATAAGTAAATCTATCACGAAATGTTTTCCATTTCAATTCCCACATTTAAAAAAGTCTGAATGAATTTAAAAAGATAAAAATATAGAGCCATTCTATCTGAATGCTCACTTGTGTACATGACAGTCTCCTTAATAACAAATATTATTGCAGCACAGTGAAATGCTACAGTTGCTTTGTTTATTCAAAGCAACACAGAATTCTATTTTTGGTCTCATTCAAAGTAAACTCAGAAATGCAGATAGAGATTTGAACAATCAGAAGTGCTTCCTGTTTACCACTAGAAAAGTTGAGTTCATGATGAAAATTTCTAGGTCATGTCTCACACCAAGTAGAAAGCTAATGAATGATTCCACGAGAATCTGGTTTAGCTTCAAATACAACAGATCCCTGTAAATTTTCAAGTTCCATATTTAACTTGGGCTTTTAAAGAGCCATTGCAAAGCATCATGATTTTAGAATAATTTCTCAACTCATGGACAAGAGTACATCTTAAACACACACATTGATCACAATAGAGATCACCATTTATTTGCCTATGTATTGCATTAAAAAGGCAAATATTAACCTACTAAATGCTGAACAATTATAAGAAAGTCTTGCCTTAAGATTGTAAAAGTGCTGCTTAAAGAAATAAGCAGGAATATGGCAGCTCAAAGTCTCCAGACTCACAAATGATGTTTTGACCGTGACATGATGGAAATTCTGTGGAAAGCCCAGGGACCATCTTGGCTGATGTTGTCCTCAAAAATACTGCTGTCACAAATGCTATTGGTGCCCACCCAGATGTGCTTCTCAGATGAGGCCCAATCATCTCCCAGTTGTGTGTATGTTGGCTACTAATGGTTCATACCTCATCCTACTTCATAGACTAAGAAATTACTTCATACTCTTAAAATTTCATTGCTGATGACAATAAAAACTGTCATTAAAATGTAACATGGCATGAATAGATCAACAGAACAGAATAGGGGGACCAGAAATAAGTTCACACTCATAACCAACTGAATTGCAACGGCAACATCAAAGCAATTCAAGGCAAAGGAAAATCTTTTCTAAAAAATGTACTGGAACAACTGAAAAGCCATATGAAAAAAAGTAAACCTTAACTCTTATTTCATACCACATACAAACATTATTTTGAAATGGATAGCAGACCTAAACTTCAAAATTAAAACTATAAAACATTTGGAAGAAATTTATGAAAATTTTATCAGAAAAACAAAAACAAAAAAACATATCAAAAATAATAACCAGTGGTGGCAAAGGATGGAAGCAGAGATGAAACAAGAAAGGCAGAAAGTTGGTAGTTGTTGAGTTGCTCAACGGGTAGGTGAGGATGCAGAGTACTATCTTCTGTTTATACATGCACATGCATAGGTATAAACCCATATACCGCAAATTGATTTTCAACAAAGGTGCTAAGGGGAATGGATAATCTTTTCAACAAGCAGTAATAAAACAACTAGATATACATATAAAAAAATGAACAATGGTCTTTACTCACATCACGCAAAAATTATTTCTAAATGGTTTATAGACAGAAACATATATCCTAAAAATAAAACCTCTAGGAGAAAGCATAAGAGAAAATTCATGCAATTTTAGCATTGCAAAATTTATTAGGAGACAAAAAGCATGAACCATGAAAAAAGGAAATAAATTGGATCTTACCAAAATTAAAAACTTCTGCTCTTCAAAAGACACTATTAACAAAATGACAAGGAAGCCCAAGACCAGAACAAAATATTCTCAATAGATATTTCCAACAGAGGACATGTGTCCAGAATATAAAGCAAACTTTATTATGTGAAGACCAAAATCCCAATAAAATCAGGCAAACAATTCAAACAATTACTTCACACACACACACACACACACACACAAACACACACACACACACACAGAGACAGAGAGAGAGAGAGAAAGAGAGAGAGAGAGAGAGAGAGAGAGAGAGAGAAATGAATGGCCAATAAGATTATGGAAAGATATTAAACATCATTGTTATCAGAGAAATGCAAATTAAACCATGAAATACCAATACCATGATATATCAATATAGCCACTAAAATGGCTAATATCGAAAATGCCTAACAATTCCAAATGTTAGTGAGAATATAGAGCCACTGGAGCTCTGATACATTGCTGGTGAGAATATAAAATAGTCCAGTCATTTTGGGAAAAGAGTTTAGTTTCTTATAAACCTAAATACACATTTACCATATTAACTCAAAACTCTACAGTTAGGTATTTACCCCAGAAAAATGAAAACATATTGTAAAAAAAAAAACAAAACAAAAAACCACTTCTACATAAATGATTGCAGCAGTTTTACTCAGAACAGCCAAATCTGGAGTAGTTAAAATGTCCATCAATAGGTAAGTGGATAAGTAAATTGGAGTATGCCCATAAAATGGGTGAACAGGGTGAGGCCTAGGTTAAACATGAATAACAAAACATTCATAGTTGTTAAAGCTAGATGATAAAGATATAGGATTCATTGTACTATTCTGTTTATTTTGTATATGTTTGAAATTTTCATAAGTACTTTTAAAGTAACATGGCAATCCTTTTCAAAAATTATAAAAGTTATCTTTTTGTTGATCTAGTAATTCCCCTAGAAAAACAATCAAAAAGAGGAAATAAGCTATCTGCATGAAAATATTCATCTAATCTAATTTACAATGTTGGAAAAATGGAATGAGTCCAAATATATAAAAACAAAGAAATGTTCAAGAAATCATACTTTATAGACTATTATACAGATATCATAATTTATTAATATGAAACTAGCTAACATTTATTGCCTACTTTTGATGTGTGAGGCCCTATGCCGAGTATTTTAGTTGACTTAACTCATTTAATATTAATAATATGTGAGAACATTATTTCATCTGACAAATGTTGTCTACCACACACACCAGGACTGTGTTAGGCACTGGGAATAAAAGCATGAGCAAGAAAATGTAACCTTTAGTCTCATGGAGATATGAAAAGTCTGTTGGAGAATATGGATGAGTAAAGAGACAATTATAGTACAATGCAATTAATGAACTGATAAGAAAAATAAAATACTTATCTTTTGATTTAAGCAGAAAATGAATCCATAAATGTAGTCCCCGTAGGATGACAACTATACAAGGGGACAAACACTAAAGGAAAAAGTTTGACTTCTTTATTTTTTAACTATCAACATTTTTATTTATTTATTTATTTATTTCAGTTCCAGTTGACTATGTAATTTTTATTTTGAATTCCGTTAATTTTGCTACAGTATTTTTAGTAGGATAAAATCGAAATCACCTCTTTATCAGGAAATCAATTTAGTAGTGAGAAGGATGTGTCACATTATTTTTCAAATCTGGTTAGTCTGTCAACACTTTGGCTTCTCCTACTAATCTGTGTAATAGAAAATGTACTGGTTGGTCCTAATTCTTTACTTCTGGAAGTCTGATCTCTTTACTCTACTAAAGTAGTTCTCAATCTGGCCGTACATTAGAATCACCACAGGAGCTTTAAAAACCTAATGATGTCTGGGCCCCACCCCAAACCAATTTAATCCATATCTCAGAGGAAAGGACTCACTGATCCTACAGGAAGAGCCAGGGGTCACTTTTTCAATGTTTACCGAGGTCTTTGTGACGCTCTGTCCATTTAGGATGTTTGATATCCGTAATTACTATATTTTTGGCGGGAAAGTTAATTAAATTTACTGAAGTAGACACTTCACAAAGTGATTAAACATAATATAGGCCTTCTATTCATTTCTCCGTATTCTAGACTTGTGTGCTCTGAGCAGTGTGCATTTTAGATGACTCACCACATGCAAGGTCACAACAGGATACCAAGCACAATGAAAGCAACATTAGTGATTTTCTCCAACCAGCTTTTTCATCATTCCTCAATACACAGAAAAAGCACCATATACCAAAGAACAGAAAATGCACGTAACCTGAAATAAACGTCAGAGCTCAGAGAGGACGCCAGAAGCAATAGGCTACAGTGTGGATAGTCTTGTTGCAAGTGAAATGACAAAATGACAGCACTCCTGGTTCACCTCCTTCTGGTCCAAAACTCCCGCAGATCAACTCACGCTTCCGCACAAAGAAGTGAGGTTACAAAAAAGGGAGCTTCCTTAAAGGGGTGAATAATGTCAGTATTTCCTCATTCTTGGTGAGCTGCTTTCTCCTCAGACCATGGCTTTTCCTCCATGGCAGCGTGGAAGTGGGTCACACAGCCGCTCACCCTCCCTACACCCGATGCCCGTTATTGTGGTGAATTTCCAGGAGTTATCGTGTGGAAGGCAGGGCCAATAGCTTTGTAACTTGCTTGATACAGTACTTAGCACAGTAACACATACACATGGATGCCTAATAAGCCATAGAGGAAAATTAGCCTAATTCTGCTCAGATTTCTTGTTTCATCAGCCTTTGGGGAGACAGTGATAATTAGTTGGAATAGCTAGAAAATAACACTTACTCATAGAAAACCAATGCAGCAAAATTATCAAAAACAAATTGTCTTTGCGGAAGGTACATTTCCATCTGAGGAAAAAAGCAAAATTAAGCAATCTCAAAGTCCTCCATGCCTTACATGCCAAAAAGTTGGAATTTTTCCCCCTTTCCTTTGAATAATAATCACTCTGGGCAGATATTTGGTTGAAATTCTCAGATGAGTCAAACTTTCCTCTGACATTATCAAATAATTAATGTAAAATTGTTATAGGAACCTTCACAGTTTATTTTATTCATTAATATTAAATATAATTAAGTATATAGCAATGGTTCTCAATGAATTGCTCAGCTCTTTCAAGTTTAGAGATAATCACTTTTTCTTACATACATTCAGACGATATTGTTTTTGATAAGGAGTACACTGAGTTGTATAGTGTTAAACAAGGTAAGTAAGAAGAAAAGGAAGAAAAGCAAGTTTTCCATAAACTAATGAAACTGTTTTAGCCATTTGAATTCAAATTCAGCATCTTTCTGAAAATGACAAGTATGATTAAATAAGAGTATGGTTATAAAGTGGGGGTGGTTAAATAATCAGAATTGCAGACTAGTTATGAGCTTTGCCTTTCCCATCCTGGACAGCCCTTTAAGGCTTGTAGAATATAAAGTGTCAATGAAAAATTACTTTCGCAGCAAAATTTATACTCGAGGTTTAAAATCTTTTCTGTGAATTTCAGCAATGTAGCGATACTACAACACAAACCCAAATATTAGCTGCAACACATTTTCAATTTTTCTTTTTTTTTAATTTCCATGCTGTCATGGAACAATGATAACTTCCAAGGGCTTGCAGCTCACAATCTCCCACAACGTAGGTGCGAGACCTCAGGGTTTCCTCTGCTGGCAGGCCCCCTCCTTCACCAGTCCTGCAGCTCCCTGACTAAAGCAGTCTGGATATTTCTTTTTACTTTTGGAAAATAGTTAATCAAAATTAATGATTACTTTAGCCTAATGACAATGCAAAATTATGACTCTGATTCTGTCTCCCTATTGACTTTTTATACGATCTGTAGTAAGTCATATATTGCAAAGGCCACGCCAAGGAAGAAAGAGACCGGGAAGCAGCTGGTACCACACACGCTAAGGGGAGAAAAGTAGAGTAGGAGGCACCTAAGGATTGCTAAAGCTGGTGAGCCAGAGATGCATAAAATGAGATATATTCCAGGGAGCCATCTGCCTTTGACAGAGAACTTGCAACCGTGTCAGCGGTGAAAACCACTTTAGAGGCACGCGCTGAAAATCAGCTCTGACCTCTCAAGAGTAAAGATCAGCGATGTTGCTTCTGCTACAGCCGTTTTCACGTAACCCTCCAGGTAATGTTTTCAGAGTGCTATCCTCTTTATTTGGCTTCACACATCCTTTTGCCTTTGAGGTATGAAGTATGCTGGACTACCTGAAGCTTGGCTTTTCAAGGAATGGATCTGAAGCTCGTCTCTCTCTCTCTCTCTCTCTCTCTCTCTCTCTCTCTCTCTCTCTCTCTCTCCCCTGTGTTTTGAAGTTTAAAAGCATACACACTTGGCTGTTGGGAACGGCTATTGGTGTTTTATTTGGTATTCAAGGCATTGATTGTATGAATGGGCAATGCCTTGAACTAGACTTGACAAATATTAGCCAGGGTGGAGCTAAAACCTAAAACCTAAAATGGTGGGATTGGTTTTACAGAGCCTACACAGTGTCTGGCAAAGAGTAGCTGTCCAAAAACAAACAAACAAACAAACAAACACACAAACAACTTTGTTGAGGACAAATGAATAAATGAGTGAATAAATGAATTAATGAATGAACACATGCGCTTATTTGAGCCAAGCTACATGGGGTGATCCCCCGCCACTTAACATTCCTATGTGCCTGGGATTTAGCTTCTATCCATCTGTTTCTGCCCAGCTTTTCTTTTCCCTCTGTATCTTCATAGCAGACTCCCAAGCCCATGGTTTCTCCTGAACTTTTCCTGCCATTCTCCCACATGCCCAGTTCTCCCTCTGCTTCTCGAAGGCCTTCCCTTGAGTCGGCCCCACTGTGTCTCATATAATGCCTCCAAAGAGACCATGTAAGGAACTGGTAATCACCTGGCTTATCTGAATCAAATCAACATGAATTAATGAAGCCAAATCATAAATCACAGTTTCTGTCAGTGTCAATTTTCTACCAAACTTTAACTTCCTCTCATATTACCCCATCTTAAACTATTCCAGGTTGCCTTTATGAAATAATTTATTAGTTGAGTCTTTTTAAAATAATGGTACCATTTATCTTTGTATCTTTGTAATCTATACTCCATGTGGTCACTACCACTATTTAAAAAAAGCTCTTCTGCATGTACTTCCTGTGGCACGACCCCAGTTCAGTGGATCCTGTAGTGCTTGCATGTGGGACTCCTCAAAGGATTCAGAAAACAGAATCACAAGAGTATTTGGGGGTGGAGACAGACACATGACAAGACAAGTCCAAAAAGTTGCACCTGAACTGTCTTGTAAGTAATTGATGAGCAGCATTCTTTACCTTAATTGAACAACTGTGCTCTGAGAGATTATTTTTTTTTATGTCAAGCATCAAACTCCAAACAATTCCACACTTCCCTGACTGTCATTCTAATTTTCATCAGAAATCAAACAGAAGTGTCTACTTCAAAGCAATATCTTTTGCCTCAAACAAATATGATCAAAAAGTGATATCCAACAATGGTACCCTTTATGTTTTGGATTGATTATGATTGCTCAGCGGTCAGCTGTAGATGAGAAAAAAGGAACCAGCCTTCTAGGCTGAGAAATTACATTGCTTGTTCAGTCAACTAAGAGTTGTATATCCTAAGCTTAGCTTTCACCTTGACCTCCAGTTTTTTAGTTGCATCTAATATTGATAGCAGGGAATGTCACAGCTCAAGCACAAATATTAAACAGGTATTAGGAAGCCTGGAGTTAGAGGGGAGCATCCCAGGATTCTGTGCATGAAGTTTTAAAGAGACTCAGCCTGGAGATGAGGGGGAGACAACAATTAATGGTTAGGGAAAACAGAGAGGAAGAGGAGGAGTCAAAATTTGATTCAAAGGTAAGAGGCCAGTCACTGGACTGGAGGAAAGCACAGTGTCCATCATTCTGATAATCTACAGGCCCAACTCCCCAGGGACTCAGTCAAAGGACTATGATGGGGACCACTGAAAACCAAGGGTCTGGATTTTTTTAGTACAATTTCAATGGGTATAAAGAGGAAAACATTGTTTTCCTTAATTGTGCAAAAGCTGCTAATTGCATTTCTGGGCCAGAAATTCATCCAGAAATTCTAAAATATAAGAATGACAAGAGAAATTGCAGTCCTGTGGATAAAACACATAGTAAGGATCTGAGAGCTCTTGCCAAAAAGCTGGTGACAGATTGAGGCTTCCTGCCAACAGCTTTGCAAGAGAGCCATTTTGGAATCAGATCTTTCCACCCCAGTCGAGCCTTCAGTTGACTTTGTCCCAGGCCAAAAATTTAATTTCAGCCTCATTAGTGATCTCAAGCCAGAACCACCCTGAATCCTTGACCCACAAAATAGTGAAATGATAAATATTTATTAATTTAGGCTACTAAGTTTTGGAGTAAGTTGTTATACAACAATAAATATCTACTACAAATTTTGGTACTTGGAAGTTGGGTACCAGAGTAACAAGTAACTGAAAATATGGAGGTGGCAGTGGAAAAGGCAGTGGGCAGAGCCGCAAAGACTTTAGGGAGAGTATCAGTGAAAGGCTCATGCATGGTGAACAGACTGTTAGTAGATGCCAGATTGCCTTTGAGAAGGGTATGAGTCAGGTCTTAAAGGAGATAATACAAAAAAGTTATTGGAAATTGGAGGAAAAGGGATGCTGTTATGTAGTGTCAGAAAGTATAGTGACAGTATTTCCTGCAATTATGTGGAAGGTAGAAAATGTGTGAGGTAAATGAGATGACCTAGCTAAGGAGACTTCAACGCAGAGGGTAAAAGGCTCTGATTAGGTGTTTCTTGCTGCTTATAGCAAAATGCAAGCAGAGAGACAGATAACCTAAAGGAATGATTTCAAAACGAAAAGGAACAAGGACTTTCTGGTTTCAAAAATTCCCAGCTTCTCCAGATCACTAATAATGCTTTAATTAAAAAAATGGCTTCCAGGCAAAGATGAACTCCAAGACATCACCGGGAAAATATGCTCTTATGACAGCGTCAAGGATTTGCCTATAAATCCCTTTGTTAAAACTTCTCATAGATTTAATATGATGCCCCCAGGAAACTGTCGGCCAAACAATAGGGCTTAGAAGAAGCATAAGGGTGAATTTCTTCAGTAATCCTAGCAGAAGCCCTAGTTAGAGAAGGACTTAGAAAGATTCATAGACATGGTTTTTGTCTGAAAAGGAACGCGCAAACTTTTTAAGACAATTATATTGTCAGAAACACCACTAGCTTGGACTGAAGGGACAGAAACACCACAAAATGAAGAAAAAAGGATTTTGGACTCCCAAAATTCAACTTGCAGAGAGCAAGCTTGAAAGCTACACAGCTGCAAGTCTCAGTTACCTTTCATGGAAAAGGATAAGTGACTCAGAGAACAGAACCAAGAACCTAGAGGTTAGATCCAAGAACCACGGAGAAGCAGAACTGCACCCTAGTCACACAACTTGCAACATGTGCCCAGTTAGATTTCAGACCACTGACACGCGTGTGCCTTCTATGTTCCACATTTTTAAACAGATATGTCTAGAGCAGTTACTTATGCCTGGCCCACCATTGTCTGTGGGGTGTGTTAGAGGGACATAGCTTATGTCTTTAGGTTTAAATGTGCTCAGATCAAGAGCAATGGTACTTAGGACCTGTACTTAGAAAACTGGCTGGGGATCTGCTTCTGTAAATGGGCCTGATTTAGATGATAGGATTCTGGGGTTGTAATAGGATGAGATTGGGGAGGGAAGGTCTTGGGAGGGGTGTGAGAATATTTCACGTGTGGGAAAGACATGAATCATCAGGGGCCAGGAGGTACACTGTAGAAGTCAGTCTCCCAAATGGTCCCCAATGTTCCCTGATTTCTCCATATTAGCATATATATAATTTTACCATTTTAAAGACCGTGTAGGACACTATTCACACTTTCTAAAGTCTAAACAATCAATAAAACAATAAGTCAAATTCTGATGTGGAGTGTTGCTGATGTCTGTAGTATGAATACTCTACGGCCGAGTTCAAGCCACCAACATAATGTCACTAAATTCAGACACAGGATGAACCTGAGATGTGCAATAGGATAACTCTATAGTATTTCCTCCATCCAGATACAATAGACATGATCACTGAGCATCAGTAAAGGGAAAATGGAGTAAAACAATTAGGAAGTGAGGAGTTTAAGCATTTACTACCTTAACTTTTAATATAATTTGATTAAGTGCATTTTATGTAATTTAGTTATTAACGATTATGTTTAACAATCAGCTTGCAAAAATTCTTAAATTTTAACTATTAGCTTGCGAAAGCAGAGATGAGCTTGCTTTAACACACCGTTGAACTAGCTTCCTGTCAACCGCCTTGTACCGTGAACCATCATGGAAGCAGACCCTCCAGCCCAGTGAACGTTTGTGTGACCGCAGCCCCAGCTAATATCTCGACTGAAACCTCATGAAAGACCCTGAGCCAGAGGCACCCAGTTAAGCCACATCTAAATTTCTGACCCATAGACTCTTTAAGATAATAAACATTTATTGTTTAATCCATAAAACGTTGAAGTAATTTGTTACTCAGCAACAGATAATAATACATCAACAGCTGCTAGAGTCATGGGAGACATTGCCACACTGAGGAATAAGGGGGAAATGGGGAACCCTAGATAAGTAACAGTAACATTTCATGAAGTATCCTGGCATCATGGTTAGCACTATTTGGGAGAAATCTAAAAGGGACTGTGAGTTTTTCCAGGATTGTTTTCTATTCCCATTTTACCAACGAAGTAACTGAGGCTCAGAGAGGTTAAACTGCATATCTAAAGTCACACAGCTAATAGGCCAGTAAAACGTAAAGCTGGGTTTAAGCCCAAATCCAAGCATATGCTCTCCCAGGAAGACTATAACAAGATCTTTAGTTTTCTGAACACTTTATTGTTTATGAATAATCTGACGCCCACATAATCTGATGAGGGAAAAGGGTTTATTATTTCTACTTTATAAATTTAAAAAACTTTATTTGTTTAGCAATCACTAGAGCTGAAACTAGGAAACCTTCAAACCTCTAGTCCAGTATGCAAAAAGATTTTTTTAAAAGTTAATTTGAACGCAAAATATGATCAAGTATAATTGTGTTAAATTTTGTAGTATAGAAAAATAAAAATCCTGAATTCAACAGCCTTCTTCTATTTTATTAGTCTTTCTAATTTACAGTTAGAAGCATGGAAACATCTAAAAAAGTATGCTTCTAAGGTCATAACTGTAGATAATATTTTTAAGATTTATTAAAATTCTTACTTGTTCAAAATAAAATTTCTTTTGGGCTTTATCCAATTTGACCCAGAACCTATAAGCCCCTATTAATTTGCATGATTGCTCCATACTATGTTAATATATTTCCAAGCTCTCAAATTATTCACTTTAACAGCTTTTCATAAGCACTTCAAATGAAGAGTAACATGGTTTTATTTTCCAGATGTCATTTCATGTGTCTGAATAATTGTACTAGACTTTTATGATCACATCAAATCAGGATAGCAAAGAATAATCACCAAACAAGTTGAAACAATTTTAATAAATTCCATATTCGCTTTTCCTCTTAAGCTTTTACTATGTTTTGGTACAGTAAGTGCAGTGGTGGAGGCTCCATTAAAAAGGCCTAGAATTTGAAAGACTAGGAAGTTCTATAGGAATAAGTTTGAGAAATACGAACCAATGGGCACCCTGAGAAATGGATTATAAATGTGATGATTAGAGAAAAAGACTTTATTCCAAACCCAATCAGGAATAATAGAGTGTGGCTGCAATCCACTCTGACTAGTGTAGAGTTTCAGGAAGGCATAAAAATGACTGTGGTCAAACGAAACCACATCTAAGCAATTGTCCTGTAGTTGGTAGGAGGAGATTGTGTCAACAGAACTGGGATGGACTTCAGGAGAGTATGGGAAAAAGGAAGCAAAGATTCAGGGAAGCAGGTGAGTATTCTAGGCAATTTCTAACATCAAAACCTCCAGATATGAGCTAGAGAAGGGTCCTATTTCAGAAATAAAATGGTCCCATTCTCCTGGATTAGTGGTCCTCAAACATTTTGGTCTCAGGACCCCGTTATACCTTTAAAAATATTGAGAACCCCAAAGAGCTTTTTATGTGTTATACCTATTAATATTTATCATAACAGAAATTAAAATGAAGAAAAATTTTAAATGCAACATACATAATTACACATTCCACAGCTGATGACTTCATCATCCTTATACACCCTGGAAAATTCTACTGTGCAGTTATGATTGAGAGTGAAAACAACAAATAACCTCTAATGTTATTATAAAAATATTTTGACTGCACAGACCCTTGAAAGGGTCGCAAGGACTCGGAACACACCCTTTGGGGCACTGTCCTAAATGTTCACCAGATCCACAACTGTCTAAGGGTGTATTGACTTCCCACAGGAAACTTCCTACAGAAGGGAAATATATTTACCTTCACAGAAATCTATTCATCAGCCATCTTTCTCACCAGAATTTTTATTTTTATGCCAGTTTGGGGAGATTTGGTTTACAGGGGAGGGTTTTTTCTGAGTCTCCTCAACTCTACAAAACCATATCTTGGTTTCTCAAAGTAGACACATCAAGACATTTACCCTTATAAAACTCAAATTCAACCTCACTTGCAAACCTTATTGGTCAGGACTCTAAGAAATATATGAAGCCACATGTTCATAGGTCAGGAGCCATTGAAGAATTCGGAGGAATGGAGTATATCCACTTACTGTTGGAAGTTCTATATTCAGTACTTTTAACAATACACCATTAATTCTAGATATTATAATCCTCATTTGAGATGTGGAAAAACTGAATGGTTAATACATTAAACAAGATTGGTAATATTGGTATGTGATAAAGCTGGAAATTGAACCTGTTAATAATAATAATTACAATAATAATCCACAATTAATTACATTTTTAGGTGTGTCAAGACACTGCTCTAAATACCTTATGTATGTTATTTATTTCTCACAGCAATTTTATAAGGTAAATAGAATAGTTTCCCATTTATATTTGAGGATACTCAGACACAAATAGATGAAGTGACATATGCAAGATCACACAGCACATAATTGGTGCAGCTTGAATATGATTGAAGCCTGGCAATTTGATACTGGAATCCATGTTCTTAACCTTTACCTTCTACTACTTCAATCACTCTTACTTATTCTCAAACCTATACTCTTACCCTCTGATGTATTGTCTCTCTGCAAATGTTCCAAGGAGAGACCTCACAGAGAGGCACCATCTCCCGGCTGCAGAGTATGTACAAAGGCTAATCAGTTACAATAAGGTCATCTTCATAACACAGATGTATGTAAGTAGTGCAGTAGTAAATATTTAGGAGTAAATATTTTCAGGTAAGTATTTAGAAATAAATGTTCCAAGGAACAAACTTGATAGAAAAACAACTGGTTAATTTTATGAAAGTGTTAAAGAATAAACAATTAATTATAGAATGAAAGAGTCCCAAAATCTTAAAATTATAAAGGGTCATATTATGATATATGAGTAGAAAGGGCAGGTAGACTATGAACAGAAAGCATGTTTGAACCTATGTTGAGCTTTAGGCTACCCCCACATTACTAAGCATAAATAATCCAAGGACTTTGGCCCAATAGGAATAATTCCAGGGCACTCTTATACTACCTGTCCCAGAGTACAGGTCAGCTTATTGGCCAGTTTTAAAATATCCATTCGTTTCCATGTGTAATCTACAAAACTGCTTAACTTCTCATTTTTTAAAGAAGCACATCACTAGTAAGAGCTCCTTCTCCAGTAATGAATTTTACAGATGCAGACTTTTTTTAAGAGTGTGACTGACATTATTTCTTGAAGATATTCTTAAAATATTGCACTTTGTTTTCACCTATATAGTTATTTATTCACCCAATGGCCAACTTAGATGATCATGTAGCACTCTGAAATTCCATTGGCTGAAACTCCGTTTTCATTGATAATGGTTTTACTTAAGTTCTTTTACAGACATTTGGATATAAAAGACGAACTTCGAAGTAATTCCTCTGATATTCTTTGAAAATTTTAAAAAGTAAGAAATTTGGGATCTGAGTGCTTTTTAACTGAATGAAACTGGTTAAACCCTTCCTGGCCTTCTGTGACAATTAAATACTCTGCTTTCAGCCTAACTCACTTTGTCCTAACCAGATAGAGGGTTGAGTTCAGACTTGGTAAAGGGAGTTTATGCTCCACTGTACTGATTCTAGTACTAATCTCACGTAGTCACAAAAATTAACTCACTCTCTCTCTGTCTCTCATCATCCCTCCTTCTCTCATTCCCTCACTCCTTTGATCTTCTAGAGTTCAGGTCTTCTGTTCTAATGATCAATTTGCTTACTGATTTAAAAAATGTTCTATTACTATTCAGAGAGAAAAGCCAGGAGTGGAATACAATCTTGGACTCAACTAAGGCTAATTGATCCAATAGTTTTCATATTATTAAAACTTATTTAATAATGCTTTTAAGCAACTTATACTAATACATTTAAAAACACTGTGTGACAGTTAAGGCCACATATTTTATTGGTTATGTTTGAGGCTGAAACAAATGTCGCCAAGGGTGGTGAAGATTTAAAAAAAAAAAGACTACAATGAATGAAAAACTTACACGAAGTTTTAAAAATGAATCAACACCTTATGAGTGTATGAGTGTGAGTGTGTGTGTGTGTGTGTGTGTGTGTGTGTGTGTTAGGCAATAAGTGGCATATCCAACAGTTGATGGCATGAATAAGAGAATTCAATATGCGGATCATATAGTGTACACTTCAAAATTTTAAACTAACTTTGGTTGTGTAATTAATTATGGCAACAGCTGATCGACCCAGAATAGAAAAGAGTTCAAAAGAACTAGGATAAACATGTTAGAGTTTATAAATAACATCCATCTGTTATTAGTTAAATCTCATAGATGTAGCAAATCAACACATGCTCCTCACATCAGTTACTGTTTGTCCCAAAATATCTCTCTTGCCAAAGCACCTTAGTGCACAATGATTGAAGATAAAGAGGCAGAGAGAGTGCTCTTCAATTTTTAGTTTGTAGCATTTCTATATGATGACACATTTTCTTTTCGTCCTCCTTTTATAACAGGCTTCATATGTTATCTTTATCTGAAACCATAGTGCCGATACCAAAAAATGAAATGATGGATGTAATGGGTCAGAGTCGAGCATTTTTCAATCTGTCTTATGACATTGCTGAGGGTAACAGGATGGCAAAGCCCAGAGCTCTGAAATTCTACAGAACAGGTCAATGAAAGCACTGCCTGCAAAAGAACCAGAGGAGTTAGCTGCAGAAGAGGCCATCATCAGACTTCCAGGGAGCTCGTGGAATTAAAGCATTTGAAAAAGAGAGACTTAGTGGATTCCTTTCTAAATTGGGTCCTTGCCATCCGCTTCTGCTGGGTTTTACACCCATGGTCAAATTATTTTGTTCGATTTGTGCCAATCATATTAAAATAGGATTAATAGTACAGTTTCCTACTGCCCATCTCACAGAACATTGTTCAGAATAGTTAGGATCTGTGAATAAGTTGGAACAGGTAGATAAAGATATTTTTAAATATATCTTATTTCCTGAATTCAAAAGATATGTGTAAGCAGCATGAGGATTCAAGAATCTAGGACTTCTTTTTCAGGGAGCTTATAGACTAGCGGGAGAGATAAAGTACCATATCAGTTATCTAATACTACATAAAAAATTACCCCAACCTTAGCAGCTTAGCATTTATGATTTTACAGTTGCTGTAGGCCAGGGAGCTGAGAGCAGTTTGGCTGGGTGAATCTGGCTCAGCGTATCTGAGAAAGTTGCAGTGAAGCCATCCACTGGGGCTGCAGTCTTATCCACTAGAGAAGGAAATGCTTCCAAGCTCAATCCTGCAGTTGTTGTCAGGTTTCAGTTTTTCCTTAATTGTTGACTAGAGACTTTGGGTCTTTACCACATGGCTTCCTCCATAGGTTGTCTGAGTGGTTTCATGATGTGGCAGTTGGCATCCCTCAGGAAGAATGATCTGAGAGTGAGCATGTACCTAAGATGGAAGCCACAGTCTTTTTATAACCTAATATCAGAAGTGATACACCATCACTTCTGCCATACACTGTGGGTCACAGAGACCAACACTGATAAGAAGTAGAAGAGGAGTACACACGACTGTGAAACCCAAGACATGGGGATCAACAGGGGCCATTTTGGAAGCTGACTACCACAGATACGTCCTTACAAAAAGCAAATGGGCAAGTTCAGTGAATGATAATCCTAAATAAGTGATTTAGAAAATATGTGCTATACAAGAACATCACAGCAGGGCTGGGCTAATGAGAAAGGGGTTTAGGTGCTGACAGTGTTTCTAGCAAGCCTTGAAGTATGGTTAGAATTTAAACATGCAAACAGAAGTTGGGAAAACACTCCAGTCACAGGAAGTAGCAGGACCAAGGAGAGGAAACAACTGTGTATGCATGCTGGAGAATCTAGAAAGGCCAGTTAAGTGTTGCTCTAACAGCTTCCTACTTCCAGGGCCAAATAATTTTTTTAAGAGGGTATAATACTGAGTTTTCTTGCCTGGATTTCTAAGTTGTAACTTTGATACCAGAACTGTGATCCACTGAGCACCATGAAAAACTGTATTAGAGACAGAAGTGCAGAAGGAACCCCCAAGAACATGGAATCAATATTTAGGGTGCATGTAACGCTCAACAGGAAAAACTCTGCTTAATGTATTTCATGCCCCAACATTATTTTTGAAGCACAGCAGTTTGTTACCAGATGCTAAAAGAGACCATTATTTTTCAAATCAATAAAATCTTGTCAAAATGGGGTTAATAAAACATAAATGAATTTGATGAGCTCTTTTCATGGTGCCTATTATCTAATGATTAATAGTCTAGCAATTAAATATTTCTCATCTCATTTAGCTTCCGAAGTTATTTAGATATGAAACAAAGGAAAATGATATATCTATGTTAGAAATTTTTCCTCTTTGAGATCAATATTTAATGGTGAGATGAGTGCACAGAAGCTATTGCGCTGATGCCTCATTTTTAGGGTATGTGGAGTACTTCCATAATTGGCACCTGTATACACCAGAAGATATGCAGTAACATCCACCTGCAATCATAGCATGGAGTTTTGGTGACAGAGGGAAAGTGACTCCAGGATATTGACCATATTTCAAATTTGGTTAGTTCTGCCCCTCACTGTTTGTGTGTATGGAAGGGGTGGAGTAAAACATACATAATATACAATTTACCGTTTTAATTGTACAGTTCAGTGGCATTAAGTACGTTCACATTATTGTGCAATCATGACCGCCTTCCAATTCCAGAACTTCTTCATTATCCCAAAGTGAAACTCTATACGTATTAAACAATAACCCTCCATTTCCTCCTCTCCCAAAACCCTGGTAACCAATATTCTATTTCCGGTCTGTATGAATTTGACTGCTCCAGGTACTTCATAGAAGTAGAATTATATGACAATCTTTTGGTGTCTGGTCTATTTCACATAGCATGTCTTCAAGGTTCATCCATTGCTCTTTGCTATTTTAAGTATATTTTGTCCATGAAGAAAGCACATTTCCTCTTAAGCATGTGGAATTCGTTTACATGTTTATATGAGAACATGTGTAGTTTTACCTCCTGTCAATATGTAGCATACAAGGATGTCATAGGAGTGCTACATACTTTTATCCCTGAAATAGGAATAGAGAAAAGAACAGGTCAGCTGACATTGCCTCTAAGGATGTAGCCAAGAACCTACTAATGTAATCAGAAGCAGTAGCAGAAGCTGGAGATGAGAGAGGGATATGGGTATTTTCCCTGAGCCAGCTGGCTTGTTCCTTCTTTATATGCTTCTGGATGAGGAAGAAAATCTAGGCTCCATTTTCTGATGGAGTGTCTCTATTAGTACAATCATAAGGCATGAACCTCCTATAGTCTTATGCATTTTCCTCCATTGATATAAAATGAAATCCAAGATTTACAGTGTTTACCCTTCAATATGCTGCACCACTTGTGAGTGTCTGTGCATATTTTTTCTATTAACTGGAATCAGAAGTTGCTTTAAATGTGTGCAGTGCTATTGAATCATTTCATGACCTGAGTGTAACATATTTCACTATATATATATACCTATATATACATATATATATCATGTCATACCAAGATTATTAAACAATTCAAGGTGTGTGTATGTGTGTTTGTGTGTGTGTTCATATATAAATAGTGACATAAACAAGGAGAATGGAATTGCTAGATAAATATGAAGGGACAGTGAGGGCAGTAAATGTCTGATGAGTTACAATGGACAAACTGACCAATCTGGTACTGTCTCCTATCACTGACATCAAAAAAGCAGTCAGACCACCTCAGGGATGCTGTGGATACCTGATCATGGCATTGGACACCAGAGGCTGGACATTAATGAATGCCAACTATAATTTTATATATATAATGTGATGGTTCGGTGTGGGGTCGGAGGGATGGTGGATGGGGGGAGGGGGGTTCACAGTGTGAGGGATATGGATGATGAACGTCTAAGTATTACCTTGTTTTGTACACCTGAAACTAATAAATAAATAAATTTATGAAAAAAAAAAAAAAAAGCAGTCAGAGAGGTATGATCTTTACAGTGGCTGTCACCTCATGGCCCACTGCTACGAAGTATATAAGAATTGAGGAGAGGAAAAGCTTTTCAGGACTGTTTGCAGAGCTAACCCAGATTCCCTTTAATGATCTTTAAGACATTCAAATAAAATATAAGAATTTCTTTTTAAATCACTTTGGCTGTTGGATTATATTTTACATGCAACTGCATGCAGAGGCCCACGTGCAGCCCCATCTTTTATTAGGGTTACAAATTATACTTTTACGCTTTTCTCTCTGTCATCCTTAGTAGCAGCATTATATGACCTTAACTGAGCATATTCTCGATTGACTATCGTTTTCTCCTTTTGAGTAACTAACACCAGTTGCCACAACAGACAATCTCAAAACCTTAGTGACAATATAAATAAATATATCTCATGTAAAAAAATGTCTACATGACTTTGTGAGGCTCTTCATTTAGTGATCCAGGGAACCTGACTCCTTTCATCTGTAGCACTTCCATCTCTAGTCATCTATTCTAAGGCTGGCATGCCAGGGGACAAGAAGGATGGTGGCGGCACAATTCTCTTAACTGCCATGGCCAGGAGGTGATTTTTATCAGTTCACCTCACAGTCCATTGGCCTAAACAAAACACAAAAGAGGATGGGAAATGCAGGACAGCACATGGATATTAATTGAGCACTAAGTATTTCTGCCATAACCATAACGTTATCCTTGGGGTCACATAAAAGGAAGAGACATTGTACTTTCTTTTTAGTACTTATGCCTTCTATACAGAGGGTGATGAAAAAATGTATACACATTTTAAGAAAGGAAATAACTGTTTTAATGTATACCAATAACAAAGGATGAATACAAGTCACATTTGCTTCTGCAATTATAAGAGGTATTCAAAGTGGTTACCATCAGCATCCAGACACTTCTGATTATGGCAAACTACTGCTTGAGCAATGTTGACCAAAGTGATAACATCTCTTAAAATGTGTATACATTTTTTGGCACCCCCAGTATAAAATGCTCTGTGTTTGAATACACACAGGATACATCAAACCCATGGAAAATACAAAATACTGTTCATGTTCCACTCCTTACCCGCAATTCCAAATTCAAAAATGCTCTGAAAAACAGTTTTTTTAAATAACTAATTTGATGGAAAAAACTGACCTGCACTGAAAGGAGGCTCTTTATAAGGATATTTGGACCTAAGGTTTTCATTTAACGGGATGTAATCCTGAATAAAATGTATATTAATTAGGAGTAAAAATAAGAACTAAATCGGAGTAGTAGTTTAGATATAGTCTATTTGTCCCCAAGTTTTTAGGCATCTGTCATGCTGTTAGTCAACAGTAACTGATTATTTCCTGTATAAAAGGCATTGTTCTATGTACTTTGCATTTATTATTTCACTTAAGTTTCTCAAAAACACTTTGATGTTAATATTATTATCATCTCCATTTAACAGACATGGAAACAAAGTCCCAGTAAGTTTAGATAAAGTCACCCAGCTAAAAAGAAGGGAAGTTAGGGGTAAAATCGAGGCAAACTTAATCCAGAGCTCTTTTCTCGACTATTACACTACACTGTTCCCACATAATATTTAAAATCTCCTTAGGAAAATCTCTTCCCAGAGTAACATAATCAAAATGACAGTATAGGCATTTCCCACCGTCTCACCACTAATGAATACTGATATTGACTATCACCCACAGAGAAGAGTGCCTCTGGAAGGCTGGGGGTCCAGCAGAGAAGTCCCAGCACAACATTGCGGAAAAAACAAAACAAAATGAAAAACATCTGAGAGCATCCACATTAAAGAGGGTAAGAGAAACAGTTTTACTTTACCTCCCACAAGGCAGTCACGCTTAGTTCCAAGAGAGACTTTCACTGCCATGCTTTCTACCAAGGGGAAAAGAGAGTGTACGAATGAGCAACGGGCATACCTAGTGGTTCAGCACGCTGCCAAAGAGGCCCATTTCTTTCTCACCGCAGCCAGAATACTGACTGTGAACTCCATGACCAGGGGGCACTGAGAGGCTGTGAGAACAGCAGCCACGGCTCACAATAGAATATAGCAAAGGGATATGGGTGCTACTAAGCATTTCACAGACTCCATCAGGAAACCCAACTACAAGCCACTGGGGACAACTCACCTGTGGATATCTTGACCTGGCTCATGGGCACCCATAATGCTCTGAGCATCCCACCAACACACACACAGCCTTCCCCCTGTGATCAGTTTCCTGCATATGTTTCTCAAGAAAAGAGGGTGGGAAGAGAAACCTATATGTAATACATAGCGAGTTAGCATGTATAGAAAGTTGGACCAAAGATGCAGTATTGGTAGAGCACACAAACATGAGAATTCAGCACCACCCAAGGGAAAGCAAATGAGAAGCTGTAAGCACCCAGCCTGGCTTTGTGAGATTGAAAGAAAGCATACAATCATCACAATGTCCTTCCAAGAAAGAACAAGAAGTGAGGAGCAGATATATCCACTGAAAATTTCTGAGACAACTTCAGAATCTCTAACAGGGCTGATTGAAGGTATTCTCTCCTGAAGCCAGTCAGTAAAAACTAGAGGAGGTGGCTGCTTCCACAAAGGCAAAGACAAGAAAAAGACTTCAAGAAGCATGACCAATCAAGAAAAGGTGACACCACCAAAAGAACCGCAAAGTTTTTCTAGTAACCAGCTCAAAAGACATCTGTAATTTGCTTGATAGAGAATTCAAAATAGTTGTTTTAAGGAACTTCAAGATAAATTCCTAGAAACATACAACCTATCAAGTCTGAATCATGCAGAAAAAGAAAATCTGAACAGACTAATTACTGGTAGAGATTGAATCAGTAATAAAAGAGAAAAACCTCCAACAAAGTAAAGTCCAGGACCAGTTGGCTTCACTAGTGAATTCTACCAAACACTTAAAGAACTGATACCCATCCTTCTTAAATTATTTAAAAAAATAGAAAAGGAGCAAACATTTCCAAATTAATTTTACAAGGCCAGCCACAAGCTGATATTAAAGCCAGACAAGGCCACTACAAGGAAAGAAAATTGCACGTCAATATCCCTGATGAACACAGACATAAAAATCCTCAACAAAATATTAGCAAACTGAATTCAACAATACACAAAAGTATTATAAACCATGATCAAGTGAGATTTATTCCAGGGATACAAGAATGGCTCAATAACCACAAATCAATCAGTGTGCTACACCCATAAACCAAATGAATGACAAAAATATGATCCTCTCAGTAGATGCAGAAAAAAAGCATTTGACAAAATGCAACATTCTTTCATGATAAAAAATCTCAAGAAATTGGGTATAGCAGGAACACACCTCAACATAACAAAGGTCATATATGATAAACCCACAGGTAACACACTCCACAGTGAAACACTGATTTTCCTCAGGATCAAGAACAGGACAAGAGTGCCCACTCTGACCGCTTCTATTCCACATAGTTCCAGAAGTCCTTGCTAGAGTAACTAGGCAAAAAAATGAAATAAAAGGCATCCAAACTGGTAAAAAAGTAAAATAAAATTCTCTCTGTTTCCAGATAATGTGATTCTATATATAGAAAACATCAAAGAATCAACCAAAAAATTGGTGGAACTAATAAATTAATTCAGTAAAGTTTCAGGATGAAAAATCAACATACAACGAGCAGTTGTATTTCTGTATACTCACAAAGAGCTATTCAAAAGAGAATTTAAGAAAACAATCCCATTTATGATAACATCAAAACAGAAAAATACTTAAGAAAAAAAATAACAAAAGAGCTGAAATATCTGTAAACTGCAACAATAAGACACTGAAGAAAAGACTTGCAGAAGACACAAATAAATGTAAAGTTATCTCATATTTAAAGGTCAGAAAAACTAATATTGTTAAAATGTCTGTATTACCCAAAGTTATCTACAAATTCAATGCAATTCGAACTATATCCCAAGAATTCCAGGGAAGATGACTGAGTAGGTAAATGCTGGGCTCACCTCTTCCCAGGACCACATCAATATTAGAAAACTGGATCACAACCACCCTTGAGAAAAACATGGAGACTAGCTGAACATAAGTCCTATAACTAAGCATATATAAAAAAAAAGCAACAGCAATACTGATATCAAGGTGGAGATGCAAAACAGGCTGGCCCCACACCCATCTGTGACATTTAAGAACCAGGAGGAATAGCTGAGTTGTGGAGGTTCCCCCTGAACAGCAATGGCATCCCACCATCACACTGGGCTCTCCAGCCTGGACCACCAGTGCTCGGAAGAGAAGTTCATGAAACATCTGGCTGTGAAATCCAGCAGAGATTCCATCCATGAGACTGAAGGTGGCTAGAAACCAGAGTATCCTCTTTAAGATCCCATGCACTGTCTTACTCACTGGGGACTCATTCACTCTGAGCATCAGCACTGAAGCAGCAGATTAAAGCTCCTGAGACATTCAGGGAGGAACTGAACTGCCTGACTTCAGGGCAAGGGCTGTAAGGGCGGCTCTCTCTGCCATTTTGTTCCTTTGTACCCTTTGTACCCTCACATAGCCAGCATGTGGGTGCCATTGTTCCTTTGCTGAGTCCTCCTCCAACCCAGGCTGCAGGTGCATGCTGGTGCCAAATTTGAGTCTCCATCAAAATCTCCTCACTCTACTGATTCTCTGAGAACTGCCCCGCCCAACTTGTGCACAGACCCAAACGTCTTTTAGTGACTGATACTCAAGAGTGGCTGGCCTTGGCATGGGCTGCAGATTTCCCAGCGTTAAAAGGTTCAAAATCTCTGAAAGGTCCACAAAGCCCAAATAAACAGCTTCTGGCCTCAGTGTGACATGTTCCTCTTGCTAAGTGGCCCTCAGCCGAGCACTCATGGCAGCCAGCTTCAGTTTGCAGCATAGCCTCTTCCAGGCACCTCCAACCTTAGCACAGGAAGCCACTCACCACAGACCACTTTCTAGTTCCTACCAAGTGGCCCTGGGCCGGGCACAGGTCACATGGGCCCTCACCAGAGCCCCTTCCAAGAGTCCCTGGAATGAACACACTGGTGACCGACTTCAGACCACACCAAAGCACCACCCAATTAGCTTACAAACAGAAATGCAAAGGCTGGACACATCAGGCACCAGAGCCACACTCTGTGGGATCAGCCCACGCACAACAGCTGATCTGCTGTAGTCACAGCTAGTCCTCCCTACCAGTCCTCATGAGGGTCAATTCCACTCACTGACATGCCAATAGTAATCAAGGCTCAACTACAACAGGAGGGCATATATAACCCACATAAGGGTTACCCAAGAGCACTGACTCAGGTGACCAGGGAGATGGTACCACTGGGCCTCACAGGACACCTACTACATAAGTCCAACCTACTCGGACCAGGAGACATAACAGATCTATCTAATATTTACAGAAACAAACACAGAGAGGCAGCCAAATTAGGAGACAAAAGAAAACATGTCCTAAATGAAAGAATAGGACAAAACTCCAGAAAAAGAACTAAATAAAATGGAGGTAAGCCTTCTCCCAGATACAGAGTTAAAAACATTTGTTATAAGAATGCTCAAGGAACTTAGTGAGAGCTTCAACAAAGAGATAGCAAGCATAAAAAAAGACATAGAAATCCTAAAAAAGAACAAGTCAGAAATGAAGAATACAATAACTGAATGAAGAATGCACTAGAAAAATTCAACAGCAGATCAGATAAAAGAACAGCAGAGGATCAAATCAGAGATTTGGAAGATGTGATAGCAGAAAACAACCAATTGAAACAGCAAAAAGAAAAAAGAATTTTAAAAAATGAGAATAGTTTAAGGGACCTCTGAGACAATATCAAGCATACCAACATTCCCATCATAGGGATATCAGAAGGAGAATAGATAGAGAGCAATAAATTGAAAATCTATTTGAAGAAACAATGACAGAAAACTTCCCTAACCTGGAGAAGGAAGTGGACATAAAGCCCAAGAAGCAGAGAATCCCAAACAAGATGAACCCAAAGAGGCCCACACCTAGACACATTATAATTAAAATGCCAAAGGTTAAAGACAAAGAAAGAAACTTAAAAGCATCAAGAGAAAGGCAATTCGTTACCTACAAGGGAGCTCCTATTAAGATTGAGCTGATTTCTCAACAGAAATTTTGCAAGCCAAAGGGATTGGCAGAAAACATCCAAAGTGATGAAAAGCAAGGAACTACAACCAAGATTCCTCTACCCAGCAAAGCTATCTAAAAGCTATTTAGATTTGAAAGAGAGACAAAGAGCTTCCCAAGCAAGAGAAAACTAAAGTAGTTCATCACCACCAACCAGTGTTACAAGAAATGTTAGAGGGACTTGGAAGAGGAGGTGGAAGAGAAGGAGGAAGGGAAAGATGAAGGGATTAAATAGTACAGATTGGCAGTTACACGAGGATATAAAGTATAACATAGGGAATATAGTCAACAATATTGTAATAAACATGTATGATGTTGGGGGTACTAGACTTATCAGGGGGATCATTTCATAAGTTATATAAAAGTCTAACCACTGTTCTGTACACCTGAAACTAATATAATATGGATATCAACTGTAACTGAGAAATTTAAAAATATTTAATATATATGTATTATAAAATTATACTAATCAAAACAGTGTTGGCATAAAAACAAACACATAGACCAAAGCAACAGAATAGAGAGTCCAGAAATAAACTTGCATTATGGTTGAATAATTCTTGAGAAGCACCGAAAATGCACAATGGGCAAGAATCATCTCATCAATAAATGGGGTTAGGAAAACTGGGAATATAAATGCAAAAGAATGAAATTAACTTAACACAATACACAAAACTCAACTCAAAATGGATCGCAGATTTAAATGTAAGACTGAAACCATGAAATACTTGGAAAAAACCAGAGTGGGTAAGCTCCTTGACATTGGTCTTGGCGATGATATTTGGATTTGACAACAGCAAAGGCAACAAAAGCAAAAATAAACAAGTGGAACTACATGAAACTAAAAAGCTTCTGCCCAGCAAAGAAAACAATCAACAAAATGAAAAGGCTGCACATGGAATGGGATAAAATATTTCTAAATCATATATCTGATAAAGTGTTAATATCCAAAATATTTAAGTTCTTACAACTTATAGCAAAAATAAAAACTTGATTAAAAAAAAATGGGCAAAGGACCTGAATAGACATTTTTCCTGAAGAAGGTATACAAATGGCCAACCGGTATATGAAAAGCAAATCAACATCACAAATCTTCAGGAAAATTCAAACTGAACAATAATGAGATATCACCTCATACCTGTAGGGATGGGTATTATCAAAATTCCAAGAGATAAATATTGGCAAGGATGTGGATGAAAGGAAACCCTTATGCACTGTTGATGGGAATGTAAGTTGGTGCGGTCAGTATGGAAACCAGTATGGAAGTTCATCAAAAAATATATGAATATAATAAAAATAGAACTGTGATATGACGCAGAAATCCCATTTCTGGATATATATCCAAAGGAAATGAAATCACTATCTCAAAGAGATATCTGTATTCCCATGTTCATTAAGGTATGATTCACTATACCTAAGACATGGAAACACTCTAACAATTCATCAATGGATGAATGGATTTTAAAAATGTAGTATAAATATATATAACAGAATATTATTCACCTTTAAAACAAAAAGGAAATCCTGCTGTTTGTGACAATATGGATGAAACTTTAGGTCATTAATAAATGAAATAAGTCAGACAGAGAAAGGCAAATATTGTACGGTATCACTTATATTTGGAATATGAGTATATATATATATTATATCCATATTCAAAGAAATAGAGAGTAGAATGGTGGTGGCCAGGGGCTGGGGTGTGGGAGAAGTGGGAAGAGGCGGCCAAAGTGTACAAACTTTCAGTTATACAATGAGTACATCCTGAGGATGTACTCCTGAGGATCTGGTGAACAGCATGGTAACTCTCGTTAATAATATTGTATTTTATACTTGAAATTTGCTAACAGAATAGATTTTAAACATTCTCACACACAAAAAAAAGTAACTGTGAAGTGATGAATGTGTTAATTGACTTGATTGTGTGAATGATTTTAAAATGTATACTTATATCAAATCATTACATTGCACAACTTAAATATAATACAGTTTTATTTTTCAATTATGCCTCAATAAAGCTGGCGGCGGAAAAGGCCTCCCTGACTCCCCATGGCACCTCCTCACTTCCCCTATCACAACACTTATCTCACAGATAGTCTTCATTTAACAAATATCTCCTGAGCACCAATTATACATCAGTCACTATTGAAAGTGTGGGTATAAAGCATTAAACAAAACAGACTACATTGTTAAAATTGTCTAATAATTGTTTGTGATTTTTCCTCAGGTCTTGAAGTTCCCAGACAACAGAAACAATCTTTCCTACTGGAATCTCAATCTCCAATGCCCAACACTGGATTTGACACATACATAGGCTCTTAATAAGAATTTGTTCAATGAATATTGTTGAATGACGAAAGCATAACCACTTAGCATGTAACAGCACATAATAAAATACTTCTATCCTCAACTGAAAATGCTTTTCTTTAGTTAAGTTCTGTTATCGTCATAAATTAGTAACCACTGAGAACATCTAAGTGGTTTTTATAAGAAAAATTTAAACACTTCTGGTGTCTTACGTACTTGGGTTCTACATCAAAGCAAAGAAAGTATGAGGAATACAGTTAGAAAAAAAATGCACTTTGTATCTTCCATGAGTCCCTCATTCTGAGAAATAAGCCTTGCAGCAGCCAGCACACAATCACAACAGGATACAAAACAAACAAACAAAAAAACACTTTCTTTGCAAACAAATTTCATGATACCACATGGCAGTACTTTCCTATACTCAAGCTCACGTGACACCCAAGGCATGTGTTCACATAGAACATATGCTTTAAGACTTGAGTGTTTATCCATCAGGTAGAATTTAGGTCCCAATCTTTCTGTGGTTGTTTCTCCCAAGGATGAAGATGGAAACTCCCAGAAGACAGCCAGCCAGAGTCCTGCTATGGGGGGAGCCAGACAGCACCCTTTCCATAACCAGCATTCTGCTTAACACTGACCAGTTAAAAACCTTCCCTCTGGGAGCCTATTTCCAAATATAATGTGGCGAAGATAACACAGATTATTTTGCATATATCAGCTCGGCACGCACAAAGGCTTACCCCACACTTTCCTCATTTTTCACTTTAACTCTAGCTTTCACTTTCTATTTTTCCCTATTTGTCGTCTACCATCCTTATTTAATGGACCCCCTGTGAGCTTTTCATGGAAATTCTTACAACCAGGAGGAAAACTGATTACTAAGATTTATGAGGTTATGATGATTTATTCACCTCTTGAGGAAAGAGGCAATCCATCACATTACGAAAGGCTGGACCATCAAGTTATGCCTGTATTTATGATATCATAAAGCTCTTTCCTTGAACAACTCAGTGACTGACTTAAAGATGAGGCTGACTCATTCTGGGCAGACATTTTGAACAAGAATATTTTTCAAGTTAGTGTATTTGTTTGCCACTGAGGACATTTTCAGTGGAAAAGAAACTCAATAGTGTAATTACTTTGACTCAATGTCACATAGCTTTTTAACAAATTGATTTGGGCCAGTGTCCTCCCCTCAACTCTCCCATGGGCCAACCTGGGCCTTACTCAGGAATGGGGAAGTGGGCAGGCCTACTGCCACTAGGGGTGTCATCTTTTCTCAGGTCCTCCCACCTTCCAATCACATCTTCCTTTGAAAACGGCCCCTGACATCTCTCACATCAAGGTCAGAGGCCAGAAGTCAGCCCACCTTTTGCTTTGCTTGCAAAGCCTGGGGTCCTCTTTCGCAGAGCTTACCTGCCTCTCCTGACCCTCAGGGCTGGGTTTTCTGGTGCCAGATTAGAAAGTGGTGCATAGGGTTGCTATTGTCAGGGTCACAGCAAGAAGAAATGTTTTCTCCACTCTTTGGACTTAAGTTTTATGCCAGGGGTGAGGCCCACAAGTCCAAGCCATTGGAACTTAGTCAGGAAGAACCCCTGCTGGCCTCAGGTCTTCTACCCACTACCTCCTTCCCTTGCAATGTCAGCCTCCCAGTGCAGATCTCCTGGGAAGAGGGGCAAGCAGCCAGGCCCTGCTCCCTGCTCAGCTCTGAGTCAGGAAGGCCAGGCTGGGTTGAGACGTTTATCAGAGGAATGAAGTCCTAGCTGTTCAACACCACACACACACACACACACACACACACACACACACACACACACACACACACATACACACACACACAAACACACTCACACACACATACACAAAACAAAAATACAGTTTTCTTCTTTTTGTCTTTAGCAATCTTACAGGTTACAAACTTATTTACTATTCATATTTAATATCTTAATCAAGTTTGCTTGTTTTCCAAGTTACTTGTTTATTTACTATCTATACTTAAAATATGCTATGAATTTTTCCCTCTCTCTTATCATCTACCACTTAAATTGAATTCTGATACAGCCACTTGCCTGATAGTTGACTTCAAATTTTTTTTACAAGCTCATCAAATAATTCCTTGTGTTTCAGCCAAGATTTGACCATTTGGTTTAAGAGAATCCTTATCAAGGAAATCCTTATCCACTACAGCAGTCATGTCAAGAAGATTTTCCAGTCCAAAAAGGAAATTTTCACTAAGTACTGATGGACGTCATGGCTTCAACTTCCTGCCCCAAAGAACACACCCATATCCAACCCTCTGTGTCTGCACAGACCATGGCAGGTACCACAGTAACTTCTCCTCTGCTCAGACACTCAGAGACTGGGAGCGTGTTTTTACTTACCCCTCCTTGCTAAACATCTGCTACAAGCTAAATGCGAGGCTAGATATAACAGATTCCCTACCAACCAGGAGCGCACAGAAGCTCATGGTGTAGTAGGAAAACAGATAAGTAAATAAATAATTATAACAAAGTGTTAATTGCTGAAAAAAGGTAAACTCTACCAAAACTGGGAAGTTCCTTGGCTACATGAATACAAAATCATGAGTCATGTTCATTTCTTTCCTTCTTTTTTATTAAAGTGTAGTTAACATTCCACATCATATGGAGTCATGTCCATTTGTGACTGTTGACATTAAAGGATTTTCAATCTTTTATGGAAGAAAAGAGATATTGTAAGAAACCCCAAAGATGAACAAAAGGTCTGTTTTCAGTACATAAATAGCAACAAGAGGGTCAGCATAAGTATAAAACATGGTGTTACTGGTCAACCTTTTCTCTTATGCTCTTTTCAAAACTTTCCAGTTGTGTGGACTACTCCATGTCAGCCAAATCTTACCTTGGAAAACAATCTGCATCCCTGCTAAGTGATTCCAAAACAAATCCCCACTCAACTGCTACTGGCTGGTCATCTAAGACACTGTCATACTGGAGGACTTGCACTCTAATAGGTCACTCTTAGAAATAAAAGCCTTAACTAACTGTTATGAATCTCTAATTTTAGAATACCAAGCATTATACGAGCTTTATCTCTAAATCTCCATGTTGTGTCCTGATTTGTTCACATCAAAGTACTTGAGCATTCATCAGCTCCATCCAGATGATACAGTAATCCAAGCCACGTGCATTCAGAAACAAATCACTTAGTACAGAGCAGTTGTTAATCTAAACAATTGTGATATAGAATTCAGAGTAACAAAAGCAAAATGATCACTTTATGTGAAACTATTATCATCAGAAATTATGGTAATCATAGGAAAATGACTCTATGTTTCTTACTGGCCTGGACCATATTTATTCTCTCTGTTTTTCCTTTTCATAAGAAAACTCCAGGGTATGATAAGGCAACTTCAAAGAAATACCTTCATATATTCATCGTCTTAACTACATATAACCCTTGCATGTGTACGATTTCAACCTTCAAACAGCTATATCCCAGACTGACAGCAAGCAGATAATCTTTAATTCATGCAACTGTTGCTAAGAAAAAAAAGAGTAATAAATAAACTCAAGAAGAAACTAATGGTGTGAAACACATATTTTGATTTATAGGACAGTCTTCTAAGTACCACTCAGATTAGAAGTTGTAATAGCAGGGATTTTACAGATCACACAAGGCCAAGAGTTATCTGGAACCCCCCCTTCTAGAATAAAGTGGAGATAAAGCTGTCCATTTTCACCCAGTCATTTCAATATCCAATGCCTGACCATCATACCTGGACTGGAATTCTGGGAGCTGAGCCTAAGGGTAAGGTGGGTGAGTCAGAGTTTTTAAAACAAGAATGTGGAGGAGACCAGAAACAATTTTCCAGCAAAGTTTGAATTTAAAAAGTCTAAATCAAGCTTCAGACCAAAAGCTTGGTCATAGAGGTGAAAATTTTGTATAAGATGTTGGGATGGTCCTCCAAGCACTAAGATGGGAGCAGGAAAGATGTGTTGGAGGAAAACTGAAACTCCCTGACTTGCCTGTTGACTGTGTGGGCCAAAGAAAGCAAAGACAGGGCAGATTTAAACAGAGGAAGCTCTTCAAAGCAGTAGCACAGCATGCACTTTAAAAAAAAAATGTTTCCAAATTAAGACATGGGGTAGGAACTAGTGGGCAAAGGTTAGGAAGCCCAAAGAGACAGACTGAATATTAAATACTTCTCAACTTTGTTTCAGATTTCATTTCCCAAGTGCTAAATTATTTTGGTTTCACTAAACTTGATCCCAAACGCAAAGCTTCAGTTCATTAAAATAGCAACACCTAATGCACCGTAAGGCTAATTCAGATGGTTTCAAACCCTCAGCAAAGCCTTTTCAATAGTTTCAAACAAATTACACATCAAAACTGCTATTGGGGTTGCCTAGCAACAAAGCTAATTGCATAACATAAACTCACTGCAAATCCTTAGTAAAGCTAATCTTTATTCAAATATAAAAGTCCCCTCCTCATTTCCCCCACCCCGCAAAGATATTTTCAAAGAAATGGATGATATGGATATATCATACAGAATTTCCTATCTTGTTTAACTATCTTGTTATCACACTCATATATGTGAAAAATCACTGTACCTCTGAAAATTACATATTCATCACAACTAATGCTTTAGTAAACCTCTTTGTTTACTTTCTCCCACGCCCTACATGCTGTACATGTTTTCTGATTTATGAACTGGAAATTGATCTCTTTTGAAACCACAGAGACCTCTTCATGGCATCTTCTATGGGCGCGTCTGCCCTGCTGGTTAGCACTACCTTCCTATTCATAGCACTGAGTTTGAAGGAAAGATTACATTAGCCATGTTAGATTTCATTCTGCCTGATTCGTTTTTATAAGGATGAAGCCCATCGTCTCATGTATTCTGGAAAAGCATTTGCTTACATGCTAACAAATCTATAATAAAAATACAAATGAATATTCATAGCCAAGGTCCTTGGACTATTTTTTACGTAACAGTTAGATAAATCCTAAAATCTCATTAATTTTACTGTCACGAATATTACTAGATCATCCTACGTCATGATTGTGCCTTCATAAGTGTGAAATACAGTTTAATGGCATGTTTTCCACCATGACAACAACACTAACGTAAAAAATAAAATTTTATTATAGCTTTATATAGAGATATTTCAACTGTGACTAGTTCTTGTATAGAAAGTTTGAGGATTAGGCTTTTTTCTCTCCAATTTACAACTTTTCCCTCCAATCTATAAGTTTCTGAGATATGACCATAAATGATTAATGCCCTATTAAGTTACTGTGCTGAGTATTCATTATTATTCAATAAATACTAATTGATAATAGTTTTTTTCCTTCTCAGTATATATTAACATCAAATATTTTTCATTTATTCTTTATTATTCACTTTAAAAATAATGATTATAAATAAGTTTATTTTATTTCTCATGGCTTCAAATACATAAAAACCACTTCAGTGGAAAACCTATTGCTCTACTTCTTCTTTTTTTTTCCAAGTAAGCTTTAGAATTTGATGTATTGGTTTTTCTGAAGCTGCATGTTGACCTGTGGAATTGTTCATTCTGCCTACAATCATTTAATTATTTGTTTTAACCTGTGTAGAAGCTTTTCACTATAGTGTTTTATTGCCTTAATCTGTACTAAAGATTTATAAGATAACCTCACCCCTCCCATTCTATCATGATTGATAAAAGCTTTAAATAATCTATTAGGGAAAGGCAACATTATACATCTGAGTAATATTCCACATTTTAGAGCCAATTTTGATGTGCAGAATTCATAAAATAAGATGTTAATCATCCTTATGACATTTCAGAAATCCCCTATGATTTACATTTTCTACTTGGTAAACTGAACAAGGCACTTATAAGGCAATCACCAAAAATCTGGCTACACTGTGATGGGCCAATCTGACCAAGATTAGACAGACCATTTTAGCAAAACTCAATGTAACTGTTTTCAACCATAATAGTGGGGAAAACAATTCAGCTTAGTGAACAAATTGAAATTGGCACCACATTGCAAAGCCATCCCATTCAGTAGCACTTAGACAAACACAGCCACAGCAGTAAAAGGCTGTAGAATTGAAAATTGAATAGCCAATGTAATTATCTCTACCATTCTCTAAGATTGTGACTAAACAAAATCTGAAACACTGAAATCTGAAGTCAACATAAATATAAGCCTGCTTCCACTTGCAAAATAGTGGTACCGTTTGTTGGGAATCATCCCAACCTGGCCCTTCCTGATAACTAAGATTCGACCTCTTCAGGGCTTCCTGTAGCTATTCTTGTCCTGTCTAAACTTCAGCATAACTATGAGTTCCCAAATGTCCACATCTCTCTTCCATGTAGAGCAACTTCTTTAAAATAATCAGTGTTTACTATTACACACAGACACACACACACAAAACCAAAAGTATGCAATATTGGAAGAAAGTTGCGTGATGGTTCTAAAGATTAGCAGCACAAATTGAACAAGCAACAAACTTTGCTAATCCCTTGAAAAATAGTGAGAAGAGGATTTTTTAAAATCAAGAAAGAATGATTTTGCTTTTCTTTATGGTCACTGCTGTGTTTCTTCCCAAATGTATATGATTTAAGGACTGAGCAATCAGTGGAAGCAAGGTACAATATTTCACAGTGAGGACCCTACGGTAAGATGGTTTAGTGTTAAATCCTTGTTCCACCATTTCTTTCTAAAAGATTTTGGGCAATTGTATGCTCAAGATCCTCTTCTGTAGAATGGGGATAAGTAACAGCACTATCTTATAAGTTTATTGTGAAAATTGAGAGAGCACATAAATTTCTTGGCACAGTAGCTGTCACATAGTCAGTGCTCAAAAGAAATGGTAGTTCTTATTACTACTAATAGTATTTCACACATGTAGATGCTCAATAGATGGTGATTGAATGGATAGATGGAGGCATTGTTGAAATAAAAGAAAACAGTTGATAACTATAGGCAAACAGCTCAGTTGGCATACATATAAACAACCTGTTCACCATCATTTATCTGTCTGAAAAGACTATGAATACCAGAAATGCGGAGCCAGAAAAACACCAGCCCAGCAGGCAATTACAAGAGAATTGGGATAATCAAGGAAGGAAATCAATCCTTTCAGTTGTAGGTCTAATTTGCTAAAATTTCCAATTCACACGATGTTTTGAAATGTCATTCCATAGAAATCCCTCCACTCCCAAGAGATTCCTCTTAGTCTCTTAATGGTGGACATTAAAACCATCTAAAAATCTAGCAGGCTGATAATGATATATGTCTCATTTTCATCAAAAGCATTGGCAGTTTGGTATTATTATCTCCATTTCATACATAAGATACGCAGAGTCAGGAAGATGTGATAACTTGAACCAATCTGGCAAATGGTAGAGCCAGAACTCAAACTCTGATGTTAGATTGTACTTTTGGTGTGATTTGACCACACCATGATACCTACTATTATCATGCATTGCTTAGGTACTATGGCTACAAATGTAAATAATACGTGATGACTCCCTTCAAAATGTTTATGATTTAATAGAAAAGATGGACAGGTACATTAAAAAAATCTCTCTATCATGTTTTAAGTAATTTATGAAAAATGTGCATTCTTAGGTTTTGCTCCAGAGCTCTGAGTCAGTAAGTCTGAGATATTGGCCAGGAATCTGCACTTTTAGCAAGTCTTTTTGGGGTAATACTCTCAAACTACACCTGGAGAAAGGTTATAACAGAGGTAAGTCTAAATGCAGGAAGGATGATTTCCTGGGAAGATGATTCCTAAACTGGGTATTGAAGGACTAGTGGAAGTTACCAAAGCAAAAACAGTGGAAATGAAGAGAGTACCATTTGGGTAAAAAAAAAAGGATTGACCAGACTTTTGAGAGATGAAACTCATTTGAGAAAATGTGGCAGTTAAGTGTAACTAAACTAAAAGGGGGCATAGGGGAAAGGATTTAGAGGAAATAACTGGAGACACACAGGTTTTCATCCCAAGAGTCTGCGCAAGCTAGGCCCAGAGTTAGAGAACACACGGAGGCCAGGGCAGCCCCAGCTGGACTTCAAGCAAAAGAGCAAATGGCGTGACCATGGGTTGCTGCCTCCAACTCTTCAGAATCTCAGATTGTGCTAAACAGAGAATTGTGGAACTTTATTTCTAAATAATTAGATTTTCCTTGGAATGTCCTGTTTCAGCTAGAATGTGTCTCTAAGGGTTTGAATCAAGCCAATAGCAGGCTTCAATATATAAAACACATGTTTTTAAGATGAAATGGTGTATCTTCAAATTACCTTTAAGTCAACACAAGTTACGAAGCTAATGAAAGTGAAGCAAAAGTGAGACCCAATTCGTAGCTCTTAATCTTGTGTGCTCTGCCTTACCAAATCGGAAGTTCTTTCCCTCAGGTTTGACGAGCGAATGTAAAATCATTACACCAAAGGTCTTGTTCTATTTAGAGGCTTCCTTAATCTAAACCGCTGTCGACATTTCTGGAGCTCCAAGAATTAAGAGCCAGCCTTTTATTTCGTGTCCTCTCCATTTTAGTCATGGGGAATGACATCTGTGCTCCGTAGTCTTTGGTTTGAAGAAAATGGATATGTTGGAGTGACCATATCTAGATGGATGGGGAAATGACACAAAAACATGAAAACTGGTACTGTGGCATAGTTATTGATGATTAGAGAAGGACAGCAAGCAGACCTTGCAAGTCAAGGAGATGGAGTGGCTCAATTTAAGTGATCTTTGAGGCAAAACAACAGCAGGCTCATCTGCAGCCAAGGTGACAGCTCTATGTCAGCCCACAAGGGAAATCCATCATGCTCCCATGCCCACCAGGAAGCGCTAGGATAGGAGACCCCAAGACGCAGAAGAAATCACTTTATGGCTGGCTGCTCCTGGGCTCATGGTCTTTCTTAGTGAGACACTACTGGCGTTTTGTTTTCTAGACAATTCGTTCTTTTGCAAGGCTTTCCCATTTACTCTAAGATGTTTGTCATCCCTGGTCCCTGCATACTAAATGCTGAAAGTGAACTCCAGTCATGATGACAACTCGAAACCACCTCCCACATTTCCAAACTCTGCCTCATAAGGATGGCATTCCCCTTGTAGAGAACCACTAAGTAGAACTTGAAGTCTCTGGAGGGACCCTTCGAGGCCATTGCAGTTCCACATCCACATTTTGTAGGTGGAGAGAGTGACTTTTTGGAATAGGGACAGGACTAGGGTCTGGTTTTCATGATTGTCAGGCAGACACTTGTCCCCTAAATCTTGGTGCTGCCAAATTCTAAAAAGGGTCCCTTCCTCCCACTGACATCTCTCATTTACACCATCTAAAAGCTCTCTCTCGACCATAAAACAAAAGCAAATCTCTGGCAACTTCTCCGTTTGGCAACATATGTTGGCTTACTTTTTTCTCAAACCTAAAGTACTGGCTGGTACTGAAGCTAATAGATAAAAACTAGACATAGAGCTGAAAAAAAAAAAAAACAGGTACCTTCATATAGAAAGTGTGGGCAAGACTAACGGGAAAGAAATCTGTCTAGACTTATCCTCACGAAATTTCAGAATACCAAGTATAAAACGAGAATCTAAAAGTTACCAGAAAGGTGTAAAAACAAATTTCTTCAAAGAAAAAGTCATCAGATTCACAGCATAATTCTCATCAGAAACACTGGATTCTAGTACTACCAGTAAACGTTACTACCTAGTGGGTAAAGAAACAAGATTTTCAACATTTTTGGGAGATAAAACATTTTGAAGCTAGAATAATAAATCATACAAATGGGAGGATAAAATAAAATGCATATATATATATACATATATATATACACACATATATATATGGAGATACACACACACACACACACACACACACACACACATATATGGAGAGAGAGAGTTTACCTGCCATACCAAAAAAAAAAAAAAAAAACACCCAAGATGTATTCCATCAAAAAATATAAAAGTTAAAGAAAGACATGGTTTCTTAATAATGAAATCAACCCACGAGTTCAATAAAAAGAAGTCTGAATCCTGGCTGCCAGCTAAGCAGCAGACCTAAGAACTCACTGGCCACAGTTCACCAAGGATGCTCAAGGCCCAGTGCGGGGAGGCCACTCCTGGGAAAACATGGGCGGTGGCCCTCTGGTTGTGGTCTCTCACTCACAAGGGCCTCTCCTTCCACCTCGAAAGCAGCTTATACACATAGTCACAGTGATGCCCCAGTGAGGTTGAATTCTTAAAATTTTTGATCGTGTGAACTTCCTTCACAGGAAATTAAATAACACTTGGCTTAAATAATATAGGGTTGTTTTTTTCTCATGGAAAAAAGAAAAAAAAATCCCGAGGTTGGCAACCTCTAACGTTCGCTAGTGCAGCAGCTCGAGGGAATCTAGGCCGAGACCCCTAGGAATACCTAGCCTTCCCTCATAGGCATGCTATAGGTTTTTGTGCAACAGATCAGGGAAGAAGAAGGGGAACAAAAGAAGGCCAAGGGGCAGATGCCAGGTGGGTTTGCCTCCCTTTCAGGAACTGTGTTCAAATTCCCGCCAAGTGACTTCCCTTAAATTTCATCCAGCCAGCCTCGATCTCTAGTCCACTGCCTCTGCCACAAGATCCAGGAAATGTAGTTAACAAAAAAAGAAAGAATAAAGAAAGAAAAACTGAATGTAGGACCACACCAACAGAACTATAGTTCTACTATAGTTCTACTAGTAAGGAATATATTACGTAAGTAACCTAACTGGGTATTTACTCATTTTGTTTTATAATGGATTTTATTATTTAGAGCAGTTTTAGGCTTACGGAAAACTTGAGCAGAAAGTACAGAGTGCCAATGCACCCTTTCCCCAACATACACACACACACACACACACACACACACACACACACACACACACACTCACATGCACGCACTTTCTCCTATTATTAGCATCTTGCATTATTACGGTACACTTGTTACAACAAATCCTGCCATTTGGGACAAGATGGATGGACTTTGAATGCATTATGGAAAGTGAAATAAGTCAGACTGAGAAAGAAAAATGCTATATGATATTACTTATATGTGGAATCTAAAAAAGCCAAACTCATAGAAACAGAGAGTAGAATGGTGGTTGCTAGGGACTGAGGGGTGAGGGAAATGGGGAGATAGATATTGGTCAAAGGGTACAAACTTTCAGTTACAAGATGAATAAGTCCTGGGGAGGTAATGCACAGCATGGCGACTATAGTTAATAATACTGTACTGTATACTTGAAAGTTGCTAAGAGAGTAAATCTGAAATGTTCTCTCTGCACACACCATTCACTGACACAAAGGTCAGCTCCTCACCTTCACCCCCAATAGGACAGAAGACTTCTAACCATCCTTTTAAGATGATACACAGATGCAACCTCATTTTAGCAGTTGTTCCTGACCTCAGAAAGCTGAGCTGATATGTCCTCCTCTTTGCACTTTCCATGCTCCCCTGGCTGATCTACCACTCCATTCACCCCACTAAAAGTTATGGCTGTATCATTTTTCTGCAACCATGTGAATCTCAGTATGTACTATTTCTTTCTTAATGGAGTTCAGGTTTGGTTTCTTACCTTCAGGCATTCCTCCACAGACATTTTCAGGAACACTCTGTGTGGGAGGAAATACTTCCAGGGCTGCAGGATGGGGGAAATGGGGAGATGTTTGTCAAAGGGTACAACCTTCCAGTTATAAGATAAAAATAAATAAGTTCTGGGGATCTAATGTACACAATGGTGTCTATAATTAACAATAGTGTATTATATACTTGAAAGTTGCTAAAAGAGTAGATCTTAAATGTTCTCAGTACAAAAAGAGAAAAAGAAATAGCAATTATGTGAGGGGTAGAGACATTAATGCTACTGTGGTAATCATTTCACAATGTTATATGTCAATTATATCTCAAAAAAGCGGTGGCAGGGGGAAAGAGCATTCCCAGCCAAAGGAATAACATAAGCAACAGGAGGTAAATAGCCACCTTAATAGAGGAAGAGGAGAAGTCAGAATAGCAGTTCTCAACCTGTGGGCCTGGGACCCAGGACCAAACAGTTATTGCAAGAAGTCTGTAAATCTAGATGAGTGTCGGGCTGTGGCAGATAGACTAAACAGTACCCTCACACATAAGTAACACTACTATTTTCAATGTATTAAGTTCTATTGTAATTAATTAACTTCACATTTATTGAAAAGTACTGTTAAATTCATTTAGAGTACCTTATGTTTTCTCAGTCAATAAGTATTGAAATAAAACTACCCATATTAAGAAGTGCACAATTTTTAAACTGTTAAAATAGATTCTCATACTTGAAAAGTTAAGACCTGTTGTGGTAATAAATATTGGTGGTTCCAGTTTCTGACAACAGAGTTTTAAGTAAAGGATATGGGAGGCAGGATACATGGAACAGCCTCGCTACACCAGGAGAACTAAAAATATCCTTGTTGGTTCACAATCTCTTCAGGAGCTTTTCAAGTGTAGTCTCAAATTGGTCTCTGTACTCAGATGCAAGGAGAGCCACAAGAAAGAGAAAGACACTCCAGACTGGTACAGTTTTAATAAGCAAGGGGACTTAGGAGGCTTGTTTTGGGCAACTGCAAGATGAGTAGTTTTCTGCACCCGGCCACCCAATCTTAAAAGTTTATATAGATCTTAACTGGATTTACTCACATATACAATCCAGATGGTCTCAACAACATATAGTTCTCTCAAAGCTATATCCTTGAAAACAGCTCCCACTGGAATTCCATCCAGGGAGATGGAGGGCTGATGGGGACCCAGATGTCTTCTTAAAGCGACTATGTACAGACTTACTCACTGATGGACGCACTTGCTCTGAGCTCCTGCACTACAGCGGCAACTTGAAAAGCACGAGGGACATATGGGGAGGAACTCAATTATCTGGCCTCAGGGAAAGAGCTTCACCATTTTCTTCCTTTGTTCAGCTCAACCCCAAACCAGCCTTCAGGTGCAGGCAGGAGCCAAATCTGAGTCTCCATTAAACTCTCCCCATCCAATTGCACACAAGCCAGAACACTTTCAGTGGCTGTTATTCACAAACAGGTTTGCCCTGGCCCATGCTGTGGACTTCCCTAAAATCTCTGAAAAGTCTACAAACCCCAAGCAAGTAGTGCTGGCCTTGGCATGCCCTGTACCTTCTTGCTAAGCAGCCTTCAGCCCGTCACTAGTGGCAGCCAGCTTCGGTTCACAGCATAGCCTCTCCCAGGCACCTCCAAATGCAGCATAGGTAGCTACCAACAACAGATCACTTTGTAGCTCCTACTAGGTAGTCCTGGGCTGTGCACAAGCAGTGGCGACCTCAGCCTGCACAAGGGCCTCTCCCACAAGGCCCCAGAACCAACACAGCTGGTGGCCAGCTTCAGTGCACCCCAGAGCACCAATCAATTAGCTCCACAAATGTCACACCTAAAAGATGCACTCAATAGGCACCAGCACCCCACTACAGTGAACACCAGTCCATCGGGTCAGCCCACACACAACAGCTTATCTACTGTAGTCACAGCCAGTCCTCACAACCAGTGAGACTGAGGGTCATTGCCACCCATCGATGTGCAAACAACAACCAAGGCTCAAATACAACAGAAGGGCACACACAACACACACAAAGGATACACCTGGAATATCTGACTCAGGTGACGAAGGAGATTGTGACACTAGGCCCCACAGGACACCTGCTGCATAAGGCCACACTGCCAAGACAGGGAGACATAACAGTCTTTCTAATATATAGAAAAGAACACAGGAAAGGCAGCCCAAATGAAGAGACAAAAAACATGTCCCAAAGGAAAGAATAGGAACAAAACACCCTACTAGGGAGAAAAATAACAAAATGGAGAAAAGCAATCTATCAGATAGAATTCAAAACACTGATTATAAAGATGATGACAGAACTTAGGGGAAGAACAGATGAACTCAGTGAGCACTTCGAGAGATAGAAAACATAAAATGACATAGAAATCTGAAAAGAACCATACAGTAATGAAGAATACAATAACTGAAATGAAGAATACATTAGATGGAATCAACATCAGACTAGGTAAAGCAAAGGATCAAATTAGCAATTTGGAAGGCAAGGTAGGAGAAAACAACCAATTGAAACAACAAAAAGAAAAAAGAATTTAAAAAAATGAGAATAGTTTAAGGGACCTCTGAGACAACATCAAGCATACCAATGTTCACATTATAGGGGTACCAGAAAGAGAAGAGAGAGAGCAAGAAATTGAAAACCTATTTGACGAAATAATGACTGAAAACTTTCCTAACCTGGTGAAGGAAATAGACATACAAGTCCAGGAAGTACAGAGCGTCCCAAACAATATGAACCCAAAGAGGCCCACACCAAGATACATCATAATTAAAATGCCAAAAGTTAAAAGACAAATGGAGAATCTTAAAAGCAGTTAGTTACCTACAAGGGAGCTCCCGTAAGACTGTCAGCTGATATCTCAAAGGACAAATTTCAGGCCAGAAGACATTGGCAGGAAACATTCAAAGCAATCAAAAGTCAGGACCTACAACCAAGACTACTCTACCCAGCAAAGCTATCATTTAGAATTGAAGGAGAGATAAAGAACTTCCCAGGCAAGAAAAAGCTAAAGGATTTTATCATCTCCCAATTGGTATTACAAGAAATATTAAAGGAAGTAGAAGAAGGAAAAAAGGGAGAAGGAGAAAAAGAATGGGGGAGGAGGACAAGGAAGAAAAGAGGGAGGAAGAGGAGGAGAAGGATGTCAAAAATATGAAAAATAAAATGGCAATAACTACAAGGTCTGCCAATTCAGTTTGTGAACTCATCCTAGAAAAAGTGCTACACACCTCACTGCTGAATATCACTACAATCACCTTTGAAGGACTCCCCTTGGGAAGCTATGCACTGATGCCAACACCTAGTCCACCCTTCAAAGCAATTTTGGAACTCATTTTCTGGAATGGCCATCAGAGCTGTTGTCGTATTACCCTTGATGTCCTGAATGTCATCAAAATGTCTTCCTTTCAATATTTCCTTTATCTTTGGGTAAAGAAAGAAGTCATTGGGGGCCAGATCAGGTGAGCAGAGAGGATGTTCCAATACAGTTATTTTTTACTGGCTATAAACTCCCCCAAAGACAGTGCTGCATGAGCTGGTGCATTGTCATGACGCAAGAGCCATGAATTTTTGGCGAAAATTTCAGGTCATCTAACTTTTTCACACAGCCTTTCAGCATTTCCAAATAGTAAACTTGGTTAATTAATTCATAAATTCATAATGAATAATCCCTGTGATATCAAAAAAGGTTAGCAACATTGTTGCAGCAAATTCATGAACTTAATTGTCTGACCTCATATATATCTATCAAATTACTTTCAATGTAAATGGATTAAATGTTCCAATCAAAAGACATAAGGTGGCTGAATGGATAAGAAAATCAGACCCAAGTGTCCATCAATAGATGATTGGATAAAGAGAGGTGATATGTAGATACAAGAATATTACTCTGCGATAAAAAAGAATGAAAATCATTTGCAACAACATGAATGAATCTAGAATGTGTTATGCTAAGTGAAATAAGTCAGACAGAGAAAGAAAAATACCATGTAATTTCACTTACATGGTGGAATCTAACAAACAAAAAAACCCAATCAAATGAAACAGAAACTCATAGATACAAAAAACAAACTGATAGTTGCCAAGTGAAAAGGAGGTTGAATCACAAGGTGAAAAAAGTGAAGGGATTAAGAGTACAAATTGGCAGTTACAAAATACCCACAGGGATGTAAAGTACAGCATAGGGATATAGTCAATAATATTGTAAAAACTATATATGGTGTCAGGAGAGTACTAGACTTATCAGGGGGATCATTTCATAAGTTATATAAATGTCCAACACTATGCTGTACACATGAAATTAATATAATATTGAATGTAATCTGTAATTTAAAAATATAAAAAAAGAAAACAAATTAAAAAAAGAAAACAGCTCCCCTGTGGGAATGGTAGGGAAAGTTTACATTCCAAGCACAGAGGAGGTGTGAGAAGCCTCCAATTACCCAGGTCCAGCTCAAAGGTCAACTGGTGGTCTTATCCTTTTGATTACCTCCTCCAACAATTCTTCTAAGTAATACTTTGTTTAAAAAGAAAAATACAACATTGTCATAAAAATGAACAAGAGAGTTGTTACATATTAAAATCTTTAATTTTATAGGACAATTATAGCCTCTCCTAGGAAACATAAATTATGAAAGTTGATTTAAAAGAAATAGAAAAACTGAAAGTTCTTTAAAAATAGACAATACTGAGAAATTGATAAGTAACCACATTCCAATGGGGCTCTCCCTTCAAGGACAGGTAGTTCCTGTCATAGTTGAACTGCCCTAGATAATTGAAAAAGATGGACAGTTTTCCAACTAATTTGTCTTTTGTTAAATTAAAATTTATTGGGGTTACAATGGTTAGCAATATTACATAGGTTTCCAGTGTAGCAACTAATTTTTCAAGACTAGCATAAGCCAGACTAGCATAAGCCAGATAACCCGAAATTGGACAGGAACAAAAACAAAAACAAAAACAAAAAAAAAAAAAAAAAGGAAAAGAAAAGAAAAGAAAAGAAAGAAAGAAAGAAAGAAAGAAAGAAAGAAAGAAAGAAAGAAAGAAAGAAAGAAAGAAAGAAAGAAAAAAAGAAAGAAAGAAAGAAGAAAATCATAGACTATATGATTTATTAATGTAGTGCAAATATACAGCAATTTAAGGATTACTAAATTAAATTCATTCTTCTATAAAATAAGAATACACAGTGACTAAATAGAGCTTATTCCAGGATGTTTTAATATTAGAAAAATCTACATGAACAGACTGAAAGAGAAAAAGTCATAGAACATTTTGAAAAATGACAAAAAATGTAATAAATTCCACCTCACTTTCATGACAGAGGAATTATATCTTAATACTAATGGATTGAGGAAATATAGGATAAGATGCCATAAATAAATTCAATGATAATTTTAAATGAATTTTACTTTCCTTAATCATAACAGCTAATTTGATAATGGGTGACAGGCAGAAGCCTTCAGCAAATCATACAGTGAAACATTAGAAGGGTCGCTACTAATTTCAGGAGTAACATCAGAAATTCAGTGTATGCCCAGGTTGTCCTGAAGCAAAACAAAACAAAACAAAACAAAAAACCCTAAATATCAGCTCTTTTTAGCAACATAGGTTATTTGCTTATACTAAATGACAATCAGTTGTCAAATCTGGCTTTGTTTCACATCAAATTTTTGCACAACTTCACTTAGTTGTTTTTTGTCTTATGAACATCCCATACCCGCACAAAGATATTTGTATGAGGATGTTCATTTAAACATTGTTTATAATAACAAACTTTGGGAAACAATTTAAAATCTATCACTTAGAATGTATATGTGTATATATATATATATATATATATATATATATATATATATATATATATATATGTATATACGTATATATGTGTGTGTATATATATATATAAAATATATATACTTAATTATAGCAAATTCCTACTATGGATCAAAGAAGTTTATCTGCATGCATTGAAAGATCTATGAAAAAGATCATAAGAAAAAGTTCTGGAAGGATACATAGAAAATGACAGAAGTCATCTCTGGGCAGGTTGTAGAACTGGGGGAGTGTGCTGAAGATATTCTCTTACTTTATACTTTAACATTGTTCAAACTTATTGTATGACAAGCATATATACTACATTTTTATTTCAAATTAAAAATTTTTTAAATATTCTATGTCCTTGTATTTTCTGATCTTAATTTGGGTTATACTTCTGTATACTCATTCTGATTGCTTTATCAAGTTGTCTTTCTAGATTTTATTTTGTGTGTTTTTCTGTTGTATTTGTTACATACAAGTTTAAAATGATAATGTGTGTAGGTTATATCTTTTATCATTATATTCTAATCCTCTATATCCCACTTAATTCAGTGAGATTTGAATTCTACTTCTGAGAAATTTGTGTTGTCATTTCTGCTTTCATTTTGTTTGCATTTGCTGAGTATGCTTTGCCTCTCATTTCATCTGTACCCATTCCTAGTGACTCTGGTATTTCTCTTAGATATTATAATACCTTGATTTAAATAGTATAAGTGAAGCCAGAAACTTTACAGATTTAATGAAACCTTAAAACAATGAAATATGGTTCAAATAGGTTCTTTGGGAAAGTAGATGCTAAGCTAGCCATTATGTCCTATTAGACAGAAAAGGAAAAATTTAGTGAAATTTTATATGCTTGTTACCTTAAAATTTAAAATAAATATATACATATTCTTTAACTTGTTATACAAAAATTGAATTTCTGTGTCAGCGTGTTTGCTAACAAGGGAAAACAACAAGAGAAAACAACTAATATGTAAGTATTTATTTTAATAGTTCAAAGAACTGCTGATTTTGTAAACTTGACACACAAGTTTTCTAAAGGAAACTACTTATTTAAACTATTTATGGTGTTTCCTATCATGTGGTAAACCACAAAGTTGTCATAGGAGGGTAACATTAACTACCAATTTATATTTTACTATGATCTTAGCAAACTCATGCTAATTAACTCTACTTCTTTAAGGGACTGCCCACGTCTCCTGAAAATAAAAACTGATTAAAGAAATTTCTTTCTTATGTAATTCATTTTAAGGTAAGACGTCAGTGATTATAACAGCTTAAAACACAAAGCAGAACCTCAATTTGCCATGTGAGCAAGACTAGTATGATGAGAGCAATAATTTAATAAGATTACTTTATGCGTTATTTCCAGAGGAACTGCAAAGGATGAAGGACAGGAACTCAGAAATAAATAAATAAGTCCATCGGTCGATCTAGACCTCTTTCACATCAGGAGTCACATCTGCTGCCAGGAAAGCTGAGCTGGAAGAAGTTCAAATTCTATCTGTCACATTCTACTAAAAATCTTTGTCCCCCACCAAATCAAGGCCATGTGACCAGGTCTGCATCTGTCTCCAAGAGCAAGATAAAAATGGTGAACTAATTCCTTTCAGGGTCCAAGAACCTTGAAAGACACTAGAATATGGGGGTGGGGGAGGAGGGACACATGTGTAAACCTGTCCTCCTGAGCTTATAGTTTAATATACTTGCCTATTCAGCTCCATACTGTTCGATATGGTATCATTAGCCACATGTAGCTACTTAAATTTAAACAAAATTTAATTAAATTCAGTTTGTTAGACATGGTAGCCATAGTTCAAGTGCTATATAGCCAAATGTGTCTAGTGGTTATCTTGTTGCACAGTGCAGATAGAGAACATTTCTACCATTGTAGCACTGCTCCAGATATCTGGTAGCTATGACTTACACTGGGTTTCGAAAAGGACAAATCATTATATATGGTGACAAAAGCAGTTACATGATAAAAGGAACTTTGCTCCTGAATGATATGTCTTCATGGAACCAAATGGCCCATAAACCTGGACATTCACCTTGAAATCTTATGTGAAAGAGAAATAAACTTCTCTATGTCTTGACCCACTGTATTTTGGGGTCTCTTTGTTACAGTAAGTTTAAATTTTATGTCAGTTTTCATCAACCCTCTTATTCATATCCATTCATTCCCCTTCCCTTAATTAAGGCAATACGTGCCCTCATATCTGTCCATCCCTCCATCCCAGAAGATAGTCATCTGCAAAAGTAATGTGTTAATAGCTGAATTTCAATGGCTAGCATGTACGAGGTCAGACAACTATGTCCACAAACTCATCCTAGAAAAAGTGCTACATACCTCATTGCTGAATATCACTACAGTCACCTTTGAAGTACTCTCCTTGGGAAGCTATGCACTGAAGACAGCGCCTAGTCCACCCTTCAAAGGAATTTTGGAACTCTTTTTCTGGAATGGTCATCAGAGTAGTCGTCGCATTACCCTTGATGTCCTGAATGTCATCAAAATGTCTTCCTTTCAATATTTCCTTTCTCTTCAGATAAAGAAAGAAGTCACTGGGGACCAGATCAGGTGAGTATGGAGGATGTTCCAATACAGTTATTTGTTTACTGACTAAAAACTCCCTCACAGACAGTGTTGTGTGAGCTGGTGCATTGTTGTGATGCAAGAGCCATGCACTGTTGGTGAAAAGTTCAGGTCACCTGCAACTTTTTCATGCAGCCTTTTCAGCACTTCCAAATAGTAAACTTGGTTAACTGTTTGTCAAGTTGGCACAAATTCATAATGAATAATTACTTTGATATCAAAAACGTTAGCAACATCATTGCAACAAGTTCCCAAACTTAATTGTCAGACCTCGTATTAACCTCTCTTAGAATCATTGGATTATAAAAGAAATCTCAGAAAACAGGGTGGGAAAGAATCTCTGAGAGAGACATTTTAAGCCTTAGCAACATATCAGTGGGAAAGACATTTTGGGGTCTGAAACTTTCTTATTAGTTCTCTATACACTCATGGATGACTCCTCTACATAGAAGGGTAGCACCCAAATCCAGAGTTTAGAATAGACACTTTTCCAAAGAAGATATACAATGGCTAACAGGTATATGAGAATGTACTTACTATCACAAAGTATAAGGGATGTCTCAGTGTACTCAGCATATAAATCAAAAGCATGATATCACCTCACACCTGTCCGAAAGGCTATCATCAACAAGAGAAGAAATAGCAGTGTTGGTGTACATGTGGAGAAAAGGGAATCTGGTGTACTGTCAGTGGCATTGTATTTGGTGCAGCCACTATGGAAAATAGTATGGGAGTTCCTCAAAAAATTAAAAATAGAACTACCTACCATACGATCCAACAATTCCACTTCTGGGAATGTACGTAAAGGAAAGAAAACACCGTAAGAGATAACTGCATCCCCATGTACATAACAGCATTATTTACAATAGTCAAGACATGGAAACAACCAATTTGTCCATTGATAAATGAATGGATAAACTTGTGATATATATGGATACAATGGAATATTATTCAGCCATAAAAAAAAAAGGAAATCCTACAATTTGTGACAACATGGATGGATATGAGGGCATTGTGCTAAGGGAAACAATTCAGAAATTGGCAAATAATGTATTATGTTACTTATAGTGGAATGTTAGAAAAAAAAACTCATAGAAAAAGAGATGAGAGTGGTGGCTGGGCAGTGGGAATTAGATGAAGGTGGTCAAAAGGTACAGAGTTCCAGTTAGCAGATAAATAAGAGCAAGGGATGTAATGCACAGCATGAGGACTATAGTTAATGCTGCTGTGTGGTATGTTTGAAAGTTGTCAAGAAAGGAAATCCCAAGACTTCTCATCAAAAGGAAAAAAAAAACGTGTTTTTCTTTTTTTCCAATATCTATATTATCGGATGGTTGTTAACTAAACTAACTGTGCTAATCACTTCACAATATGTGTAAGTAAAATCACAATGCTGTACACCTTAAACTTCGACAGTGCTGTCTGCCAATTATATCTTAGTGAACTTGGGAGAAAAACAAAATCAAGATTTAATTGCGAAAATCTACTTAGAAGGAGACAAGAAAGGAAGAGAAAATCCATTTCTGTGCTGTCTTCGTGCATTCTCCGAGATTTAATACTGAAAGGGCTAATGCAACTCTTCTTGAGTATCACCCTTCTATGACTACAGAGGAGCCCACGTTGCATTTCCTCTTCATTAGACCCATGTAGGAATCTCAGCACTTTATAAAGCTCAGTGCCTTTCACACAAGAATCGCTGTATAAGTATATGTTTGGACAGTCTCCAAAAGGTGGCTGGCAGCCTTGAATTTGTCCAGGCAGCCAGTAACCTCTTTCATGTGGAGTTAAAATGCTCTTGCTAACCAGCACTTTTCTCTGCGAACACCTGTGCACCTATGGCCATAGCAGCCCTTCATCTACCCATACCTGCCAGGCAAGTAGAGGAGAACCCTTCTCTCCTCTGTGTTATCCTTATGTAAGTTGGAGGGACCCGCACAGCAAGGCTGTTGGATCCTCTCTACTAACACACGTGCCTTGCTACCTGGGCCAAACCTTTTGGAGAGCTCTTCTTCAGGGATTTTGCCATATCTTTCTGCACCGTCACTTCTACTGCTCAACTCCCATCTTCTCCCCCAGGTCCCATCCTTAGACTCATCAATCTGTCTATCCTGGATGTGGTGCAGGTTGTATTTTTCCCCAGGAGGCTCCTCAGCCACAGGGTAAGTCTTACACTCACTCTATCATATACTAGCTGCTGGCTAGTCATATATAAACTTGGTCAGAGCTGTTCATATTGTTGTCATTTCAGTTAAGTGATGTACATTGCTCTATAAACATACAGAGTTGAATTGCCATTTAAAATGTTTTCAGGAAAATTTTACTGATTCAGCATTGATACGAAAAGCTATTGTGTATGAAGAAAGGAAAGGAAACAGCAATGGGACATAAATTTGATTTTAGCAAAGCAAAATTTTGTTATTAGAAGAATGGATGCAATTCCATATTTCTTGCAGAAGCAATAACTAAGTGCTTGTAGGAATGAAGGAAGGAAGAGATCCACAAATAAATGAGTTTATGTAATGTTTTGTTACTGAGATAGATGGAAAAGAATTGACAACCACACCTAAGCAATGTATAAAAAGGCAGAAGAAATTGCCAAAACCATCAGAATAGATGAAGGAAATTTCAAACATGATGGGCTGATGTGAGTGATTCATGTATCCAACAGGACTAGCATTAAGATATCAAACAGGATTTTGTCAGACACTCCTGCCTTTGAACACGAACTACTCAACTTCCAGTACCAGAGATTTAATTAAGAAAAACATGAAATTGGATTTACTCAAGTAGGAAACACTAATGAAACCCCAGCATTCTCTGCTATGCCTTAAATTTATATTATTAATACTATGAAATCAAGAAATCAAATCATTAATTTGGGTAACAAAAAGTAGCTTCTCACTGTGGTACTATGCAAAATAGCCAATGGCCAAAAGTTTGGCTCCATATTTAATTGTAAAACACAAAAATCTAAGAATGAGACATTCTCCTCCCCCACCCCCCCAAAAAAGTCATTATCTCTTTAAAAATGTGTATGATAGCTGAGCAGATAGAGGACAGGCAGTTGTATTTCAACAGAGACTGAGAAGTACTAAGTAGCCCAAGTATGATATAGTTCCTGGTGTTTTTGTGGCTTGTGTCTAAACAGTTCCAGCAAGAATAACAAAATGCTAGCATGAAATTTATTAGTAGATTGGAAGAAAATCCCAGAGAAAATAGTGGAGCATTCTTTTAAGAAATATTGTGCCATTGAGGCTCTTGATGGCATGGAGAATGACTATAAATAAAATCACCGGCATTGATGGAGCTGAGTCAAAAGTCATTGAGAAGAGTGAAACCATTAATGGGAAGTTTTAGCAATACTTTAAGCAACACTTTTTTATTTATATTTTCCCTCTTAAAGAATGATACATAATTCTTTGAAAACTAGGTTAGTAAGTCTAAAAGAGCTCTTGGAAGTGTTTAAGTATAAAATAATTTTTTTAAAAATCAGACTGAAACATTGTGCCATGGTTTAATTTGAAGTGTTTTTCTTAGTCGTATATAAGATAATAGTGCATCTTACAATCAGTAGCACCTTCAGTTTGATGAAATTTAATGTGTTTTTGGCTCATTGCTTCTCTAGTTAGCTATAGCAGTTTAGACAGCCATAAGTATGAAGTATGTAAAAGAACGGCCATTTTCGGTGGTGAAAATTAACTCCAGACTCCCAATGCTAACTTTGCTACAGCCAGCCAGCTTTTCCAGGAATTGTGCATGCATACTCTGAAGGGAGGTAATTCTCTTTCACCCCCAAACCATGCTCTCTCTATGGGGTTCTCCTTAAGGAATGAAGGAGAATGGGAATATTGGCTGACAACACAATAAAATAGCCCTTTACATTTGCCACAAATACACCCAAATAATTGACATTTCTCCAACATTCAAGAAGCATTTTGGAGGATATTTGCTGTGTTCTAGGTACTACCCCAGCCAGATCTCATTTAAGGGAAACTTACTTTTGGTGTGGTCTTGCTATTTTTGCCCCTAATTGACCATTTAGTTAACATATTAAAACTTGAGATGCTTAATTAGAGAGTCATGTTTTCATAGTTTCATAATCTGTGTAAGGAATATAATCATGTGAAAGCATAACAAAATGTAGTCATTCTTTCATTGAATGTCATGGTACTCACAGATGCAGCCTGCTGACAAGTATGATAAGGCTATTTTTAGCACATCACCTTTTCAGAACATTTGTGATTGTTAATTATGACCATTTGGAGCTCACAGATGGTATATGAAATTGTAGTGTTCTGTTTTAAATAATGAAAGTGGTGGTATCAAAAATAACTCATTGTGAAATCATAGGGAAAAGTTGGTGCACAGCACCGTGTATTGGTTATTTATTACACACAGAACCTTGGTTGTTGATGGTGCTTTATACTTGATTTCTAGCCACTGTTCCATCTGCCACACTTGTTTCCCTTTTTCATGGCTTCTATCTTATAACCCCTCTCTACTTATAACCCTCGGTGTCTACTTTTTGCGGCCCCAGTCCTGAGTTCCTCAGCTTGGATTCCAAGGCTCCAGAATCGGATACAACCCAGCCAATTGAAATCAGTGCCCATAGCCCGCAACAGGCAATTTTCCTCCAGTTAAAGCATGCTTCACTCTGGTTCTCTGTGTTTCCTGCTCATTGCCAGCCATGCTCTCACTTATGATACCTTCATATATAATGTCTATTTCCTCTCCTTCTGACTGTCAAAACTCTACCAATCCTAGATATAGCTTAGATCCAAGGATCTCCACAAAGCATGTGTTGACTTCACCAACTATCATCATTTTCTCCCCTGAATTCCAAGTGCAAACAGTAGTAAGTGCCACATAGTTTTACATTAATTGTTCCTTGATTACGTGTATGTCACCATGTAGGTCAGCTCAGTAAGATGACAAGGTTGTAAGCCAGAGAAAGCCTGACATGCTCCTCTGTGTCTTCCCCTACCACACCAAAAGAAGATAGAGGTGAGGAGGAAGAAAGAGTGGTTAATAAGTACCTGTTGCGTGTCTGATTAATACAGAAATAATACCAGCAAAATATCCAGAAGAGAGCATTTGCAAGTTCATTCTCTTAAAGTAGAGGAAGCTAAATCTAGCAGCTGGTATAGAATGTTGACTCTAATCAAGTGATAAACAATCTCTCAGAAATTTATCATTCTGCGAACTATCAATGACCTCCCCAAGCTGCACATCACAGAAACCTGAAGTTCAATTTAATAGTTGGAGCTTAATAAGGTTGAAGACTGTGCAACCAAAGGAAGGGATCGATTTTTTTGGAACCATTTAGCTATTTGTTACAATATTTAATGACCCATTTTGTGTTGATTCAAGTATCTAGCACAGTGATTCAGTTACATGTTATTCACTTAACACTTCGTTATTGCTACTACAGAGATGAATAAAACCTCAGAAAAAATGGCATACACAACAATATAATGAGGTATAAAAAGTTATTTGATAGCAAATTATTAGGAGGTTTGATCTGTTATAAAATAATTTACCTTTGAAAAACTTAAATTTAGAAAACAAAAGTTTGCTACAAACTAAAAACAAACATAGAAGATAAAGAATCCAAGCTAAAGCAGATTCAGGAAATCCCATCAGTGAGATAGAAGGCAACTTACAAATTAACTATTGCATCCATTTATCACATGGTGTCTTGGTAGTTTATCTGTCTCAATGGCTTTAATTATGCAGGTGTAGAAAAGACTTGGCAACATCATCAAAATGGCAGCATAGGTGAGCCTCTGTAAAGCTCCCTTGGAATTTACAACCCATCGAACAACAATAACTCCACAAATGACTCCCTGCACAGCACACAGGCAAGACGAACAGACCCACTACTGAATTCACCTAAAGATGGGCGAATTGCGCTAGCGGGGGAGAAAGGAAGGGAGAGGGTCGGAGATAGAGCCACGCGGGCGCAGGACACAGACCTAGCTCAGCGCTCTGAGCTCGCTGCATCCCGGAACTACCGCAGCAGTGGGAGAGGGAAGAACTCGGACTGCTAGGGCTCCACTTACGGCCCACAGGGCTGAGGGGGCAGCATATAACACGGCTGAACCAAACGCTCACAGCAGAGACCTCGGAGAAAAGACTGAGGGAAGAAGGCTGAAAACGGTGGTTTAAGCCCTCACTGCCGAGCAGAGAATGGAAGCCTTAGGCACTGAGACTAGCCGCCCCCTCCATACCCTCCAAGAGCTCATCCTCGCCCAAACCTGCCCGGTGCTAGGAGCAGAACAGTGGCAGTGTCAGATCAAAAGAACAGAATATTTGCTGTTCTGTGAACTGTGGAACGCAGACACAGATACGCAGCCCAACTTGTTCCAGCAAAGGGGAGGGAGCTATGGAAGCAGGACCAGCTGTGCTGGTGGTCCACACCATTGTTCTGGGCCACCTTTCAAAACTCACCCCGCCGCTGATCCCACCTATCTGGACGGATCCCTGCAGGAGTAAACAGAACTGCTGAAACATACGGGCTTAGAATCTGGTGCAGAAAAAGCTTTGGAACTTCAAAAGCTCTCTGCATACCTACACGGACATTGCATCTTGTGACACAGGCAAACTATTAACAGAGGAGAAGCCCGTCTCCCAGGGGGAGAATCCCCCCATTGTGTGAGAAGCTGGAACAGTGCAGAGAAAACATAGCACTACTGAGTAAGAGAGAAAAAAAAGGCTGCAGTCAGAGAGAAAGTAAAACATTCTACCAACAAGTACTGAAAAACAAAAGAAAGACCTCTTCCTATCTACCTGTTGCAGAAGCCACTCTTGTAGATGTCTAGGAAGAGAAATAATAAATCAGTAATTGCCATGAATAACCAAGGCAACAAGACAGCTCAGAAAGAAAGTGAAAAGTCCCCAGAAAAGGAACTTAAAGATATGGAAATATGTGACTTAAATGACAGAGAATTCAAGATTGCAGTTCTGAAAAAACCCAACGAGATGCAAGAAAACACAGAAAAGCAGTTTAATGTACTCAGAAACACAATCAAAAAACAACATGAGCATTTTATGAAAGAGATTGAAGTTTTAAAAAAGAACCAAATAGAATTTCCTGGAGATTAAGAACTCAATAGAAGAAATTAAGAATGAAACAACTAGCTTAGGTAGTAGAGTTGACCAGATGGAGAAAAGAATCAGTGACATCAAAGATAGAAACCAGGAAATTACAAAGATGGAAGAAGAAAGAGACTTGAGACTTAAAAGAAATGAAAGAACTCTACAAGAACTTTCTGACTCCATCAGAAAGAGCAATATAAGAATAATGGGCATACCAGAAGGAGAAGAAAGAGAGAAAGGAACCGAGAATGTACTCAAACAAACTGTTGATGAGAACTTCCCAAACTTGTGGACAGAACTGGATCCTCGAATCCAAGAAGCAAATAGAATACCTAATTACCTCAATCCCAACAGGCCTTCTCCAAGGCACATTGTATTGAAGCTGTCTAAAATCAATGACAAAGAAACAATCCTCAAGGCAGCCATGGAAAAGAAGATGGTAACCTACAAAGGAAAGCCCATTAAATTATCATCAGATTTTTTAGCAGAAACTCTACAAGCCAGGAAGGAGTGGAACCAAATATTCAAACTGTTGAAAAAGAAAAATTATGAGCCAAGAATAATATATCCAGCAAACATATCCTTTAGATATGAAGGAGGAATAAATACCTTTACAGACATACAGAAGCTGAGGGAATTTTCTAATACACGACTTGTAGTACAAGAAATACTAAAGGAGGTTATTCGACCACCATCAACAGGGAAAATTTGTGGCAACCAAAACATAAAAAGGGGGAGAATTAAGGCCTGAATGGAGTACGGGAATGGAGGAAGTAAGCGTGCTGAAGAAAATGGAATACTCTAAATATCAAATTTTCTTTTACATAATCTTAAGTGTAACCACTCAAAAAAAAAAATCCAGAACTGAAATACATATCGTAATAAAAGAAGAAACAGAGGGAAACATCATAGACTACCATCACACAGAAATAAAAGAAAACAACAAAAAGGCAAAGAAATAATGGAGACACCAAAAAACTAAAAATAGAATGACAGGAAATCTGCACATATCAATAATCACCTAAATGTAAATGGACTGAAATCACCAATAAAAAGGCACAGAGTAGCAGATTGGATCAAAAAACTAAAGCCTACCATATGCTGTCTCCAAGAGACACATCTCAGCTACAAGGACAAGCATAGACTCAAAGTGAAAGGGTGGAAATTGACACTCCAAGCAAATGGTACCCAGAGAAAATCAGCTGTTACCATAATGATATCAGATGAAACAGCATTAAGGGTGAAAAAGATAACAAGAGACAAAGATGGACATTTCATGATGGTAAAGGGGACTATACAACAAGAAGACATAACAGTCATCAATATTTATGCCCTCAATCAGGGAGCACCGAAATATACCAAGCAACTACTAACAGAACTAAAGGGAGAAATTGACCAAAACACAATCACAGTAGGAAACTTAAATGCATCATTGACAGCTATGGATAGATCATCCAAACAGAAAATAAATAACAAAATAACAGCCCTAATTGACACATTAGATGAAATGGACATAATTGACATAGATAGAGCACTTCACCCTAATACATCAGACTGTACATTCTTTTCGAGTGTACATGGAACATTCTCAAGCATAGACCATATATTGGGACATAAAATCAGCCTCAGCAAATTTAAGGTGATTGAAAACATACCAAACATATTCTCTGATCTTGGCTTTCAAATTGGATATCAACTGCAAAAAGAAAGCAGGAAAAAACACAAATACATGGAGATTAAACCACATGCTTTTAAAGAACGACTGGGTCAAAGAAGAAATGAGAGGAGAGATCAAAAGATACATAGAAACAAACGACAATGAAAATACATCCTACCAAAATTTTTGGGATGCAGCAAAAACAGTTTTAAGAGGGAAATTTATATCATTACAGGTCTATCTCAAGAAACAAGAAAAGTCCCAAATAAATAGCCTCATGTTACATGAACTCGAAAAGGAAGAACAAGTGTAACCCAAGGTCAGCAGAAGAAAGGAAATAACAAAAACCAGAGCAGAACTAAACGAAATACAGAACAAAAAGACAATAGAAAAAATTAATGTGACAAAGAGCTGGTTTTTTGAAAAGATTAACAAAATTGACAAAACCTTGGCTAGACTCACTAAGATAAAAAGAGAGAAGACACTAATTAACAAACTCAGAAATGAAAAAGGAGAAGTATCACGGACACCACAGAAATACAAAGGATCCTCCTAGAATACTATGAAGGACTATATGCCACCAAATTCAATAACCTAGAAGAAATGGATAAGTTCTTAGAAACATATAGCCTTCCGAGGCTGAAACATGAAGAACTGGAAAATCTAAACAGAGCGATCACCAGTAACAAAATTGAATCAGTCATCCAAAACCTTCCCAAAAGCAAAAGTCTGGGACAAGAAGTCTTCATTAGTGAATTCTACCAAACCTTCAAAGGGGATCTAATACCAATCCTTCTCAAACTCTTCTAAAAAAATTGAAAAAGAAACAGTACTCCCTAACTCATGTTATGAGGCCAATATTACCCTGATACCAAAACCTGGTAAAGACAACACAAAGAAAGAAAACTACAGACCAATATTTCTGATGAATACAGATGCAAAAATCCTGAACAAAATTCTAGCAAATCGAATACAACAATGCGTTAAAAAAGATTATTCATCACGACCAAGTGGGGTTCATGTCCGGGGCACAAGGATGGTTCAACATCCACAAATCCATCAATGTGATACATCACATAAACAAAATAAAGGACAAAAATCATATGAATATATCAATTGATGCAGAAAAAGCATTTGACAAGATACAACATCCATTTATGATTAAAACACTTAATAAAATAGGTATAGAAGGAAAATACCTTATCATAATAAAGGCCATATATGACAAGCCCACAGCTAATCTCATAATTAATGGTGAAAACCTGAAGCCCTTTGCTCTACGTTCAGGAACACGACAGGGCTGTTCCCTATCACCTCTGCTTTTCAGTATAGTATTGGAAGTCCTTGCCAGAACAATCAGGCAAGACAAAGAAATAGAAGGCATCCAAAATGGGAATGAAGAAGTTAAATTATCACTCTTTGCAGATGACATGATGCTATATATAGAAAACCTTAAAGACTCCACCAAAAAGCTCTTAGAAACAATCAACGAATACAGTAAAGTTATTGGCTACAAAATCAACATACAAAAGTCCACTGCATTCCTATATACCAACATGAAATCTCAGAAAAAGAAATACAAAAAACAATTCCTTTTGCAATTGCAGCAAAAAGAATAAAATACCTAGGAATAAACTTAACCAAGTATGTGAAGGACCTATATGCTGAAAACTATAAGACATTTTTGAAAGAAATTGAAGAAGACACAAAGAAATTGAAAGATATTCCATGCTCATGGATTGGAAGAATCAACATAGTTAAAATGGCCATATGACCGAAAACAATATACAGATTTAATGCAATCCCCATCAAAATCCCAATGGCATTTTTTAAACAAATAGAACAAATAATCATCACATTTGTTTGGAACTACAAAAGACCCCGAATAGCCAAAGCAAATCTTAAGAAAAAAGAACAATACTGGAGGTATCCCTGACTTTAGCTTGTACTACAGGGCTACAATAATCAAAGCAGCATGGTATTGGCAGAAAAACAGACACATAGACCAATGGAATAGAATTGAGAACCCAGAAATAAAACCACATAAATATGGACAGATAATTTTTGACACAGAACCTGAAAAGGTACAATGGAGGAAAGACAGCCTCTTCAATAAATGGTGCTGGCAGAATTGGACAGCCACGTGCAGAAGAATGAAACTGGACTGCTATCTGTCACCATGTACCAAAATTAATTCAAAATGGATCAAAGACTTAAGCATAAGACCTGACACAATAAACTGCATAGAAGAAAACATAGGTACTAAACTTATGGACCTTGGGTTCAAAGAGCATTTTATGAATTTGACTCCAAAGGCAATGGAAGTAAAAGCTAAAATAAATGAATGGGATTATATGAAACTTAAAAGCTTCTGCACAGCAAAAGAAACCATCGACAAAATAAAGAGGCAACCAACTGAATGGGAGAAGATTTTCGCAAACAGTGCCTCTGATAAGAGGCTACTATCCAAAATATACAAGGAACTCATGAAGCTCAACAACAAAAAAACCAAACAACCCAATTGAAAAATGGGCAGAGGACCTGAAGAGATATTTCTCCAAAGACTACATACAAATGGCAAATAGACATATGAAAAAATGCTCAGCATCACTACTCATCAGAGAAATGCAAATAAAACCACAATGAGATATCACCTTACCCCTGTCAGAATGGCTCTCATCAACAAGACAAATAGTAACAAGAGTTGGAGAGGCTATGGGGAAAAAGGAACCCTCATACACTGTTGGTGGTAATGCAGACTTGTGCAGCAATTATGGAAGGCAATGTGGAGGTTCCTTAAAAAATTACGAATAGAATTACCACATGACCCAGCAATCCCTCTCTTGGGTATCTACCCAAAAAATCTGAAAACATTTATCCATAAAGACACATGTGCTCCAATGTTCAATGCAGCTTTGTTTATGGTGGCCTAGACATGGAAACAACCAAAATGTCCTTCGTTAGATGAATGGATAAAGAAGTTGTGGTACATATACACAATGGAATACTATTCGGGGGTAAGAAAAGATAATATAGGAACATTTGTGACAACATGGATGGATCTTGAGAGTATAATGCTATTCGAAATAAGTCAGACAGAAAATGCAGAGAACCATATGATTTCACTGATATGTGGTATATAAACCGAAAACAACAAAAGAACAAGACAAAAGAGAAACAAAAACTCATAGACACAGACAATAGTTTAGTGGTTACCAGAGTGTAAGGGGTGTGGGGGGTGGGAGATGAGGGTAAGGGAGATCAAATATCTGGTGATGGAAGGAGAATTGACTCTGGGTGGTGAACACACAATGGGATTTATAGATGATGTAATACAAAATTGTACACCTGAAATCTATGCAATTTTACTAACATTTGTCACCCCAATAAATTAAAAAAAATAAAGCAAGAAAAGACTTGGGGCCCCAGACTCTTGTTTGGCTGTGTGTGCATTCGTAATGTGATAAAGCCAAGTATTTGTGATGTGTGTATGTGTGTGTGTGTATGTGTGTGTGTGTTTAATAGTCTCTTATTTTGAACCTGAAATAAGCATGTATATAAAATGCTACGATGATATAGGAGATAAAAGTTCACTGGACAGTTTAAATTTGACAGCTGAAGTAACAAGTACAGTTATTATAGCTTCTGATCCTACTATTCTATTGTCCTAATAATTAACAGTTCAAATTAAATCAGTACTGCCAGGGACTTGATTTTCCAAAAAAGCTCTTGGTAAGAGAAGGGAGGGGTTTACCCAAAGGTGCACCCTTCTCCATTGTCTATGCTCTTTTCTGTCTCTGGGTTCCTACTTTCCCTGTGTTGTTCCTGTTTTTCCAAACAGTGTGGGCATCTCAGAATAGAAGCTATGTTTTCTGTTTCTACAGATGTGTCCTACAGTATGAATGCCATGCTGAGCAAATTGGAAGTCTAAAATACATACTGGTGCTTGATTGTTTGCTTGAGAGAAATTTATAAAGTATGTGTGTAAGAAAAAAGAAGAGAAAATAACCTACCTATTGAAAATCTAATTACTTATGAACATTACCCACCCAGAATTCACCCCAAGACTCCAATTTATTTGAGAACTTGGAGATTTACCATCTCAGGGACTTCAGGAAATGGTGGGGGTATATTGGATTTTAAGGTGGGTAGAATTTGTTTCATTTATTTTATGTATGTATTTCATTAATCCCCTGCTACCTCTTTTTTCCTTGTATTAATTCTCTCTAACTACACATACAAATTTTGTTTGACTCTTTCAACAGTGATACTTTTATTCAGCCTTAAGAGACACTAGATGAGAACCTAAGTCCTAGGTGCTATACGTGGAACTGAGGATACAAACTAGTGAGTCACAGGGTTTCTTAATGTATGAGGTAGCACATGAGAGCATCCTTTGTTGAATGAAATTAGAAATGCTGTAACAAAAAACTTTGTGTAGAAGCACTGGTAAGTCAGAACTCTTAAAATACTATTTCCCTTCATTTCCTGTTTGAACATTTTTTTCTGTATCACTCCAGTCAATCTTTAAAAGACAAAGGAGTCTGTAAATGGAATAACAGGTGTGTGGGTGTCATATGTAATGATGTCCTAATAGAGGCTTCCTTTTCTATCAGATTTCTGATGATTGAGTGCTTGGCCTGTGGTTTGTTTTCTAATTACAATCAATCATTTCCTCCTTGAAGTCATTCTGGTAACACATCACTGCAACTATTTTTAGATCTATGACAAATCGTATACTCAGTACTAATTCAGAAATGTTTCTATTGAATAGCTTTCATCAAACACTGCTTTAAAGAGGATACAAATAGTTGTTCGATCCCAACCAATAGAATTGGTTGCACTTAAGACAGAAGGAAAATTAAGCTCATTATACCAACTAATCCATCAATGAGTGGAATGGAGATGGCTAATCTTATGCCTATGTCAAGAAGTCATTGGCTAATATTAGGAATGGACCCGCCTCCTCATATGATTAATTAATCTTGAATTTCCTTCAACAAAATACAGTCTCTTATTTCTAAACTCCTGTTAAAATGCAAATAGTTCTGGTAGAGACACATATCTAAATTCACACCATAGAAAGAATAACTAATATCAACTGATAGCAATTCTTTCTGAGAAAAGTTGTTGTTATAGAGCTTACTTCAATAACCTAAAAGAATTTATTATGAAAGGATGAGAGGACACCTTTGGGAGGTGCTGAGGACAAATTTATCTTTATTTACAATTTACCAAGGATTGACACTGACTAGAAAGTTGGCAAAATTTTTCCCCGAAGTCTTCAATCTTAAAGCTTATCTTTCTACATGTCAATTACTTGAGATCCAGTGAGAAAGAGGGGTTCGCAATTGACATGCAAACTACACATATAATCAAATCTTTGTAGAAACCATAGCTTGTTGTGTGTATACTTTTATCTAAATTAAGTGCTCGTGTGAAATTTCTGAAGTTCAATCCAGGAGAGGTAAACTCAATTGTTCTCAACTCAGTTATTTTTTGATGAGTTAGAAAAGAAGAAACCAAGCCTCCTCAGACAATCTTGAATTCCATTAGCACAGCCTGGGCCTTCCAAGCTATGAAGGCACTGGAATGTTTATTGAATGAATAAGGGAGTGAATGAATGAGTGAGTGAAAGAACAAAGAAACCAAACAACATAAAAAAGAGCAGAAGTGACCTCGTAAACAAATAATCTAATAATCTACTAAGCAAACAATCTAATTATAGTAAAATTACGCTCCCTAAGTGACTGCTCGACAGTGATAGGCTTTACATGTAATTGAAGGTTCTTGCTTTGTGTCAGACCCCTTCACTTAGCAAGACATACCACGAAGTCAGGAATGCCTAGGAGGAGTGAGGGCAGTTGCATTAAAAAGCGGCATTTCTCAGCCTATCTCCACTAATGGTGTGAGGGCACCCATAGCACGACCACCTGATGTTTCCCAGCCTTCTTGTTCCTTGCACCAAGATTTGTGACTTATAGGAAATGATTATGTGGTGGTGTGAAAATTACTTGAAAAGCACTTGTGTTTCATTGTGTTTGCTGTTACCGGCTTGTAGAAAGTGCAAGCGTGGCCATTATGTGGTGCTCTATGGTAAAACCTCTTATTTCACAGAATATACGCATGTAGGTTTCAATCAGAGGAGGTCCTGCTGCACACGTGGTAACTACTCCAGGCGACTTTCCCTTTGATTTATCATGTAAAAAATCCAGGTCACACTCTCCAGGTAACACAAAGCAGATTTTGCCAGCTAGAGTTTATTCTACACGGGAAGAACAGGAGGAAATATGATAGATTCATAGCCAGAATATTCAAGCAAAACAATTACTCTTGTCTCGATTATTCAGGATAAGGGATTTCTCCCCTTAACGGCTATAGCCCTACCAGTATTTCAAAGTGAGACCTTATTATTAGAGATAAAAGATTTAAGGAAAGAGGGTTAATTTTAAATTACTGAGGGAATATATAGTTAACTAAAAACAATGAAATAAGATGTTGAAATTCACTTATACAGCAGAAAACATACTAAGTGAAGACATGGATCTTTCCATATCAAGTAACATAGAATTCTTTTGGTCCTAAGTTACCCGAAGAAAATTTTGCCAACACTGAAAAGACTTTCATGTAGTTAAAATCGATCACTCACACTCCCTTAGACCATTTTGTTGATTTTTGACATCCTACATATGCAAAGGCATTTACTCAAAGTGACTGGGGAAGTAGAAAAATCAGAGTTTCATGGTTTACGAATTGGAATTTAAACAGATTTTACAGCTTTACTTTTAAAGAAAGGAAAAGGTTTTCTGCAGTTAAGAAATCACTCCAACAGATGGGCCTATCTCCTCTATTTTTATTTCTGGTGAATTACCCTGGACATAGTTATAAATTTGAAATTATAGGAACTGCTGAGGGGTGATTTTTTTTTCCTGGCTATAAAATACAATGAGGGCACAGCTGCAGCATCTAGAAAGTGACGGAAGCTAAAACCATAAAGATAATACTGCTTCCTCTTCCTTGTTTTCGATGCAGGCTCTGAAACGAGGGTGAGCTTATCTGGTTTCCCATTATTTATAATGAATAATCTAAGGTCACATTCCCAGAAGAGTAATTAACCAGTCAATTACTTCAGTGTGAATCTGAAATTTCTGATTAAGTGTAACTTTACAGTCAGAAGTGGCCAAACATTCAATAAAGCATAGTACAAAGCATCTTTTTATACTGAGAGAGGGGAGGGTGTGAGAGGAGGCAGAAATGATAGGAATAACTGGTTGATGTAACTCCATCGAAAGGAGATGTTAGGACAATTGTGAATCACATATTGAATATTAGTAAGCACTGAAATTCTATACACTTATCTTTCTATGTATGTGTTTCCATGTATATGTGTTTTATCTAGTACCTGCTCAACCTGTAACTATCTACTTTGTACTCACTAAAGTAATTATTTTTAGTGAGTTTTTCATTGTGAGCTGACTCTTCTGACATTTAACATATTTCAGGACTACCTACCTTTCCCCACTTTTCCCAATCACCTCCCATATACGGGTGCCAGGAGTAGGGCTCTAAAGAGCCAATTTAAAAAAAAATAATAATCCTCTGTTAAAATCCTTTAAGAACTAATTCCTGAGATGCCCCAAGGTCAAGCTGAAGCTCTTTCACATTGCATATGAGGCTCTCCTTGGTATGGATTTTGCCTATCCTTCCAATTTAATCTTCTCTCATTCCCCTTTTATGCTTTATGTTCTAGTAATACTAAGAGGAACAGTAGTAGTAGAAATAGTTGCAGTAATAATGGTGACGATTTATTGACCATCAATTACATGAGAGATAAAACATTAAATACTTTATTTCATTTAATCCTCAGAATTATACCACAGGCAGGTATTATCCTAATTTTACAACTAGATGAAGTGGGGCTCTGAGATATTAAGTAACTTGGTAAAGTATACACAGTTAATAAGTACCAGACCTAAGGCTCCTCTCTTAATCTTTCTGGTATACTTTGAATACTCCATGCTATTTTATGACCTTAAGGCTTGTTCACATTTTCTTCCATCTTACTATGGTACCATTCACTGCCTCGTTCACCTAATTCACTTTATAAATTCCTGCTCATTCTTTAAGATTTTCTATGAAGTCTTCTCTGAGCTGTCTCCCAAGAAAAGGTAATCAGGCTTCCACAGTCCTACCCCAGGTGCATGTACACACACCATTATTCTACTCATCATTGTGTCTTACAATAATTTATATGTAAATGTCTGTCTCCTTACTAAGCTGTGAAAATGCTACATTAATCTTGAAAAAACAAAAATGTACCCAATAAATATTCACTCAATAAATAAATGTATTGCAGAGTGGTAGAGGACAGGCCTTAGTGGTAGAGCCATGGGCCATCAAAAGAGAACCTCTGCAAAGCAGAACAGCATTGAAGCAGCTTGGACATGCACTCGCAGATGTGATTTCTGGTATCTTTTGTTTTCTTTTTTACTAGTTCCTACCAAGACTGATCACAGATTCTTATTGTTTCTTGGCCCCTGATTCTTGCTATGATCTCATGCCTTTATTTAAAACTCTTTTCTGACACCAGATACCTGGAAAAGATTCAATTGTTGGCTGTATAGGTGATATTTCTACATCCATTCCAAGAATCTGACTTAATTCCTGTCAGTGAAAAAGTATTTATTATTCACCTAATATGTGCCAGGGACTGTTGGGATGAAAGAAACAAATGAGGTCTGTGGTTTTATGGAGCATATACTTCAGTGGTTAAAACAAACAAAAATGTAAACAAAGAAAAACTAAATATTATAATCTCAGTGTATGTTCCAACTCCTATGCAATAACATACCTCCTTCTCTAGCATGAAGTATGGCTATACAAAGCATTTTACAAAGCAATTTAAATATTATCTAAATACACACACACACACACACACATACATGCCTGCATTCTGACAATTAAGTTCGCAAATTTTCCACAATGTACTTACATTGGCAGCACTGTACAAACAGCTCGGTAAGGTTTCATGACCTTGGTATATCAGTGTCTCACAGCTGTGTTTGTGTCAACGTGTGGCGGAGTCTTGCTGAGTGGCGTTCATTATTGTTGTTGTGTGTTTCTGTGTGCTGTCAAGAGAGTGTCTGAGCTTGAATTAGAGCAACGAGCAAACATTAAATTTCTTGTTAAACTTGGCAAGAGTAGAAGTGAAATCAAGAACATATTAGTCCAAGTTTATGGGGATAATGCCATGAAGAAAATGGCAGTGTACAAATGGATTAAATCTGAGGGGAGAGAATGCATCACTGATATAGAGAGGTCAGGGTGGTCAGTAATGAGCAGAACTGATGAAAACATAGCAAAAATTTGTTAACTTGTGAGTCCAAATTATCGGCTGACTGTGAGAAGCATAGCAGACCAAGTAAATATCGATAGAGAAACAGTTAGGAAAATCTTCACTGAAAATTTTGTCATGAGAAAGGTGTGTGCAAAAGTGGTCCCGAAGGAGCTCTTGCATCACGACAATGCACCAACTCATATGGCACTGTCTTGTGAGGGAGGTTTTAGCCAGTAAACAAATAACTGTACTGGAACACCCTCCCTACTCACCTGATTTGGCCCCAGTGACTTCTTTCTTTACCCAAAGATAAAGGAAATATCCAAAGGAAGACATTTTGATGACATTTAGGACAACAGCTGTGATGGCCATTCCAGAGACAGTTCCAAAATTTTTTTGACTAGGCTCTGGTGTTGGAGCATAGCTTCAAAGGTAACCATAGTGATATTCAGCAATGAGATACGTAGCACTTTTTCTAGGGTGAGTTCTTGAACTTAATTGTCAGAATTCGTGTGTGTGTGTGTGTGTGTGTGTGTGTGTGCATTCATGTTTTATTTTACTCTACTATTAGCTTCCTGACAAAAGCAAAGAACAAATAGATGAGGTAAATGAGCAACACATAGTAAGCTAATGCATGTAAACCTAACCCTATCGATAATAACATTAAATGTAAAATTTTAAACTCCTTCAATTAAAAGGCAGAGATTATCAAATTGGATAAAAACAAGAACCAACTCTATGATTCCAACAAGGATTGTATTTCAAACAGTAAGATACAAATAAGTTAAAAGCAAAACAAGAGAAAAAGAAATAGCATATGATTCAAATCAAAAGAAAGCTAGAGTGACTATTAACATTAGTCAATGTAAATTTCAGAGAAAAGCGTTTTATTAGTGATGAAGTAGGTTATTTCATAATGTTAAAGCAGTCAATGCAACAAGAGAACATAATAATAATCCAAACATTCATGTATTTAATAACAGAACTTCAAAATACATGTAGAAAAACCTGATAGAAATGCGAGGAGAAATAGACAAATTCACAATAATATTCAGAGATTACAATACCCCTCTGTCAATAACTGAGAAACAAGGGGATAGAAAATTACATCACCAACTGGCCTAAATGACATATTTAGAATACACCACTCAAAAACAATAAAATACACATGTTTTTCAAGTGTACATGGAAATTTTACCAACAAAAACCATATCCCAGGTAGTTAAACTAGTCTCAGTAAATTCAAAATTACCCAAGTCACAAAAAGTATGTTCTCTGGCTAAAATGGAATAAAATTAGAAATCAATAAGAAATATTTTAAATATTCCAAATGTTTGGAAACTAAATAACACATTTCTTTATAACCAGTTGGTCAAGAAGAAATCAAAGAGATAATTGAAAGTATTTTTTGACTTGAATGGAAAGGAAAACATAATATCAAAATGTGTGGGTTGCCACTAAAGGAAAAATGCATAGCCCTAAAACTGTATATTAGAAATTTAGAAAGAGCTCAAATCAATGATCTCAAGTTCTACCTTAAGAATCTAGAATAAAAGAGAACATGACACCCAAAGCAATCAGAAGAATGGAAATAAAAATCAGAGCGGAAATCAAAGAAAGAGAAAACAAAAATAAATAAATAAAATCTGGTTTTGTGATGAATAAAATTAATAAACCTCTACCCAGACTAATTAGAAGAGAGTGTGAGAAGACATAAATTACCATTGTCAAGAATAAGAGAGGTGTCATTATTACTGATTTGACAGATTTAAAAGGAAAAGAAAGACATATTAAAAATTCAACAACTTAGATAAAACGGACAGTCTTTGAAAGATGCAGATATCAAAACTCACTCAAGAAAAAACAGATAATCTAAATATCTATCTTTTTCCTTTCAATTTTTGTACAGTGGCAAGATATGTGAAACATAAAATGTACCATCTTAACAATTTTTAAATGTGCAGTTCAGTAGTATTAAATACATTTGTAATTGTTGTGCAGTCATTACCACCATCCATCCCCTGAACTCTTTTCACCTTGCAAAACTGAAACTTTGTACCCATTAAATAATAACTCCCCATTTCTCCCTCTCCTCAGGTTCTGGCAACCACCATTCTACTTCCCATCTCTATGATTTTGACTACTCTAAGTACCTCATGGAATCATATAATATTTGTCTTTTTGTGATTGGCTTATTTGACTTAGCATAATGTCCTTAAGTTTCAATTATGTTGTAACTTATGTCAGAATTTCCTGCCATTTTAAGACTTATTTTGCTTATCGATTCACTCATCAACGGACACTTGGGTTGCCTTCACATTTTACCTATTGTGAATAATGCTTCTATGAACACAGGTATAAAACCATTTCTTTGAGACTCTGCTTTTAATTCTTTTGGGTATATACCCAGAAGTTGAATTACTGGATCACATGGTAATGCTATTTTTAATGTTTTGAGGAATCATCCTACTGTTTTCAACAATAGTTGTACCATTTTAAACTCTCGTTAACAGTCTCAATACCATTAAGAGGTTATCTCTACCTAAAATGATCCGAAGATTTAATACAATCATAATCAAAGAGCAAGCAGAAATTTTGTTGAATTTGATAAGATCATTCTAAAATTCATATGGAAATGCATAGGACCTAAAACAAACAAAATAACTTTGAAAAAGAACCAAGTTGAAAGATTAATACTACTTTATTTTAAGACTTGAAAGTTAAAGTAATTAAGACAGTATGAACTTGGTATAAATATAGACAATTGATCAATAGACAGAATAGAGAGTTCATGAATAAACCCACACATAAAAATGCACCACTGATTTTTGACAGAGGAGCAATGGAAGTTCAGTGGACAAATACCAGTCTTCAAGAAATGGTACTGGAAATCGATACACAAAAATATGAAATTCAATCTAAATGTCACACCATATACACTATATACAAAAAATAACTTAAAATGGATCATAGACTTAACAGTAAAACATAAAACTATAAACTTCTAGAAAAAAGCACAAGAGAAAGTCATTCTTACTTTCAATTAGGCACAAATTTCTTAGCTATAACATCAAAACTATAACTCATGTAAGAAAAAAATAACAATGGACTTTATGAAAATTAAAAAATGTATGCCCTTCAAAAGGCACTGCTAAAATGATAAGAAGATAAGCCACTGTCTTGGAGAAGGTATTTGCAAATTCATATACATGAAAAAGACTTGAATCCAGAATACATATTTAAAATGCTAAAACCTCAATAAGTCAATTTTAAATTGGGCTAAAGATTTGCACACTTCTCCAAAATAGATACACAGATGGCAAATAAGTACATGAAAGAGCTTAACACCATTAGTCTTTAGAGATATGCAAACTAAAACCACAATGAGATGTGATTTCTCTAAAATTCAAAGTTCCGGCATTGATACTGAAGAACTAGAACCTTCATACACTGCTGGTGAGATGTGAAATAGCAAAATCACTTTGGAAAACAGTTTGGTAGTTTCCTGAAAAGCTAAACATACACCTAACAAATGAACCCGTCATTTCAAACCTATGTGTTTACCAAAGAAAAATAAAAGTATAAATCTAGAGAAACACTTGAATGCAAATATTCGTAACAGCTTTATTTGCAACAGCCAAGAACTGGAAACAACCCAAATGTCTGTCAACAGGGGAATGAATAAACAAATATTGATACAATGGAATACTTACTACTCAGGAATAAAAAGGAATGAACTGCATATCCATGAGAAAATATAAATGGATCTCAGAAATTTATGCTGTGTGAAAAGGAGTACATAGTGTAAGGTTTCATTTATATAAAATCTTAGAAATTCAAACTTGTTTATAGTCACATTAAACAAATTAGTGGCTGATTGAGGGAGGAGAGCAGGGAGGAAGATGAGGGATGAATTATAAAAGAGCGCAAGGAAACTTTTGGAGGAGATAGATATGATTATTATCTTGATTGTGGTTATGGTTTCAAATTGCACAATCTAAATATGTGCAGTTTGTTGTCAATTATACCTTATCAAAGCTGTAAAAAATTAAAAAACTAATTTTAAGAAATCAGTAAGTTATTCAGGACATATTATAATAATTTTTAAATTTTTACTGTTTATAATATAAATAAAGGCAATCTACTTTGTTTTTTAAACAAATGACACACATTAAGTTATTTTACATTTAATATATGTGATAGACATGATTTATTACCAAATTTAAAATAATATGACACATTAGAGAGATGAATGAAACCTAAAATGTAGATTGAGTATATTTAGTTACAACTCAAAAAAATATTGTTTAGAATATTGAGGATCTTTATATTTGGAAAAGAAAGCAACAAATTGGCTTATTTTTATACATATTGTGTTCTATTTCTAAACATAAATAGAAGAGTGACTGAGTGACTGAGTCATGAGTTCTACCATCAAAATATATTCAGAATCTGAATGCTTCTCACCACCTCCACAGCTCCCACTCTAGTCAAACCACCATCATCTGTCCCCTGGTTATTACAGTAGTTTTCCACCTGTTCTCCCTCTTTCTTCTCTTGCCCTTCCTACAGCCTATTCTTAACACGGCCTCCAAACACCTCATAGCATTCCTTTGCTCAAGACTCTTCAATGGCTTCCGCATAGAGGCCAAAGTTCTTACAATGGCCTTTGAGTCATTACCAGTCCATTTACAAAACACGCTGGCCTTCTTTCTCCTACTCAAACATGACAGCCATACTTCTATACTTAACGGTTTTTTGACTCACTCTGCCTAGGATATTTATGCCCCAGAAACCTTAAAGCTTACTTTCTCTTCTTCTTCAGAGATTTACCCAAATGTCACCCACCTCAATACCGTACCACATTTTCTGCCTTGTGTTTCTACATAACATTCACCATTAACTGACATACTATGTATTTTGCTTATTTAGTATATTGAATTGATTGTACTGATGACTCTAATTATTGGCCTTTATGTATTTAGCAAACTGACATACCAACTCCTCCGTTAGGAGGTGGAATCTGTCTCCCCACCCTTTGAAACTGGGCTTTCCTTGTCATTTGCTTTGGCCAATAAAATGCAAAGGACATGACAGTGAGTCAGTTTCAAGTCTTCGAGAGGCATTATGCACTTCTGTTCTCTCTTTGGCTTCTTTCCCCTGCCTCCACCATGAGTATGAGCGTGGCCCAGATCAGACCCAGACACACGAGCAAGCCCAGGTGGTCAGCCAAGCCCCACCCTGAGACACATGAGAAATAATAACAAATAGTGGTGGTTTTAAACCATTATGCTTTGAGATGATTTGTTATTCAGCATTGTGGTAGCAACAGACATGTTTTTCCCAAGGTCTTATTCCCCCGATTAGAATATAAACTCCATGGGGGCAGGAATTCATTTCTATTTTGTTCCCTGCTATATCCTCAGGGTCTAAAAGAGTACCTGGCTCAGAACTCTGCTTATTAAATATTCACTCAATGAATGACTGAATTCAATACAACTCAATAGTCAAAGCTACTACAGGTCCTCAAATGAGGATATACCAAGTGAAGGATGGGTTAATGAGCTCTGTTTATCTGTTCTCTTCCAATTGCTGGGCCTATCAAAAATCTGGGCAAGGATTCAGCGGGTGGTTCTGACTCAGATTCTCTCGTGCTGCAGTCAAGTGTTGACCAAAGATGCTGTCATCTCAAGGCTCAACATGGAAAGACCCACTCCCAAACTCACTCTCATGGGCCTTTTCACAGACCTGCCTTATGATTTGGTACCCAGCTGGCTTGTCCAGAGTGAGAGATATGAGAGAGCTAGAGAGAACAACCAAGACATAAGCCACAGTCTTTTTATAAACTAATCTCAGAAGTGACATCACCTCACACTGTATTCCATTCATTAGAAGTGAATTAATAAGTCCAGCCCATATTCAAGGGGAATGACTACCTAAACTCATAAATACTAAGAGGGGAGCATCACTGGAACCTATCTTAGGGACTGCCTGCCACATACATGCAGAAGTCTTCAGATTCCATTTATAAAAGGGCAAAATTTAAATAATTTCTCTGCTTGATTTTCCTAATTAAAGTTGCATCAGATGCCATTATTGCATTTAATAATGTGAGTCTTCACAGTTCTTCACAAACTTGTGGGGATTGGAAAAATCTATATACTAGATTTCCTTAGATGCTCAAGATGTTAAAGGCAGTAGTTGATTCAGAGGTGATCAGAGCAGACAATGTGATTTAAAGTTGTCAAGTAGAATTTCTTGACAAAAAATTTTTTTAATCTTTTTTGGATAACTAAACTTTCACCATTAGACATCCCTTTCATTTGGTCCAGAAGACTTGTTTTCAAGAATCACCTATTTCACCAGTTAATAATCCTTAATTATCTAATAGTAGCTAATTTTAAAGCATTATGAGAGTTAAATGCATGTTATCTCTCCATTTAAAGGTTTAGAATTTAGTTATAATAAAATATAAGTACAGTAGTTCCACATTATCTGTAGTTTCACTTTCCACGGTTTCAGATACCTGTGGTCAACTACAGTATGAAAAATATGAAATGCCAAATTCCAGAAATAAACAATTCATAAATTTTAAATTGCACTCCATAATGTGATGAAATCTCATGTTGTCCCACTCTGCCCATCTGAGTCATGAATCATCCCTTTGTCCAGTCTCCACACTATATCCTACCTACCCATTAGTTCACTTCGTAGTTGTCTTGGTTATCAGATGGATTGTCTCAATATCCTAGTGCTATTTTACTTAATAATAGTCCCAAAGGGTAAGAGTAGTCACACTGGCAATTCAGATGTGCCAAAGAGAAGCCATAAAATGCTTCCTTTAAGTGTAAAGGTATGTATATATAGGAAAAAACATAGTTTATACAGGGTTTGGTGCTATCCTCAGTCTCAGGCATCCTCTGAGGGTCTTGGAATGTACTGCCGTAGGATAAGGAAGGACTACTGTAACCCCAAGAGGGCAGTGGCCCCTAAATAATCTTCCACAAAGCAGTCCTTTTTTTTTTTTTTGCTTAAGAAAATAAATAGCTAGAAGAGTTATTAAATATATATATATCATAAATAATTGAAAAACAACTCTTCCATATCTCCACTCCTTCTAGAATTATACTTAATTGGATCATGAAGAGAGAAAAGACAGTCCTCGAAAATATTATTCCCATTTCCATTGACTATTCTGGCAGAAGTAGCAGGCTATCCATCACCACCAAGTTCATGAGTACACATGAGCTAACTCATGACTGTTCTACTATTGAAATCTTTAGGTAATCACAGGATGCCAAAAGAGTAAGAAATGTCTAAATCATTTCTTGTCAGTGACAAAACAAAAGATGCACATTGCATTTCTTAAGGGATAAATGTGAGTCTACCCATGTATTGGCATGTAAACTGACTGTTCTGTCCAAATAAGCTGGTCATGATGAAAACATCATGTGGACATTTATCAATGCCCGCTAAAAATCATACCACATATAGTTGGTATAAGAAAATATCCTACAATAACTAAGATTTATGAATCCTAACTGTGAGTTCCACATCATTGCGATGCAGAGTCTTGGGCTAAAAGGGCAGGGGCCCAAGGGAGTGAGGCAAGAGAGATGGAAGTTACCATCTCTAAAAGTGACTTGTTTTACACACACGCACACATGCACATACACACAATCTTTCTGAAAAATCAGAAAAAGGAGAGAAGAACATTCACATAGATTCTGTGGACATAAATGGCTTTATTTATCTCAGGATGATAAATTTCCTTATCATTAAAATCCTGATAGATACAGCAGATATTGAGAGCTATGGTTGCTTCCATACAGCTTGCTAATGTAAGATTGACAAGCCCAACAAAGCGCTTAAACATAATACAACCACACAAGTATCTCCCTTTAATTGAACCTTAGCTTTCTCACCTCAGTACAGTAGTATCTGTGAGATTTTTCTCCTTACATTTTTAAAGAATTTATCTTACACTTCCAGACAGAATGAATCCATTTCTTGAGAGAGAGTAACATAGAGGAGTAAGCTGTGTAATTGTGTAATTGAAGCAAAATTAAAACAATTTTACATCAATTACCGGACTAGGATAATAGTCTTCATTCTCCACTTCACAGATGTAGTGTGTCTGTTTTTTCAAGACGTAAAATTTAAAAAATAAAGTATTAAAAATGCCTACCACAGAGGATTTTATGAAAACTAATGGAATGTAAGTTAGAAAGAATGTAATTAACTTTCCTGGAATTTGGCTAGTCCAGCTAAGTTAACACCATAGCTTGTTTAAAAATGTGCCACGAGACTCATAAGCTTAGGGAGTACAATAGCTACTCATGACTTCAAGTACAAATCGCCTCAAGAAAAGGTTCTCTCAAGTCAGATCCAATCCTTTGTGTAATGCACATGACCGGTCACCAGTTATAGGCCACTGAAAATTCCTTCAGCAATAAATCTGCAAAAATGAGTGTCTCGTGTGAAGGAAGCCTGATCAACTGTGCTGGAGGGTTTGCTCACTTGGGCTTGTTAAAATAAACTCAGATGCTACTGTGAATCCTGCCTAAAAATCCTGATTTTAAGCCACATGTGCAGCAACTCTATAATCCTTAATAATTAAATGATCAGAATTCCTAAAAACCTCTGCTCCCACTGACAGCTTTGTCCTACAAATTAGTACTTCTTATTAACCTACATACTGCAGCATAAACACTAGTTTCTCATTGTTGTTGCTAGCCTTGCTTGGATTAGTAAAAGTATTGCTATGACGCTGAATACTATCTTTGGATGTTAAGCTTGGAAATCTTTCCACACACTGACAAGTTTAAGGCTGAATTGGGTACTGGCCTCAATTCTGCTTTTGAAAAGCCTGTCTTTGACTGTCTTTGCTAGGGGTTTTTACATTGGGGTTTGTCAGGTATCCATAGACCCTTGACATTTTAAGCAAAATGTGGGACATTTTTTGTGAAGAGGGTTGTATATAACAAAGAATTTGTCCAGTCTTTGTCCTGCATTCCTGGCATGAGCTTCTAAAACTCAGAATTTTCCAAGTGATACGAGTATCTTTGTTACTCATGAGCCTCTTAGATCACACTTGAGTTTATACTAAGGATATTACTCAGCATGGGGTCTGGTCATCAGACAAAACAGCCATGTGAACGCAGGGTTGGAGCTTTGAGCCAGCCTGACCTGAGGAGGGCAGGAGAGCTGGAGATTGAGTTCATCCAGGATTCAATCAATCATGCTCATGTAATGAAACACCAATTTAAAAAAAAACTCTGGACACCAACACTTAGGTGAGTGTCCTGTTTGTGGAGCATATTGATACATCAATATGCAGGAGGTGATGCATTGTGACCCCACGGGGAGAGGACAACGGGAACTCTGTGTTGGAAGCTCTCACCAACCTTGCCCTACCAATCTCTTTATTTGCCTGGCCCTCATCTGTATCCTTTATGATAAAACTGTAGTTGTAAGTATAACACTTTCTTGAATTCTATGAGGTATTCTAGTGAATTATCAAAATCCTCTAATCTGTAGGCAGTTGTTCAGAAGTGCAGGTGGTCTAGGGACCCTGAACTTGCAATGTGCGTCTGAAGTGAGGGCCGTCTTGTGGGGGATGGTGCCCTTAAACCCATGGAATCTGATACTAACTCTGGGTGGTGAGCATCAGACTTGCACTGCTGCACACTAAAGCACCATATCTGTAGTCAAATTTTCAAAGGGCTCTTTGACCCAAAATGCTAAAGTTAAGAACCACTGCTCTACAGAGTTATACGCAAAGTTTTCCAAATGAGAGAAATGTTCCTAACGTGAGAACTAAGAAAGCCACATTAGCTATGAAGAACAGCTAGGTAACTTCCACAAACTTGCAAAAGATGGCTATTTTAATTATCAGAAATAGTTCAGGTGCTTAAAAGCCAGCATAAGTCTTAAATTCTCTCGTAAACATACAAACCCCCCCAAATAGAAGCAGAGTGCAAGGTTTTCCAAGACAGAAATTTCAATACCTAACTCCCAATCTTCTCTACCCAGCACATCCCTCCCACCCCTTTTCTGCACCCCACCCCATCACCGCTGCCTTCCCAGTCTTTCCAAACTTAGCCAATGGTAACACCAGTTGTTCAGGCCATCAGCCTTTGCGTCACCCTTGTTTCCTCTATTTTTCTAATACCCCACATCTAAAACATCATCAAATCATTCAAAATGTATTCAATAGTAGACAGTGTCTCACCTTCCATGGCAGTGGTTCTCAATTGTGGTCTGTGAACTCCTGGGAGTCCCCAAGGTTCATGCAGGGTGTCCACAAGATGTTCCCTAAAGGGACATTCCAACAAAGTGAGACTGTCACTTCCAAGAAAAAAATTTTCATAATATCAAATATTATTTGACTTCTTAACTGCATTGTTGCTTGTAGTGATAGTGCAAAAGCAATGGTGATAAAATTTTTGGTGCCTTAGCACAAATCAAAGCAATGGCAGGAAATTATGCTAGTGATCTTTTATTCCTCACTGCCACACACTCACAGGAGGAGGGGAAATAAGGGAGAGGGAGCCAGTGTCACTTAAGAATGTCCTTAGTGAAACACTACCAATTTTTAATTTTACTACTTATCAATCTTTGAGTACACACTTTCATAATTCTCTAAATCATTAAAAGGAAAATATACATAAAGCACTTTTTTACACGCTGAAATACACTGTACAATTTTGTTGCAAGCTCCACTAACCACTTTTTTCATGGAACACCATTTTTGCTTAAAAGAACACCAATATATTGGGACAAACTGTCCGGGGCCGGCCTGCCCGGACCCGCCCAGACATGCCCGGACGTGTTTGCACCTGGTTGCCCCTGGGCCAAGCTTAAGTTTCCATTCTATTGTTTAAGTTTAAGTTTCGATTTCTCAGCCAACCCGCCATGACGAAGCACCCTCTGATTGGCCGGTCCCCATATTGGGAGACCAGGAGTTTCTTTGATGTGCCTAAATCTATATATACAAGCTGTTACCTTCAATAAAGAGAGACTTGATCAGATTCCTGTCTTGTCTCCATTTCTCGCGTACCCCTGTCCCCCCGAGCCCCTATTTCTCCCCCAGGTCTTCCGTTGTCGATCCTGCAGGTCGGGACAACGTGGCGCCCAACGTGGGGCCTGGGTACGAGAAAATCCCTAGAGGGAGAGGACGCCTCATCAAGGCCGGCGAATCGAAAGTAAACCGTTCTGCCGCCGCGGGAGCCTGCCGCGCCGAGACAGAAGGTAAGAGGATAAGCGTCCGAAATGGGACAGGAATTAAGTCATCATGAGGTCTATGTTAAGCAGTTAAAAGATGCGCTCAGGACGCGAGGAGTAAAGGTTAAGAGTCAGGATCTTTTTAAGTTTTTTGACTTTGTTAAGGAGACATGCCCTTGGTTTCCTCAGGAAGGCACCATTGACTGTAGACGATAGAGGAGAGTAGGGGATGCACTCAATGATTATTATAAGGTCTTTGGACCTGAAAAAATTTCTGTAACCGCCTTCTCATATTGGAATTTAATTAGTGAAATGATAGGAAAAAGGGAAGGTTGTCCGGAGGTTGAAAACGCTATTCATCATACTGAAAAATTGCTAAAGGAGGGCCCCAGAAACGATCCAGGTGAAACCTCGGTCAAAGCCGAGGAAGACCTGATCTCCTTAGAAAGTGATACAGAGGGGGCAAAAGCCAACCCTCCTCCTAGTAAAGATACCCCGCCAGTGGATGTTAGACCCAAACTTTACCCCCCTTTAAAGACCATCGCTAATGATTCAGAGGAGGAAGTAAAGAGGTCAGGGGCATACAAGACTAAAACAAACTTACAGGATTCCTCCTCTTCTGATGATGAAAAAAGACAAAAGAGACATTCCCATAAGACAAAAATCCGTAGACAACAAAATAAAGAGAAGAGGAGAGATAAGCAATCGCCTCAGACATTCCTAGCACGGGAGGTAGATCCCGACCCTTCTGATGTAGATTGGGATGAATTGGCTGATAGAGCGGCAAAAAATCATGACCTTGACTGGCCGCTCCGCCCTCCCTCCTACAATGAGGCTTCCGCCCCGCCTGCGGCCCCGATGATCCTAATCGAAATCTAAAAACCCAGATTGTAGCCTTGGAAGAAAGGGTCCGCCTCCAAGCCAGGCGCCAGTCCTTAGTGGCACAGCTGAGAGGGATGAATCTAAAAGATCATAACAATGCTAGACAGGTCACAGCCTGTAATCAGGCCATCACCATCCTGCCTCCTTTTGTACCCCCTACACCCGATGCCCCTGTCTTGAACATCTTTGAGAGACAGTCCTGCACGCTGGGAGGCGTCGACGCCTTCCCGGTTGTTGAAGCTCAAGATGCTCAGGGACAGCCCCAACGCTACCACCAACCACATAACTACCAGCACCTGAAGGAATTAAAATCAGCCGTCTCTCAGTACGGTGCCAGTGCCCCTTTTACCCTTACCATTTTAGACTCTATTGCTGAACAATGGCTGACTCCCCAAGATTGGCAGACCTTAGTAAAGGCCGTGCTCGCTGGAGGTGATCACCTCCTGTGGAGAACAGAGTTCCAAGACCTTTGCCGAGATTTAGCCCTAGCCAATGCTAGGGCAGGCACCCCCTGGACTTTTGAAATGCTCACTGGTACTGGAATTTATGCCACCATGAATGCCCAGCTTCAGGCTGACCCAGGGCTTTTTGCGCAAATCTCATCTGCAGCCACAAGGGCCTGGAGAAAACTCCCCTCCAAGGAGAACGCTGGAGTTTCTCTTGTTAAGATTAGACAGGGATCCAACGAGGCCTTCTCTGATTTTGTTGATAGATTACAGACTGCGGCAGAGCGGTCCCTCGGCACCACCGCTGCCGCCATGGACTTGGTCCGAGAGCTGGCTTTTGAAAATGCTAACCCGGCTTGCCAAGCCGCTATCAGGCCTTTCAAAAAGAGAACAACTGATGTAACTGAGTTTGTTCGTATTTGCTCTGAGATTGATCCTTCTTACCAACAAGGGCTTGCCATGGCAGCTGCATTTAGCGGCCAATCGGTTACAGAGTACATAAAAAATAAGACAGAAACTAAAAGAGGCTGTTACAAGTGTGGAAAACTGGGTCATTATTCTAAAGAATGCCCATCAAACAATGAATCTTCCCCTGATACGGCTCCCACTAAGCTCCCTGGCCTCTGCCCCCGATGCAAGCGGGGAAAACATTGGGCTCGAGATTGTAAATCCAAGACCGACGCCCAAGGTCAGCCTTTGCCACAGCAGTCGGGAAACGGGAGGAGGGGCCAGCCTCAGGCCCCGAAACAAGCTTACGGGGCAGTCAGCTTTGTTCCAGCAACACCCAACAATCCTTTTCAGGACTTAGTAGAGCAACCCCAGGGAGTGCAGGACTGGACCTCTGTTCCACCTCCCACACAGTATTAACCCCCGAAATGGGAACACAAGCCTTAAACACAGGCGTATATGGCCCCTTACCACCTGAAACATTTGGATTAATTCTAGGAAGGAGCAGTGTTACCATGAGAGGCCTCCAAATTTACCCAGGAGTTATTGATAATGATTATACTGGGGAAATTAAGATCATGGCTAAAGCTGACAGTAATATTCTCTCTATCCCACGTGGGGAAAGAATTGCCCAGCTAGTCTTGTTGCCTTTGGTCAAGACTGCCCACAAAAGCCAACGGCCCAAAAGAGAAACAGGTAGCTTTGGGTCATCTGATGTCTATTGGATACAACCAATTACAAGTCAAAAGCCCTCTTTGATATTATGGCTAGATGATAAACCCTTCACTGGTCTAATAGACACAGGGGCTGATGTAACTATTATTAGATCAGAGGATTGGCCCTCCCATTGGCCCACCTCAGAGACATTAACTAATTTGAGAGGAATTGGACAAAGTAGCAATCCTCGACAAAGTTCCAAATATCTCGTTTGGAAAAATAGAGAAGGCAATTCAGGCCTCATAAAGCCCTTCATCATTCCTCAACTGCCCGTCAGTCTCTGGGGTAGAGACTTGCTTTCCCAAATGAAAGTTATGATGTGTGGCCCCAATGAAGTTGTTACTGCACAAATGCTAGCACAGGGGTTTAGCCCTGGTAAGGGCCAGGGTCTGCGAAACTCTTACACCACACAATAATCCTTCATTCCAAATCCCATAATCGTCCCAAAGCAACCGATGCATACCATCCCCCAAATGACCAAGGTGTGGTACATACAAGTCTCACAAGATAAGATTATCCCATGAGCCTAACAGGAGGGGCGAGATGCTATTGTTCTAATGGGTCCATTACACCTGAGGGTAAAGGACAACAGTTGAGGCATGCGTCAGCAGCTTCTCAGAAGAGGAGGGGCACAGCTACCTCCTAACTTTACATTAGCTCATGGGGGTCCTACGGGGGTCCCGTCTGGCTTAGGTTGTTTCTCCCGTGAGAAATCTTACCCGCCTTTGACTGCAGACCCTGCTTACAAGGACCAAACATGGAGACTTAGGGTAGCATAAACTCAACCCCAATGAGGGACAATCCCACAGGGTCACCTTTCCATAAGGAAAGATTGGAGGGGACAGACTGCTAGGTTGCTGTGTGACTACAACTTACAATCTGCTTAACACCTCTAATTTGGCCCTTGCACAAGAGTGCTGGCTTTGCATGCAGATGGGGTACCCTGTTCCCCTTGCCATACCCAGCCTCCCTGGAAACTATTCCATAAACGGCAGTTGCCCGCTCACTGCCCCTCTTTTAGTCCAACCGGTCCAGTTCCATGACTCCACTTGCTTTAGTTCCCCCTCCTCTAATGATTCCTTTACGCTGGATGTAGGATTCGTAGCTTTCACTAACTGCATAAAAACAATCAATATATCTATGTCCTTGTGTGCTCCTAATGGTTCAGTTTTTGTCTGTGGAAATAATAGAGCTTACTCGCAGCTACCTCGCAACTGGACAGGATTATGTGTATTAGCCTCCCTTCTAACTGACATAGACATCATCCCTGGGGAAGAGCCAGTCCCGATTCCAGCCATAGATCACATGTTTGGGAGATCCAAACGGGCAGTACAAATTATCCCCTTGCTTGTAGGCCTGGGAGTTAGTACAGCTGTAGCCTCTGGGACTGCTGGCCTGGGGGTCTCCTTAACCCAGTACACCAAAATATCTAGACAACTTATCTCAGAGATCCAGACCTTATCTAGTACCGTTCAGGACCTTCAAGACCAGGTAGATTCCTTAGCAGAAGTAACCTTACAAAATAGAAGGGGTTTAGATCTATTAACTGCCGAACAGGGAGGCATCTGTTTAGCATTACAGGAGAAATGCTGTTTCTACGTGAATAAATCCGGGATCGTCAGAGACAAGATCAGACAGCTGCAAGATGACCTAGAGCAAAGAAGAAAAGAATTGGCTGCCAATCCACTATGGACGGGATTGAATGGACTATTGCCATATCTCCTCCCCTTTTTGGGCCCGTTACTATCCCTATTGCTGATTGTCTCGCTTGGGCCTTTCTTATTTAACAAACTTATAGCCTTCATTAAACAACAGATTGAAGCCATCCAGGCCAAACCCATACAGGTCCATTACCACCGTTTGGAAATGAGAAACAAGGGTGGCTCATATTTGTCATTAGACGATATATGATAAGACCCCCTTCCCCTGTGAGATGGACTGGACAGTCAACGACGGGTATGACCAGGAGTCGGGTTCACTGTGATGTCTGGTGACAGGGTCACATTAATGCTAAGATTCATGGTTGACTCACTGCTCACCCCACATCCTGGCAACCTAAGACAGACGCAGTCCCCGAGGGGCCATCTCTCTATTCCTCAAAACAAAATAAAAAAGGAGGACCTGTCCGGGGCCGGCCTGCCCGGACCCGCCCAGACATGCCCGGACGTGTTTGCACCTGGTTGCCCCTGGGCCAAGCTTAAGTTTCCATTCTATTGTTTAAGTTTAAGTTTCGATTTCTCAGCCAGCCCGCCATGACGAAGCACCCTCTGATTGGCCGGTCCCCATATTGGGAGACCAGGAGTTTCTTTGATGTGCCTAAATCTATATATACAAGCTGTTACCTTCAATAAAGAGAGACTTGATCAGATTCCTGTCTTGTCTCCATTTCTCGCGTACCCCTGTCCCCCCGAGCCCCTATTTCTCCCCCAGGTCTTCCGTTGTCGATCCTGCAGGTCGGGACAACAAACTATTATCATTTGCATTGGTTACTTGACAGATACTCTCTTGATATAGAGATACAACTCCTAGCATAATATATGCATACAATAAATACTTACAAACACGTCTTAAATAAATGTTTACTCACTTTCTAAGTATTTCATTCTTCAAGTTATCATTTGACATTTGAATCAAAAATTGAAATTATTGTTTGACAATGTTTCATCGTGGTATGAAAGAAGTTAAGACTTACAGACAAAAACTCAAATGTTTCTGACATTACGATAGCGTTCCCTAAAATGTCTAATGATAAAAACCATCTAGAAGCTTGCTAGTGAAAGTGAAAGTGAGGGTCTCACTTCAAGGAGAAGAACCCATAGAAATCGGTGCAAAGATAATACTGAAGACTTTATGGAAAAATTAGAAGTTTTGAAAACTTATCTTTACCCCTATTGGCTTGAAAGTTTCCCAATACTTACAAACATTTTTGATAATATTGGTGATGATATTGGTGAATGTGATGTTTTTTATATTGTACAATAATAACGTACATCAATATTTTAAGAATCTGCCTAACTCAGTATTCAATATTTTTTAAATTACCACTTCATGATATTATCAAGTTAGGCATGGGAAAAAAATTATTCACAGTATGAGACAAACTAATGAATTTTAATGTAACTGAGGACAAAAAGTTCACTGATCTGATATAGTTTCAATGAAACTATATTGCATATGGCAACTAATCTTGAAGAAATAGTAATTATAAATATTGGTGGGTTATCAAAGAATAATATCCACTATTATCTGAAAACTGTTCCCTCTTCCAAGTACATATCTCTGTAAGAATAGATTGTCTTCATACTTCAGCCAAAACAACATATCACAACAGATTGAATGCAGTAGCAGATATGAGAATAAAACTGTCTTCTCTGAAGTCAGATTTGCAAAACTCTAAAACAGTGCCAATCTTCTCACTATTGTTTTTTTTCTTTTGGAGAATAGTTTTATTTTTATAATAATTTGTTAATATATTATAGATTTATTACTGCCATTTTTAGATGAATCAATAAATGTATTTTTAAAGGCCTCAGTCTTTGTTTCTAATATGGTACATATTGATTAATATAAACAAAAACTTTTGAAGTCCTCAATAACTTTTAGGAGTATAAACAGTTTATAAGATGAAAATATTTGAGAAATGCTGCTTTATTGTTACCATTCTATTCTAAGCCATTATCATTACTCTCTGAATTTTTGCACTAACCTCTAATAGTTCTCCCTGCTCTCATCTTTGTTTCCTTGTATAATATTCCCAAACCACCTCTAGAGTGATTCTCTTAAAATGTAAATCAGGTCATGTCACTCTGGGGTCAAAAATCCTTTGAAGGCTTCCTTCCAAAACCATTTGGAGAAAAAGGTGACATTCTTATTGGCCTACTAACATTAGGCATGGCCTTTACAGATGTCCTGCAATGTCTCCTGTCTGCACTCTGCTCCAGCCACACAATCGCTTGCTGTTCCCTGAATAAGTGAGCTTCCAACAAGTCCTTTCTCAGCATAAAGCTCATTTCCCCCATGTTTCTACATGGACTCTTTGTCTACATTAGGTCTTTGCCGGTATTTCACCTTCATCAAAGTGAAGGTGAAAGTTGTCCATCACCACTATGCCTTCTGTGAGGATATAACGTCAGGACTTTCCCGGCCTGCTGTCCTGCTTTATTTTTCTCCACAACATTTATTACAATCTGATATACTATGTATTCTACCTTTTTCTTTTCATTTTATTGTCTGTTATCCTCCACTAAAGTATAAGCTTTTTGAAGGCCGGAATTTTGCCTGTTTTCTGCTATATTCCCTCACATGTGATAGGTACTCAATGTATATTTGTTGAATGAATGGATGGATAAATGAGTGAGTGGATGAGTGATATAGCATGAATATGGAGAAAGGAAAATGCTTTCAAAAGTTCTGAAGAATTGCAGTCTAATTGAAGACATTCTTTGATGGTCTTAAGTGGTCATGTAATATTTTCAAGTTTTAACTTGAATCAGAACTTGATAAAATTATGAAGTAGGCAAAGATAGGGGCCTGAGTCACAGATTTTTGCATTCTAGTCTGATGAGGAGCCCAACCTCTACATGCAGCCCCTGCATCCAAATTCCGTGGGTCTGGGTCACAGCTTTGTCAATGAATTCTCCAAGCAGTAATCTGCCACTTGTCCATCCCATCTTTTGCCTTTGGGTCCTCCGACCTACCCCAGGCTAGATATCAAATGTAGCTTTAGAATCACAAGATTAGGTATGACAAAAACGGGATGGGGAGACAAATATTGTTCACCATGCTAGGTCAACCTCTAGGTGTTTTAATTGCTGGAACTGTCATACCTCACGAACTTGGTGAGCTGGTTGCAACCCTTGTAGGTTGTTTGTTGGGATACTACCTGCCCATCTGAACCACCTGGAGGACTGATTCCTCTGCCTCTGCTTGTATAAACACCTAGGTCTTTCTCTATTAGATTAGCTGACAATACTGTATTTTACGGTTCTTTACTTTTGAAGCATCTCTTGATTCACAAGGTTCTAGGATTCCTTATGTCAATCTCTAGAGCAGCACTGTCCAACAGAACTTTCTTCAGTGATATACATATCATTCCTGCACTGTCTGACATGATCCCCACTAGCCAAGTATGTCTATTGAACAATGGACATGTGGCTAGCACAACTGAATTTTAAATTAATTTTATTTTAAAGCCACCTGAGGCATTGACGTAGACTTTACAATGCAAAGGCCATCTGCATTTAGTGGCTTCCAACACCTTAACTAATTCAGGGACAAAGGGAATAGGAACCTTACACTGAACCAACCAAAAAAGTGGACCAGTTCCAAGCAGATGTACAGCTAGAATTGTCATTAGGAAATACAATCTTTTAGCTTCCTCTGTGACTTCCTTTCTCACTGAATTTGTATTTGCATCATCTTATTGATCACTATCTACACTAGAAAAGTCCTTATTACTTCTTCTAAATCACTCTTGCCTTTTTTTTTAAGCAACCAACCCTTTCTCTCTAATATTGATGTTTTAATGAATAAATTATTACCACTTTTCCAAAGTTAAAGAAAATTGATCCAAACATTTTAAATATAAAAATCCATATATACAGCCATTGGACTGGAGAGATGAAATGTCTATAGAAATGAAACAATGAAAAATGAATTATTAGAGGTCAGCTAAAACCTTATTTGGATATGTCATGCAGGATCTCAGCTCCCTCTCCCTGCACAAGCATGCAGGACATGGTGACGCCAAAAAGAAACAACAACAGAGCCACACATAGGGGAGTCATACCACTATATTCTCCATGGCGGCTGGTCGAAACTCAAAAGCAAACATCCACCAGTATCCCAACAGTGGGTCTTCCTGCACCCCAGTCTCGCTGGCGGCCTGCGAGACATGGGAAGTAGGATCCACATGACCTGCAATCCGGCATCCATGCTTGCTAACTGCACTTGCTAGGCTCAATCCGCTGTCTGCTTCTCTGCCAACCAACCCCCTTGCTAACTACAATCCATGCTTGCTAGCTCAGCCACAGCAGTTATATCAGTGGCCAATGGCTAAAGGGTTACAGCTGACGGCCAACTAGTTACAGCTGACGGCCATCTATTACCAGAGCTAGCACCTTTCCACATGAGGCCGAGAGCCTGGAAACTGCTCTCTGGGACTCTGTACCCACAGGATAGTCAGAGGAAATCCAAGGACAAATTTTTACAAAGAATTTAAATCACATTCCAAAAAGTTGTAGTCTATCTTTTTAAAGTATATACATATATATATGCATATATATGTATAATATATATATAGAGAGAGAAAGAAAGACAGAGAGAGAGATGAATCTAAACAAAGAATCCCTTATGCTGAATTGTATAAATATAAATAAAAATCATGTGATGGGAAGGCATGAATATCTTTTAAAAAGACGAGAAAAACCCACACATACCGAGGCTGGTTATGTTTGTGGAAATAGTGATGACATAGTAAAAGAGCATCCTATCTTTGCCCATGGAGGATTGAATTGACCAATAGTTAAGACCACCCACAAAAGTGGGTGATCTGTCATCAGGTCAGGGTTAGCCCCCTGCCTCCCTGGAGGTTTATTGCTGCTGTAGTTGCTACTCCCTCTCCCCCCATGGGGGCTCTCTCCTGACCCCAAAGTCTTTTAACTCTGATCTCCCCTGAAACTACAACCTTCGAGTCAATTTATTAGTCTGCATGCCCTCCGGAAGTAATAGTCGGGAACAAAGGAGCACATTAGGAAGGAATATAAGATCTCAGAGCATTTGTAGTTGAGCTGAGGCCCCCTAGGGCATGGCTGGCTACCAGAAGACTCTCCCTGAAGGAGGAAACTTGAAATGTCTCTGCAGCAAGAAAGCCCATGTGCATAGCAACAAGATGTGCCCCAGTATTTCTCCCGCATTTACCCACCAGCTTCACAACTTTTTACTGAGCACTTTTGTGAAAAAAGAGCTTTACCTACCGAATGTCTTTTGATCCTCACAATAACCCAAGTATGTTGTGATGGGTATTCCCATTTTAATGAAGGATATGGAGTCTAAAGCCCTCAAGCAAGGAAAAGATGGAGTCAGTTCGCAGAACAAGTCAGGTAACCTGGTAGCTTCTTTCCTCCCTATACAGATTATCTCATCACACAGATAATGTGCGTAAAGGTCATGAGGGGTCATCTAAATATCTTCGTTTCCTCCTGCCTCGAAGTTGGCCTTAGTGAAAAGAAGGAGCAGCTGTGTTAATTCCTAGGCAGCAGCACTCAGGAGAGCTTTCAACAGAAGTCTCATTTTATATGAAAATGCTACAAGATCACTTACAGCGGAGACATCCCCCAAATGAATCCATCTTAGAGTGAACACATCAGCAAATTATATTCATATTTAAGGAACGCAGTCTTGTAAAGACACACCCTGAAATATGCCATTGCATTTCTTTGGAATGTGTTCAGGAGGTGAAAATAACTAAAGAAATTGGCCAGCTTTCCTTATCACACAATATTCCTAACCATCTGCTGTATATGCTTGTGAAGACGGCGCTTGGTGCTTAAAATTCTCGTCAAAGAAAATGTGAATAACCAGTTTACAACCTGAGAGGAAAAGGGAAAAGGATTCCTCTTTCCCACTACCACAAGTTCAGACTGATAGGTAGCACATGCAGTTGTGGGTGGATGTGCTTGCTACTTAAAAGAAGATAATTACACACACCACCAAAAACCAAACAAAGGGGGAAATGAGTGTGGGAGGTATGAGTGAGAAGTTAGAATAATTTAATTACTGTCAGGTGGTTTTCAAGCTGCACTAGGGGGAAAATAAAAAGCCTTGAACAAAATCTATTATTCAGAAAACAATTTGAGCTTCTACCCTGCTCATCTTTATTAAATGAACCCAAAAGTTTTCAAGAATTTTACAAACTTTAGGGTGATATATGAATCAGTTGCCATTTGCCCCAAGCACAAAGCTAATGAGGTGAAAGTCGCCAGTTAAATTAAGACCTTCGAGACCAATAACTATCAGTGTTCTGTGACTACTAAATGCGCATTACACACTGGTGAACGCTGGGGCTGCTAGTTATAAAAACAACTTTCTAGTCTCCTACAAACAGCATGTGTGACCCAGGGTTCAGATAGAGACTTTGGAAATTAATCACCTATTTGTGTGAGGCCCCAAGCTTTTGGAAGAAGGGAAGCTCATTTTGCAGGCTGTAATAAGTGTAAATGGCTACTACTATAAGAAAGAGGGGGAGGGAGGGAAGGAGAAAAGAAGGAAGGGAGAGAGAGAGGGAGAGAGAGAGAAAGTGAGAGAGAGAGAGAGAGAGATTTTGAACACATTTTTTGCTAGGGTCTGTGTGCAGTGCCCTACTTTAGTGGCACTAGAATGTACCTCGGGTAAAGCATGCGGCAGGCTTGGTCTGTGCTCTGCACTGAAGAGGTACAACAGGGAACATGGTAACCTGGTAACTTCTTGTAAGGTGCACCAAGATGTGAGAGCTCATTGGCCAGGAGAGCAGAAACATTGGGAGGAGAGGTCCCTACGTGCCTGAGGCACACACAGCTATGAACCCCTACAATAGCATTCCCTGTTCTGTTGGTGGCCTGGAGCTGGTCTCAGTGTAGATACGATAGCACTATGACAGTGACAAAAGTTGCAGCAGCAATTATGCTCTGGAGAGCTCAGGAATTCACAGACTTAGAACAAGGACCTGTCATGGAGAGAGGTAACTAGGGTCATTCAAGAAAGCATTGAAGGTCAATTTCAAACCATCTATGGAATGACAGCCATACTGGCTAGCTGAGAAAGTCCTGAATCTAGGAGCACTGACTCTCTCCTCTCACCTCCTCCATTGCCATCTCCAATCCCACACCCTTGCTTTGCCTCTGAACTTAAACCCAGCTGAAGTTGAATGGAAGAAAGAAGGAAGGAAGAAAATAAAAAAGTAAGGGAGGAAGGGAAGGAGGAAGAAAGGAAGAAAGAAAAAGACTTTGTGAAATGTAATAAACATGCCTGTCAACATAATCACAAACGTTGACATTCACCATCAATGTACGGAAATGATATCACATAACTAGTTAGAATACTTCGGCCTGTAAGCATCTCTGAATGAACAGAAAAATACAGCTGTCATCTTGACACACTACAGAGTTAATTATACACTAATAAAAGTCAATAACAGTTATACCTTTGCAGTTACTGAAATCCAAATGGAGTTGTTTGTTTGTGAATCATTGGATTAAAGGCCAGTAAATCAATCTTTGCATTCTTTGTCTTAGACACAGCACAGTCACGTGCTTGTTTACTTGGCATGCTCCCATTAGTCAGAGAGAAGCCCTGGGGCTGAGCCGAGCCCCTTGGTTACAAGTACGTCATCAGCCACACTTTAACCAAGAAATACAGGACTCTCAGGAAACGCGTTTGATAATGAAGCACAGTGAGCCAAAGTTAGCCAGTCATTGGCATTACTTTTCATCCTGAAATGATGCAATCATATTTTACAAGAGAGTCAGGTGGTGGAGTCAGCTGGTGAATACATTAGACCCCTCTGCTAGCTTTGTCACCAGCTCATGTGATTTTAAACAACCAGGTTTTAATGAGTTCCCAGTGTTTCAGCTTCTCCTTTTAAAAATTTCAGATGAAGCCATCAGCGGTAGGATTTATAAGTTCACATGGGTGGCAAATTTACTGGACTGTAAGTCTTCAGTGTTCATGACACAGTTTTATTCTTCTTTGTATCTATTGAGCACAAACTTGATGCAGTAGGTATTTAATTAATGTTTGCTAAATTATTAACAAAGAGAAAACTAAATGATGAATGAGCCTTCTTAGTCACTAGCTTATTGGACTGGATTTCTTCTTGCCACTGACACTATTAATGCTTGGGTGGGAATGACCAGCCTAAGACTGCTTACAAAATCCCATGGAAAAGTCTAGTCTATGGAGCAGGAGCCTGCCGGGACAGGACTATCTCAGTAAAGCATGCTCTCCCCCACCCAACACGAGAGAAAAAGAGCTTTGTTACATTCTCAGGCCCACTTATTTCTGGTTTTGGCAGCTACTGCATAAGTACCAAAGACACAGTGCTGAAATGTAAGAGATTTTTCATCTTCATTCCTAGAAAATTCATAGGAGTCATTATGTCTTGTGGTGGATAAGTACAGCTGGAATTCTCTTTCGCCTGAAGAGCATGACGCAAACAAACGTACCGAATCACGATTCCCAAAGAACTATAGAATCCTGCTTCTGTCCTCTAGTGACTTGAATCGAACACCTGAGTGATGGCTCTTAAAAAAAGAAACACCAATGCTTTTCATTAAGAAACTGTTAATGTTGGGTGACATAGGCTCTGGAGTGAAAAGAACTAGGTCTGAGATCTGTCACTACTAGACTTTGGGAAAATCATTTAACCTCTCTGAGCCTCAGTTATGATAAATATTCCCATCTCTCAGCCTTCCTGTAGGACCCGGATGAAACCAGATATGTCCTGAGAGGCTCTATAAACCATACCACAAATTATACATGTTATTCATTATTGTTTTCCAGATTCTTCTTTCTGTATATTTAGAAGGTAGGGATGTAAACTGCAGGAAAATGCTCAATTTAAAAGCAATAATCCAGAGAGCTGTAACTACAGATTGGGAGTGAATTCCATTGTGATCAACTGACTGAAAATCAAATCCTAGAATGATCCAGGCACCCAGAGATATCAGTGCACACCAGGAAGGTAATAATGTCTCTGCACAACTCTGTTTACAAAACTAAAGAATCTGGCTCTCAATTCTGGTGCCTCCAATACCAGAGTGATTTTGTGACACCCGAAAATTGTAAGAATTGGCATTTGCTCAATGTCTGTTGTATTTATTTAAATTTTTTTCTTGAGTCTTTAAAACTATTATCTATCGCTTAGGCAAGTTGAGCTTTTTATTAGGTCTAAAAATCTAAGGATAAAACTTTCCAGATGTGCTAATGGGAAAATTACTGTTGGTCAAAATAAAAAAAAGGCTGGAATGTCCAAAGTGTGTTACATGGCACAATAACAGGCTTTCCGTGAATTTTTGCTTTCCTATAAACCTGTGTGCCTTCTCTGTAAGCTATGCCATTTTGTTGACATTTTTTTAATGGCCCAGTTCCTCTAGTCATTAAAGCAACAACATTTTTATGGATTTTTTAGTACTTTCACATTTAAAATAACTGTATATTTTATGGAACAATATATACACCATTACCATATATTAAATATTTTTTTGAGGGGTTGGGATTCTAGTTAACAACCTTTCCCCTGCACAGCTGGCCTGTAACTTTGTTAAAGAATCCTTCATTTTCTTATAGTTATCTTCTATCCCTCTCTTTGCTTTTCCTTTGTGTCCTCCCCAAAATTGTCATGGCTCACCTGATACTGAAGCAAGGGAAACAGATGGTGACCCATCTCTCCTCTCAGTGTTTCATCCAGCTACATCTGCATTACCACACAGAGAGAGAAATTTAGGTCCCAAACACCTTGATGAGGTGCTTCTCTAAGATGAAGTAACTTCTCCTTTCTGCACTGTGATCAAAGAGAGGCTGCACCCATGGGGAGTCCAGTTTGGTTTGTGGCTGCGTGCTGTCCAGGGCTCCTCTCTTTGAGCAGTCTGTTTCCATGGAGACAGACACACAACAGGACAGTCATTACCAGGCCAGGTGGGGACCAGGAGCAGCACTGGAAATGCCAAGACTGAACAGATGGAGAAAAACAAGAAACACTAAATGGGAAACTCCCTTGTTTGGGTGGGAGAATTTACCTTATAGCTTATTTTTTAAATATTTTCTCATCTCAAAAAAATAAATAAATAAAAAGAAAGAAAGAAGTAAGAGCGATAAGAGCAAAGACAGTCCTTAGGATCTTAGGCGAGTAAAACTAAAACTAAAACTGTAGCTGTTAATTTAATTATATATAATTTCCTTGGGGTCAGAATGTTCTGTAATCATTTTGATGTTCATCGCTGTGGACTTGCTCAATTTTCATTAAGCAGCAGTAGTGAGAAAGTAGTTGATCATGAAAACGGTTGCCTTCACTTGGCAAATAATTGCATCCCCGTTTAAAACTCTCATCAACTGCACACATGAGATGATCTGTTATGCTCTTGGCTTCCTCTAGCATCTCATTAATTTCAGAGCAATTCTAGTGATCATATTTCAGAAATTGTCAGGAACGTTTTTCTACTTTTGTTGCTTGTCACCAAGCGAAAACAATCTTGTAATGACACCACACGTTTCAACATGACTTTTTCTAATGAGTCTTTCGGGGGAAATTCAACTTATGAGAATTAAGGAAACAGTCTGCTACTTCCTATAACATCAAAACCATCGGCACATGGTTTTGCATGCATAATACCACAGGACTGTAATGTGTGCAGTGGGGCTGGTTATACTTCACAGTTTATGAGCCATCACTGGTGATCAATTCAAGTGTAGTATTACTTGTACTTGCCAATATACACACTGTAAAATCATCATAACATATAGTTTGTTACCATTTCTAAGGACTGAGGAATAAAAGGAATACACGTAAAAGATCAAAACATAAAGTCTCAGCTTTGCCTCTGAACAATTCCATTATATGCCACATGTTGCAAAAAGCTACTGTGCTCAATAGTACAACCTTTAAAAACCAGGGATATATTCATTTGTTCACCTTCCACCACCAATCAAGATTAAGCTCAGTCATTATTATTATTTTCAAAATAAAACAGTGAATAATAATCAATGCAGGAAAAATAAGCTAGTAAATGAGATACATTTATCTAAAAACCTTTGGTCCTTAGAGACCAAGAGTGACTTACCACTTGGGACGTGGACAGCAGGTGTGAAGACAAATGTCACAGTAGCCAAATGTGAAATGAGAGCGATGATCTCAACCACATTCTTAAGAAGATGCTTTTTAAAGAAACACCCTTTGACACTACCCCCTTTTTTATGAAATTGCGATGTTGTTCTGTTACCTTGTCAAGAATTCTTGGATACAGCACAATCCCATGATATTTCAAAAATACTTCAAAAGGCCTAATAATTCATTTTAGTTATGAAGTACTCTAATACCCAGGACATGAAAATAATACAATTTTCTGTGTTCAGTGTTATAGTTTAGTTTAATGAATCATGATTAAAGTCAGTTCTTCTGTATGATTTGAGTCAAGTGAAAAGATCTGCATGCCCCAAATACAACTGTTTTGACCATCTGAAGTCCTGGTTAGAGTCCATTGTAGATTCTGACATTATTTCCAGAGAACCCTATTAAATTTAAAATTCTATCTCTAAGAATTAATTAAGTTATACTAATAAAAAAATACTTAGCTGAATGAAGACCCTGAGGAAATGTAACCAGAACAAAGATGGTGGAGTAGGTAAACACTGTGCTTGCCTCCACCCATGATCACCTCCAATTACAACTAAACTACAAAACAGTCATTATTGAGAACCTCCTCAAGTCTAGCTGAAGAGAAGTCCTACAACTAACGACATACAGAAGAAGCCATGTCAAGACTGGCAGGAAGGGTTGAGATTCAGAACAGCCTGGTCCCACACCCACCTGTGGTGGTTAAAAATTGGGAAAAATATCTCAAATGTAGAGGTCTCCCCTCAGGAATGAGGAGTTCCAGCCCCACACCACACCCCCAGCCCAGGGTTCCACTGCTAGGGTGAGGAGTCCCCATACTGTGAAAAACCAGTGAAAATTGTGGCTGACTGAGATGGAAGTTGGAGATAGTCCTAGGTATTCCTCTTAAATTGTCCATGCATGAACTTACTTGCTGATGAACTTACTTGCTCTGACTCTAGTGCTGGGGCAGCAGCACGAAAGGTACCAGGGTCACATGGAGAGGAACTAAATTGTCTGGCTTCATGGCTGGGGATGGAGGGGCAGCTTTCTCTCAGGCAGAAGTGCTGACAGGAACCTTTATTTCTTTGTTGAGCTCTCCCCCGCCCCACGCCCAGCCTGCACATGCAGGCATCCACCATATCTGAGTCCATCAACCTGGCTAACACTGGTCACCCAACCCTGGTGAATCCCTGAGACCTCTCCTCACACAACCTGTGGGCCCACTCAAGCAGCTTCCAGTAGCTTTTCCATACAAATGCTCTGTCTTTGCTCATGCTACAGACTTTCCTAAAATCTCCCAAAGGTTCATAAATCCCAAATAAGCAGCTTCTGGCCTTGGTGTACCTTGTTAAGCAGCCCCAAGCTTGGCACTAGTGGTAGTCAGCCTCAGTTCACAACATAGCCTCTCCCAGCACAAGCCCAGCACAAGTGGCAACTATCTGCAGATCGCTTCGTAGCTCATGCCAAATGGCCCTGTGCAGGACACATGCAGCAGCTGACCATAGCTTGCAACAGAGCCCCCCCCCCAAGAAGCCCCAAAACCAACACAACTGGTGGCCAGCTTCAAATCACAAAAGAGCACCCCCCTAACGACCTCCACAAAAGATTTACCTAAAAGTCAGACTTGGCAGTCACTAGAGCCCCATTAACGTGAATCCTGCTCCATAGGGTCAGCCCCTATACAACAGCTTCTCCACTATAGCCATATCCAGTCCTCACAACAGTTCAGCCAGAATGTCAATTCCCACTAATGATGTACATGCAGCAACAAAGGATTGACTACAATAAGAGAGCATATACAACCCACACAAGGGACCAGGCTCAACCTATACACAACCTGGCTCAGGTAACCAAGGATATGGTGCTACTGGACCCAACAGGACACTTATCACATTATGTCAATCTACTAAGCCTGGGGGATGTAGCAGTTCCACCTATTACATAGAAACAAACACAGGGAGGCAGTCATAATGCGGAGACAAAGAAACATGTGCCAAATGAAAGAACAGAATAAAGCTCCAGAAAAAGAACTAAACAAAATAGATACAAGCAATCTACCAGATGCAGAGTTCAAAACACTGATTATAAGGATGCTCAGTGACGTTGGTGAGAACTTCAACACAGAGATTAGAAACATAAAAATGAAGATTAAAACAACATAAAAAAGAATCAGTCAGAAATAAAGAACACAATACCTGACATGAAGAATTAATTAAAGGGAATCAACAGTAGATTAAATGGAGGAACAAATCAGCAACTTGGAAGATAAGGTGGCAGAAAACACCCAATCAAAACAGCAAAAAGAAAAAAGAATTTAAAAAAATGAGAATAGTTTAAGGGGCCTCTGGGACAACATCAAATGTAACAACATTCTCATCATAGAGGTACCAGAAGGAGAAGAGAAACAGCAAGAAATTAAAAACCTATTTGAAGAAATAATGATGGGAAACTTCTCTAACCTGGGGAAGGACATAGACACACAAGCCCAGGAAGGGCAGAGAGTCCCAAACAAGATGAACCCAAAAAGGAACACACCAAGACACATAATAATTAAAACGGCAAAGGTTAAAGACAAAGTGAAATCTTAAAAGCAGCAAGAAAAATGCAGTTAGTTTCCTACAAGGAAACTAACTTGTTAGTTTCCTACAAGGGAGCTCCCATAAGACTGTCAGTTGATTTCTCCACAAAAACTTTGCAGGCCAGAAGTGATGGTCAGGAAATATTCAAAGTGATGAGAAGCAAGAATCTACAATCAAGATTACATAGCAAAGCTATCACTTAGAATCAAAAGACAGATATAAATCTTCCCAGACAACAAAAAGCTAATGAAGTTTATCATCATCAAACTAGCATTACAAGAAATGTTAGAGGGAGTTCTTTAAGAAGAAGAAACAAAAGTTAAAAAACAAGAACAATAAAATAGCAATAACTGCATATCTTTCAACAATTACGTTAAGTGTAAATGGATTAAATGCTCCAATAAAAAGATATAGGGTGGCTGAATAGATAAGAAAATGAGATCCATTAGTATTCCATTGCGTATATATACCAATTAAAAAAAGATGAGATCCTTACTTATGCTGCTTATGAGACTCAATTCAGATCGAAACACATAAATAGACTGAAACTAAAGGGAGAGAGAAAGATATTTCATTAAAATGGAAATGAAAAAAAAAGTGAGATAGCAATACTCGAAACAGACAAAATAGACTTTAAAACAAAGGTTATAACAAGAGGCAAAGAAGGAGCCAGTAATCCCACTTCTGGATGTTTATCAAAGGGACATGTGCATCCATATGTTCATTGAAGCATTATTTACAATAGCCAAGATATGGACGCAACCTGAGTGCCCACCAATGGATGAATGGATAAATAAGAGGTGGTACATTGTACAATAGAATATTGTTCAGGCATTAAAAAACAAAGGAAAAAATGAATTAAATCTTTCTGCAACAACATGGATATTGTGCTGAGTGGAGTAAATCAGACAAAGAAAGACACCTGCTATATGATTTCCCTTATACGTGGAATCTAAAGAACAAAATAAACGAACAAACAATGGACACAAACTCATAGATACAGAGAACAATTTGATAGTTGCCAGATGGGAGGGGCATTGGGGGGGTGAAAAGGGGAAAGGGATTAAGAAATACAAATTGTGTCCCCAAAACTGTCTCTGATTAGTTCATTCACATATTCTTTTCTTTAGATTCCGCATATAAGTGAGATCATATGGTACTTGTCTTTCTCTTTCTGACTTATTTCACTTAACATAATGTTCTCTAGATCCTCAGGGATACTGTGGATGCCTGATCATGGCACTGTACACCAGAAGCTAAATATTAATGAATGACAACTATAATTTTATATATATAATGTGATGGCTCGGTGTGAGGTCGGAGGGATAGTGGATGGGGGGAGGGGGGTTCACAGTGTGAGGGATAAAAATGATGAACGTCTAAGTATTACCTTGTCTTGTACACCTGAAACTAATAAATTAAAATAATAAAAAAAGAAAGAAGGAAATAATATATACAAAAAAAAAGAAGTACAAATTGGTAATATAATGTTCATTGGGATGTAAAGTATAGCATAAGGAATATAGGACTATAGTAAATAATGTTGTAATAATTATGTACAGTGTAGGATGGGTACTAGATTTATCAGGGTCATCACTTTGTAAGTTATATAAATAGCTAATCACTATGTTGTACACTTGAAACTAATATAATATTATATGTCAACTCTAATAGGAAAATTTAAAAAAATTAAAAATATGACCAGAACTGATAAAACAGGTAAAGAAATATTAATATTAAAGAAGAGAAAAAAAGATGAATTTGGCATCTATTGAATATTCAGCACTTTCCACGCATTATATTTTTTAATCCTCACAATAAATTATTATTTCGTGCTTATTACACCGTAGGTCACATAGCCAATGAGGAGCAGAGCCTGAATTCTAGCTATACTTATGAGAGAATAGGGGTGGTGTGCAGGAATAAAAAATATCTGGGATAGCCCACTATATGGGGTGTTCCTGGCACAGTTGAATGGTAGTAGGCTAGGTATTAGGGAAAGAAAGCTCCAAAGGTAAATTCCATGAAAGGATGACTCAAATGGAAATAACAGAATCTTAACATCGACTCTACTTTATTTCCTGATAATGTTTAGAACATTTGAAGAACAAGGTAAGAGTGACTCCTCTCAGAGCACGCCCCACCCCCACCCTCCCGGTGCTAGAAGCGGAACAGTAGCAGCGTCAGATCAAAAGAATCAAAAATTTGATGTTCTGAGAACTGTGGATCACAGACACAGATTCTCAGCCCAACTAGTTCCAACAAAGGGAAGGGAGCTGTGGAAGCGGCACCGGCTGTGGTGGTGGTCACCGCCATTGCTCTGGGCCACCTCTCACAACTCACCCCGCCCCTGGCCCCACCTATCTCGGTGGATCCCTGCAGGAGTAAACAGAACTGCTGAAACATACGGGATCTGAATCTTGTGAGAAAGAGCTTTGGAACTTCAAAAGTTCTCCGCATCCCCACAGGGACGAGGCTCCCTATGACCCAGGTGAACTGTTAACAGAGGAGAAGCCCATTTCCCAGGGACACCCCTCATTTTGTGAGAAGCTGGAATAGTGCCGAGAAAACATAGCACTACGGTGGGAGAGAGGAAAAAAAGGCTATAGTCGGAGAGAAAATAAAACATTCTACCAACAAGTACTGAAAAACAAAAGAAAGACATCTTCCTAGCAACCTGTTGCAGACACCACTCTTGTAGATGTCTAGGAAGAGAAATAATAAATCAGTAATTGCCATGAATAACCAAGGCAACAAGACAGCTCAGAAAGAAAGTGAAAAGTCTCCAGAAAAGGAACTTAAAGATATGGAAATATGTGACTTAAATGACAGAGAATTCAAGATTGCAGTTCTGAAAAAACTCAACGAGATGCAAGAAAACACAGAAAGGCAGTTTAATGTACTCAGAAACACAATCAAAGAACAATATGAGCATTTTATGAAAGAGATTGAAATTTTAAAAAAAGAACCAAATAGAATTTCCTGGAGATTAAGAACTCAATAGAAGAAATTAAGAATGAAACAACCAGCTTAGGTAGTAGAGTTGACCAGATGGAGGAAAGAATCAGTGACATCGAAGATAGAAACCTGGAAATTACAAAGATGGAAGAAGAAAGAGACTTGAGACTTAAAAGAAATGAAAGAACTCTACAAGAACTTTTTGACTCTATCAGAAAGAGTAATATAAGAATAATGGGCATACCAGAAGGAGAAGAGAGAAGAAAAGAGAGAATATACTCAAACAAATTGTTGATGAGAACTTCCCAAATTTGTGGACAGAACTGATCCTCAAAACCAAGAAGCAAATACAACACCTAATTACCTCAATCCCAACAGGCCTTCTCCAAAGCACATTGTATTGAAACTGTCTAAAATCAATGACAAAGAAAGAATCCTCAAGGCAGCCAGGGAAAAGAAGACGGTAACCTACATAGGAGAGCCCCTCATATTATCATCACATTTTTCAGCAGAAACTCTACAAGCCAAGAGGGAATGGAACCAATTATTCAAACTACTGAAAGAGAGAAATTATGAGCCAAGAATAATATATCTAGCAAAGATATCCTTTAGATATGAAGGAGGAATAAAGACCTTTACAGACATACAGAAGCTGAGGGAATTTTCTAATACATGACCTGTACTACAAGAAATACTAAAGGAGGTTATTCAAACACCATCAACAGGGACAATTTGTGGCAACATGAAAAGAGGGAGTAAAGGCCTGACCTGAATATGGGAATAGAGAAAGTAAACATGCTGAAGAAAATGGAATATTCTAAATATCAAACTTTCTTTTACATAAACTTAAGGGTAACCACTCAAAAAAAATCCAGAAATGACATATATACTGTAATAAAAAGAAACAGAGGGAAACATCATAGAATACCACCACACAGAAATAATAGACAACAACAAGAAAGGCAAAGAAATAATGGAGACACAGCCTTACCAGAAAACTAAAGATAGAATGACAGGAAATCCTCAAGTATCAATAATCACCCTAAACGTAAATAGACTGAACTCACCAATAAAAAGGCACAGAGTAGCAGATTGGATCAAAAAACTAAAGCCTACCATATGCTGTCTCCAAGAGACACATCTCAGCTACAAGGACAAGCATAGACTCAAAGCAAAAGGCTGGAAATTGACACTCCAAACAAATGGTACCCAGAGAAAATCAGGTGTAGCCATAATGATATCAGATGAAACAGACTTCAGGGTGAAAAAGATAACAAGAGACAAAGATGGACATTTCATCACGGTAAAGGAAACTATACAACAAGAAGACATAACAGTCATCAATATTTATGCCCCCAATCAGGGAACACCGAAATGTACCAAGCAACTACTAATACAACTAAAGGGAGAAATTGACCAAAACACAATTATACTATGGGACTTAAATGCATCATTGACAGCTGTAGATAGATCATCGAAACAGAAAATAAATAACAAAATCGCAGCCCTAAATGACACATTAGATGAAATTGACATAATTGACATATATAGAGCACTTCATCCTAGAACATCAGACTATACATTCTTTTCTAGTGTACAAGGAACATTCTCAAGGATAGACCATATATTGGGACATAAAATCAGCCTCAGCAAATTTAAGATGATTGAAATCATACCAAGCATATTCTCTGATCACAAAGCTTTCAAATTGGATATCAACTGCAAAAAGAAAGCAGGAAAAACACAAGTACATGGAGATTAAACAACATACTTTTAAAGAACGACTGGGTCAAAGAGGAAATTAGAGAGATCAAAAGATACATAGAAACAAATGACAATGAAAATACATCGTACCAAAATTTTCAGGATGCAGCAAAAGCAGTTTTAAGAGGGAAATTTATATCATTACAGGCCTATCTCAAGAAACAAGAAAAATCCCAAATAAATAACCTCACGTTACAGTTTAAAGAACTCGAAAAAGAAGAACAAGTGAAACCCAAGGTCAGCAAAAGAAAGGAAATAACAAAAATCAGAGCAGAACTAAATGAAATAGAGAACAAAAACACAATAGAAAAATTAATGTGACAAACAGCTGGTTCTTTAAAGATGAACAAAATTGACAAACCCTTGGCTAGACTCACTAAGATAAAAGGAGAAAAGATACTAATTAACAAAATCAGAAATGAAAAACGGGATGTTATCACGGACACCACAGAAATACAAAGGATCATCCAAGAATACTACGAAGGACTATATGCCACCAAATTCAATAACCTAGAAGAAATGGACAAGTTCTTAGAAACATATAGCCTTCTAAGGCTGAACCATGAAGAACTAGAAAATCTAAACAGACCAAACACCAGTAACGAAATTGAATCAGTCATCCAAAACCTTCCCAAAAGCAGAAGTCCGGGACCGGATGGAATTCACACTGGTGAATTCTACCAAACCTTCAAACAGGATCTAATACCAATTCTGCTCAAACTCTTCCAGAAAATTGAAGAAGAGACAGTACTCCCTAACTCACTTTATGAGGCCAACATCACCCTGATACCAAAACCTGGTAAGGACAACACAAAAAAGGAAAACTACACACCAATATATCTGATGAATACTGATGCAAAATCCTTTCACCTCGGCTTTTCAACAGTATTGGAAGTCCTTGCCAGAGCAAACAGGTTAGAGAAAGAAATAAAAGGCATCCACATTGGGAATGAAGAAATTAAATTATCACTCTTTGCAGATGACATGATGCTATATATAGAAAACCCTAAAGACTTCACCAAAAAGCTATTAGAAATAATCAACGAATACAGTAAAGTTGCTGACTACAAAATCAACGTACAAAAGTCCATTGCATTCCTATATACTAACAATGAAATCTCAGAAAAAGAAATACAAAAAACAATTCCTTTTGCAATTGCTGCAAAAAGAATAAAATACCTAGGAATAAAGTTAACCAAGGATGTGGAGGACCTATATGCTGAAAACGATAACACATTTTTGAAAGAAATTGAAGAAGACACAAAGAAATGGAAAGACATTCCGTGCTCATGGATTGGAAGAATCAACATAGTTAAAATGGCCATATTATCCAAAGCAATATACAGATTTAATGCAACCCCCATCAAAATCCTAATGGCATTTTTTAAAGAAATAGAACAAAAAATCATCAGATTTGTTTGGAACCACAAAACACTCCAAATAGCCAAAGCAATCTTAAGGAAAAAGAACAATACTGGAGGTATCGCACTCTCTGACTTTAGCTTGTACTACAGGGCTACCATAATCAAAACAGCATAGTATTGGCAGAAAAACAGACACATAGACCATAGAATAGAATTTGAGGACCCAGAAATAAAACCACATAAATATGGACAGATAATTTTTGACAAAGAAGCTAAAAACATACAATGGAGGAAAGACAGCCTCTTTAATAAATGGTGCTGGTGGAATTGGATAGTCACATGCAAAAGAATGAAACTAGACTGTTATCTGTCACCATGCATCAAAATTAATTCAAAATGGATCAAAGATTTAAACATAAGACCTAACACAATAAACTGCATAGAAGAAAACATAGGTACTAAATTTATGGACCTTGGATTCAAAGAGCATTTTATGAATTTGACTGCAAAGGCAATGGAAGTAAAAGCTAAAATAAACAAATGGGACTATATGAAACTTAAAAGCTTCTGCACAGCAAAAGAAACCATCGACAAAATAAAGAGGCAACCAACTGAATGGGAGAAGATTTTTGCAAACAGTGCCTCCGATAAGGGGCTAATATCCAAAATATACAAGGAACTCATGAAACTCAACAACAAAAAAACAAACAAACAAATTGAAAAATGGGCAGAGGACCTGAAGAGACATTTCTCCAAAGAGGACATACAAATGGCAAATAAACATATGAAAAAATGCTCAACATCACTAATCATCAGAGAAATGCAAATAAAAACCACAATGAGATATCACCTCACCCCAGTCAGAATGGCTATCATCAACAAGACAAACAGTAACAAATGTTGGAGAGGCTGTGGGGAAAAAGGAACCCTCATACACTGTTGGTGGGAATGCAGACTGGAGCAGCTGTTATGGAAGGCAGTGTGGAGGTTCCTCAAAAAATTACGAATAGAATTACTATACGACCCAGCAATCCCTCTCCTGGGTATCTACCCAAAAAATCTGAAAACATTTATCCATAAAGACACATGTGCTCCAATGTTCATTGCAGCTTTGTTTACGGTGGCCAAAACATGGAAACAACCAAAATGTCCTTCGATAGATGAATGGATAAAGAAGTTGTGGTATATTTACACAATGGAATACTATTCAGTGTTAAGGAAAGATGATATAGGAACATTAGTGACAACATGGATGGAATTTGAGAGTATAATGCTAAGCGAAATAAGTCAGACAGAAAAAGCAGAGAACCCTATGATTTCACTGATATGTGGTATATAAACTAAAACCAACAAAAGAACAAGACAAACAAATGAGAAACAAAAACTCATAGACACAGACAATAGTTTAGTGGTTACCAGGGGGTAAGGGGTGTGGGGGATGGGAGATAAGGGTAAGGGGGATCAAATATCTGGTGATGGAAGGAGAACTGTCTCTGGGTGGTGAACACACAATGGGATTTATAAATGATGTAATACAGAATTGTACACCTGAAATTATGTAATTTTACTAACAAATGTCACCCCAATAAATTAAAATATATATATATATATATATATATATATATATATATATATATATATATATATATATATAAGAGTAAATGTCTTTGTCTTTTGATTAGGCAATGGTTTCTTAAGTACGACACCAAAAACACAAATGATAAAGGAAAAAGAAAACATAAATTGAACTACTGTAAAGTTAAACCCTTTGTACTACAAGGGACACTATAAAGAAAGTGAAAACACAATCCAGAGACCGGGAGAAATTATTTGTAATTCATGATAAGATGTTTGTATCCAAGATATATAAAGAACCCTTACAACTCAAAAATAAAAATATAAATAATTTTTAAATAGGCGAAAAATTTCAATAGACATTTCTCCAACAAAAATATAAAAATGGCTAATAAACACATAAAAAGAAGTTCAAGATCATTAGTCATTAGGAAAATGCACGTAAAAATCATAATGAGATAATAGTTTCCACTCACTAGGATGGTTATAATTATAATATTTAAATAATAGACAATATCAAGTGTTGACGAGGATATGGAGAAACCGAAACCCTTATTCTTTGCTGGTAGAAATGCAAAATAGTACAGTCACTTTGGGAAACAGTTTGGCAGCCCTCCAATTGTTACAGAGGAATATTACTTGATAATCAAAAGGAATGATGTCCTGACACATGCTATACAGCATAGATGAAATTTGATAGCATTATGCTAAGTGAAAGAAGCCAGTCACAAAAGAACATGTATATTATGGTCCGATTTATATTAAATGTCTAGAATAGGGAAGTCTATCGAGACAAAGTATGTGACTGATTGCCTAGGGCTGGGGAAGCTATGAATGCTAATGTGTTCAAGGTACTTTTGGGGAATGGTAAAATGTTCCAAAATCGTACTTCAGTGATGGTTGCATAACTCCGTGAATACACTAAAAATCATTGAGTTGTATATTTTATTTCTTTTTGTTACATTTATTGGGGTTATATTAGTTAATAACACTATATAAGTTTTAGGTGTACAGCATCTGTATACTCCATTGTGTACTCACCACCCAGTCTATTCTCTTTTTGTCACCATATATTTGACAAGGGGCCCAACAAATGAATTGTATATTTTAAATGAGTAGATTTTGTGGTTTGTGAATTGTATCTTAATAAAGATATTAAAAAATAACCTGGGAGCCAACCATGTTTGAAAGTGAAAGTTCCCTGATAAGATGCAAATGGAGAAATATATCACTTAAAAATATTTCCTCTGTTGGTATCAAGGATTGTAAGAATATATTAATCTTAATTTGAAATACACTGGTAATTCTTACACCGATGATAATTCATAAATTATGTGAAAGAGCTATATATCCAGTGATCCCCCTCTTAAAGGATTTGTAGGAAAAATGAAAATGAATTGAAATTTTGGCAGCACTCAAACCTTTCTCCTAGGGCTAAGCATTGCGTCCTCAAGAGGCATAAAGATAACATCATAATAAAGATGACGATGATAGCCTGAGTGGAAGTCTGATCGAGAATTACATCTGACTAGGTTTCCACACAACAGCGCTTCCAGCCTCCTAAAATATCTATGAACATATAACACTCCAAGCAAAATATAGATTTTCTAGTAAGAATCTTTTTTTTTTTTTTTTTTACTTCCAGGGAATTTTGTTTGTTTTGTTTTATCTTTAACAGACGTTATCTTTTAGAGCAGTTTTAGGTTTGCAGCAAAGTTAAGTAGAAGGTATTTCCCACACCCCCCCAGCCCCCACACATGCAGAGACTCCCCCACTGTGAACATCCCACATCACAGTGGTACCTTTGCTACTATCATTGAACCAACAGTGACCGATCATCACCCAAAGCTCATAGTTTAGATTTGAGCTCACTCTTGGTGTTATATGCCTATGGGTTTGACAAATGTACAGTGACGTGTTTCCACCATTATAGTATCACGCAGAGCAGTTTCACTGCCCTAAACAGCCTCTGTGCTCCGCCCATTCCTCCCTCCCTCCCCCTGACCTCTGGCACCCACGGGTCCTCTTACTATCTTGACAGTTTTTCCCATAGTGTAAAGCTTTTTCAGATTGGTCTCTGTCACTTAATAATATACCCTTAAGGTTCTTCCGCATTGTTTTGTGGTTTGATAACTCATTTGTTTTTAGTGGTGAATAATATTCCATTGTCTGGATATATCACAGTTTGTTTATCCTCTCACCTACTAAAGAATATCTTGGTTGCTTCCAAGTTTGGTCAATTATGAATGACATTGCTATAAATATTTGTGTGCAGGCTTTTTTTGTGAACATAAGGTTTCATTTCATTTAGGTAAATACCAAGGACTGTAATTGCTGGGTGATCTGTTAAGAGTACATTTAATTTTTTAAAGAAAGTGCTACTATTATTTTAATATTAAAAAACATAAGATTCAGGCAGAAAAATAGGCTGCCTACAAACATTGGGAAGGCCTAAAAACCAACTTTAAATCGCATTGCCAAATAACAAGGACACAAATTCTAGAGTTTTAACAGAAAGGGAGTTATAACAACACTTTTCCACATGAGTGTTGTCAATCATTTGTGAAAGTAGAAAACCAATATTCTCAGAGATGTAAGGGCTCCAACAATCTGTTACCCAGGTAACTTTCTTTCAAAAATTACTTGAACTTCAAGTTGGAGAAAGGAAATTAAGAATTCAAGCATGGGGAAATTATTGTATAAGAGGACTCGTGGTAAATACAATGTTCCCTATTCTCTCTAATTAGAACAAACCCAACATTATAGGTACTCTAGGATTCTGTACCTTCTGGATGATTTGTCACAGTTGCTGGTGTATACGTTTTGCTATAACTGATCAATATCTGTCGCCATTACACTGTGTGGTCCTCACACGCAGGTGTATGTGCTGTTGCTCTCCTTTGCAGACATCCCTCCCAAAAGCCAGATGCCTGGCATCAGGGTGGGCTCTCACTTCTTAGTGAATGAATGAGCATGAGCAAAAAACTCTGATGCTTCTTCTATGGTTGCACTTACCACACTCTCACCCGAATATAATTTATTTGTGACTTGTGCCTCATTTGTTAATTCCTCAAGGACCAGGACTAAGGGGCAATCATCTCTGCACCCTAAGAATCCCTGCACAGTGCCCAGGCTAAACAGTCACTCAATATTTGCTCAGTTATTGAATGCTATCCCCTGCCACACACTCCCACTCTCCTTACACACCTGCCATGCTAAACAACTATAAATGGCCATATGCTCTTTCACCCATCCATACCGCTATTATGTTGTTTTAGCCTCTATTTTTTTTTTTTTTTTGGTCCACCTTCTCCACTTTGTGAACTCCCACAGGCTTCCAGCCAACTCCAACACTGCCTCCTTTGTCAACACTCAAGCAGAACTTGCTACTTTCACAGCATCTGGCCGTGCAGTGGTGAAATTATTTGGTCATTTGTTTGTCTCGCACATTAGACAACAAGGCTTCTGAGGGCTATGATTTTGACTTTTCCAACTTTAAGTACCGTCATATCTAACTCAGAGTAATGTTCATTATATACTTGCAAAATAAATGCACCTACTAATGGAGCCACGTGGTTGTGTAAATTGTTGCTTATCTATTCAGAAGAGTTTTGTTGAGCCAACTTAGAAGTAGCAAAATAGGAGTGGAGACCATGCATGCAGGAAGGGTGTGCAAATGATAAACAGGCATTCCTGAATTTATCTGAGCTTAGTTTTAGTATGAGAAGGATTTTGTCCTTTCTGTGTACAAGAATACACTGCTCTCAAGGTTTGGTAAATGAGCCTAAACTTGAGGTTTAGTTCCATCATACTGAAATTATTTTCTGTCTTTTTGTTATAGTCATGAAGTTTCTGATTTCTAGCTCTTCCCTCAAAATTGAAAGATGAAAGAAGGAAAATTCTTCAGTGTCTCAAACACTTTAACTTAATTAGTAGTTAGATCAAAAAAAAATGTCCCTTATGAAAATTTCCTTTGGTCTATTGTACCAGCCTATTTTTCTGTCATGTGAAAGTGCCATAATTTTTGGTACTTAGAGGTCTCAAAGTTTTCATGGAAAGATTTGCTTAATCTTTTAAAATAACTCTTTTTTTAAAAAGGAAAGCATACTTCCTTAGATGTAGATACTATAATTAGATCTGCTTGCTTTGTAATTGTAATTGGTCTCTCTTAAACTTGTTTTTTCTGAAGTTTTTTTTTTTCTTCTGAAAGAATAAGATAATCTAACTGCACCTGTCTATCGACGAAGGTTTCAGGTAGCACACCTACTAAGAAATTGTGTGCACATAGAAGAACTGAAGTGAACAGCCTTGCCTGAGAGGATCCAGCAATTTTGGACAGCCAAAGGGATCAGAACAAAATAAGAAGCAACAAAACCTGATAGACCTTTGGGTCAAAACACACTAAAAAAATTTTTAAATTGCTCTTATAACTTAATCTGGAAAAAAAAAGCCTATAAAAGTCAGTACTTTGGATCTCACATAAAGGTATCTTATTGAAACAGGAATAGCCAAGGCATTATTACAAGAACAGCTGTGCCACTTTATAGCAGAACGAAAGTGAGAATGCCCTAGAAAGCCATCTTCAAATCCTATTTTTCACAATGTCAAATCCATTTTATAAAATCTGAAAAGTTCTAGAAGTAGCCAAAGATGGGAGAAAGGATTACTCAGGTTAGCATTTCTTTTACGTTAAAAAAAAAGTGAAATATGTTGGTTTTTGTCTATAAAGGCAAGAAACAGACCCTTGAGAAACTGAAGTTCTGTTATCAAGCAATCACACCCACTTATTATAATAATTATGACTGTTTTTTAATTACTCTAGTCATTTATTAATTTGGCCTTGGCAAAGTGACAATACGAAAGTAGGAATCGGGGGTTCCAGACTCTACTTTCAATGCTGCCACTATCTGGCTGTGTGCCAATGGGTAATTCTTTTCATCTTTTGGGTTTCAGTTACTTTATAATATGAAGGGGGGGAATAAAACTATTTTAATTGTAGTTTTGTGACTAAAGTTAGCTATACAAAAATCAGATATGAATCATGATCTGAAAATAAGATCAAAATAAAAATTTGACAAAAGTTACGACAGGAGATTTAACTTAAAAGACAAAAAACATATATTGCCATATCACCAGCTATAGATAAGATCAGTGTCAAAGATACAATTAAGAAAAAAAAGATAAAATTTTAAGCCAAAAGGGACAAATAAACTGCTGATCGGTAGAGGCTGGCTAGAATAGGATATAAAGGGTTCGAAGGCCAAGTCAGAGTTCAGTGGGAAAGAATGTTATGATTTATTAGTAATGTCTAATGTGGGCTCAGAGAGGGAGAATAGTAGAGTACGCAAGATATTTGCCACATACTTTCTAAAACAATATTCTAACCTTGTATAGTAAATAACTGTTATTTGTGTCAGAAGATATGTCTGGAGACTTTGGTCAGCCGCTATTTTCAAATCTCACAACAGCAACTAATCTATCACATAAAAATACCGTAAAAGACAATTTCAAAATGCAAGTAACTCCTTTCAGACTCTTAACTGTTCTATAAATACAAGATTAAAGTAAAAACCTAGTTGTAGCTACATGCCCCCTACTTTTATTCATCTTTTCTGTAATAGTAGAAGCCCCCAAATTTTATCTGGATCCATAGCTGCCCAGAATAAGGATTCTGTTTCTCTGCCTCTCTTGCAGCTAGACAGGGCAATTTGATGAAGTGCTGCCCACTGGGATATGAGCAGACGTGATGTGAGCAACTGCCAGGTTATGCTCTTTCCCTCTTCCTCCTGGTTCCAAGGCGGACTGAGTGGTGGTGGGCATGAAGGGTACGAAGATGAGGTAACTCCTGGAGTCACAACAGCAGCCCTAGGCTGCTCAAACATGGAAGTAACTTGTGACAGAAATCATCCTCTTTCTTGCTTATGCCACTGTAATTCCAGGTCTGTTAGAACAATGAAACCCATACCTTACCAAAAAAAATAGTTATGTTGGGGTATGGGAATGTGCAGAAGAAACACATGCCTCCTTATGAGAAATGTGATGTGTTGTGATGCAGGAGAAAGTCACTTCCATTGGGTGGACATTTCCAAGAAATAACAGGAAGTGATGGTAGCAGTGCAGCTACTGAGCAGACCTTTTGTAAAGATGATTTCTTACATCGGGGTCACATAGGTCAAATCCAGCTAACTACCTGTTTGTAAATAAAGTTTTATTGGAATGCAGCCATGTTCATTCATTTGCATTTTGCCTGTGGCTGCTTTCTGAGCTGCAATAGCAGAGGTGAGTATTTTTGACAGAGACCATATGGTCCACAAAGCCTGAAATATTTACTGCCTGGACCTTTACAGAAAGTTTGCTAGCTCTTGTTTTAAAAAGTGGCAGCCTTTGCACCTATAGGAACCTTAAATGACTAATTGAACTGATTTCAGATATCACTTGCTCTTATTTTCATATGGCAGTTTATTCCATCTGTGTATTAATATTCAACATCCTACTTTCAGTTTATCCAAATGCACCATTTTCTGTCAAAGATCTATTTAAAACTTTTAAATTTCTCCTCACTTTTCTCTTTAGTAATTGCACTTGAGTGCCACTTAACCCAAGGGCCATTTGTCACAAAAAGATGTTATCTCTTTCCAAGAATTAGTGCCTTACAAAGGTGAGTAGGGAAAAACCGGGGGAATAAGGGAAAATCTCCTGATTGTAGGTGCTACAGACTTGGGAGTTTAGTGACTGATTCCTACATTCTGGTCTCACAACCAGTGAAGCCCAAGTTCACTTCCTGACCTCAAATGTCACTTAGAAACAGTGACTTTCTGTCACTGTTAAAGAAAATGTGTATTAAATATTTAAAGAAAACAAGACCATTTATATTAAATCCAAGAATTTATGGATCTTTTTTAGCAGAAGTGTTAGATGAGCTAGTCTCAGTCTTCAAAGTTGACTTGTACAGAATTCTAAATGAAAAGAAAAAGTGAGACCGAAGTAAGAACATGCTGCATTTATCTCACCAGTCAAATATTCAAAGGGAAAAAAGCAAACGATTGCATTTCTATATGTAAACTGAAAATCACACCTGTCAGAAGTGGGCATCCAACTAACACTGAAAATTTTGTAATGTTGGCTGCAAAATTCCTGGGCTCTTGAATTCACTCAATATATTCTTAATAAGAAAAATTAAAATTTTAGTCCGTTAAAAAGTGGTGAAGACTTTGAACAAAAATAGCTGCAGATTAAAATTAAGAAAAGATGGACAAATTCGATATATGTGTGTAAACTCACAGACGAAAAGTTATACCTATATTTTTAAAATGTATTTTAAATTAATTCGTTACATATATCCATCATCTGTAACCTGCCTGTCTTAGTATTATAAGATTTGAGGATCTTCTTAAAAACAAAATACTTATGTTCAGAAAGCCCAACATAATTGGAAGTATGAAATGTTTTAAAATTATATAAAGTTATGTATATATTTAGAATATGTTCTAAATTTATTATGCTTATTATCTCCTAGAGCTGTGTTATCTAATATGGTAGCCACTAACCACATGTGGTTTCAAGTGCTATGAAGCACTTGAAATGTGGCTAGTCCAAATTTAGATAGTATAAAATACACACTGGATATTAAAGGCTTAACATGATATAAAAGAATATAAAATACTTTCATTTTTACAGTTTGATTACATGTTGAAATGAAAATATTTTAGAGACACTGGATTAAATAAAATATACTATTAAAATTAATGTATCTATTTTTAGCTTTTTACATGAAACTACTAAATGATTTCAAATTATACATGAAGCTTGCCTATCGGACAGCACTAGTCTTGAGTATCTTAGGGTACTTTCTTCCTCAGAGACAATGATCAGATTTGGGGTTCTGAGAAACCTACCACAACAACATGGTAATCAGTAAATATAAATTGTGTACAGGACACTTCAATGAGATTAAAAAAAAAATCATTTTGCTAACCCCAAAATATGAGTTTTACTTTAAAGAATCTAATAAGAAATACAGAAATAAAATGTCCCAATTCTATTGTTCTTCTTGCTGTTTCATGTAATTTCATTGTTTCCAAAGGGAAGATTTTGTATGTGTGCAGAGCAAGATGTGGTGTTAGTTATAAGTTGGGAAGGAAATTGACGGACAAAAATAGTAGAATCGACAAGAGAATTATGCCCATGTGAGATACTGCAAGTATACTTGGGATGAAATTTGACCAAAAATAACCCTTTTTAAAGAACAAAAATGTAGTACCTTTCATTATTTCTTTAAATAAAAACTTTTTCTAGGGTTGCACTTTCAGAATCAATTTAGGATGCTAGCTTCGTATAGAAATACATGAGGAGAAAAAGGCTTCTATAGAAAAGGACTTACTGCCTCCTGAGGTACTTCACTAATATGCTCTCCACAGAGAATCCAGATAATATTGTTTAGGACATGACTTCTAAAATAGCATATTACAAAGTAGTGTTTTTTCTTTCCTTTTTTTTTTTACTGTAACAATTCTAAAATGCTGACTTAATTTCCTGACCATCTAATTTTAGCTTAGTGGATTATTTTATTCGATGAATCACTATTCTTATAAAGTCTTCTGCACAACGGAACAGAAGGTGACAGCTTATGGCATGTGCCGGCTGACAGAGCCCACTTGCCTGCAGCCCTGGTGCTTTGACTGATTTACTCAGGAAGGAGGTATTTGACCCTGCAGAAAGGCATCCTTTCGATGTCTTCCTAAAGACCACTTGAAAGTTATCTCCCACTGCTTTTTCAGTGTCAAGCCTTGCCAAGAATAAAGCTGTGTCAGTCACTCCACTGGTTCTTACCTTTGTCCCTAACCCAAAGAAAAATCCTCATTTTCTTTTCTGAGATGTCAAGAAGCAGAAAGAAAGGGAAGTAATTTTAGTGCCCAGGAGTAGAAATACCTAAGTGATCATTTCTGAAAACACCAGTTGCTACTGAGGTCAACAGGAAGACATGCAGTCTGACTCCTCTCTATTTCTAGTTCTCATTTGAAGAAATATTTCACTTGTCCAAAAATTGTCTATAGTATATCATTTTTTTTAATTTAATGAGAGACCAAAGGCAAAAAGAAGCTGTGTTCAATGTTCAGAGCATGCTGTTGTTCATTAATCAGGACCATAATCATGGGAATGACCCTGCCTCTGACCTCTAACCTAACCCACCTGCAGCAGAATCTCCCAGCTATGTCCTGCACACAACTGCATGGGGCTTTTAACACTAGGACTGACAGAGGTGAAAGCGATAGGCATGGGGGTCGTTAGTATTCACACTGATGGAGATGAGAAGAGGGGCATTGAAGAAAAAGAAAGTTGGAAAAGACAAACATAAAGAGGACAAGATGGCATCTATTCCCAATCAGTCTCTGGGACTAGTTTAACCTTCCTCAGAATGGGATGAGAAGGCCATCTCCATAAGGAAGCTTATGAGACTCTGGACACAAGCTTGAATATCTAAGAAATATAATGTGGTTGCATCTGAGTCCAAAGTTATGACGAGTTGGTTATATGTGGTGAAGCAAGCCATAGGCGGGCTGATCTGGTGGTGGTGGTGGGTCCCTCACTAATGGTAGCTGAGGACATGGGCATACATATGAAAAGCAGCACATTTACCTAGTTCCTCTATGTGTATCATGGTCTCGTCTTAAATTTCTTCCTCATGTACCTCTATCACAGTCTTCACCACCACAATGTCAACATAACACCTCTTTTAAAGATGGTCATAAAAACACTATTGGAGATGGAGGTGGGTGGGAATCACTGTTTCTGTCACAACCTCTGGCAGCAGTGGTGAGCTAAAGGAGAAGGATGGACGCCAGCAACAAAGTGCTATGCCCACTGCCCTGGCACAATGAAGTTCTCACAGTGGGTGCCAGCTGCAGCCACTGTGGCCAGGTGCCTCCCTGAAGTGCATTGCTGGGGTGGCTAGGAAGGGAGAAAATTAGAGGTCTTGATCAAGGGCACAAGTGAGACAGAGCTTAGGAGATTTTGAGGAGGGGCAGAGGTCAGCATATACATGTAGCCTCCTTATTCATACTCAGAGCCTGGAGAGACCCACATGCATTCAGATCACCTGCAACTTTTCCACCACAGAATGAAGCATGAGTCAAAAGAGAATGAAGTCAGAATTCCCAATCCCAGGAGGGACGTTATTACTACATATTTGGAACAATAACAACAGAGAATAAAACTGGTTCCATATTTTAAATTGAAATTTTTCATTTGAATATTTTTTTCATTACTTATCTCATATTATCCAGTACATGTTTTCATGAACAAAATCGTAAACTATTTTTAGAAATTGAATTATATTTTAAATTCTCTAGGAAAGATCATATTGAGAGGGATCTGTAATAACACCCCTGATTAAAATATCACCCATTACATGCATCCATTTTGTACAATTTGATTTTTACATTTCATGTTCTTGAAATGAAATATAATGTATATGAAATTCACCATATTTTTATCAGACACTTAATATGTGCCATGCCTTGAGCTAGGTTCTATGGATTGAGAGATGAATAAAACAAAGTCTTTGTCCTTAAAGAGATCATGGATTATCAGAGAAGATGGTTATGATGCCATGTGTGAAAAATCAGCATTAAGAAGGAAGTGATTAATTTAGCACTGGTGGTGAGAAGTCTGGAAAGCTTTGACTTCGAAGCTGAATCTTAAAGAATGATTAATAATATTCTAGGTAATTAAGACCAGGAGGGATATTCCAAATACAAAAAAAAAAAAAAAACATGTCCTTGGTGGAAACTGGAGGAAAGGTACATGAGACCTCCTTGTGTTATTTATGCAACTCCCTGTAATTTCTAATCAATACTTACTTAATAATGAAAAATGTCTTAATATTTTAATGTTCATATGTATGAATATGCATGGTATTTAGGAAAAAATGGCAAGTGAGGATTGGGATGACGAGGATGCTGAACAGAAAGTCAGGAATCTGCTTGTATTACAGAGAAGTAAGGCTGGCAGCAAGTGGAAGACTCTTGGAACAGTGGAAAAGATGAGAAGATAAAGAATTTAAGAGGTATTTTTGAGGCAAAAGCAAAAGTCTTTGGTGATTCTGGTAAAGAGAGGAAAGAGGTAAAGAAAATTTTAAGATTAGGGTAGAAATTCATGCTATTAATAATTATAGGATAACCAAGGAAGTTTTTATAATGAAAAGTGAGTTCAATTTGGAACTATGGAAATTGAGTCTCAACACCCATGTGGACCATTGGGTTGGAATTCAAGAACAAGATCTTATAAAATGCACTTTCTATATCATCTGAGAATATTCAGTTCTGCTATAGAAGACAGGAAAACAAACAAAATGGACTAAACTCATAACAAATGTTAAACATAGTATAAATTACAACAAATAAGCAAAACTCTTGGATATGTTATATGTACATAATGAGTATGTAAGTAACTTGTGAGAGATAGAAATCACGTGATATGTTCGATATAGACAGCAAGTTAGCAACCTCTATAACATGGACACAATTGATCAACAGAATAAATAAAACGTATAATGGAACAAACAAAAATATTGATTAGAGACAGAAAGGAATGGAAAGACCAAATAATGCCACCTCTGAGATAACTAAGTCACCCTCAAATTCAATCACCCATTGGCGACATCCACTATGGTCTCACTCTGGCCCCACGTGTACTCTGCCCAAGAAATACATGTAGGTTCCATTTAGTAGACAAGCTTCAGCTTTGTCCAGATGTTCTTAGCCCTAAGTGTCTCCAGTAGAACAAGTGTGTATCACTGGCCCAGGGCCCCTTCTGTTTATGGGCCCTTACGTCAAACCTCAAGCCTGGTTCTCACAATCAAATCATTAGCAAGGAGGACTAAATGACAGAGAGAAAGACAGAGAGGGTATGTGAGGCTTGTGAATCCCAGGGCTCACATGTTATGGTCCTTCCATCTGCTTGTACCCTAATCCAAGAATGTTAACCTACCCCGTTTCTTTACCCTTCCTTCTTGTTGTATGTTGTAATTGGTCTGTGAGCCTTTCTGCTCTGTGACTTCTGAGACAGAGTGCCTTATAGTGTATTTGGAAGCTACCATTGCTCAAGGTAATTCCCTATATTGTAGGTGTGAACTAGAGGATTACAATCATTGAGGTGATTGAGACAATCCAACTAGACCCCAATTACCTTGGTTTAACACAGTCAGTTTTTGTTTATTTGTTTGTTTTTTTTTGTGTATGTGGGCTTTCAGCAAATGTAAAACCCATAAGACAAAATCAAGCCTACACCTTTGAAAAAGTAGAAGTTACCTCTTTTTACCCAAATTTCTAAAACCTTAATGTAAACCCTTTGAAGGAAAAACGAGGCCCTATTCATCTTTGTACCTGCTCACTTAGCCTATCAATAATAGTACAGGTACCTAATGTATTTTTGCTGATCTGAATAATAAGTGACAATGCATTTTCATAATTCAGGTATTTACATAATAATAGTTACATACTGACTCCAACAAAACTCATCAACAGAACCAATAAGCAATTTTATTAAAACTTGTGTGGATTAGATCATTTATCCAGAGACTGTCACCGGAGCATGCTGATTCCTTCTGGGAAGGGTTGACAGAATGAAAATGACTTCAATGACACAGTGGTTCAAGATTCCCAAGACAATGAACCCCAACTTGGTTTTCAACAGATTATGACAAAGATCCCAAATCCTGTATTCATTGTCATAGTAAATTGGCACACAGAATTTGAGATTCTGAGAATGTGGAAAAGTGAATATGTCATTAGATTGTTTGCTGAGGCATAGTGGAGCAGAGAAGTGATTGATACAAATGTCAGGACAAGCCAAACCCAAACATGTGGGAATTAAAAAAAAAAAAAAAAAAGAAAAGAAAAAAAGATGAGAGAGAAAAAAATGAAAGCTTTTTTGTTTATTTATCTGGGGTGATTGTTAAATTTGAGACATGTTAGATAAATTATGATTCATTCATGCAATAGAATGTTTTACAGGAGTCTAAAAAGAGATGAAAAACAGTATGTGAACCAATATGGAACAATCTACCAGATATATTGTTAAGCAAAAAAGTCAAGGTCAGGAGCAGTTTATGTACCATGCTTATATTTTGTGTTAAAAAAAAAAAAAAGACTTAGAAAGATACTTGTATATGCATAAAATTTTGTGGAAGAACACATAGCACATTGATTTTTGTGACTGACTCTAGGAAAGGAAACAGGGAGTTGTGAAATGTAGTAGACAGCAGAGTTGGTTTTTGTTTTCTGTGTATTTTTAAATTATTGTAACTTTCATGCATTTTATTTTCAAAACATAAAAATGAAGTGAAATGATTAAAATTTTTAAAATTTAAAGTCAGACATTTTCCTAAAATGTTCTTTCATCAAAAATATGAATAACTCGATTATGACATCATCAAAATGGCGGCGTGAGGTGAGCCTCTGTAAAGCTCCCCAGGAATTTACAACTAATTGAACAACAACAACTCTACAAAGGACTCCCTGCACAGAAGACAGGCAACACGAAGAGGCCCACTACTGAATTCACCTAAAGGTGGGAGAATCATGAGCATGGGAGAAGGGAAAGGAGAAGTGCGGAGACGGAGCCCCGCGGGTGCAGGACATCAGACCTAGCTCAGTGCTCCAAGCTCACTGTATCCCAGAACTACCGCAGTTGCAGGAGAGGGAAGAACTCGGACTGCTAGGGTTCCGCTTATGGCCCACAGGGCTGATGGGGCAACATATAACATATAACACGGCTGAACCCAACAATCATGGCAGAGACTTTGGAGAAAAGACTGAGGGAAGAAGGCTGAAAACAGCCCTCAATGCCGAGCAGAGAACAGAAGCCTTAGGCAGTGAGACTAGCCGCCCCCTCCCTACTCTCCCAAAGCTCGCAAGGCTTCCACCTGCCCGGTGCTACAAGCAGAATAGTAGCAGTGTCAGATCAAAAGAACACAATATTTCCTGTTCTGAGAACTGTGGACAGCAGACACAGATTCACAGACCAACTAGTTCCGACAAAGGGGAGGGAGCTGTAGAAACAGGACCGGCTGTGGTGAAGGTCACTGCCATTGCTCTGGGCCACCTCTCACAACTCACCCCTCCCCTGACCCCACCTATCTGGGTGGATCCCTGCAAGAGTAAACAGAACTGCTGAAACATACAGGCTCTGAATCTGGTGCAGGAAGAACTTTGGAACTTCAAAAGCTCTCTGCATACCCACAAGAACACTGCGCCCTGTGACCCAGGCGAACTATTAACAGAGGAGAAGACCGTCCCCCAGGGAATCACCCCATTGTGTGAGAAGCTGGAATAGTGCTGGAATAGTGCATAGCACTACCGTGTGAGAGAGAGAAAAAAGGCTGCAGTCAGAGAGAAAATAAAACATTCTACCAACAAGTACTGGAAAACAAAAGAAAGACTTCTTCCTATCTACCTGTTGCAGAAGCCACTCCTGTAGATGTCTGGGAAGAGAAATAATAAGTCAGTAATTGCCATGAATAACCAAGAAACAAGACAGCTCAGAAAGAAAGTGAAAAGTCTCCAGGAAAGAAACTTAAAGATATGGAAATATGTGACTTATGACAGAGAATTCAAGATTGCAGTTCTGAAAAAACTCGATGAGACGCAAGAAAACAAAAGGCAGTTTAATGTACTTAGAAACACAATCAAAGAACAACATGAGCATTTTATGAAAGAGATTGAAATTTTAAAAAAGAACCAAATAGAATTTCCAGGAGATTAAGAACTCAACAGAAGAAATTAAGAATGAAATAACCAGCTTAGGTAGTAGAGTTGACCAGATGGAGGAAAGAATCAGTGACATCGAAGATAGAAACCTGGAAATTACACAGATGGAAGAAGAAAGAGACTTGAGACTTAAAAGAAATGAAAGAACTCTACAAGAACTTTCTGACTCCATCAGAAAGAGCAATATAAGAATAATGGGCATAGCAGAAGGAGAAGAAGGAGAGAAGGGAATAGAGAATACATTCAAACAAATTGTTGATGAGAACTTCCCAAACTTGTGGACAGACCTGGATCCTCGAATCCAAAGAGCAACTAGAACACCTAATTACCTCAATCCCAACAGGCCTTCTCCAAGGCACATTGTATTGAAGCTGTCTAAAATCAATGACAAAGAAAGAATCCTCAAGGCAGCCAGGGAAAAGAAGACGGTAACCTACAAAGGAAGCCCATTACATTATCAGCAGATTTTTCAGCAGAAACTCTACAAGCCAGGAGGGAGTGGAATCAAATATTCAAACTATTGAAAGAGAGATATTATGAGCCAAAAATAATATATCCAGCAAAGATATCCTTTAAATATGAAGGAGGAATAAAGACGTTTCAGACGTACAGAAGCTGAGGGAATTTTCTAACACACAAAGTGCCCTACAAGAAATACTAAAAAAGGTTATTCGACCACCATCAACAGGGACAATTTGTGGCAACCGAAACATAAAAAGGGGAGAGTAAAGGCCTGAACCGGAATATGGGAATGGAGAAAGTAAGCGTGCTGAAGAAAATGGAATACTCTAAATATTAAACTTTCTTTTACATAAACATAAGGGTAACCACTCAAAAAAAATCCGCAACTGAAACATACACTGTAATAAAAGAAACAGAGGGAATCATCATAGAATACCACCACACAGAAATAATAGACAACAACAAAAAGGCAAAGAAACAATGGAGACACAGACTTGCCAGAAAACTAAAGACAAAATGACAGGAAATTGTCACATATCATTAATCACTCTCAATGTAAATGGACTGAACTCACCAATAAAAAGGCACAGAGTAGCAGATTGGATCAAAAAACTAAACCCAACCATGTGCTGTCTACAAGAGACGCATCTCAGCTACAAGGACAAGCATAGACTCAAAGTGAAAAGGTGGAAATTGACACTCCAAGCAAATGGTACCCAGAGAAAATCAGGTGTAGCCATAATGATATCAGATGAAACAGACTTCAGGGTGAAAAAGATAACAAGAGACAAAGATGGACATTTCATCACGGTAAAGAAAACTATACAACAAGAAGACATAACAGTCATCAATATTTATGCCCCCAATCAGGGAACACCAAAATGTACCAAGCAACTACTAACACAACTAAAGGGAGAAACTGATCAAAACACAATTATACTATGGGACTTAAATGCATCATTGACAGCTGTAGATAGATCATCGAAACAGAAAATAAATAACAAAATCGCAGCCCTAAATGACACATTAGATGAAATTGACATAATTGACATATATAGAGCACTTCATCCTAGAACATCAGACTATATATTCTTTTCTAGTGTACAAGGAACATTCTCAAGGATAGACCATATATTGGGACATAAAATCAGCCTCAGCAAATTTAAGAAGATTGAAATCATACCATGCATATTCTCTGATCACAAGGCTTTGAAAGTGGATATCAACTGCAAAAAGAGAGCAGGAAAAAACACAAATATATGGAGATTAAACAACATGCTTTTAAAGAACAACTGGGTCAAAGAAGAAATTAGAGGAGAGATCGAAAGATATATAGAAACAAATGACAATGAAAATACATCCTACCCAAATTTTGGGGATGCAGCAAAAACAGTTTTAAGAGGGAAATTTATATCATTACAGGTCTATCTCAAGAAACAAGAAAAGTCCCAAATAAATAACCTCATGTTACAGCTTAAAGAACTCGAAAAAGAAGAACAAGTGAAATGCAAGGTCAGCAGAAGAAAGGACATAACAAAAACCAGGGCAGAACTAAACAAAATACAGAACAAAAAGACAATAGAAAAAATTAATGTGACAAAGAGCTGGTTCTTAGAAAAGATGAACAAAATTGACAAACTCTTGGCTAGACTCACTAAGATAAAAAGAGAGAAGACACTAATTAACAAAATCAGAAATCAAAAAGGGGAAGTTATCACGGACACCACAGAAATACAAAGGATCATCCATAAATACTATAAAGGCCTATATGCCACCAAATTCAATAACCTAGAAGAAATGGACAAGTTCTTAGAAACATATAGCCTTCCGAGGCTGAACCATGAAGAACTGGAAAATCTAAACAGACTGATCATCAGTAACGAAATTGAATCAGTCATCCAAAACCTTCCCAAAAGCAAAAGTCCGGGACCAGATGGATTCACTAGTGAATTCTACCAAACCTTCAAACAGGATCTAATACCAATTCTGCTCAAACTCTTTCAAAAATTTGAAGAAGAGACAGTACTCCCTAACTGATTTTATGAGGGCAACATTACTCTGATACCAAAACATGGTAAGGACAACACAAAATAGGAAAACTACAGACCAATATCTCTGATGAATACAGATGCAAAAATCCTAAACAAAATTCTAGCAAATCGAACACAACAATACATTTAAAATATTATTCATCACGACCAAGTGGGGTTCATTCCTGGGGCACAAGAATGGTTCAACATCCGCAAATCCATCAATGTGATACATCACATAAACAAAATAAAGGACAAAAATCATATGATTATATTAATTGATGCAGAGAAAGCATTTGACAAGATACAACATCCAATTATGATTAAAACAGTTAATAAAATAGGTATAGAAGGAAAATACCTTAACATAATAAAGGCCGTATATGACAAGCCCTCAGCTAATCTCATAATTAATGGTGAAAAGCTGAAGCCCTTTGCTCTATGTTCAGGAACACAACAGGGCTGTCCCCTATAACCTCTGCTTTTCAACATAGTGTTGGAAGTCCTTGCCAGAGCAATCAGGCAAGAGAAAGAAATAAAAGGCATCCTAATTGGGAAGGAAGAAGTTAAATTATCACTCTTTGCAGATGACATGATGCTATATATAGAAAACCCTAAAGACTCCACCAAAATCTGTTAGAAACAATTAACGAATACAGTAAATTTGCTGACTACAAAACCAACGTACAAAAGTCCATTGCATTTCTATATACTAACAATGAAATCTCAGAAAAAGAAATACTAAAAACAATTTCTTTTGCAATTGCTGCAAAAAGAATAAAATACCTAGGAATAAACTTAACCAAGGATGTGAAGGAACTATATGCTGAAAACGGTAAGATATTTTTGAAAGAAATTGAAGAAGACACAAAGAAATGGAAAGACATTCCGTGCTCATGGATTGGAAAAATCAACATAGTTAAAATGGCCATATTACCCAAAGCAATATATAGATTTAATGTAATCCCCATCAAAATCCCAATGGCATTTTTTAAAGAAATAGAATAAAAAACCACCAGATTTGTTTGGAACCACAAAAGACCCCAAATAGCCAAAGCAATCTTAAGAAAAAAGAACAATACTGGAGTTATCACACTCCCTGACTTTAGCTTGTACTACAGGGCTACAATAATCAAAACAGCATGGTATTGGCAGAAAAACAGACACATAGACCAATGGAATAGAATTGAGAACCCAGAAATAAAACCACATAAATATGGACAGATAATTTTTGACAAAGAAGCAAAAAACATACAATGGAGGAAAGACAGTCTCTTCAATAAATGGTGCTGGGAGAATTGGATAGCCACGTGCAAAACAATGAAACTGGACTGGTATCTGTCACCATGTACCAAAATTAATTCAAAATGCATCAAAGACTTAAGCATAAGACCTGACACAATAAACTGCATAGAAGAAAACATAGGTACTAAACTTATGGACCTTGGGTTCAAAGAGCATTTTATGAATTTGACTGCAAAGGCAATGGAAGTAAAAGCTAAAATAAATGAATGGGACTATATGAAACTTAAAAGCTTCTGCACAGCAAAAGAAACCATCGACAAAACAAAGAGGCAACCAACTGAATCGGAGAGGATTTTTGCAAACAGTGCCTCCGATAAGGGGCTAATATCCAAAATACACAAGGAACTCATGAAACTCAACAACAAAAAACCAAACAAACAAATTGAAAAATGGGCAGACTACCTGAAGAGACATTTCTCCAAAGAGGACATACAAATGGCAAATAGACATATGAAAAAATGCTCAACATCACTAATCATCAGAGAAATGCAAATAAAAAACACAATGAGATATCACCTCCCCCCAGTCAGAATGGCTATCATCAACAAGACAAATAGTAACAAGTGTTGGAGAGGCTGTGGAGAAAAAGGAACCCTCATACACTGTTGATGGTAATGCAGACTGGTGCAGCTGTTATGGAAGGCAGTGTGGAAGTGTGGGGACAAAGCCAGGAGTGCAGTTTTTAGGCTCTAGGCCTCACAAAAAAAGGTGTTGTCTCAGGTAATAAATGGCCATCAACTGTGATTGGCTGGCCATCAGCTGTGGCTAGTTGGCCGTCAGCTGTAACCAGTGAGCCATTGGGCACTAATATAACTGCCGTAGCTATACTAGCAGGAAAAAAATGGGTGCTAGCAAGAAGATGGTGGATGAGCCTGCAAGCGGTGCAGTGAGGGTTGCAAACAGTGTGGCTCCTGCTTCCTGTGTCTCCAACCCAGCAGTCAGTGAGAATATAGTGGTATGACTCCTCTACCTATTGCTCCGTGGGTGTGCCTTTTCGGCCTCACCATGTCCTGCGTTCTTATGTGGGGAGCAGGAGCTGAGACCCCGCATGACACCCCACACAACAGGAGGTTCCTCAAAAAATTATGAATTACCATACGACCCAGCAATCCCTCTCCTGGGTATCTACCCAAAAAATCTGAAAACATTTATCCATAAATACACATGTGCTTCAATGTTCAGTGCAGCTTTTTTTATGGTGGCCAAGACATGGAAACAACCATAATGTCCCTCGATAGATGAATGGATAAAGAAGTCGTGGTATATATACACAATGGAATACTATTCAGCGGTATGATAGAGGAACATTTGTGACAACATGGATGGATCTTGAGAGATAATGCTAAGCAAAATAAGTCAGACAGAAAAAGCAGAGAACCCTATGATTTCACTGATATGTGGTAGATAAACCAAAAACAACAAAAGAACAAGACAAACAAATGAGAAACAAAAACTCATAGACACAGACAATAGTTTAGCGGTTACCAGAGGGTAAGGGGGGTGGGGGGATGGGAGATGAGAGTAAGGGGGATCAAATATATGGTGATGGAAGGAGAACTGACTCTGGATGGTGAACACACAATGGTATTTATAGATGATGTAATACAGAATTGTACACCTGAAATCTATGTAATTTTACTAACAATTGTCACCCCCATAATAATATATATATATAAAATATTTATTTCTTATATATAATATATATAGGATATATATAAATATATATCTAATATATATTATATATTATTATATATTACATATATAAATAAATGATCTCTAAACCTAAATAATATATAGGTCTATACACACACACACACACACACACACACACACACACACACACACATATATATATATAACTCAGGAAAGTAAACATTTATATCTATAATGTAGAGCGTTCCACTGTGCTGGGGAAGATTTCTCATTTAAGATTTCCTAAAACTCCCATAATAGGACCAAGACTATAGTTTCCAATTATGTTGTACATAAGGTTATATACTTAGAGCACTTATTTTCAAGTTAAGAAATATGTCACAAGAAGCCATTAATTTGCTAAGCCCTATTCAATTCTAGCAGTTTCAGTTTAGTTGATTTCACAAATTTCACAAAATAAAGAAAACATTCCCAATAATAGTTTGTACTCAATAGATGGCCCCAGTAAGTCCCAAATTGTGGACTTGACTCTTCAGAAACAAGACCAAAAAGAAAGTGAAAGTCATGGACCTTGGTTTTCTCATCTATAAAATAGAAATAATAAGAATTACTAGCCTGATAATAAGTATAAAACTCACAATAAGTGGAAGTTGCAACTAATACAGTTTAAAGATCAAATGAAGATATGTTTATTCTGTATAAATATTTATGTCCAGAAAACATAAGTTTATTGTCTTATTTGAATAAACTTTAAATGCCTAATGATGCTTGGTGATGGATATTATCCTCCTATCACAACTTGGCAAACATCTCTTTCAAATATCTATGATTATCCATTTGAATTGGGAATGGCTCATCTCCCAGTGTATTCACAATTAACTGTTTTCAATGGCTTTGGTAAAGAAAATAACCAAATTATTGTTCAAATTTCTCATATACTTGTAAAATTTAATTCCTCTAAAATGGCTTTTTGAAAATGTAGGTTTGTTAAAAAAAAGAAAAAAAGAAAGAGGCATACTGTATATTTACCATTGAGTGATGAAAAACTTGAATGAAGATATAAAGATAATAAGAACCACATTTGGGATGGAGAAAATTATATCTATCTTCCTTAGGACTGATATAAAAACTAATTTTCAAACAATTTATCCTGATTTGGTTAAATTGACCAGGTAATCAATCACCTATAGTCTACTTTTTACTGCCGTTGTAAACAGGTGGGGCATCATTTATTTGAAGTTTTAGTGAGGATCAGTGTTTTAAAACATCTAAAGAGGTTTATATTTAAATGACTAGTCCTTGAGAATAAAGATAAACCACACTAAATCACCTTTGTTATCCATGCTGTCAACAAATTATCTGATCGATGTCTTAGTCACGCCTGTAACAAACTATTTATTTTGAATATGAACAGCCACGATTATTTTATGAACATCCAGATCTATTATTCAACCAGAAACAAATTGATCTAAGAAAGGAATGAAGATGCACAATCGGACAGGAAGGTAGAGTTTAGCCCCAAACATAGTACGGTCAGTCATAGGAGAAAAACTATGCTCCAAACCCAAACCTCTCCCAGCTTCCATTCATGTTTATCCACAACCAGGCTCATCACCCTGAGGGACTGAACTAGCCAATACTTCCAGAGGTTGTTCTCTATCAATGACCTGCCCAAAAGTAAAACGTGTGTGGGTGTGTGTGAGAGAGAGAGAGAGAGAGAGAGAGAGAGAGAGAGAGACAGAGACAGACAGACAGATAGACAGAGAGACAGAGAGAGACAGACAGAGAGAAAGAGAGAAAGTGAGAGAGAGAGAGAGACAGCACACCTGTGCATGCTTCTGTGTGTCTGTTACATAGAAGGGGAAGGGAAAGGAGAAAGGGTGTGAGAAGATCAGAGACACCTGGAGAAACCTGGGTGAAGAACCAAGTTTGGCAGGATACCCTTATCCTATGGCTCAGATAGGGGAAGAATCAGGATGATTTTCAAATACAGTTGTTTCTGAGACCTAGCTTATTTTCAGTCTACTGAATTCCACAGCTGGAGCTAAGAAACAGTGAAGTCTGTTCAGGTTACAATGAAATAGTATCACGAACATATGCTTCACAACAACAACAAAAACCCCAAGAACCCACAATCTTCTCAAGTCCTCTGGAGCCTAAAAAGGAGTCACAGCACGTATGCTTGGAATCAGGAAAATCATACACAACCATTCTTATTCCATCTAATGCCCTCAAAAATGGTTATGTTTTCTACCATGTAGTCACGTTATGATTCATTAATTAATGTCTCTCATAGGAGATGTGTATTTAACGTGACAAAAGCATTGTTCTAAGTTAGGGATAGAATAAAGAAGCAGCTAGGTAATTCTAGGCCTTCCTTTCTGGGTGGAATTGTTTACCAAAGGCTGCAAAGGCAGGAAGAGAATGTATGCCACCATTTTCAGTGAAAGCAAGAGTTGAGACCCCAGCCTCCAGAGTGAAGGAACATATACCCCATCTCATCAACCTGAAAGGTCACTCCTTGCCCTGAGGAGAGAGTTCAAGTTCAAGTTACTTCCCCAAAACATTCCTAAGAGGGTGGAAGTGTTGATAGAAGTCCCTATTTTCTAGAAAGGACAATGAAGAGAGGAAGAAGAGTACATCCCTTCACAGGCTCTAATTCTAATTAATGCGAGTCCCTCGTTACCCACATAAATTTCTCACAAACCTGTAGCGTGTACCCTAAAACATGCCACACACATTCACACCCTGGAGTCTTCATTCATGCTGTCCCCGTTCCCTGAATTCATTCTCCCCATTCCTGCCCATTAAGTCTTTCCAAATTGAATAAATCCTATTCATCTTTGAGGTCATCTAGTATATTGTCTCCTTTTAGAATCTTTCCCCAACTCTCCATCTGCGCAGGCAAAATAAATTCCTGGCACTGTCAATTGCTTTGTGACCTTGGGCAATTGAGTCTCACGTTTCTCATCTATAAAGCGGGAGTAATAATACCAAACTCCTCAGGGCTAGTGTAAGTATTAAAGCATGCATTACTACCTGGTTGGTAATTGATGTTCGATAAATGTTACTTTATTTTCTCCACTCTGAGACTGAGACTAAAGCGAAATTAATTTCCTTTTTCTTTGTTAAATAATCCTGGGACCAAGCATATTTTCCTGTGCCTGTTAAAAAACACTGAGACAAGCAAAAATAACTTTGCAATTTGCTCCAGGAAATATTTGTTCCTCGAGATACGACTGTGAGCCAAATAAAATAGTTTACATATCAAGACAGTTTTTTCATCAAGACTCATTTCAACGCCCTCGCCTCACTGTGCTTGCCAATCCAAAACTATTATGTCCTAAACTCTTCACAGTGGTAGTTTGACTCTAACAAACTTTGCTTAATCAACAGATCGTTTTTGAAGAACTGACAGTTTACACTTCTTTGTCTTAATTGCTATGTAATAGCACTCTGCTTAAATTTCTACTATAGCACGAAGCCATAACTTTATCTGTAATTGATTACTGGCCTTATTCTATAAAATGGTAAGCTTCAAGGAAGCAAGATCGTGTCTTTTCATCTTCTCAATTCCAGTGCTCATCATCACAGTTTACCAAATAGGTAAGCCAAAAAAAAGCATTTTTCCTTGAAGAAAGGAATGAATAAATGGTCAGCCTCGAGATCACAAAGTCACTTTTAATCCACTAACCTAGTGGTTTCACTCAGGGGCAGCTTGACTGTCCATGGGACACTTGTCAATGCCTGGAAACATTTTTGATTGTCACTATTTTAGGGGCAGGCACTACTGCCATTTAGCAGGTAGAAACCAGGGATGTTGTTAAATCTCCTGCAATGCACAGGATGGACCCACAACAAAGAATTAACCAGCCCAAAATGTCAATAGTGCTGAGGCTGAGAAATCCTGTCCTGGCCTGGTGTACGGGAGCTATTACAGCCCCTGCCTCATTGGCTCCAGGGCTCACATGGCAGGATCACATGGCATGCATCACATCCATGGAATTCCTGCCCTCCTGCTCCCACTCCACCTGGATTCTGTCAGTTGGAAGCACCAGCAAAGGATCGGAGTGCAGCAGGAGGACAGAGACCAAGTATTCATTTGGCTAGCTCCCTGCCTGCCAGGCCACAGCTGGCAGGGGCTGTTCTATCTTGGTTCCTCTACGAAAGCCACAGTGTGCCTCTCCTCCAGCCATAGCTCCCTCCAGGCTGCAATAATCAGGTCTTTCCTTGTGTCCCAGAGGCCTTGGCATGGTCAGTGCTCCTCCAGTTTACAACCTTCACCATCCTTCCTCGGTTTCCTGAATCCTGCATACACCCTGGTAATTAGCCCCTTGATCCAAAGTTCCTCCATTACTCTGTTTGGGTGTGCTGTTTCACAAGGAATTCTGATTGCTGGACATGTCTACATTCGGCTGCTGCACTCTCGTGAGTAGCAACTCTGATTCTAACTGCATAGTGGTGCCAGGACTCCGGAGAGGGGAGATGTGTGCCTCCAAAAAAGCTTTATATCTGTTGGGAACTTACCTGGTTCCTAACAACTGAAACCAAAGGGTGCATTTTAAAGTTGTTGCTGGAAAAAAAACAAAACTTTTGAGCCTTAGTAGAGTGGTTTTAGGGTAGTAAAAGTCGTTATACTTTAGCAGAAACAGCTGCATCAAACTATACCATTTGTACTGCATGGTGAGAACCATTGTAAAAACCTTTACACTATACCGGAGTTATGAAGAAAAAAAACAACTGAGAAATAATATGTTCGATCTCTTTGCCTCAGTTCAGGAATTACTGAAATCCATAACCATATTAGGAGAAAAATCAACAGAATAAGCAAACTTTTTTCACAGCCCAAATGAGCCTGAGATTTACTTTAATTCTTAATTTAATTTAATATGTATTGCAATATCTATTGAGGCCCTTCTGTATAATGAATAGGCACAAAAATAGCTGGTGTTTGCAATTGGAAAGAACAGCCTAATGTTATTATTGGTATGTGGAACTACTAGTCTCAGTATAAATCTTTTCAGTGCTCTGTAACCCGGAAAGGGGAGAATTATATAATGCAAAGAGCAGAAGGAGGACTAGAGGTCCTTATCCAGAGACAAGTTGATTAAAATTAGCACTTCATGAAATTACTTTCTTTTTTTTTAAGATGAAAAGTGATTCTAAGTGGGACACAGCTATAAAAGTATAAAGTCCTCGTTTTACAATCTATGCTAAAGGTTCTTTCCACGTGTGACCTTATTTGGTGCTTTGTCGTAGGTTATCGTATGTAAAGAACTTTTAAAAGAGTTTTTCCATTTGCTTGTTTTAGTTCTAATGAAAAACTGCCAATATTATCTGAGGGCCTAGCAGCTAGATTGGTAGAAAGAGAATTCAAGCCTGAGGTCTAGGATTTAAAAAGCCACATAGCTTGGGACAAACTACTTAACTCCCTGAGCCTAGGATTTACCTTTGAAGTTCAGTACGAAAGTTGCTGAGAAGATTAGGAGAGAGCACCCGTACAGAGCACCTTTTACAGTGTCTGCACCATGTATGTGGCACGGAGTAGCAGTGTCCCTGAGTGGCATCAGATTTAGTGGAAGTGCCATTATTCAATTCAGCATACTTTGGTTGTACATCTGTGATGTACGAGGTGTTATACAGGTGCCTGCAAGGAGTGTCTACACCTGTAAGGACACAAACAACTTGAGTTGATTTGACTTGAAAAAGAGAGAGAAGAGGTTAAGGTCAAGCCGGAATTTTAATTGAAATTGAAATTCCTCTTGGATTGCTAATTCAGATCCATCACTCCCATAACACTGGGGAGGCTGTGACCTGGTGTAGCTGAAAACACATACTGAAAGGTAACAGGCCTGTTTTAAGACTACTTTGTTCCATTAATACCTCTAAGATAATATGCACTCTTCTGAGATATCCTCTTTGCGTTACCAAGCTAATTGGTACACTACCGTACCAACTTTGGCAGTCACCCCGAAGCATCTTCCATTATGTGCTTGAATTGTTTCTATTTAACATTCTGTTCTGCTGACTCACCAGCATCAGAAGAAGTACATGCTGCCTATCACTGACATTTCTCAGAGACACACAAATTGGACTGAAGCACTGGTAATTAATATTTCCACTCTTTTTCGGCATGATATATGCAATATTATAAGTGGTACTGTACTTATGTAGAAGTGAAATTAAATTAGGAAAAAAGATGGGGTTCTTTAGAGACCAAAATCAATGACAAGTGCACTTTACTTCCAGAAAGGAGAGGGAAGACTAAGGCATAGTATAGTTTAAGGTACATTTTCGTAAATCATTTTATTTCCTCTCAAAAGAGTTTAAGGCAGCAGGTGGAATGGCATCCATGCCATTAAATAATTTAAAACACCCCTAAAAGTATATAATAATCATTTTATCATTGAAATGTTTTTATCATTTAAAATTAACTGAATATAATTTACGATTCAAAAATCATGTTACTAACGTGAGCTCCAAATCTGCCAGCCACAATAAAGTCCAAACCACTTTAGAACCATATAGTGGTTATTATGTATGGTTATTGCATTGGCTATAACCCCACAATGGTTGCAATGAGCGTAATATGTTCAAAGTTTTCAAATGGCATCCAAGCCCACACCTGGCTGTTCAGAGTTTCCCTTTCCATAACCTTCTCTCCTAAATTTCCAGAACTTAGCAGGGGTCTGGAATACAATACAAACTCCTTTTTCTCCCCAAGCCCCACCTTGACACCCTCACTCCTCATCTCCTTTAAATCTTTACTGAACTGTCATTTCCATGAGTGTTTTCTTGGTTGCCTTTCCTATAAATGCTAACATTTCCCACTCCCCCTTCCTGCTTATTCTTCTCTTTAGCACCTTCCACTGTTTAGCATACTATAACACATCTGTAATAGCCCTTATCGCCATCTAATACAGAAAACCATCTTGCTTATAATTTGCCTCCCCCTACAAAAATGTAAGGATCATCAGAGATTTTTGTACATTTTGCTCATTGATATACTCCCAGGGCCTAGTGCAATGCCTGGTATATAATAAATGCCAAATATTTTTGCTAAAAGAATGAAAAGGACCTTTTCCTCCTGAATTTAGAAATCTACATTTCCTTGCAAGTTGTCTGGAGCCAACTACAAGAGCATCTTGTAGTAAGAAAATTAACAAAAACTTGGAAATAAGGTCCTGTACATTAAAAATTATAAGACATTGTTAAAAGAAATTGAAGATACATACACAAAAATGGAAAGGTATTCTGTGTCCATGGACTGAAATAATTATCATTATTAAAGTGCCCAGGTTACCTAAAACAATCTATAGATTTAATGCAATACCTATCAAAATCTTAATGGCATTTTTCACGGAAATAGAACCCCCCGCTGGAAAAAATCCTCAAATTTGTATGGAACCACAAAAGACCCCAAATTGCCAAAGCAATCCTAAGAAAAAGAACAAAGCAGGAGGTATTACACTCCCCAACTTCAAATTATGCTAGAAAGCTATGGTAATTAAAACAGTATGGTATTGACTAAAAAGCAGACACACAGACCAATGGAACAGAATTGGGAGCCCAGAAATAAATCCACAGATATAGGGGCAAGTAATTTTCAACAAATGAGCCAAGATTATACTATGGAGAAAGGAAAGTCTTTCCAAAAAATTATGCTGCAAACACTGGACAGCCATATACAAAAGAATGAAACTACACTGCTATCTGACACCGTACAAAAATATTAACTCAAAATGGATTAAAGACTTGAATGTAAGACCTGAAAAGATGAAATACATAGAAGAGAACATAGGGCCTAAATTTATAGATATGAGTTACAGAGATATTTTTGTGAACATGACACCAAAACAAATTAAAAAAAAAAAAACAAAGTAAAAATAAATGCTTGTGATTACATCAAATTAAAAGGCCCTGAACAGCACAAGAAAAAAGCAACAAAACAAAAAGGCAACTAATTAAATGGGAAGATTTTTCAGATGATACTTCAGATAAGGGGCTAATATCCAAAATATATAAAGAACTCATACAATCTAACATTAACAAGAAAACAAACAATCCAATTAAGAAATGGGCAGAGGACCTGAATGGACACTTTTCCAAAGAAGACATATAAATGGACAACAAAGATATGAAAAGATGTTCAACATCACTAGTTATTAGAGAAATGAAAATCAAAACCACAATGATACCACCTCCCACCTGTTAGAATGGCTATTATCAAAAAGACAAGAAATAAAAGTGTTGGAGATAATGTGGACAAAATAAAATGCTTATACATTATTTGAGGAATGTAAATTAATACAGACACTATAGGAAACTATAAAGAGTTTCCTCAAAAAATCAAGAATATAATTACCATATAATCTAGCAATTCCTCTCCTAGGTGGTTACCAAAAAAAATATGAAAACACACCCCTATGTTCATTGCAACATTATTTACAATAGTCAAGACATAGAATCAACCTAAATGTCCAGTGACGAAGATTGGATAAAAAAGATGTGGTACATATACAGAATGCAGTACTACTTGGCTGAAAAAAAAAAAAGGGAAACAAAAAGAAACACTGCCATTGGCAACAACATGGATGGATCTTGAGAGTATTATACTAATTAAAATAAATCAGGTGGAAAAGGACAAAAACCATATGATTTCACTTATGTGGAATATAAAATAACAAGTATAAAATGAATGAACAAAACAAACTAATAGACACAGACAACAAAATGGTGTTTAACAAAGGAGAAGGAGGGTGGGGGAAGGGCGAATTGGGTAAAGGAGGTCAAATATATGGTAACATAAGGAAACTAGGCTTCGGGTGGTGAGACACAACATTGTAAAGAGATGTCAAATTGCAATGTTGTACACCTGAAAATTATATAATGTTATTAACCACTGTTACCCCAATAAATTTAATTTAAAACTAAACTTGGAAATAGGGGGAAAGGATGGCTGCTTGTCCTGATTCAATGTCGGATAGAATCGTTGCCTGACAGACCCATACAGGGATTATTTAATTCTCCAGTATGGGCCTATTTGTCATACTATTTACTATTGGTGAGGGTCTAGACTCTATGAAGTCACACAGTAACTGTCAGGTTTTTGTCTGATTGCGATTAAATGATTTCTGTGCAGAAGAAAGAAATAACTCTGAAGTTTATACTTTTATTGCACTCTGGTGCAGAGACAGTTTTGTATCTAAACTAACAATCTTTTTTCTTCATTGCCTTTAAATGCTCTGCACTTCAAATTCATTTTGAACCATTTTAAGATGAGTGATTGGTGGTTCCCTCATCAATGAGTTAAATAAATACAGAGGGTTCCAAAACAACAAATGCACATTTTAAGAAAGGAAAAAACTGTATTAAAATTGTAATACTCAATATATACCAATAACAAAAGATGAATACAAGTCATGTGTATACATTTTTTTGGCACCCTGGTATTTAATATGTACTTATTCTATATTTGTGTGAGAGTCATATTTTAACATTTTTAAAACAATTGTTTGGTCAGTTTGGGAGGCCATACCACTAAAGATGCCCACATGAATGATGGAGATGAAGAAAATCTGGGTTGTTAGTATTTTTGTTTGTTAGGTTATTGTGAGCTCAAATCAATTTTCAAATGTGCCCCCTGGAAAGTGGAATAACTTTGAGATCTGGGCCACTCACTGTCAGTGATTCTAAATTTACTTTTGACCTATGGCTGATGTTGTAGAACTGAAAGATATAGCCTATTTATTTGTCCAGGTGTTTACAATTAGGAAAACCCTTTTCCTCTTGTGTGAGTTTCACATATCTAACTACACCTGGCAGGTATTAATAAAATAGATTATGAAATCTCATAAAGGAGCTCCGTTGTGTTGTAGATAAAAATAAAACCTTACATAAATCTCATAGTGCCAGAATTCCTGGAAAATAAACTAACCTTCTAGTACTTTAAGTGTGCTATCACCCACCCTCCAAATTCACAAAGAAGCCACAAGCTAGCCAGCTCAGAAACTGCTAGCTCTGAAGCATTTTTATATTACCTCCCCACCGCCCCCCATTCATGCGATCAAGTGAACCCTTGCACACATTAGACTTGTTAGATTACTTTGGTTTATAAGCAGCTATATGCCTCCTCCCTGACTTTATTTATGTAGACTGTAATACAAGAAAACATGTCACAAATGATACCCATTTTTCTCACAAATAGATTATTTAGTCTGATTCCTCACAACTCTTATACTGGTTTACCGATCAGGCAAGCCAACATATTTCCATAGGAAGTTTTAAGTTGTGAAAAATATAAAGTTGTATTCTTAAACAGGTTATAATTCTGATAAAAATGTTTATACCAATGGTGATTAGGTTCTATAGTGCATCAGGGTACACAAAATGTTCATGATCTTTGGTTAACATTAAGAATTTAAGACATTATTATGTTGAGTTAATAAATGAATAATTTCTGAGATAGAATACTATTATATTGGTCAACAAGCTAAGATATATATACATATATATATTATAGTATAATGTAGTGTACTATAGTATAAATATACGCATACATATACATATACACTGTAACATATTACAATAAGAAGCAAATATATATATATTGCAATATGTTACAGTGTGCCTACACCTTGAGGGCATGTTAAGCAAGGTTTTCTCAACAGAGGTACTATTGGCATTTTGGTGTTATTAATTCTTTGTCGTGGAGGGCTGTCCTGTGCATCACAGAATAGAGGCCAGATGTACATCCCTGGCCTCTATCCACCTAGATGTCATTAGCACTGCCCCCTCCGCTCCAATTCGTGACAATCAAAAATGGCGCCAAAATCTCCTGGAGGAAAAATTGAGAACTACTGTGTTAATGAAGGTGTTCATTTTTTGTTATCTTATCAATATGATAAAATGATCCATGTGACTATTGGGAATCATATTAGGTTTACTGACTGACTTCCTAAAATGCTCAAATTTGACAAATCTCCCCATCCCACATCCTGTTCTCTCTGTAAAGCAGAAGTAAGTTACTTCAGTTAAAAGCTAAAATTACTATGGGTGATTAAGACTCTGGTAGGAATAAGAGTCGCAGAGAAATATCACTACGTGTAAAAGGTAATAGAGTGTTTATTAAGAAAGGAGAGGATTTTGTCTTAAAATTATTATATTCTAAAACTGTAAATGAGAATAGTGAGGGCTAAAACTTAAGCAGATACATAAAATTTAGAAGGAAGGCAGAAAATGATTTGTCACCTTGTTCTGTAATAAATGCAAATAATGAATCTAAAAATAACAACGACATGTTCAAAATTTGGCAAAGTTGGCTCGGTTTTGATAAAGTAATTTATGTTTTAAAAAGAAAGACCTCAAACTAATAAAATTAAGAAACAGAATTCTATTAATGCTTCATGTTTAAATATTATGTTAACACAAAATTAGAACTTGGTCTTCTTTCCATTAAAATTGATTTTGGAGTATTTGGTCTTCTCTTAACAAGGAGTAGAAAAAGTGAATATTTATCATCCATGTAATCTCCTCAGATATCAAAGACTCTATATCTCACTAGGATAATTTTCTGTATTTTGGCTGATTTGTAGTGTCCCTATTTTTTAAAAATCTTCACTGAAATAGCAAAAGTCATGATAACTTGTACATTTTTTTAATACATTTCCATTGACACTTTAATAGGTAATCCATCTGAAACTTTTGATTTTCTCAGGCATCTATGATTCATTCTTAATAAATAACCAAATTTCCTCTTTTGATTTTTGTTTTTCAAGATCACATTTTAAAATTGAGAAAAAAATTCAAGGTGTATTTTGTTCCTGAACTATCTTTGGGGTTTTCCAGAGGGCTCCCAGGAAATAACAGATTTATGCTTACTTGTTTTACTATTTTTGGACTACTTAGCTTTTTGCACTTTTTTAGTATTAGTTTCAGGTACACAAAACAACATAATGATTAGACATTTACATCCCTCACAAAGTGATAACCCCAATAAGTCTACTACCCATCTGACACCGTACATAGCTATTATAACACCATTGACTATATTCCCTATGCTGTACTTTACATCTGGTGACTACACACACACACGAGGTCTGACAAATAAGTCCATGACTTATTGAAACAATATTGCTAACCCTTTTTTAATATCAGAGGGATTATTCATTATGAATTTGTACCAACTAGACTAACAGTTAACCAAGTTTACTGTTTAGAAGTGCTGAAAAGGCTGGGTTAAAAAGTTAGATGACCTGAACTTTTCACCATCAATTCATGGCTCTTGTATCACAACAATGCACCAGCTCACACAGCACTGTCTGTGAGGGAGGTTTTGGCCAGTAAACAAATAACTGTATTGGAACACCCTCCCAGTTCACCTGATCTGGCCCCCAATGAGTTCTTTCTTTACCCAAAGATAAAGGAAATATTGAAAGAAAGACATTTTGATGACATTCAGGACATCAAGGATAATACGATGACAGCTGTGATGGTCATTCCAGAAACAGAGTTCCAAAATTACTTTGAGGGTGGACTAGGCACTGGCGTTGGTGCATAGCTTCCCAAGGGGAGGACTTTGAAGGTGACTGTAGTGATATTCAGCAATGAGGTATGTAGCACTTTTTCTAGGATGAGTTCATGAACTTAATTGTTATACCTCGTGTGTGTGTGTGTGTGTGAAATTGTATATTAGTTCCAGGTATACAACACAGTGGTTAGGCATTTATATAATTTATGAAGTGATCCCATCTATAAACCTAGTACCCACCTCACGCCATACATGGTTTTTACAACATTATTGACTATGTTCTACATATTGTATTTCACATGCCTGTGATTTTTTTGTGACCACCAATTTGTACCAGCAAGGAGAGGCTGGCAGGATGGGTTAGAAAGGTGAAGGAATTAGAAAGTACAAATTAGGTTTACTTTTTAACTTATGTATAAATTTCTATTGCCACTATACCAAATCACCACAACTTAGTGGATGAAACAACACAAATGTATCCCCTTACAGTTCTGGAGGTCAGAAGTCCAAAATGAGGTTCAGTAGGTTAAAGTCAAGATGCTGGCAGGATGGTTCCTTAGGGAGGTTATGAGGGGAGAATCCACTCTTTCACCTTTTTCAACTTCTAGTAGGCCCTTCCTCCATCTCCAACACATATCACCCCAATCTCTGCTTCCTTCATCATAGTTCTATTCTCTTGTGTATTATATAACCCTTAGGATTATATTGGGCCCACTCGGGTAACCCAGAACAGTGACTCATCTCAAAACCCTTCATATAATCATGTCTACAAAGATGCCTTTTTCTTTAAGGTAACATACAAGGTCGGACAATTAAGTTTGCAAATTCAATCTAGAAAAAGTGCTACACACCTCACTGCTGAATATCACTACGATCACCTTTGAAGTACTTCCCTTGGGAAGTTATGCACCAATGTCAGCACCTAGTCCACTCTTCCAAGCAATTTTGGAACTCTTTTTCTGGAATGGCCATGAGAGCTGTCATTGTATTACACTTAATGTCCTGAATGTCATCAAAATGTCTTCCTTTCAGTATTTCCTTTCTTTTCAGATAAAGAAAGTCATTGGGGGCCAGATTAGGTGAGTAGGGAGGATGTTCCAATACAGTTATTTGTTTACTGGCTAAAAACTTCCTCACAGACAGTGCCATGTGAGCTGGTGCTTTGTCGTGATGCGAGAGCCATGAATTGTTGATGAAAAGTTCAGGTCATCTAACTTTTTAACCCAGCCTTTTCAGCACTTCCAAACAGTAAACTTGGATAACTGTTTGTCCAGTTGATAGAAATTCATAATGAATAATCCCTCTGATATAGAAAAAGGTTAGCAACATCGTTGCAACAAGTTCGCGAACTTACTTGTCTGATCTTGTATTCCTAGGTCCCAGGGATAAAGACATGAAAGTCTTTGATGGGTCCATTATTCAGCCTATTTCATCTTACTAAAAGAAGAATTCCCAGAAATAATTAGGTTTGCTGGAAAACTCCTTATTTCTTAAACAGCTCCACATCACGGTAAAAGCTGCAGGGAAAAGTTGTTAAAAGAAAGAAGCTCAGACTTCCTTAGGTAAATTTTGTAGAAGTAAAACATTATTCATATAAATATGTGTTATAGACTGTACACTCTCACAAGGCAGATAGAATAACTGAAGATGTGTTCTATCCATAGTTATGTTCTGATTCCCAGAGAAAACATTGGTCAAATCCTTGGAAAAGAATTACGTAGTATATCCCAATGGAACATTTTACTCTCTTTTATTCTGTTTATTGGTTACTGAAATAAATTAGCCACATTTATCCAGTCTTATCATCAACAGGTGGTTTCTGCTTTTCCCTCTTCCTTGTCTACAAACATAAGTAAAGACTTAAGACTCAAGATAGAAATTAAGTCTGACAGAACCATCTCAGAGCCTGTGAAAGGACTGAACAGGGCACTCTTTACCGTTGCTATTTCAAGACCACTAGTTACAGGCTTTGAAGCTTAACTCAATGTTACTTAGTCAACCATGAAACTGTACTAGAGAACTAAATCAGGATATGTAGGATGCTTTTGAGTTCAGAAACAGATGATTTTTTAAGAAAATCATTCAGCTGATCCAAGATCCTGCAAAACAAGAGAGAAGTGCAAGTAGAATGTGCTGAATTAATGAGGGAAATTTCATGTGGCATATTGGGTGGATTACCTTTGAAATTATTCTTAATATTCTATTTTCTGATACATATATAAGGAAGCCTTTTACCTTTTTAAAATCTATCTCTAATTCTCAAATTATGCTTTTGTAAAATGCAATTTAAGGTCCTATAAGTGGTACCTAGTTCTCATAATTCTAGATTTTACAATTCTGGTATTCAGAATTCAGGAACAAATGCTTTAATTGAGTCTCTTTGCTTTTCATAGCAATGTAGTTATTTGCATAAAGTCAATATAAATCTATCCTTCTTTGTATAAGGAAATAATAAATGAATTTTTTACAATCAGGGCCATACCTAGAGTGTCATATTGGAGAATAAATCACATTTAATGAGCATTGACAAGCCCATCACTAAGGAACAAAGATTGTATTTTATGTGTGGAACCAATGCCCACAAATCTTTTCCAGGAAATGGTCCGGGACCTGTTCTATGGCTTTCAGTTTCCTAGACTTAATAACAGTCAAGAACGTCACAAAGTTTAGCAGATTATGGCTACTACAAAGAGAAAATAATTCAATCAATTTATAAGTACTGCAGGTGAAAGTTGTGATTAGTTTCTTAAATTTAGTTTTCTAGAGTCAGAATACAAGCGCCAATAAATCCTTTTTATTTAATCTTTGGAATAACAGAGGCTATGGAAAATGCCACTGAGATTTCTTATGAAACTTCCAGAGAGAAGTTAATTCTCTGACCCTGTAATTGCTCAGCACCTATAAGTCTAGATTTGCTAACTGTACTCCGAGAGTCACATATCTTTAATTAAGATTTTTTACCGAACCTGTGTAAATTAACCAGGCCAAAACACAAAGTAATAGCTTCTCTTTTTCATGATCAAAAATAATCCTTAGAGAGGATTTATGATCACACTTGAAAACTCCACTGCCCTGTATTAAAGGATAGTTTATTGTGGTTTTTAAAGGTAAAATCATAACCCTCATACAAATATAAAACAAACACATCTGACAGATTTTATTTACTGTATTCATTAATGAAAGAACCAACAACATATTCCAATAGTACCAAAGGAAAATTCAACAACACATGTGGATAAGAAGGATACTGGAGTCACAAATAGACATAATTTGGCTACTTTTTTGTGGTGATGCGGGTAAATCAATTGTCTCTACGAAATAGAATTCATTTGCATATTTATAGTAGAGTCATTTGCATTGCTAGTTATCTACAACTAACAGAATTATTAATAGCTTAAAGTCAATGAAAGGTAGAGATAACCCTGAAGGGTGCACTAGACAGGATACTCATCGTCATTTATTTCTTTACGTAGCCCATTTCTGAGTCACAGTGTTTTTTTTCTGACAGCTATGGCACCCCATTTCCCTCCTCCCCTCTCTCCTTTGTAGAACACGTCTAAGCTCATTTCATGAAGTGTGAATTTCTCCTCTTTTTCTCCTAAGAAGTCTACTTAAACCACATTAGTACTAAGAAATTCTAATAGGTGTACTTCCTTCCCACTAATTGCCTCGCAGCTGAGTATGGGTCCCAGGAACTGCTTCTTGGAGCGTCTCACATGCCCTTCCTATGAGGCTCCAGTGGGCTGGCTCCTTGAAGACCCTGAGCCTCAAAAGAAAATACTGACATGAAGCAACAAGCCTCTTAATCAGACCCAGAAGGCAGGTCATGTTTCCATTGGTGGAAAAGAATGAAACTCAATGCAAATTTACATACTTTGCCTCATTCTGGGGGCAACCCAATTGGACAAGACCCTAGTGGTTGGGCTACTCAGAAGTGTCTAGTTGGTAGGCATGCACAGAGGAAGGCCCAGGTGCCAGGGAACCTGGCCTTTTCCCAGACTCTCCTCAGGAAGAGAACCCTTAAAACTCTGCCATTATCTCTACCCTAAGGCTCTTCCTTTTTATCTCTGTGAGCTATTTTAACAGCCACCTTCTTCAGTGATGTTGGGCTCTAAAGGCAGGTTTGCAGTTAGTTAGATTCCTTAAAGGCATCACATAGAAATATGCAAATATATGCAAATAAGGCACACAATGGAATAATTAAAATAAAATCTAGCCGCCTTAAACGGACACCAATTACAGTCCTAGGAGAGGCAATTAATTGTATTGTTTACAACTACTTCCTTCCTTTGCTGATTTTTTTTCCCCAAAATGAAGAAGCAAATCATTTTCTTGCTTCTCTGATCGAAAAACAAAAAAATTGCATTTATTATCTGCTTCATTGTTGTCATGAACAACATAACCAAACAACATCCATTAACAAGAGAAAAAATAATCCAGAAATGGGGCCACAGCTTGAAACACTTTCAATCTGGCCACTGCTGACCACTTCAGCTCCATTTCGTTCCCCAAGAACCCTCCCTCAACTTCCAACTCCTTCTAGACTGCATTTCTGGCAGTCTCACAATCCTCCCAGGTCCCAGTCTGCCACCAAGGGTTACATGTGCTGTTCCTTCTACCAGAGACAGAACAAAGTCTCTGCCTCAGGACCACACAACCCAGTGAGGGAAAGATATAAATAAGCAGATAGTTATGTAATCCATGATGCGGAGTGTAATGGTGGACATAGGAACAGAGAACATGGTCGGTACATGAATAGGAGCACCTACGGTGGGGGGAGGTCATGGTCAGAGAAGAGCCTGAAAGATGTGACACTTGAGCTGAGAACTAAGGAAGTATAGGAAGCTAGCACTGGAGGAAGAGAGAGCTAAAATACATGATTTTATAATCTGTATTTGAAAAACCTAGTAGGATTCCTGGGGGTGAAACCAAGTGTAACGTTAGAGGGATAAGAGAATGACGCTAAAGACACAGCCTGGACAACTTGGTTTGCTATTGTCAAAAGATAAACTGAGGCATATTAAAATTTAAAGAGTTTATTTGAGCAAAAATTGATTCCAATTGGGCAGTAGCAAACCAGGAGTTGTCAGGAGCGCTCCACTCACAGGTGCTTTGGCGGAGACTTTTATAGAGAAAAGGTGGAAGCAAAGGACAGGAATTATTTGCTTAAAGCCCAGTTGGCCATTTGTGTTTAGTTGTCCTACTGTTTCAATTTTGTAACCTGGAGATATTTACAGGCTTAGATTTTGGTTTGCTAAGGTAGACCACCATGGCATCAGAGCCTGCTCAGTCCAGCCTAATTGTTTAATTAATATAACACCATGTGAAAGAGCTCGCACTTCATCCATTGGGGAAAACGAAGGCATTGAAGAGCTTTCAGTAGATGACTGATGGGATAATCTGTTCTTCCAGGGTGGAGACCACCTGACTCCATCTCACAGAAGGGAAAAAAGGGCAAAGACTAAAGGAGGAATCTCTCAGTTCAGAGGCTGTTGCATTAATACCTGGGCAAGACTAAGGTGGCTTTAATTAGGGCAGTAACCATGGACCAGAAGGGGGCGCATTTTAAAGATATTAATTATGGAGAGAATTAACTGCACTGATGATGAATTAGAATGGAAAGTGCTGGAAAGAGAAAGAAGTAGGAGTCAAGGTCAACTCCCAGTTTTTGTGTTTGGCAACTATGTAGATACCGGTGTTTTATGCTGAGATAAGGCTCAGAAACATGATTTAGAGTTGCGAGAAAGATTGACAAGCACATTGGATGTATTGAGAAGTAAGTTCTTGATGTCCAGGAGGCAGATGTACATATAGATCTGGCAGTTGGATGGTCATATGGAGCACAAATTTAAGGAGCCATCGTAGTAGGGGCAAAGAGACCCCATAAGAGGATCATCGCCAGTGCAGGAAAAAAATAGTGATGGCTGAAGTAGGGCAGTGACAGCAGGTAGAAGTGACAGATTCAAGATGAATTTAGGAAGTAATTTATTTTTTCACCTTCATTCTCTAACCATTTAAACATTCTTCACAAGTCCTAGACTGTGTTAATTGCTTGTATGGAATAAGTAATCACAAGCTAGAAAACTTTGGATGGTGAAATCTTTGACTTGTGTCGTTAACGCCTTTTTCCATTCTGATATCTGTAGCCTTCTTAACGTTTACACAAGAAATATGTCAACAGAGTATTCCAGCCCTCTCATTTTGTGGGAGTAATGGGGCAAGTTAGCAAAGTCGCAGAGCTAATTACTAGCAACGCTAGCGCTAGAGAATTTCTTCTGGTTTCTAATCCCGTACCTTTTCCACCATTCTGTGCTACTGCTGATCTCTCAACTTGGTGTTTACTTGTAAATATTTAAAACAGCCTTCTAAAGACCTATGGGACATCAGAGAAGCCACACTTTAAGCAATCCATTCTTATCCCCAAAGGTACATTAGAGCTAAAATCATGAAATTAATAGTTACTTACTCATCCAGAATCAATACATTCTTTGGCGAAGATGAGTGGCTGTTCTTGGACACGACATAAAAGAGATCTGGGGCAGTGAATGCAACTGAGTGTTGCTGACAGATGGGAAGGTGATGCTGGGGGATGGGGGGGGCGGGGAACGGCGGTGGAACACAAGGAGCAGAGCCAGCTTCAGCCAGGCCAGGCCTTAACACCTGGGACATGGCGTGCATCAGAGAGGTGTGGAGATGGAAAATTAGTAACTGAGCCCTTGAGATTAAGACCCTTGAGTTTGAAACCTTCAGAAAACCCAATTTTCTATGTTGGGTTCCCACATTCTAGGTGTCCTCTGACTTTGGATCACCTTCATCAAATATTTTTTAATTGATTAACCGTATGTGAATGTCCCAAGCTGGGAGTAGAAATCTACCCAAGAACCTGACATTCTAAAGAAAAACTACAATCAAAAGGGTAATATGGCCTTAGTTTAGAAGTAAAACTACGTAATGCATATAGGTTACAAAAATCCTTAAAACAGATCAGCTTTATTCAAATTGTTTTATCATGAAATGAGAAAATCATATACAGGTAGACCTTGTTTTATCGCACTTTGCTTTACTGCTCTGCACAGATGTTGTGGTTTTTTACAAATTGAAGGCAAGACCCTCCCCAGCAAAAAGATTATGACTCGCTAATTGCAAGACTCGCTTTGTTGTGGTGGTCTGAAATCAAACCCACAATATCTCTGAGGGATGCCTGCAATGAATCTAAATTGAAATGCCATATTTATGAGCCTGTTCTACTTTCAAACTGTATCAAGAACAAGTGTTCACTAAAAGCAGTCCTTTTGGAAGCTGTCTTAATGTGGAAGTGAAATACCTTATACACTCACCATTTCCATGGTAACTGTTTTCCTACTAAATGAAAATAACATAGTCATCATGTAAGACCTTGTATTTCCTGAAACGTTAATCTTATGTAAATGGCTTAAACATGTTACATATAGTGCCTTCCCCTTTCATTTTCTTCTTGTAATTAAAACTACTTTTGTTAAATTTGGTGTCTACGTATAAGCAAAATGATGTAGTATATTTGTTGCTCTATTGTTTCTAAGATATATTATTTTAATATTTGAATATTTTGATATAAAAACTGGCATTCTTTTTTCTCATAGTGTTGAGAATTCACAACTTTTTTTTTTAACTTTTATTTAAGTGTGTTTCTCCAGGACCCATCAGCTCCAAGTCAAGTAGTTGTTTCAATCTAGTTGTTTTAATCTAGTTGCCGAGGGCGCAGCTCACAGTGGCCCATGTGGGGATCGAACCGGCAACCTTGTTGTTAAGAGCACCGTGCTCTAACCCACTGAGCTAACCGGCCACCCCAAGAATTCACAGCTTTTAAAAAGATAATTCAGTCAATACATATCTTAGATGTGTTTGGTAAATACTATTAAAAAGTGCTTTGTCTGTGTTAAAAGATAATTTTCAGAAAAAAAGGTAAAATATTGTCTCATATAGATATGAAAATGAATATGTGTTTACATTTTTTATTGCAGATTATGAGAGGACTAAGTGACAAAGATTTTCAGTGACCTGTGAGTTCTGTTCTCACCTGGGCCTCAACCTCAGGCCCCAGTCCTTGATGGGTCTGCATAGGCCAGTTTGAGCGAGAATGCTACTAAGCCTGTTTAGAAAGAGTACCCCCAACCCTGATATCTGACCACCCTGGCCTGCCTTCAGCGAGAATCCTCTTAAATTGGTTTTGCAAGAATCCTCCTACCCTTGAGGTCTCCTCTTAGTAATTTCCCGTGCACTGACCACCTCGCTCGGCTGGTTGGCTGTAAATCCCCAGGTATCCTGGGTGTATTTGGAGTTGAGCCCAATATTCCTCCCCCATTGCCATAGTCTTGACACCTATCACAATAGTCCTGAATAAAATCTTCCTTACTGTTTTAACAAATATCAGGATAATTTTTTTTTTCTTTAACAGGCAGAAGTTATAATCAGTTCAAAGAAAAAAATCAAAAAGCACAAACTTAGAGGGACTAAAGGAATCAGGTTGTAAATGGCGGTAAAACTGGTCTTTCCACAAGGGGTAACGAAGTCTCCTGGACAAGACAGTTTGCATACCTACCAATCACCTACAGTTTGCAAACCCCTAAAAATAGCTCAAAGACAAAAAAACTCTCGTTTGTTGTAGAGCTAAAGGAAGACAGTCTGGAAAATGAATAATACATAGTTTCCCACTGACTTGGAATTTGTTTCTAGAGGAGAACATGAGAACCATGTATAACAGGAGTTACCCTGTAAACTCCTTTGAGCATCAGCTTTGCATCCATACTCTCCCAGAAACCAAAGAATGGCTTCTCATAATTGGGACTCCTGAAACAACTAAGTAAGAAACAACAAAGTAAGAAAAAGATTGACATTTAACTCTTGCAGGTCCTCGATGCAATAAAATCTATCCACCTTTGAGAAGAACAGTCTAGTCCATTTATACTCGTAGAACTTACTTATTTACAAGGCTGATTTAATAAAGGCCATACATAATCATGCAATATGACCAATAAAAATATAAAATAGATTAAAATTCTTATTCGAAAAAAAAACAACCCCAAATTGTTTTCGATTTTAAATGAAAAAAAAATTAAATAAAAGAGTGCTAGGGAGATTAATTTAAGGAGTTCTCAATATTACTTCACGGAAGAAATGAGATAGTTGTTACTGTACTTATTTCCTACTGTCTTATAAACACTTTTTAAAAACATTTTGATTCTATTTCTCCATTTAGCAGAGGGAATGTGTCTATATCACTATAGTCTCCTCCACAGAGACTAGTACAGACGATCCCCGACTTATGATTTTTTTTTTACTTTATGACTGTGTGAAAGCAATATGCATTCAGTAGAAACTCTACTTCAAATTCTGAATTTTAATCTTTGCCCAGGTTAGCAACACACAGTACAATACTGTCTCAGGACACTGGGCAGCAGCAACGAGATGACTTTGTCCAACTGTAGACTAATGTCAGCGTTTTGAGCACGTTTAACGTAGGTCAGGCTAAGTTATGATGTGTGTTACATTAGGTATATTAAATGCACTTTTGACTTATGATATTTTCAATTTAGTATGGCTTTATTGGGACGTAACCATTGTAAGTCAAGGACCGTCTGTCCTCTTCACATAATATATGTTGGCTGAATGATTGAAGATAGAATAAAACTCAATGAAGTCCTCTCTGCGTAAGTGAAGTGCCATTTCCCAGACGTATTTCTTTCTATTGCTCTCATTCAATTTATAAAGTCATTTTTAGATAACATTACTAACAATCGTTTATTGAGCACTAATGATGTGCCAGGCCCTGTGCTAAGTGTTTTACATTCATGATCTCATTTAATCTCTACAACAACCCTATGAGGTTATTATTTCATTTTACCAGAGATACAATGGGATAGGAGTAAGTTCTATTGTAGAGCCCTACCCACATATACACATGAAATTTGTCTTCTGCACCATCATCACCTTTCTGGGATCAAAGACACTCCCCCACCCCCATTTCTAACTCTTATGTTTTGGGTCATTAAAAAGAGGGGTGTTCACTTGAGGCAGTTTGAAGAGGGCTCCACAAAGTCTTGAGATGTACCTTCTGCTGATGAGCCATAGGCAAACCCAGCCAGCACCTCTGGCGGAAGCAAGAGGAAGGACAGCTCACCTAAACCCTCAGACATTGTGAAGGGGCCATTCCAACTGCAGGTGGCCTGTGGACACTGGCCTGTCTTCACCAGAGTAGATGTGCTCCTTGGAGTCATGCATGTCCTCCTCCGTTTAGGCCCACTGACCTCCTCTAAGGAGAGGCCCGACAGGCCACACACCCCACGCTAGCACAACCCGGCATTCTCTGATCTCCCAGGGGCAGGGCAGAATGAGTCTCCATCACTTCTTTTTCTAATAAATTGTTATGTCACCAACTTCTCTCTTGATTTTTAAGAGGCTTATTTCTTTTTCCTCCCCTCAAACAAACTAAGTTCTTGAGAATGAAAAACCTTGATTTTCGAAACTACTGTTTCTGATGTGGGTTTCAGGGGCTGTTTTAGAATTCAAAACCTGAACACTCTACTTTCTTGTGCACTCATAAGAAAAGCATCCAAATTCCCTGAAACCATTTGGAGGCCTCTGAATGAGTGGTAGGAGTCGGCAGACATATTCTGTAAAGGCCCAGAGAGTAACTTTCTTAGGATTTATGGTCCATAGACAATATATATCCCATAGTTATCCCCTCTGCCTTTTTTTTTTAACAACCTTTAAAAATACAAAAACAATTATTAGCTCCAGTATGTTTACAGGTCCATGCGCTTCACTTCGTTCATCTGTATTAGAAGAAGAGATGAGGCCTCGCCATTTATTTGTCCGTGTGTCTACTTTGAGATCGAATCATGCTCACCGTGAGTAGATGCCTATTTTGAGATTAAATCATGCCCACTGGGAAGCAGATCTCTTGAGTTTTGCATTTCTGTATTTATGTTTAACCTATGGTTGAAATTTTAAGATTCAAGCTATAATAAGCTCCTTTTCAAACATATAAATACATTTGTATGTCTTTCCTGTATGTTTATATGTACATAGTTCAGAAAGACCTTTAAGTCTTGTTGTGTAAGATTAATAAATTAGATTATCGAATCTCTTCAATTAAAGTTCTATTTTGATTGTCTTATAGAGATAAATAAATGCTTATATAAACTGAATATTCCTAAGAGTACCAAAAATTAAGGAAATTTAACTTCTATAATTTCAATGTGCTAAAAAAAAAAGGTATTCTTAATGAAACAAACTCAAATGTTTTAGGAATTCACGTTCATATAATTCAGGTAAATTTTTGCAAATGAGACTAATTTAATATTGTTGAGACTAATTTATAACTGTTTAATAAAAACAGTTATATCTTTTCTGAGAAATCAGCATTAAGTATTATTTGTATTTTACTTGGGTATGTTCTTCCTAAACTTTACTGATCAAATAAGCTAATGTTATTTGTACTACATGCTTAAGGTTTTAAAAAAATGCCTATTTGTACTTAACCAAATGAAATTATTATTCTAACAACTTTATTTCAACAGTAATTATATTTTATGATATGTCAGCTTGATAATAATTTACCAGATTTTTTTGTAATTTAAAATCTTAGGCAAATCTAAAATCAAGTATTCATTATGTACCTAGATCATTTCTAAGCAAGATAGAATATTGAAACATTAACTACTAAGCATAATTTTAAGTTTATGTGCTTTTATAGCTCTTATTTTTTAGGGTATAAAGAAGCTGTATATTTGGTGTGTTAATGAATGTGTTCATTTTGCCACTTGCAAAACTTGTGCTATAAAGAATACGTAGACATAGAAAGATAGTTGTGGAGGGCTCAAGAAAAGTGAATCCAATATGTTATGTTCAGAGCTAGCTATGGTTTGATGGGTTTATTTATAAAATTTTTTAAAAGGTCTTTGGTATCAATATCACACTGATGCAAAATTAGAATTTAGTTTTCTCTCAATTAAAATAACAAAATTTTCTTGAATTATTGATCAGGCTTGATAAGCAATTAGGTATAAAAGTTTATTCTTTACCTTCTGTGTAATCTGCCTACATAACAAATATTCTGTGTCCTACGGAATAATTTTCATGGTTGATGTTTACTTTTTTATTTTCTTGATTATTTACAAAAACAAAGTTTTTTCATCTCAGAAAAAGCTCAGTTTCTTTCCAATCATGTTACCTGTTATGTTTACTTTTTAAATCTTTAATTCACTTTGACAGTTAAGTCTCCCATGATCCTATCTCCATCAAGCACTCAACTCCCCTCCCAACTTTTGATATTTTGCTTTCTCCAAATCAAAACCTAAATGATGTCATTTTTACCTTAAAACCATCTTTGAGATTCCCCATAGGGCCCTGGGAAATCTCACATGAATTGTTTTCACCTTGTGAAGAGATGCACTAAAAATTATGAAATTTATTTGAATGTTTCTATTGATCAGTTGCATGGGAAGAGCTGTCAAGTTAGAAGAGGTGCTTAGACTTCCCTGAAGTCAATTTGTATGAGGAAAGGGTATGAATATAACTGTGTTAGAAATAATATGCTATATGGGAAGTTCCTAAAGCATCACCAGTGTCCTTGCTATTCATGATATGTTTTTATTTATTAAAATCCTGGTGTTGCTTTGCCTGTTATTGGGTTATAAAAGTACAGTGTTATTAGTCATAATGTCACTTCTTTTGATCATTTCAGGAAATATCCCTTTGGACCATGACAGCGATTTGACTGCTGCTGGTTTCTTTAAAGACAGCATTCCTTGTGGAAGTGTCAGCAAAGGGATTTCCCTTAGCTTCTAGAGAGTCAAGATCAGAATGCCCTGGATTCTTAATAATAGCTAAAGCAACAAGTAAAAGTATAGCATCCAATAATCTCTGAACATACTGTCCAACAACATTAAACAACCAAATTTCCTTGTCAGTTGCATTATTCTTATAACGGACTCCCATTAGACCTTTCACTTTTGAAACTTATCTGTAATTAGTTCACCCCAACAATTTTCAGTCTCTTGTCATCTGCAGATATTTTCTGTTTTACTCTTATGCTTCCCTGAAAGCACCTGCAACCAGCTAGAGGCCAGAGTGCTTTATCTTTAACAAAGGAGTATCTCTGAGCCGGTAAAAAGGATTACACCACATATTTCAGGGAACAGGCTTCTGATGGCATCACTTAAACAACTTTGTGACCATCTCAGTGGGATGAGTCAGGATTTCCAGAAATGTAGTCCAGAAGCAGATGGATTGAGGAGACTGCCAACCCAAGTTCAAGCAGAACAGGATTGGCCACATAGGACTGAATGAACTGATGAGGGATAATTGTGGTTCTTTGTCTGGAATACTTTTTACTGTTCTCCTTTTCTATTTTCTGGATATATAAGGAAACCCTTTCCCTTTGTTCTTAAGCTCTCCATAACTCATGACAACTACATAAACTACTTTTATAAATTGAAATAAGACATTTTAAAATTTCTTATTCTCCCTAACCCCTCCAGAATTTGGAGTCTCTTAAATTGAGCATTTTTATTTTCATGGCAAGATAGCTATTTCCATAGAATCTGTCCTCCTTATATCAGTTCAGAAAGCATCTATTAGCTGGACATAATGGTAAACACTTTATGCAACCAAGGTCTTGCCTGGAATGTCATATCTGAGAATGATGCTCATTTAATCAACTATGACCCAACGATTTTAAGGAACTAAAGGTGGACTTTAGGGAGTCAATGCTTACAAAGCTCTTGGGACTGATACATGGTTTACAGGGTTCCTGGCCTTACAGGTGAGTAAAGAAAGTTGCTTTCTGGCAGGCCCAGGAGCCCTAGAATAGTTTGTGGACCTCCAGAAGAGAGGATCTATTGGTGAAACCTGACAGCAAGTTCTTGGCTTGGCTTCCTCTCCTCAAGAGGCCTTTAAAAGTCTAATCTGAAATTCCTTGTGAAAACATCAAGCAAAAAACTTAAGAAGGCCTACATAGTTAATTACCTTTTTTAAAAAACTTTGCAAACATCAGGCCAAATCTAAGGAGGCCAGCCTTATTTTATGATCAAGAGTAATCTCTCTTTGAGAATATCTTTGATCAAAACGTGTGGGAGTGAAGAAGTGACTTTAGTGAGAGAAAGAAATCTTGTGTCTTCAAGAATTTATGCATGGTCTATAGTGCGTCTTTCCAGGTTATCAGATCCTAGCCTGACTTATTTGCTATGTGCACCTGTTTACACAATTTATAAATTTTGGGTAACTGATAAATATGCAAATTGTCTTATCTAATGTTTATTTAATTTATTTCCTTCCCTCTGTGGGAAAACCAGTTTTAATATCTACCAAATTGCACTGGAATGTGTTACTTGCTCAAATTGTCAATCTTCACCAAATTTTTGTTTTTTTCACGATTTAACTCCAATTCTCCAAACTAATTTTTCCAATTTTTCTGCCTCCTGCTTTACTTCAGCATCACCAAGAACTAAAACCTGACTGCTTAGACTGTTATCGGGTCTTCAGGGTGCCTTTTGGCTGGCCATTCCCCATCCCTGCCCATCCACCCTCCACACTGTCCCCATTCCCAAGCATCTGAAGAAGATGATATTATCTTCAAAGGACTCACCATCACAGCAGATCATGCATGGGTCAGATTTCTGTCTGCACAATCTACTGTCTAGGCTACTAAGACAATCCTTTGAAAGGCTTGAGTCTTTCAAGCCCCTTACACAAGAGGTAATTAAAACTGTGGACAAAATCAACACTGTCTCTAGAGAGCTTCAAGAGAACCAACAAATAGTGCTATATAAGGAGACTGTCATACACTGGACTGGTTACTCTTAGGGTTCAACTCTTGGCTTTTTATTTTAATATAAACTTTTATATTAGTATATGAAACATGACATTAAGTTCTCAAACACATCCTAGAAAAAGTGCTGCATACATCATTGCTGAATATCACTACGGTCACCTTCGAAGTACTCCCCTTGGAAGCTATGCACGGATGCCAGTGCCTAGTCCATCCTTCAAAGCAGGTTTGGAACTCTTTTTCTGGAATGGCCATCAAAGCTGTCATCGTATTAACCTTGATGTCCTGAATGTCATCAAAATGTCTTCCTTTCAATATTTCCTTTATCTTCGGATAATAAAAGAAGTCATTGTGGGCCAGATCAGGTGAGTAGGGAGGGTTTTCCAATACAGTTATTTGTTTACTGGCTAAAAACTCCCTCACAGACAGTGCGTGTGATCTGGTGCACTGTCGTGATGCAGAAGCCATGAATTGTTGGCGAAAAGTTCAGGTTGTCTAACTTTTCTATGCAGCCTTTTCAGCACTTCCAATTAGTAAAATTAGTTAACTGTTTGTCCAGTTGGTACAAATTCATAATGAATAATCCCTCTGGTATCAAATATGGTCAGCAACATTGTTACAACAAGTTCACAGACTTAATTGTCTCACCTTGTATGTGTACTTTTTTCCATTTTAGGCATCTCTCTTTTTAGGGCGTAATCTGTAGGACCGTAACACTATTGACCTTTGCCACCACCTCTCTACAGATGGTTTAACTATTTTTATAGGAAATTGCCAATAAGAATCCTCAAGAGACATTATTTCTTAGACCCTGCTTTGCCCTACTCAGGAAGTTTACAATCAGTTGTAAGGTTTTCATTGAGGAAGGATATTTATCTTCTTGAATAAAAGGGAAGACAGTGTTGAAATTTATCTGAGCGTTGTGATCCAGAAAGCAGGCAAAACTAAGAAGTCTGAGAAGTCTCCCTATCTTTTGCATTCTAAGAAACTGCTAACCTGCAAAGAAGCACCCAGCTGTGCCATATTCTGAGATAAGATTGACTACACTTTTTCTCAAAGACTCAGGGAAGACCTATCTCCATCCTTCCTCATGATTCCCATAAGACTCTCTGATGACTCTTGTTTATCTGTGTCTATAAAACTCAAGGGCCCTTTATTCTTTAAAAAGTTCCTCATTGATGAATGTTCTCCCTATTGCAATAACATGAATAAAATCAGCACTTCATTGTCCACGGCATTTTCTCTTTCACAATGAATACAGATGAACCATTTCAAACCAAATAGGAAGGTCATGACAGAGAATGGAATCACTACTCATTGTGAATCAGATAGTATTTTATGATTATATGTCCATTCCTAAATATAAACTTTTCTGTTCCATGAAGTTAATTAATTATTTATATGGATTTCTTTAAATTCAAATTGTGATGTGACCGCATTTTCTAACAACCCTTTAAAATGCTTTTCTATCCAACTGTCCATGTGAAAGCTCTCCATCTTCCAGACCCATCCTCTTGGTCTGCTGCAAAGCTGTGGGATTTCTCTTCGCCATCTTTATAGGAATTATTTTCTTTTTCCTTCTCTTTTTTTTTTTAATTGGGAACTCATTTCCCTCTTTCTTACCTTATTCTCTTATTTTCTTGGAGCATATTCCATAGAATCTTCCTGAGAAAGGGTCTGTAGAAAATACATTTTTTGAGACCTGCACATTTGGTAACATCTGTATTCTACATTTGGTTGACAATTTGACTGGGTATAAATCTGGAATATGATCATTTTCTTTCATAATTTGGAAGGCACTGCTCTTAAGTCTTCTAGTTTCCAGTGTTGCAGTGGAGCTAATTGTTCCTTCCTGTTTTCCGTTTTACAATCAGTTAACCATCAACTTTCTCTGGTCTGCAAAGTAGTTCCCACCTGTTCATCTGCTTTTTGAACCCCAAAATTTGATTGACATCTCCACTCAGCAGTTTTCTACTTTCCTGTTGTTTTTGTCCTGTCAAGTTACCACTTTATATTCCTTTATAATCATTCAGTGGAGCTTTCAGAAGAAGCAAAGATAAATCTCTGTATTCACCATGTTTATATAGCTTCTTGTTGACTAGTCAGTACTCTATATTTTTAATGCCTTAATCTTTTTCCTGTCCCACATTTTGCAATTTTAACCTCAATTTTCATCTTTGCCTTCTAATATTGAGTATACTATTTTTGAAATACAGAACTTTATTTTTAATGTGAGACATCAATCTTTTTTCATATTAATACTGTTTTCATACTACTGTTAAAAGCCTTCTCTATATTGATATCAGATAAATATTTACCTAGAGTGATTTGTAGTTCACTTAAAAATTGATTGGTTTGTTTTTAACTTAACTAGTCCTATGTTTTGAATGAGTTATTTCAAGATGATTTTTTCTTTTTTGAACTCTCAGTGTACTTCAATTTTATGTTTTTGGACAATACATTTTTATATTTAAAAATCACTTTTAACTCAAGTAACACCACCTCTCAAATATGGAACATTTTCCAGGACCTATAGACTGAAGAAATCATGTTGCTCACACAGCCCTTCAACACCCACTTTGATATTCCAAACTAAAATGCCAAACTATTGCAAAGCACAAAAAGTTACAATAACATTCTGATTTTTCTTGTGATGAGTAATTTAATGTTTTTCTGCAACATTCAAAGTTGCCAATTAAAGAGTCTTTATGGCTTCAAAGGTCACTTTCTCTTCAAAGAGAAAAGAAATAAATCCCCAGATCTACAAGCCATTACCAAAGGAATGCTGTTCACAGTGACCGAAAATAATTCAGTCCTGAAACCTTTTTAAAGACTATTCAAAGAATATGTAGAGTGTATGATTAAATTTTTTGTTAGATAATGACATCTTCCAATAGCTGATAGGATGTAGGGAAAATTTCTGTTTTCTCTACTCACAACATTTCTGACACCAAATGTGTGATTTCCCCTCACATTAAGTAATTCTCCAGCTCTCTGGTCACCAACTGGGTGCCTTACAATCCAATTCTGACATTATCTGGAGTTCATGCAGACCCCACAGTTTCAGAACTCGGTCTCACAAGATTACCCCTGACTTGAGACACCAATTACAAGTCCAGATTGTCATCGGTACTACTGACCAACTAGCTATAAATCAGTTTCTTAAAATTCCCTCCTCAGTTTCGATCATTTGCTATAACTGCTCACAGAACTCAGCAAAGCATTTCCTTACATTTACCTGTTTATTATAAAGGATACAGATGAGGAGATCCTTACGGTGAGGCCCAGAAGAATCGTCAGTACAGGCAGCGTTGTCCCATGGACTTTGGGTATGTCACCTTCCAGGTATATGATGCTTTCACCAACCTGGAGGCTCTCCGAACCCTGTTGTTGAAGGCTTTTATGGAGACTTTATTTTGTAGGCGTGGTGGACCAAATCACTGATCACTGGTTATTATGTCAATCTGTAGCCCCTCTGCCCTTCCCACAGGTTGGGGCATAGGACTGAAAGTTGCTACCCTCTAATTACATGGTTGGTTCCTATAGCAACCAGCCTGCATCCTTCAAGAGTCCCCTCATTAGCAAAAACTCAGGTATGGTGGGAAAGGGTTGATTATGAATAACAAAAGATGTTCCTCACCCCTATCTCTCAGGAAATTACAAGGGTTTTAGGAGTTCTGTGCTAGGAATCAGGGACAGAGACCAAATACATATCTCTTATTGTAGTTCAACATTATGGGAACATGAAACATACATTTAGTTGAAACGGTTGCAAAAGATACAATAAAACATATGTCAGAGACCACTTCAAATATGGGCAGTGTATATACTTAGTCACTCACAAATGGATGAAACAAACCCTTCAGAACTTTTCAAGAAGCATAATGAGTATAAACAATACTAGTAGCAGATGCAATCTTCGGTGGGTCCCTCCTTTTTAATGGTCTGATTGAGGACTATTCATTCAATCATTGAAGATATGGCAAGAAGCATGCTTCACATCTATTTGAGACACTCCAGAGCTGTGCATGCACTCAGAGAAGTCAATGGATAGTAAAATAAAAGGGAGGAAACACTAGAACAGTTTTCCTAAGACAACTGAAAGGCTTTGGTGCTTATCAGGAAGTACACCTACAAAAAAGTAAAAAAGTGATGCGGCAAACTATCAAAAGGTAGAGAGGATACACCAAGGCTACAATAATGCTCTCCGAAGTCACCAGTTTGCTCCTTGAACTAAAACCTAGCTGTCAAGTAAAATAATTGAGAGTAGGAAGTCACAGGGATTGACATGCAAATAAGCACTCCAGGCAACCCACACTGAATTCTGCACCCGGAAGGAATGTTTGGGGTACTCATTTGCATGTTGGTTACCAGAAAGTACTTTCACTTCACAGCCATTTTAAAGCCCTTCTTGTCTGAGCCTGGGAACAAACTGAAGTGTCTGCACAAAGGTGACCAGGCAATGAGTTCTCTTCTGTAATTCATAGGAAGACAATATGCCTACTAGTGGGAACATAAATATTCTTTTAAATGTTTTTCATGCAAACTGAGCCGAGCCTACTGACTAATGTGAATATGTCTTGTCAAAAAATGATCTCTAACCACATTGACCCTTTTTCTGCCTTAATCTCTGGATTCTGACGTTTCACAGCTTCCAACTGAGCTCCTCTTCTCAGAAAGAGTAATATCTCACTCTTCTATTACTGCATCTGCTTCCCATTTATAAAGAGTGCACTTTGAGAAAAGAAATGTTTCTTTCTTTAATCCACTACAATATTTATCGCTTCAGGGGAATTCCAGTCTTGTCCTTTGGCAAGCTCACAGCTCTCGATTTAAACAAGCAAAGCAAATGCATTTTCTCTCCTTCATATGAAAAAGGCTGTAGTTCACAGGACTTTGTCTCTGACAAATATAGCCATTTTAGTTATTTTAAAGCAAACAAATAAACAAACATAAATACATAAATAAAGGTAATCTTAAAGTCAGGAATCCAATCTAGAAATTTCTTTCCCAAAGCATCTTTGTAATCCGCACAAATCAGCTTCCATCATTATTGTCCTTCAAGTGCCTACTAAGAGTCAGCTGTACTAGTTGTACAGAATGTTCACTTTTGCCCTCTAGACGCCAACACCAGGAAAAAAAAAGTACACACACACACACACACACACACACAAAGTGGGTCTATATAACAGCGTACGTTAAATATTTTCTAAAACTTATAAATAGATGCAGTATTCTCCTTAAAGATAGGAGGACTATACGTTGTATGATGAACAGAGAGGCAATCCAGGATGGTGTGCTTATAAATAGAATGGAACGGGCAGTGATAACATCTCTTTTCTTTGGATTAAGGGAATGTTCTATAATGATGGCCAGATTTTGGCAATGGATACAAATGAACTAGGAGAGCCCCCCACCCCCCATTTCTGTCTCTTTGGTATGAATAAGCCTAGTTCTTCAGAAATGTGTTCTTAGGAGTGGGATAATTATTTTAAATATGCTGATGTAATGGACTCTATTCACAAAGCTCATTTCAATGTGGACCTACAACCCACTATAGTCAGAGGATCCTCTGGAGTTAAATTTCAGCCACTTTTACCAGTGACATTCAAAAGAGAACAGCGGTCTGGTTTTGCAACCTCATTCACAATCAGGGCCTATGCAGAGAAAATACATAAAAGTAGCTCAGTAGATCACACAATGATTGTTTATGCACAATAAGTTGCCAATAGCCAACGTCCTTAAGGAATGCCTAGCTGTGTTTCTATTGCTTTTAATCCCAGCTAATTCCTTTCAGTATATTAGTTATGCTCCACACAGGAGAAATGCAAACATTTCTTTTCAGCATGCAAACAACAGTAAATCACATCTTCCCTCACTTTTATAATCCAATGCAAATATTTAACATGTATCTTACATTTCTTATTATAAGAGCACCTTCTATCATGTGAGAGAAATAGACTTTAGTTTTACTCACTTGATAGAAGAACAAACAGAGATACGAAGAGAAAAATATCCTTGACTACATATAAGGTTCATGACAGCTGAAATCTGAATTCAGAATTTCTAAGGTGTGTTCTCATAAATGCAGGTGTCTCACATAGAACTCTTGGCCAATGAAGTCATAGAATGAGTACACTTAGTGGAAATGTGTATTTTGTGAATGTCTTATCATTATCTTTCCCCAGAATCATTTGTTTTTATATTCCTCACCAAATGGTCTGAATAGAATAATTAATGGCATAATTGCTTAAGATCTCTGACATAGTTAAGAATCTGATGAATGGATTAAAAGTTCTGTTCTCTTTGTATCATGACTGTAATTTGGTTATATGCAGTTTTTATTGAGCATTATTAATCATTCTTAAATGCTAAGACAAAAGATGGAGACTTAAAAATAAAGTTATCTCAATGTTTACCAGGACACAAAAACCACTAAAATATTCAATTTTAAAAAATATTGACAGTAATTAGAAAAAGTATGTATTTGATCAATAAAGCAAAATTTACATAAAGCTAATATTTATAATTACTTTAGTAACTATCAACCAATTGAGCTATTGGAAATCAAATTTCTTAGAGGCTAATTGTTTATCCAGGAAGATAACCTATTTTAAAATACTGACCATTTAACTGTGGTATGAAATCAACTCCCTTCTTAAGGCAAAGTCCTGTTCAAAGCCACTGTGATTTTAAACTCGAGAGAGAAATAAACCCCAATTGAAAACTGCATTCCTCCACACAATCTTATTTTGTAGAGAATACATTTTCAGGTTTATAGGTGGGTTGGAAAACCCTGTGATAATGGGAGACCTGGGATAAATACCAGAAGCAAAAAGAAACAAAAGATGGGGTTTGCTATTATATATATTGAATATGTGGTGGATTTTTACTTCTTTTTTCTTTTTCTTTTTCTAGAAATCCATAACATTTTTCAGTTTCTCAAAGGAGTTTCTGAATCACAAAAGATGAAAACTATTGATCTAGTCTGTACTTTAGACTAATGATGTATGTTCTTTAGACAACTAAATTATAGTGTTAAGTGTGTATGTAGGAGGGGGCATTGGTTGGTTTAAAAAAAAAATAATTATAAGATTTGCTTTTGAACCAGGAGAACATCTGTAAGTTAATAGGTTTTAACATACAGCTTTGCAGCCTTTGAAACAATTTGGCAATATTTTTCTTCCTTCCTTCTTTCCTTCCTTCCTTCCTTCCTTCCTTCCTTCCTTCCTTCCTTCCTTCCTTCCTTCCTTCCTTCCTTCCTTCCTTCCTTCCTTCCTTCCTTCCTTCCTTCCTTCCTTCCTTCCTTCCTTCCTTTCTACCTTCTTTCTTTTTTTTCTTTCTACAAGGTATCATGGGATTTCTGCTTCCAGGATAGTCACAATTCCTTCCCATCTGAGTGTGGTGAAATTCCCCTCCTATTCTGTTTATTAATTTGTTTTGGTGTTTTGTTTTTTTTCAGATTCTATTTATAACTGAAATTATGTAATATTTGTCTTTCTCTGTTCTGACTTATTTCACTTAGCATAATACTCTCTAGGTCAATTCATGTTGTTGCAAACGCAAGATATCATTCTTTTTTAGTGCTGAGCAATATTCCACTCTATATAAATAACACATCTTCTTTATCCATTCATATATTGATGGAGATCTAGGTTGTTTCCATATCTTGGCTATCACTAGTAATGTTGCAGTGAACATAGGCATGCATATGTCTTTTTTAATTGGTGTCTTCGTATTCTTTGGATAAATACCCAGAAGTGAAATTGCTGGGTCAATTTTTTGAGAAATTTCTATACTGTTTTTCATGGTGGCTGGACTAATTTACAATCCTACTGATAGTGTACAAGGGTTCCCTTTTCTCCACACCCTTGCCAACACTTGTTATTTGTTGATAGTCATTCTGACAGGTGTGAAGTGATATCTCATTTTGGTTTTAATTTGCATTTCCTTGATGATTAGTGATGTTGAGTATCTTTTCATATGATATTGGCCATTTGTATGTCCTCTCTGGAGAAATGTCTCTTCAGATCCTCCGCCCATTTTTAAATTAGATAGTAGGGGCTTTTTTGGTGTTGTATGAGTTCCTCATATATGTTACATATTAACCTCTCATTGGATGTATCATTGGCAAATGTCTTTTCCCTTTCAGTAGGATGTGTTTTTGACTTGTTGATGGTTTCCTTCACCGTGCAAAAAAATTTTAGTTTGATATTGTGCCATTTGTTTATGTATTTTTTGGCACCCTGGCCCAAGTAGACCTATACAAAAAAAAAAAAAAAAAAAAATCTTGCTAAGAGCTATATCAAAGGGTTTACTTCTATGTTTTCTTCTAGGAGTTTTATGGTTTCAGGTCTTACATTTAAGTCTTTAATATACTGTTGAAGCCAGTTTTCTAATATTTTGTTGAGAATTTTTACATATATGTTCATTAAGGATATTGGCCTATAATTTTTGTGTGTATAATGTCTATCTAGTTTTCGTATCCGGGTAACTCTGGCTTGATCAAATGAGTTTGGCAGTGTTCCTTCCTCTTCAATTTTTTGAAATAGTATAACATGGATAGGTATTTATTCTTTGACTACTTGGCAGAATTCACCTGTGAAGTCATCTGGTTCTGAATTTTTATGTGTTGGGAGTTTCTTGATTACTGTTACAATTACATTGCTAGTAATCAGTCTGTTTAGATTTTGTATTTCTTTCTGGTTCTTGGGAATTTATATAGCTCTAGAAATTTATCCATTTCTTCTAGATTGTCAAATTTGTTGGCATATAATTGTTGTAGTACTTTTTAATGATTCTTTGTATTTCTGATGTGTTGGTTGTGACTTTTCTTTCATTTATGATTTTATTCATTTGGGCTTTCTCTTTTTTTCTTGAAGTTTGACTAAAAGTTTCTCAATTTCTTTATATTTTCAAAGAAGTAGCTCTTACTTTTTTGGACTTTTCTATAATTTTTCTTTAAAATTTCTACTTCGTTACACTGTGATATTATCTGTTTCCTTCCTTCTGTTTACTTTGTTTTTTTTTTTCTAGTTCTTTAGGTGTACAGTTAGATTATTTATTTGGGACTTCTTGTTTGTTTGTGAAGGTAGGCCAGTATAGCTATGAACTGCCCTCTTAGAACTGCTTTTGCTGCATCCTATAAAATTTTGAAAAGTTGTGTTTTTATTTTCAATTGTTTCATGACAGTTTTTGATTTATTGTTTAATTTCTTCTTCGATTCTTTGTTGTTTAGTAGCACGGTGTCTAGTCTGCATGTATTTGTGTTGTTGCCAGTGTTTTTTGTTGTTGTTGATTTCTAGTACCATACTATTGTGGTCAGAAAAGATACTTGATATGATTTCAATCTTCTTGAATTCTCTGAAGCTTGTTTTGTGGCCTAATATGTGAATTGTCCTGGAAAATGTTCCATGTGCCCTTGGGGGAAAAAAAAGTGCATTCTGCAGTTTTGGGATGAAATGTTCCCTAAATATCTATTAAGTCGATCTTGTCTAATGTGACACTTAAGGTCGTTATTTCCTTATTAATTTTCTGTCTGGGTGATCTACTGATGTGAGTGGGGTGTTAAAATTCCCTACTATCATTGCATTACTGTGGATTTCTCCCTTTATGTCCATTAATAATTATTTTATATATATTTAGGTGCTCCTATGATGGGTTTGTAGATACTTATGATTGTCATCTTCTTCTTGGACCAACACCTTAAAATTATATGGTGTCCTTCTTTGCCTTTTTTAACATGTGTTTTAAAGTCTATTTTTTTCCTGATACAAGTATTGTTACCCAAGCTTTCTTTTCATTTCTGTTTGCATGGAATATCTTTTTTCATCCCTTCACTTTCCATCTGTATGTGTCTTTTAATTTGAAGTCCATCTCTTCTAAGCAGGGATCATGTATTTTAATTCATTTTGCCACCCTGTGTATTTTATTGTTGCATTTAATCCATTTACATTTAAAGTAAATATTTATAAGTATACACTTATTGCCATTTTGTTAATTTTTTTGTGTGTTTTTGTAATTCTCCTCTGATCCTTTCTTTTTCTCTTGGTCTCTTCCTTTGTGGTTTGCTGATTTTCTTTGGTGTTTTGTTTGAGTTCCTTTCTCTTTATTCTTTGTATATCTTTTGTATGTTTTTGATTGATGGTTACCATGAGGTTTATGTATATTATTCTACTTCAATAGCACTCTATTTTAAGCTGATAGGCATTTAAGTTTGAATATATTCTATAAGGACTACGTTTTTATTCCCAACTTCATGCTTTATGTTATTGATATCATGTTTTAGATATTTTTGTGTTGTGTATCTCCTAACTACTTATTATAGCTTGAGCTGAGTTTGATACTTGTTTCTTTTGACCTTCATAGTAGCTTTTGAAATGTCTGATTCACTGCATTTATTAAATATTTGGCTTTACCTGTGATATTTTTTTTTCCTTCTCATATTTTCTTATTTCTGATTATGGCCTTTTCTTTTCTGCTTAAAGAAGACCCTTTAACACTTCTTGTAAAGCTCATTTAATGGTGATGAACTCCTTTAGTTATAGCTTATCTGGAAAACTCTTCATCTTTTCTTCAGTTCTGAATGGTAACTTTGCCAAGTAAATCAACCTAGGTTGTCGTTTCCTTTCTTTCAGCACTTTAAAGATGTCATGACATTCCCTTCTGGCCTGTAAAGCTGTTGCTGAGAAATCAGCTGATAACTTTATAGGGTTTTCCTTCTTATGCAATTCATTGTTTTCTCTTGCTTCCTTCAAGATTATCTCTTTATCTTTAACTTTTGCCATTTTAAATGTAATACATCTTAGTGTGGGTCTCTTTAGGTTCACCTTGTTTGAAAATCTTGGTGCTTCCTACATCTGGATGTCTGTTTCCTTTCTCTGGAAAGGAAAGTTTTCAGCCATTGTTCATTTAAATAAAGTTTCTTTTCTTTTCTCTCTTACTTCTCCTTCTGGGATCCCTATAATATGAATGTTTGAACACTTGATGTTATCCCAGAAGTCTCTTAAATGATCCTCATTTTTAAATTCTTTTTTCTTTTTGTTGTTCTGATTGATTGATTCCCATTATCCCATCTTTGATGTCACTGATCCTTTTTTTATGTTTAGGTAATTTGCTCTTGATTCCTTCCAATGCATTTTTCGTTTTAGTTATTCAAGTCTGCTTGGTTCTTCATTATTCTTTCTAACTTTGTTAAAGTTCTCCTTAAATTCCTTTATTCCACTGTCAAGTTTGGTGAGCATCCTTATGACCATTTCTTTTAATTCTTTATCTATCATAGTAGTTATCTTTGTTTCCTTAGGGTCTTTTTCTTATTCCTTCATTTAAGAGATATTCTTCTGTGTTTTCCTTTTGTTTGCTTTTCCATGTTTGTTTCTGTGACTTAAACAAAATTATGATCTCTCCCAGTTTTGAAACTATGGCCTTATGTAGAAGCTTCTGTGTAGGCTATTTGTGTCAGATGGTGTTGGCAGGGCAGTAGGAGTCAAGCGTGTGACTAAGGCATCCAGGCCACTGGCCTACCTAGCTGGAGCAGCTCCCAGCAGGGAGCCCAGGTGTGTCTGGTGAAACCTTATTGTTCCTGCTTGCTCCCTTGGTTCAGAGACAAAAGGCTCAGAGTAATGTAGTTGGAAATGCATGTGCTACAGTGATCTTGCAGGTAGGCCAAAGCACCCTAATAGAGCTCCCACACAACCTATCAAAGCGGAGGTGGACATAAACAATAGTGCTCACTGGATCCTCCTGTACTGAGAGTTTCTGCAACTTCTAGAGAGCTCCTGTGGCTTCCTGATCTTCTCTATTCAATCTCTTTCTATTGTTTGTTGATCAGAAGTTATTTATTCAGCCTTCAGTTGTCTCACAGGATTAACTGCCATCTATATATATGTATATTTGAGTTTGCTCATGGAAGGGGGTGGGTTCAGCATCCTCTTATGGTGCTGCCATCTTGGACCTTTTTTTTTTTTAATTAAAAATTTAAACACATTTTAGTTCAACTTTGACTAAAATAACATAATCCTTCTTTTCCCTCTGCTTTTATTATGGTTTCCTATCATTGCTAATATGTCTAGGACTAAAAAGAAACAAATTACAAGGCAATAGAAGACATAAGATGATTGTGGATTCTAGAGAAAGGATGAGAGTTCAATGGCATGAAGAGATTGGATTGGGGAAGTAACAAAGTAAAGTCAAACAAAACATTGTTTTACTTTAAGGGAAATGTCTTAATCACAGCAAATTTTAAAATGTAAATCTACTCAAGGTAGCTTAAATAAAAAGAGACCTCACAAGTTCTAGGGAATAAAATGAAGTACAGCCCAGTTTACACAGGGCTGGGAGTCAAAATGTAAGATGGGCACCAAGAGTGCTCTCCATCTGTCAAAGCCACATGGTTTTTCTTAGTTCTGCTTCTCTGCTCTGGCTTCTAGTTTTATAACTTTTGCTTCAAAACAGTTATTTTTTTCCTGAATTATTGACAAGTAGAAGGCTCTGGTTCCCCATTGTACACATTCCCACCGTAGCTCTAAAAGACTAGTTATTTCAGGACTAAACAGTGCCTCCATTCTGATTAGCCCAGCTTGGGTCCAGCTTCCACCCCTTTCCAGTCAGCTCTTGGTCAAAGGGCAGAATCATATGTAATAACGTTGCCTTTTCTGTATTACGTGTGAGGCAAAATTTATAAAATGGGGTTATAGGAAGGCATGAAAGGGTCAGCATGTGTATATACTGTGAACTAGAATAAACCCTGCAGATTTATATAGAAAGAGCCACTTGTTTATCAGGATTAATTGTTATTATGGAAGACTAAATTTGAGGCCAGGCAGTGAAGAATAAAAATGATGAGACTGATGTTACAAAGTAATGCAATAAATTTCTATAAGAAATCAAAAGTAGAAGTCTCTGGAGAACGGCTATAGTGCCATAGACAGGAAAACATGCATAGCGTTTGTTTGGAGCAGGACATTAATCACAGCTTTGTCTTTTACATATGGTAGAAATGTAAAATAATGCCAACAGTCATATCTTAAAAACTGTCATGTCAATATGTTATATTAAAGAAATTAGTATTTATAAAATACCATAAATAAAATAATAGTGTTTCTACCTATAAATGATTAATCATGGGTCAGAAAAAAAAGGCCTTCGTAATGAATATTCATAGATCATAAACCAATCTTTTGTCAAATATAAAAACAGAACTCAAATTTGATTCTCTAATCTCTTCTGGGTGACTATATTTAACATACTCATGAAACAAGTCCATTCTTCTCACATATTTGATACAGATTTCCTTAAATGTAAAAAGAAATAGAATTCTTTATAAAGTACAAAATTAGAAAATTTTGAGGGTTAAAAACACCTTTATTTAGTATATCAAGTATATACTTACCAAACCAAGAGGACCATTACTTTGTTTTACTCAGCATTCATTCAGAACTAAAATTTTAAAAATAATTCTCCATCTCAATAATTTCAATAGTTTCCTATGTACGTTAAGCAACAATAAGAATTAGCTTGGGGTTGGTGTATTAATGGAAGATCTAACTGAAGGGAACTTTTCCTAAAACTCTCTTTCCAGAGCTATGTTTTTGAAATGTCTGAAACTTTATATACTTACCTACAATATATATAAATAAATAAGTTTATATACATACCGGGGGTTTCCAAAAAATGTGTACACATTAAAAGAGATGTTATCTATGCTCAAGCAGTAGTTTGCTGCAATCATAAGTGTCTGGATGCTGATGGTAACCACTTTGAGCACCTCTTGTAATTTCAGAAGTCAAATGTGACTTGTATTCATCTTTTCTTATCAGTATATATTGAGTATTACAATTAATACAGTTTTTTCCTTCCTTAAAATGTGTATACATTTTTTGGCATCCTCTGTATATAAACATTGCATATTATATATATATATACAATATTATATATGTGTATATATACACATATATATGCGTGTGTGTATATGTGCATATATGTGAAACAAAATATTTTAAAAATTGCTTATTCTTTCTATATGCAATATTTTCTGCTATTTTCTTTACTTCTTCTATTCTATTTTCTCTTTTTAAAAAATGCTTATCCCAATCCACTAAATTAATTTCACAAGCTAGTAACGAGTTGCAATCTATAGTTTGAAAAACACTGCTCTAAACCAATTAAACATTGTACTTACTTCAGGTTTCTCAATTAATTTGATTCACTGGAGACAGACTGTATCATTTATGAAGTTATAGCCAAGACTAATATATGACTTATATTGGTCTACCAACCAATAAATGTTCCTCCTAGTCACTCACGCAGACTTTCTCTATAAATTAGTATGGTTGCTGTCACTGTAAATCTTATAGGCATTTCTTTTATCTACAGAAAGTATCTATTTTCAAATGGAGAAAAGAATCCCCACTAAGAAAACAAATTAAATCACATGGTAAATCTAACAGAAAGTGATTAATGGGACTGATTGTCAACATAGTCCAGCTTCCTTTCCTCAAGAAGTGTAAATTGAACCTCAAATTCATCTTCATTAATATGTTACCTCTTAGTGTTTTGTTCCAGAGATAGTTTTGCTAGTTAAGAATTGATGATAAGCAGAGTGGTATCTCTGCTTCCCTTCTCCTAATAGTGGCAGAAGGGAAAATGGGCATGTATATTTGTCCCGCATAAAGAAAGATTTCCAACGACACCATAGCATAATGTCTTAAAGATATGAGAACAACGGACTGTATGAAATCTGGATAACAGAAAACATTTTCAAAAACACAACCCTTTTTGGGAAAACAAGTTTTAGTCTCACACATCAGTAGTGCTCACTATTCCACAGCATTTCTCTCTTTCTGGCTCACATATCCCTACACCTTCCCTATTATATAATACCCTGGACTTGATCTTCAGAGCACTCATCCTGTCCAGAATCAATTAGTTTATCTTTTTGTTTGTTTGTTTTATGTCTGCTATCCCACTGAGACTGGCTAATGCACTATGACTCCACATGCTTAGCTCAGTGTATTCGACATAAATACCGTACTTGTATGAATGAAATGTGTGAATGGACGGACAAAAGTGAATGAATATATTAGAATGAGATTATCAAGTTATTTCCTGCTTTCAAATAAAGGTAGACACAAGGCATGACTGGCACATTCTCCAAGTATTTACTGAAAAGTGTGCTCCCTTTCCTCCTATTCACCCAAGCCAAGAACTTTTCAGTTATGTTCAACTTTCCCCCATTGAATCCCACTCAGCTATTTTTTCTGGGGTTCCTGCCATGAGCCAGCAAACTACAGTATCTCTCCAATTCATCTGTTCCTCTCCTTTTCTTGTGCCACCTCAGTATTTCTCCCTTAGATTATGGCAGTAGCCTCTTAAATCTTCCCTGCTTCCTGCCTCCAATAGTGTCCCCTCTATCTATTCTACACATGGCTGCCCAAGTAATCTTCCTAAAACATATGTTATTCCCCTGCTCAAAATACTCAAAGCCAGACTCTAAGTCTGTCATATAAGTCACACCTTGTTTCCTAGGTTCATTTCCCTGACATCAATTCGATATCCAATTTATATAGCAAAACCCTTTTACTATGCTGAATACCCCCATGCTGTTTCATCACTCCATAACTTTGAACACTCTATTTCTCCTTCTTGAAATATCCTTCCCACTTTTTTCACCTGAGAGACTTCTGTTCATTGTTAAGAATTCAAAACAATTGATACCCTTTCTATGAAATCTTTCCTGGTCTAATGACACTTGTTGCCAGTTATCCTCCAAGCCATTTTTCCATTTTTGTGCTTCTATTTCACTCTGGATTTCATCTCTGTAACAGCATCTATTCAATTTTACTGTTATTGTTTGTTTACACACCTATTGTTGCCCCTTTCTAGAAGACTGCAAAGCCTTTCAAGATGAATATTAGTGAGCAAGAATGAAGAGGTTGGCATAAATCCATTTTTCTAACATACCTATCACAATGTTTTTCAGATTCCATATTTTCTGGAAACATTATCCAATTTAGCTAGTTCATGCAAAAAGGGAATTATTGTAAGATGTAAGGCAGCTCACAACATTTCTAGGAGAGGCATGTTGTCTAACTTAGATATTACTGAACAAAAAACTCTCAATTAGTAGAACACTCAGTCCCTGTAAGGAACTGTTATAGCTCAAACATCACCCCAGGTCACTGCTATGACCAGTAGTTCCTTTATCAAAGCTTCCCAGAAGAACCAAACATTGCACGATCATACTTTCAGAATGTTCTGTATCCCTTCATATTTATACCAACCACTCTTACTTGTTCCTTCCAATTCTCACCTTGGTGGTACTCTGCACAACTAGGAGGTCATGCAGAGCATCACATCAGGCAGAGCCTGTAAACCATATTCTGAGGCACTCCACAAAGATGGTATGTACTTGAGGAAACATAGCTCATGTGTGAAATCCTAGCTGCAAAGGAGTCTGAGAAATGTTTTAATCTTCCTGAATAGTTCAGGAAGACACATTAACGAGGGCTGGAGTGGCGATGAATCAACCACATCACAGTTCCTTTTACATAAACATCTAATAAGTGAGGAGAAGGAGGAGGGAATGAACAGATAGAAAAATGAAATATAAAGGTTATGATAACCATCTTTCCTCCAAATTCTGCCAAGTACAATAATTCAAATTTAGCTTTTAATTAACAAAATGTGCCATTATTCCTTCAAAAACATCATTTCTTTTTCTTCTTTTCGGGCAATTGTTTCCTTTGCTCTGTCTTTAGAACTTTATCTGCTTCTAAATTTTTCAAATTCTCATGCTATCTACATGTTTCTTCCAGTTTAACTTGTGATTTGAAATATATTACATTGCTTTCTAGTTGTGTAGGAATATGAACCTTGTGATCATAACACATTGACTCTGACAAAAACGACAAAAATACTTTCAAATATAAAACCATAATTCTAAGTTGTTTCTATCAGAACAGAAAAAATGAAAATAATTTTGATTTTTCTTTCTGTACTTGGTATTATTATATCACATTAATGAAAATAATTAAGCTATATATTTTAGGCATACTGGGTATAGAACTGTTGTAAAAATGCATAAGCATAAATAAATTCATTTTTCACCTGTGTCTTAGTTTTCGTGTTCCAAAGATCAAGCCCCAAATTAGCAATCTTCTAGTGCATTTCCAACTCATGGCTTTTAGGTTCCATATTGAGTTTCCAAAGATAAAATTAGGCTTAGTGAGAAGACGTACTCGTTCCCAACTCAGCCACTGACTTATTGAGTGGTACAAGAGAACTATGTAAGATATAGGAAGTGTTAAACGTTAGGAGAGTAAAACTTTGGTAGATTAGAGCCAAGTGAGGATTTTATTACAACAATAATAATATGAATTTATTTTTATATAATGCCTCATGATGTTTTAAAAGTGTTTCTCCTAATAATAGATGTTTATAACATTTCTGGAAAACAATTAGGTATTATTCATTTCAAAGATGAGGAAACTGAATTTAAATCAATAAAACAAACAAACTATATCACCTATAAGATGCCAGGTACTGTGTTAGGTGCTAGAGTTACCAATCTAATGGTAGACATAGTATAATTAGTGCTTAATAAGTACCATGATGGGAAAGCATAGAGCAGAATCGAAGCACTAGGGTAAAAAAGATGCAAAAAGCAGCCAGGATTTCCAGTGAAAGTAAAAATAACATCTAAACCAGTGGTTCTCAACCAGTGGCAATTTTGCCTCCAGCTCTCACCTCTGGGACACTTCCCAATGTCTGCAGACATCTTTGATTGTCATAATTAGGTGGAGGGGATGGGGAAGACATGCGACTGGTCTCTGGTGCGTAGAAGCCAGGGATACTGCTAGATTTTTTCAAATCTCACCCATAGGACAGCCCCCTGCAGAAAAAGAATCATTTAGTCTAAAATGTCAACAGTGCTACAGTTGAAACTCCTTGATCTAAGCTGGCTAGGGAGGGATAAGGGAAGAATATGGCAAGGGTCATGGTGGAATGACAGAAGACAGTGTTCCAGGGAATAAGAACCACTTATGTGAAGGACCTCCATACTGACTGATTAACCAATTTTCATTTTTATTGTCATAAAATACAGGTAACATGCCCACTTTTAAGTGGGCACTTCAGTGGCATTAAGTACTTTCACACTGTTGTGCAACCATCACTACCATCCATCTCTGGAATGTTTTCATCTTCTTAAACTATAACTGTGTATCTATTAAATGACAACTACTCGTTTACCCCTCCCTTAAGCTCCTGGCAACCACCATTCCACTTTCTGTCTCTATGAATTTGGCTACTCCAGGAATCTCATATGAGTGGAATCATAGTATGTATTCTTTAGTATCTAGTTTATTTCACTGAGCACAATGTCCTCAAGATTCATCCACATTGTAGCATGTGTCAGATTTTCCTAACTTTCAAAGGTTTAATAATATCTAATTGTATGTATATACTACATGTTGTTTATCCATTTGTCCATCAATGGATGCTTAGGCTGTTGTCACTTTTGGGCTAGTGTGAAGAATGGTGTACAAGAATCTGTTTAAGTTGTTACATTCAATTCTTTTAGGTATATGTACCCAGACGTCATTCACAGATAATATTGTGTACCAGTTAATTTCCTGACATTGTTCTAGTGCTAGGTACCTGGGAAGAACAATACCCAAGATCCCTTCTGTCATGATACTTACATTCTGGTGAAGGAAAACAAACAGATGAGCAACATCATTTCAGATAGGTGTATAAAGAAAATAAAGGAGGTGACATGGAGTGGAATATGACTGGAACTTAGAGTGCTAGGAAGGGAGTGGTAAGCAAGAAAGGTAGTAGAAGGCTTATAATTTAGGTAACCCATGTGAGGACATTGTATTTCATTTTATTGGCAATGACATGTTCAGAGAAGTTAATAGCCCAAGGTCCCACAGTTAATAAATTCTAAAGGCTAGAACCCAGTATCACAGCCTATCCTTACTACACAGATTTTCTTTGGAGCTGTAAAGTTGGATAAGGGCACAGGTTTATCATACACAGAAACCTGTGTTGTACCTGTCCAATATCTGATCTTTTTCATCTGCTTTCATGATTCTCTCAAGACTCAACTTTATGAATTGAAAGAGGACAATTTTAATGTTCTACTTTACCCACATTCGTTCTATACCCAGCTTGGCTGCTGGTATTCTTCTTCGCTTATTTAAAGAGATTTTCTACAAGTACAAGATAAAATAACATTGACTATAAAAAGAAATGTCATACTTCCCTGTAACCTAGCTCTAAAATTAAAAAAAAAAAAAATCTATTTCATTCAAAAAAATAAAAATCACATTTGACCTGAGTAAGTAATATTTGATAAAACAGAGAAGCAATCTGTGCAACAATAAGAACAGTGTTTCTTCTAACCCTTGCTTTCATTCAAGGTCATGTGCAGCTTACATAAATATTAAATGAAACCTGTTTTGCAAGGAATCACTGTCTGTGATGATTTATAGACACAGAAGTTCATTGGCAGAGTGTACCTTTTCAAATATTACAAGCTCTTATTTTCTAGCAAGAGGAAGAAAGAGACCTTTCCTCACTGGGTAATAGAGATATTCTTTCATGTAGGATTAAGACCTTAATGCAGTTAATGTGTACAGTTTAGATTTATCAAAGGTTCTTTATGAAAGAATGTGTCAGGTGACAAGATTGCTGCAATCCAGTTCAAAATCCAAAGCTTATTGGTTGAAAGAACAAGAATAAGTTACGATACAAAGTTTGTATCAGGAAAAAATATAAGACATGCTCTTTTATATCCTCATATTTTGCTGCAAAGTGAACTATTGTAGAATTAAATAGTGAGTCAATATTCTTAGTCTTATAAGTTGTTTTATTTATAAAAAAAGGCCAATTTTGGCATTTTCCAGCAAGCCACAGGCTGTCTGCATCTCAGGAGTGGGTCAACAGGACAATTCTGCAGCCCTGGGGGAACGTGCATCCACCTATTTTTTATGGCAGCCTTTTCTGAGGAAGCTCAAAAGACATATGATGCCTCAGACTTCAGAGAGGAAAAGACAAGTCCATTTAACCAAGACCAAGTGGAGACATCGTGAAAGGCCTGCACTTCCTATAAGACTGACCAGCTGCATTTTCAAGAGGCCACTCACAAAAATTATTTCCCATCCTGGCACTGAGGTCTGGCACAGGTCACCGGAGGAGACCTGGGAGAAGCCCCAGCAAGTTCGTGCATATGGGAGATTGATTGCTGGGACTCCAAGCCCGCAGCAGTGAAGGAGAACTTTTAAGTCTTTTGGATATCACAAAGACTGTTAAAATAATTGCATTGGGCAGTGCAAGTGGATCTCTGGGCCATGCTGGTGCTGGGTCTTTACATACCAGCCCTGAGTCCACCACTGCATGGTCTTCAGACTGGGCAGAAGTGATTCCAGGAGCTGGTCTCTATCTCCTATAGCTTCTCTGCAGACAGCTGGTAACACCTGGAGGATCCAGAGACAGATCCAGAAAGTGAAAAAGCAAGGAGAGACTGGCAGTGGCCTTAAGGACAGATGGCTACCCAGGGAGGCAGAGAGCCAGGAGCTAGACCGTTGTTGTGTAAACTGGATGAAAGACAGCAGAAGGTTGTGGTGAGGAAGCTGAGTGGTGTGGACTCGGGAAGTGGCTCACCATGAGACCGCCCTCAGTTTTGCCTGTCTCCTTTAATGCCAATCTTATTTCTTCCTCTGGACTGTGATACTTTGTTATATGAAAACTGTGCTTTATTAAACTCTTTGAAAGATGAAAAAAGAAGAAGAAGAAGCCAATTTTGCTGAATATATTTCCTTCATTAACAAATAGTTGCTAAACAACTATTATGTGTAAAGCCCTTTAATAGGTGTTATTAAAATTGTTATATGTCACTGTGAAGTGAAACATTTTCTTACATATATTAGCTGATTGGTCTGGAATAATAAAAAATACCCTGTGTGGAATGATTTAACATGCTTTAGAAAAGTTTTCCCTTATTACTTAAAAGCCCATAAATACTCCCAGAAGACCTCTTATTTTTATCATGTAGAATTGACTTCAGATGTAGTACTTCATAAACACATTACTTAATGTAAAACTACAAGATGTAAAAGGGACCTTCCATCGCCTTGCTTTTCACAGAATCTCCTTTTACCTCTCATGTTAAACTCCTCAGCCCCCGTTTTGCTTGTGCAATATGCAACACCATTTTATGAAGGGTCAGGCGCTGTGCTTGACATTAAGGATACAATGACGAACCAGAAAGATAAGATTGCTGTTTTGTGAAAATGACAATCTGGTTGCAGAGACAAGCAAATGACAAGAAGTTTACAGGCACTATGATACAGAAAGTAGAGGTTACCATTGGGGCACATAGTAGGAACATCAAAACCAGAGGAGAAATGGAAAGGGGATCCCAGAGGAAGACACATTTATCTCACCAGGTCAGAACATCCTCAAAGCCTTATCATTACCAGAGCAGGAACCCAGACTTTGAACCTAGTTTTTGAACCCCGTTCTATGTGGCTCCTCTACTACTAGATACTCTATAATCCCCAAGTGGTTCAATTTTGAGTTGGTCTTGCTTCCTTAAATCCATTACTCAATGACCCTGAAGGGCTCCTAGGCATTGTGCCTCCAAGCTGGAGTGTTTCCTCCACCACTCTTAATTTTTTGTTGCGTTGTTCTTAGCAGTGAGTTTCAATTTCTAGTAAGACTGGAGCACACTCCTGAACCTCAACTGATTTGTCCAGGACGCTGACTCTCTGCCTAGCTCTTGCCAAATTACCCCACCCTCATTCCCACCCTTCCTGGGATCAAAGGGTCCAGTTCCTGGTAACTTCCGTTATGAGACCTGTTCATGCTCCAACTCAGACTGAAGTCATAAGAATTGACTCTAGTCTCACCTCTCCAACTGGACCCCAGAAAATAAATGCTGTTTAATGAGGGAGTAGCCACATCCCCATGAACACTACGACAAAGCAGGCACTGCTACATATTCCCTCACTTGGGTGGGGATATATATCAATAAGTGTTCTTTGGTTGCAAGCAACACAAATCATTTTGAGCTTCTTTAATAGAAGAGAAAAAACACATTGGAAAGAAGTTGAATAGCTCATGAAACGAAAGGAAAATCTAAAAAAACAAAAGTTCAGAAAAGCCCAGAAACCAGAGCTGTTCTGGGCACTGAGGCAGCAGAAATGAAGGCTCTGTTGCTTCAGGAGGACACCATAGGTATGACTCTACTTGGAACACATTCCCCAAGACTTCATTCCTGGGGAGAAGGTATCAGGTTGGCCAAGCTTAGGCCATGGACCCACCCATTGGCCAGAGGAAGACAGTGATCACTGTTGACTGTATCCAATGGAAGAGGAGAGATTCTCCAAAACACGAGTAGGATGCTGTTACCACAAGAAGAAAGAATAGACACTGTGCTGGAAAATGAAATGTCCATTGTAGGAGACAGTCTGATGATGCGTGAGTCCTCAGAGTCCCAGTCTTGTGGGTTCCCACTCTATACCCTTCTCTGAACTTGCCTGTGCAAAGTTTGAGCATGTCTTCTAACCGTGTCCATGAGTTCCAAAGTTCTCAATATAGGAGCACCAGGAGTCTTTGAAAATAAATCTCTCAAATAAATATTAAGTATAAATCATGAAAGAGAAAATACCTTTCTTCAGAATGGTACGATTTTAGGACTAGCCATATAAATAACAATGATAACCCACTAATAAATCATACATACATATATTTACACATATATATATACATATATATATATGTATATATATATATATATATATATATATATGTATATATATATGCTCTTATCATTTAGGGAAACTCCTTGAGAGAAAAGGGATGACCTATGCCTATCCCAATATTCAATAGTTAATCAAAATAGTGACTAATAATCCCTCTTCCTATTGAGCAAACAAGGTTTTAACTTTTCCTACTTGCATTTTTTAGATTCTTCAAAATAATTTTTCATGAATGCCACACTTAAAATTGCATCTTTTCTGTTGGGCTCTTCCCAATAACCATCACATGAGCATAGATATCTTGTGGTGTCAGCTCATTCTGTCTCCCTATCTCTATGTACATAAAGGCAGAAAATACTAACAACCTGGTTTTTATTTTATTCTTATCATCCTTGAGTGCTTAAATGTTGGTCCTGGCAACAGTCTTTAGTGTGAATTTTTTCAAGGCTTAAATATGGAAGGCCTGATACTTATCATTATGACAAAGCTCAACACGAGATAGCAAAGAAGATAATGATAATGGTCGTAACAATAGTAATAGCCAATGTATATTGAGCCTTTCCTCGAGCATAGTCTCTGCCCTGAGCTCTCTAAATGCATTATGATCTCATAATAGTGGGAATGATCTAGGAGAGAGGGATACATGCAGCAGAGGGAAGGGATGATTACCGGAGCCAAGTCCCTGAGTAGATGGAAAGGGATGGGACGATGGGCTCCAGAACTCAAATGGAGAACTTGGCCTTAAATAAGTACAGGGCGAGTTGATTCATTATAACAGTGCAAAGAGACCAGTAGATTTGCTTTTGGAAAGATGATGGAGTTCATTTATTATAGCTTCTCCTTTCTCAGAGAAATAAGGAGAAAATTATGGGAGAGAGAAGAGTGGGTAGTTGTTGAAGGTATAGGAAAATTGCAGGCAACAGAAATGTTACTATTAACTTTAGCAGAAATAGAAGATTCTATCACTGTCATCTGGAGAAGAGGAGGAAATTGTAAATTCCATATGAAGCAGAAGATGCAAGAGACCCCTGAGGTTGTGCAGAACTCTTAGTGAGACTAAGAGTTTGCACAAAGCAAGAAGGGGCAGGGCAAGAGAAACAATCTTTTATGAATATTATTCCTACTTCTATGACGACCCCAGTAGATAGACTTCGAGAGCGGGGGGATTCCGTAATGGTTTTCTTCAATCCTGCCAAATTTAATAGCAAAGGAAGCAACACTATACTCTTCTTAAAATAGGATGTGTCTATGCTATTCACTGCAGTGGTAAGCAAAAAACCTGAAATGGAGGAGATGCTTAATAAACAATTTATAAATGAATTGATGCCAGATAGATGAATGAATAAATAAGGAATTTATGACATTTTATGTATGGTCCATGTTCATGGCTTTTTCTCATAGAATTCTATGACACATGTATAGTAGTGTCATACTTGGCTTTTGACCAAGCTCCTACTCAGAAACCAAAGAAAACCTCAGAAGGATGTTTTCACTGGAACAAAACATGAAATAAACATTACGTATGATCTGTAGATATTTAAAACCACCTCATGGTCCCCAATGTCCCATAATAAGTGCTCTTTATCACTTACTGGCTTAATAAGAGGGATATTTTAATACTAAGTTCTTCCATGAGTGAGAAGTCTTTTAGAGTGGTCACTCAGGGTGTGTTCTACTCTTTTCTCCAAGAAGTTCCTCCAATTGCAGTGTGAATTCAGGTCACATGACTACTCTTGTTGTCCTCTGCTTATCTGATTCAACCTCTTCAACAAGGAGGTATTCTGTTTTGGACAACGAGCATGCCTACTATACAGCTGAGACTGGTCAAAGATTTACCTCCTAAATTATCAAAAATCTTAGGTATACAACCAGAGGCCACAGTTGTTGCTACAAGATTACAGATTAGAAAGTCCTTTTTCAGTGTCCTAACACCCCTCCGCCCCACACACACACCCTTTCTAGATAATCTTCTCACACACAGAAACTCATCCCCAGAAGAAGAGCTTATAGCTTATTTGATATCCTCACCACTTAGCATGGTGTCTGTTGAAGGAATGAACACATGATTGACTAATGAATAAATATGGAATTATTCAAACAGTGACCCACCTACTCATTCAGTCTCTGCTCCATGCTGATGAGGCAATAACACTGAATCTTTATCTCAAGGTCTGCCCTACCTTTAAAATAAAGAGTTAAGTATTTTTTCCCCACGAAATTAGCAAGGCACCACAACTGTCTCCACTTCTTATTGACTCCCATTGAACAGAAAAAAATCAGATCACATAGGGAATCTCAGTGTCTAGCTTTGACTGACTGTGTCCAACTAAGAGGGCAAAATGCATTCACAGCTTCTCCCAAACTCTACAATGTCTAGAAGGCTGTTTTCAATTTTCTTGAAGCCACTCTTTATTAACAACTTTATGGCCTCTCCTGCACGCAATTCCTCTTTCCAACATTTTTTTTCTGGAACCTGCATGAAGTTTGAAATGCTTTTAACTGAGTGTCTGAGGAAGTAGATGAGTCCAAACCCTGGAAACTGTGTGTAGCACCACTTCCTTGTGATAGTTACAAATTTTCTTTGCTGCTGATGAATATCAAAATCAAACTAAGCACTAACCAGCCCATAAGTTGTAAAATAATTAAAATGATCCACTTTCCTATTCAGTTTCAACATGAGCCAAATTCAATATTCTTCTGATAGAAGCAAAGTACAAGAGGACCAGATTACAAGTCAGTGAAGACAGGCTGTTCTAATACTTAATTTGCTACGATTTGGGGGAAAGCACATAACTTCTCTCTCAGCTTTTTCATATTGAAAGTAAGGCATTTTCTTTTTTAACTGATAAAGAATTGTGGCAAATATTGAGATGAGGGCCATAAGCACTTATGGATTTTAATGACACTGAGTATCAGTTTACTGAACTGGTAATAGCTCCTTGACATCTTCTGCACATGATTCCTTTTTCAAACATTTTCTTTGGTAGAGCCTACATTAAAAATGAAAAGCTTTTAACTAAGTGCATGGAGAAAAGAGGCAGCGTTTTTAATCATTTACAGAAAGGAATTAATAACAAACATTTTAAAAACATCCATAATTAAAACAATTCATGCTCTAGAAAAAAGGATAACATCCCATTACTCTCCCAGGGAGAGGGAGAGGCAATGAGCCAGTTCTGAGCCAACTTCTATGAGCCAGGCCTTCTCCTCGGCTTTCACACTGATCTTTTCATTTGAACTCTCACAACAGCACTTTGATGCCATTTTCTTAGCCCATATTATATAGAGTAGAGGCTAAATCTTCAAGACACATAGCATGGAATTTAATAAAATACAATTAAATACTTTAATATTATTGTTTTTCAACTCTAATATGGGTAAGACGTTTGGTTCTTCTATAATCAGGAATCTGGCTTCTCTCTCTGAATTATAGCGAGCGTTTTAGCCCAAAGGCAGATAAAGGGTAAATCCATCTCAAGGAAGCAGAGGCTATGTTATAGGAACCTCACTGTCTGAAAGGAAGAAGACAGGAAGTCCAAGTGGAATATGGAAAGGGGAAGAAAGAGATGGAGAGAGAGAAAAACAGTTATGTGTGTGTCAGGAGTTCCCTTTCAAAATTCCCCTCGCATTTCTCCATCCCCAGCCTGAGTCAATGACCCAGTGAACCCAGTGAGATCTGGAAGGGAAAGCCAAAAGCACAAAGATTATTTTTCCCATGCTACATTTGTAGCTTTAGAAAAGAAACTACATTTCCAGATGTCCTCACCGCCCGCCTTCTGGAGGCAGCCCAGGAAATGGGCATTGTCCTGCAGCATAGTTAAGGGAAAATTCTGAGTTAACACTTCTGAGCTGCACTAGGCTTCCAGGTTGTGTGGAAAAGACGCAGAAGTCCCTGCATGCCTCTAGCTTGTTGAGCAATGCGGCTGAGAATAGGACCATGAAATTTCCTAGAGGAAGTTGCTGCACATAGAACACAGTGATATCATCCCCAGAGAGGCCTATGAGTCTGGGAAACTCAGACGCAGCCCATCAGCAAAGAGCGGCCACTCAGCCTGGGGAAAAGACCGACAGTTGATGCCCCAGGTGGTAAGAGTGCCCAGGGAAACAAACAAGTGACACCATCATGACACACGTGAGCAGGGACCCAGAGGATAAAAAAAAAAAAAACCTATACACAGAGCCACCATAAAGACATTCACACAGAGGGACAGAATCTAAACTTTTTTAACATGTGGCAGCCTCTCCAAACATTTATAGAAAGAAATTAATAACAAATGTTTAACAGAACTTCCATAATTAAAATAACTCTTGCTCCACACACAGAGCTTCCATTCTATACACAATATAGCGTTAAAGACACTGAGATAACATCCATGGTAAGTTAAAGACATTCTCTGCAACATAGTCAGACTCAGGATGATGATTAAATATATTTTAGGAAGTAAAGTGTTTAGCAACCAAATCACATTTTCTTTGCACGCTTCAGTGGTAGTGAATACATATGCAGGCCAACTACAATATGATTACAAACACAGCCAATGCTGAGGGTATGACTCTCCATGAAACTGAGGCCACCTGTAATTTTCCTTCTATCAGCAGAGATAATTGGCCTCAGATAACTAAGTCAGAGCCAAAAATGAATACCTCCTCACTGCTTTCCCGCAGCGTGGTTTTAGGTTATAAAACATTCATTCTCAATTCTGTGCTCTTAACACTCTTAGAAATGAAGCTTTACCATCGATAATATTTCTCGAAGATCACATTCCAGACAGCCAACCTTTCATATGTGTGCCACCAAATTTGAACACTGTGGAAACATTTTTTTTTCCTAGTCAAAGTGCTTAATAAAAAAATAAAATGAGTTAAAGGGATTGTGATGCAACAGATTGGGCTTCACAGGTAGAACTTGCTGTGAATAAAGAAATAATAATTATCCAATCACTACTAAAGGAAGATTGTGTATTTCCTAAAACTGGTGAGAATTTTGCTATGAATATATATGGGACAGGCAATTGTTCTACTCAAATTGTGACATAGGGCCAAAAGGAAAACTGTTTCACAGAAAGAAAACTATACATATTTTTATAAATCCCAAGAGACATTGCTCATTCATTCATTAAAAAAACATTTATTGGTCCTTACTATGTTCCAGATACTTCCCTAGGCACTAGCAATGCAGCAGAGCAGTATAGATATAGAAAGCACATTCCCTCCAGGAATTTATATTCTGGTTGAGAAAACAATAAACAACCATACAAAATATAGGTCAGAAAGTGGTGAGTACTATGAAGAAAAATCAAAACAAAGCAAGGTAAGAGGAAATAGGAGGCGGGGCAGGAATTTTATATAAAGTGGTCAGGGAAGTACTCTCTAATAAGTTAATATTTGAGATTTAAATTAAGTGAAGAAGAGATTCATAATTTTATATAGAGTGGTCAGGGAAGTCCTCTCTAATAAGTTAATATTTGAGATCTAAATTAAGTGAGGAAGAGATTCATGCAAAGATGTAGAAGAAAAAGAAGATTTCCATGCAGGGGAAATACTAAGTACAAAGGCCCTGAGGTAGACATGACTTTGGTATGTTTGAAGAATAACTAACAGGTCAATTTGGCTTGAAAGGACTAAACGAAGGGGTACTAAAAGATGAAGTCAGAAGTCACCAAGGGTCAGTTCATATTTGACCTTTTAGGCCAACTAAGATATTGAATTATATTCTAAGTGTGATAAGAAGCCATCAAAAACTTTTGAACAAAGAAATGACCAGGTAGTATCTCTATTTTGTTGTTATTTTTGTTTGTTTTTTAAATAGGTGGGAAAATAGATTGTAGTGGGACAAGGTGGAAATAGGGAGATCAGGTGGGTGGTTATTGCAGTAGTTCAGGAAAAATAATGGTCACTCAGCCCAAGGTAGCAACAGAAGTGATGAGGAGTGGTCAGATCTGTAATACATTTTTGAGAATGAGCCAATAGGATTTGTGAATAAATTGAATGTTGGATGTGAGAGAGAGAAAAAAATCCAAACTGACTCTTTTGTTTTGGTCCCAGCAAAAGATAAATGGTGGTGATATTTACCAAAATGGAGAATACTCAGGAAAGGTCAAGATAGAGGAGAAGTGTGTGTTTCTGATTTGTTTAGCTTGAGATATCTATTAGACTTCCAAGTAGAGATGTCGAGTTGACTACTGGATAAAAGGGTGTAGAGTTCAAGATAGTCTGATACTAGAGATATAAATTTGAGTTATCAACATATGTGGCTGACCTAAAGAGTGAGGGCAAATAGGACAGGAAAGAGGTTGAAAGACCAAGGACTGGGTCATTCCAAATTAACAGATCTGGAAATGAGAAGGGAGCAATAAGTAGATAGGATGTAGGAGGAAACGAAGAGATGATGTTGTCCCAGAAGGTAAGTGAAGAGAATCTTTCAGAAAAGAGGGCATAAGTCATAGTTATTGAATGATGCTAAGAAGTTGAGTAAGCTAACGATTGAGATGTAACCATTGGATTTGGCAACATGAAAGTTATTTGTGACTCTGATAAAAAGTTTCAGTGGATTGATGAGAATAAAAGCAGGATTAAATTGTGATTAATACTAGAGGTGCGAAAGCATAAGGATTAGAAAGAGAAATAAAACTGTCTTTATTCAGATGATATAATTGTCCACATAGAAAAACCGTAGAATATATAGTCAAAGTCTTTTAATCAGTGAGAGAGTTCATCATTACTAATAGATATAGAATCAATATACAAAAATCATTAGAGTAATTATATACAAAAGGAACAGAAAGTAAACATTTTAAAATGCCATTTGCAATAGCAATAAAAATATATAAGGCATTTGTGAATACAATTTTAAAGCTTTATAGAAAGAAATTAAACATGAAAAAACAAATAAAAGATAAACCATCTTCATGTATAGAGGGTCAGTTTTGTAAAGATGTTCACTTTCCCATATTAGTTGGATATTTCAAAGCAATTCCAATCAAATTATCAGCAGGTTTACTTGTGGAATATGACAAGTCGATTTTAGACTTATATGGACATGCAAAAATCAAGAAGTGCCAAGACAGTTTTGGAAAAGAAAAACAGATGGCAAGTCTTATAAAACTGTAATATTTTTTAACAGATGTGATAACGGTGCTAGAATGGACGAATAGATCAATAAAATAGAAAAAAAAAGAGTTTGTAAATCAATTCACATATATAGGTACTTCATATATGGTATTACTGATCAGCAAAAAACAAACAGACTACTTTTCACATGATGCTGAGTCAATTAGTTATTCAAATCGAAAGAAAATGAATTGAATTGTTACCTAACTATACACAAAAAATCAATTCTGGATACACTGAAATCCAAATGTGAAAGACAAAATTTAAATCCTTTAGAATAAATTGTAAGAATATATTTATGATCTCAAGATGGAGAAAAATTTCTGAAACTAGGCACATGAAAAGAAAGGAGAGAGAGAACCATAAAGATTGAAATATGTTACTACATTAAAATTTTAAATTTCTGTGATTCAAACGATGCCATAAACAAAGTGAAAAGACATGCCACAGCCTGGAAGAATACATTTGCAATGAATATAACTGACAAAACATTAATATCCAGAACATATAAAGAATTCCAATGTCAATAAGCAAAATAGCCTAGTAAAAAATGGACAAAAGCTTTAAATAAATATTTCACGGAAGAGGCCAACCAAAGAGTCAATAAACATATAACAGCATGCTCTATCTCATTAGTCATCAGGGAAGTGGACATTAAAACCTAGGATACTTTTGGAACATCATATTAGCAAAAACTCTGACATTATCAAGAAATGACAAGAATACAGAGAAGCAAGTACATTTCATTCACTACTAGTAGGAGTGCAAATTGAAACAACCACCTTAGAGAGCGATTTGACAATATTTTGTCAAGTCAAAGATGCATAAACTATGACTCAGCATTTAACTCCTATAAACTCAAAGGATTGTGCATTGAAGACAGATAAAAGAATGTTCACTGCAACATTACAATAGCAAAAAGTTGAAGCAACACAGATGTGCCTTAACAGGATGATAAATAAATAAATTATAGTATATTCATGTAAGGTATTAATATAGCAGGAAATGTGAATTATGAGTTACATAATTCAACATAGATAAATCTTAGATATCATTGTGCAAAATACGAGCAAGTTGCAGAAGGCTATGTACAAAATTTAATAACATAAAAGAATAATATGTTATTATTCTTTTATTATTCTCTGGATATGGGAGATCCAAGAGGGTGGAGCAGATAAATGCTGTGCTTGCTTCATTCCATGAACACATCAAAATTACAACTAAATTATAGAACAATCAACCTAGAAAAGCATCTGAAGTCTAGCAGAACAGAAGTTTTATAACTAACAATATAAAGAAGAAGCCACATTAAGACTGGTAGAAAGGGTGGAGATGTGAAACAGGCTGGTCCCACACCCATGTGTGGTGGTTAAAATCAGGAGAGATATCTCAGCCACAGAGGAACCCCATGAAAGAGTCAGGAACCTCAGCCCCCCACACCAGGCTCCTGAGCCTAGAGTACTGGTACCAAGAAAAGGAGCCCCCATAACTTGTGGCTGTGAAAAACAGTGGGGATTCCAACCCTCCAGGTGGGATGGAAGGCTGTGGGAAACCCAAACATGCTCTTAAAAGGCCCGTGCAGGCACTCACCCAGGGCTCCAGTGAAGGGACAGTGACTCTGCTGATGTCAGAGACATATGGGGACAGACTGAGTTGTATAGCTTCAGGGCAAGGACTGGAGAGACAGTCCCCATTTTTCTCTGTGTGGGGCTCTCCTCCTGGTGTAGCCGGCAGCCTGGCGCCATCTTTCCCTTGTTGAACCCACCCCCACAGGCTAAATCTGAGTCTGATTGGCTGGTGAGCTCTGATGATGCTCCACTCTGCTGATTCACCCAACCTGAATACTGCAGGAGGCTTTATCAGCAGCTGAACCTTATGGAAGCCAACAGGTGGCAGCAGGCCTCGGAGTACCCTGGCTTTTTGTGGAGCTACCACAGACCTGATACTGGTGGCAGTCGTCTTGGTTCAAAGCGTGGCTTCTCCCACGCACCTCCAGGTACAGCACAGGCAGTGACCAACTGTGGATGGCGTTGTAGCTTTTACCAGATGCTCCCTGGCCATCACAGGCAGTGACTGACCTGGGCTTGCTCTGGAGTCCCTCCCAAGAGGCCTCATAACCAACATACTTAAAGATTGACTTCAGACCGCAGCAGAGCACCACCCAATCAGCCCGACAGCAATATACACAAAGGGCGGTTTCAACAGGCACCAGAGCCCACTGGGGGGAATCCCCTCTGTGGGGCAACCCCCCCACAGCATCCCATAAGCTGTGGACATGGCCAAACCCCACAGCCAGTCAGCCTGTGGGGCAATCCCACCCAACAATAATCAAGGTTCAACAATAACAGGAGGGTACACACACACACAAGGGACACTCTGAAGCAACCAGCTCAGGTGACCAGTGAGACTGTGCCACTGGGCCCCACATGACGCCTACTACATAAGGCCACCAGGCAAGACTGAGAGACATAGGAGATCTACCTAACACAAAGAAGCAAACAAAGGCTATAACAAGAGACAAAGAAGGACCCAGTAATCCCACTTTTCCACTTCTGGGTATTTATCCAAAAAAACCCAAAATGCTAATTCAATGGGACATGTGCATCCAGATGTTCATTGCAGCATTGTTTACAATGGCCAAGATGTGGAGGCAGCCTATGTGCCCGTCTATGGGAAAATGGATAAAGAGGAGGTGGTACATATATACAATGGAATATTGCTCAGCCACATTCCCAAGAGGGAATGTGCTCTTGCCATCTGTGGTGGCATGGATGGACCTGGAGGGTACTGTGCTCAGTGGAGTATGTCAGACAGTGAAACACAGATGCAATATGATTTCACTTATATGTGGAATCTAAAGAACAAAATAAACAAACAAACCAGTAACAGACTCATAGATACAGAGAACATTTTGATGGTTGCCAGATGGTAGGGGGGTTTGTTATGGGTGAAAAAGGGGAAAGGATTAAGAAGTATAAATTGGTTGTTACAAAGTAGTCATGGGGATGTAGGGTATAGCATAAGGATTATAGTCCATAATATTGTAATAACTATATATGGTATCAGATAGGTATTAGATTTGTCGGGGTGATAGGTGGAAGGAGGTTTGGGGGCATGGTGAATAAACTGAAGGGATTAAAAAGTACAAATTGATAATTACAAAATAGTCATGAGGATGTAAAGCATAGGGAATATGGTCAATACTGTGGTAATAACTATGTACAGTGTCGAGTGGGTACTAGACTAGTCAGGGGGATCACTTCTTAAATTATACAAATGTCTAACCACCATGCTGTACACCTGAAATTAATATCAAATAATATTGAATGTCAACTGTAACTGAAAAATTTAAAAGGGGGGAGGTATAGGGGAATAAGAGGTTCAAATTTCCAGGTATAAAACAAGTAAGTTCTGGTGACATAATGTACAGCATGGGGAATATAGTCAATAATATTGTGATAGCGTGGTACATTGTCAGATGGTTGCTGGACTTATGAGGTCTGACAATTAAGTCCACGAACTTATCCTAGAAGAAGTGCTATATACCTCATTGCTGAATATCATTACAGTCACCTTTGAAGTACTCCCCTTGGGAAGTTATGCACTGATGCCAGTGCCTAGACCACCCTTCAAAGCAATTTTGGAACTCTTTTTCTAGAATGGTCATCAGAGCTGTCATCATATTACCTTTAATGGCATGAATGTCATCAAAATGTCTTCCTTTAAGTATTTCCTTTATCTTTGGGTAAAGAAGGAAGTCATTGGGGGCCAGATCAGGTGAGTAGGGAGGATGTTCTAATACAGTTATTTGTTTACTCGCTAAAAACTCCCTCACAGACAGTGCGGTGTGAGCTGGTGCATTGTTGTGATGCAAGAGCGATAAATTGTTGGTGAAAAGTTCAGGTCATTTTCGTCTAACTTTTTCACGCAGTCTTTTCAGCACTTCTGAATAGTAAATTTAGTTAACTGTCCAGTTGGTACAAATTTATAACGGATAATCCCTCTGATACCAAAAAACGGTTAGCAACATCATTGCAACAAGTTCATGAACTTAATTGTCCGACCTTGTAGCATGGTGATCACTTCTTTAGGTGTATAAATGTTGTATAACTATTGTGAACACATAAAATTAACATAATATTCTATGCTAACTATATTTTTAATAAAAATCTTAAAAAATAGAAACATAAAAATAATATATGAATATATGAAAGACAGAGAGAGATGAAAATGTGAAAAACACCAAAGTCAGGATAGTTTCTGTGTTCCTTTGGTGCTCCAAGTAGCAGACACCAAGATGGAATTAGATGGCAAGAAAGTTTTAGGGAAAGTGGCAGTGAGAGCTAGAGGGAAAGAAGCAGGAGTAAGCAGAAAAACCCTCACATGACCATGAAGTGTGATGCCTGTGAAAGTAGATAGGGAAAGAAGAAGGACTCATGAGAAGAAACTCAGACTGGAGCAGCCTTCAAAGAAAGTTTTGGCCAAATCAATAAGAAGTCCTTAAGCCAAAGTCACCTATTAGAGAACTTGTGCATCACACAGAAATGGGCCTGAAGCTAATATATCCCCACCATACTCAGTCATTGCTGGGAGCAGCCAGGGGCAAGAAAATATAGTGGGAGATTGGGACGAGGTTATCTGGAACCATCTTCAACCAAGCTTCCCTGAGCAGGGGATCTGCGTGGCCCGGTTTTCAGGAGTGGCACATTAGCTGTCTCTGGGCTAGAGGATAAGGGAGGAGGATGTGATCTAGGGGAGATAGAAAAGAGCTCTTTGTGTTTGTAATATTTCATTTCTGAAGCTGGGTAGCGGGGACATAGACGCTTACTATATTATTCTCTTTATTTGGAAGCGGTAAAAGAAGAAAAACAGGAGGTTAAGAAGTTGATACATTGAACTGAGACAAGGCTTTCCTAGATTTTTGCTGTAATATGGAGCACAGCATCACAATTAAGGGCTAAGAGGTCTTACAGCCATCTTGACGCTTTTCAATTTATGGGGAAATTTGACTCATGAAAAAGGAAATGAAAAGAGAGCTGATCAGCTGAGTGAGGAAGAGGAAAGTGGTTTTGGAGGTCTGAGGAGAGTGGAGTTGCCAAGGAGTCCCAAGGGCTCACTTGAGGTTTGTGATCAGAGATTCAAAGTGATACCAGCCAGCACAGTTGTGTGCTTTCTACCAGCAGTAAGCAGCTGCTCAGAGGCAGGTGTGTAGTTGGCCCAGAGGATGGAACATTGGATTTAACCAAAGTGGGGTTTTGCAAGGCAAGTGCAATGAAGTGAGATAAGATGGAGGGATTTGAGGGAGTGGGGAAAGGCAGGAGTGTTATGGTAAGCAGCTATGGTGAGCGAGGAAACATTGTCATTCACCTCTTTTTTCCTTTTCCCTGTATCTTCTGTAGGCTGGAAGTTGGAGCTAAAAGCTTGATTTGTCTCAATTAAACATTTTTGGCACGAATACTATGTAGACAAGGATGTGAATTTCATACTGCATCACATCAGGAGGCACACATGTCTTGTTGTCTCACTATTTTGGATGCTGAGGTTGATCTCCATGAGAACAATAAATAACCAGGGTAATACCCTGCAAATAGCCCATTTTGAATATGTAAATCCCTTCACTGTGTCCAAAAAAAAAGAAAACAAAAGAAAAGAAAAGAAAAGAAAAGAAAAGAAAAGAAAAGAAAAGAAAAGAAATCCAGAAATCAGAAGTATGAGGCAAACACAAAAGGTAGAAACCTGTTGTTTCAGCAGGCTACAAAATTTTTGACTTTGAAGGACTCACAAGGTGGAGGGAGTTTTACAGTTATTATTAGAAGTCCAGGACTTCAGTATGGGGGAAATTGTGGAGAATAGGAAGGAGTGATACTTTATTTTATCCCCTTTCATTCTTATCTTATGCCTGAAATTGAATGACTGCCAGACCAAAAACAAGGCCCCCGGACAAGGCTAAGTATAATTTTGTAATACTACTCCATGCTGTCAAACCAACTAGTTCTTGGACTGGAATCTTAAAAATAACATCAAATGTCTATAAAGGCTCCTGCTGCTTTTTGTAAAAAGGCTGGGAGGGCAAAGGCCAGAGAAAGAAATAATTAAAATGCATTTTATATAGCATGTCATGGAGCCTACTGAGAAGGAGCAATGGCTCCTTAAACAGAGAAAGTGACGTCAGCATTCACTTGGCTAGCGTAGATAGCAAAAATGAACTGTGACATGTATTTCCCATCCCTAGATTTTGGTTGCTGGGCAAGCAACAATTAATTTCATCAACATGGTCTAGAGATTTTCTACTTGCTAATAGTGGTCACCTGTTTATTTTGAATAACACCCTTTAGGAAGCAGAAGTAGGCTTTCTAACCTTAAGTGCTACCCGATCCTGCTGGCATCAGTGCAATTGTCAGGTGTCAGGCCAGTGAGGCAGCCCGAAGCCGGAGAGATGTCTATGTGTATGCCTAAACCAAGGGCATATTGTGGGATTGTTACAATTACTTCTAGATAGTTCAGGCTGTGCTGTTTCTGTCGATATTCACTTAGTTAGTATTGGACACTCCTAACACAGGCTACAACTAGACTAAGAGGAATTGAGTCTGAACCTAGCTGCATTCCTGAATCACTAGGGAGTTTATGAAAATTACAAAATCCAAGATCTCATCTGAATGTGATTACCGTGTTTCCCCCAAAATAAGACCTTGCCAGACAATCAGCTCTAATGCATCTTTTGGAGCAAAATTAATATAAGACCCAGTATTATATTGTATTGTATTTATTGTATTATATTATATTATATTATATTATATTATATTATATTATATTATATTATATTATATTATATTATATTATAAAGACCTGGTCTCATATTATGGTAAAATAAGACCAGGTCTTATATAATTTTTGCTCCAAAAGATGCATTAGAGCTGATTGTCTGGCTAGGTCTTATTTTCAGGGAAACACAGTAGAGCGAAAAACCTATGGAGTTAGGTAACCCAGGGCAGAGTCCTTTCCATTAGTGTGTTCTACTACTAGAGAAGCTCCCCACAAAAATGGGATAAGTTTAACTCGCCTTTGCTTTTCTCACCTATAGGAACCCTGGCTAATTATCAGGTCAGTCCCTGTACCCTCTGATCAGAAAAAATGCTCAGAATTCCCATGAAAGCTTTAGTATCCAGCACTCTTCTTCAAATGGAAATTATTGCTGGGGTATCTTGAACTGCTCATAAGAATTCTATTAAACACAACTGGGCAGTCTCTGGTACACTAAAAGACACAGAAATGTTGCATCATTTTTTAAAAAATCAAATTTTATATTTAACCTTTCTTTGTTACGTTGATTTAGGTGGATTAAAGATATATATCTGTGATATCATCTTTAGGTAGGTAAATTCAGTTGTTCACAATTATCTTTAAAAGTTATATAGTTCATTTTACTTTTCATTCTCTCCATATTTTTACTGGTAACTTGTGATTGCCTTTCATCCACTTTGTTACTTTTGTTGTCTGGGTCCTTTCAAATTTTTTAAATTCCCTCCCTTCTCCCTACCAACATTAATTAGGAAATTCTATGCTTTTCAAACTGGCTTATGACATAAAAATGTAATAAACATTACCTCCATCAAGATATTTTATTTGCCAACATCCCCCCAACATGAATGAAACTTGAGATTTCACTTCCCAACTAGACCCCCTTTCCTTAGTCGTGCCCTCAACTTCTTCCAGGATTTTGCCAAGATAGTTTAGAATTTCAGCTCTAGGCTTTCAGTTAGTTTTTCTTTATATGTCTCTTCTGTTCTGAGGTTTACTTAGTACTTGGTCTGTCATTTTCCTGTAATATTAACATTATCCAGTGAGTTAGATAGCTTGTGGTGGTAGGGTGGAGGAGAGAGAGAGAGAAAATATAGGATAGATGACGAAACAGGAAGGAAGGAAAGAAAGGAGGGAGGGAGGATGGGAGAGAGGGAGGGAGGGAGGGAAGGAGGGAGGGAGGGAAAAAAAGAGGAAGTTACTTGACCCTTTTTTTTGGTTAAGAGAAGAAATATTTACCTTCTTTGCTATTTCACTAATATCTTCCAATTTTTCTTAATCACACAACCCACTGAACAGAATCTATTCTATTTTTCTTTTTGGCACTGTTTTTAAAAATAATTTTCTTCAAAGAGTGTACATGAAAGGAATATTTGTCCTACTATTTGTCCTAAAATATATTATCAGTATATATATAAAGCAGTCCATTTCTCTCAAAACACTGCCTTTCAGATCTCACTGTAGCAAATGAAAATATGATTTATTTTTCCTTTCTCTGAATCTAGAAATGTAAAAGATTTTCTGATGATTCTTAGAATTCAGAAATTTTATCAGGATACGTCTAGGTGTCTGACTTTTTTTTTTTTTTTAATTAAGCCTGGATCTTGTAAATCTTTTTAAGATATGATACCATCTTTTTTCACTTTTTTATAAGCTTAGGGAAATTTTCTTCTAAGAACTTATTTAATTTTACTCCCCCACCTCCACCACATGAATAAATTTTCCACCATTTGGAAGTCCTATTATTCACAAGTTAGGCTCCCTGAACCTAACTTCCAAGTCTACATATTTCTCTCCTAATCTATCTCTGTGTTTTTTCTCCACATAGTAAGTAAGGTATGGCTTTCATTTATCTTCCAGATAGATCAGCAATGAAGAGTCTCTATTTCAGTTCATCTAGTAAGTTTTTAATTTTGAAAATTATGAAAGCTTCCTATTTCCAGAAAGGCATTTTCTATGATCTTATTGCATTGCTTTGAAGGTTCTCATAATTTTTTTGATAAAGATTTTTGTTTCAGTCTTCTGTTAGCTCATGTCACCTGATTGCTGAGCTTGGACTTCCTCCATCATGTCACTGCAGCCTCTTAAGAAGGGTGTATGCATAATTTTTTTGCCACTCCACCTCTAAGACTCTAAATGCAACCACTTCTCACCATCCCCACTGCTAATACCCTCGTCCAGTTTATCCTCATGTCTCACCTGGATTTCAGCCATAGTCTCTGATCTGACCTCCAGCTCCCACATTTGCCTGCTCCTCCCCACAGCAGCCACAGCCATCCTTTTACATTTGAAAGCGGGTCATGTTATTTCTCTGCATCTTTTTCTGCAAGGGTTCCCCATTTCACTTCGAGTAAAAACCAAAGATCTTACAATGACCTACAAAGACTTACAAGACCTGGTCTGGGTCTTTTTTCCTCCTCTCCTGTAACTCTGCCTCAGTCTTCTGCGGCAACGAGAGTGATGCATCCTAGCTTATCTGAAAGGTGCTAGAATGCTCCCATGTTAGGTCTTTGCACTGGCTGTTCCCTCTTCCCTGAAAGGTCTTTCAGCTTAGCTAACTTCATCACTAGATTCAATCTTTTTTCAAGTGGCATCTTCTGCATAATATCTGTCCTGACTACTCTATTTAAAACTAGAATTCATTAGATCCCACTCTGACACTTTTATCCTTTTTATACTGTTTTATGTGTTCTACTTTCATCTTACATAAATTCCATGTTTATTATGTTTATTATTTATTTGTTGTCTGTCTTTCCTACTAGCATGTAAGCTCCATGAAACAGGCCTTTGTTTCATGGCATGCCCAAGTGCCTACAACAGTACTGGGAACACATGGAATATTTAGCAAACACTTACTGAATGAATATTGAATAAATGAGTTTTTAAATTATTCATTGTCCAAAATTTGTCTTTTTTTTGGGGGGGAGGCCACTTATTTTTGCTGCGTCTCTTTTGTGCCACTTGCTCCAATATCTGACCATCCTGAGATATCCATTCATGTTTATGAATGAAGGCAGCTGGGATAGCATCCTGTGCAAGTACAAAGGTCTGTTTTTCTTAATGGGAGGGATGCCTGCAAGCAAGTCCCCCATGGAGGTGCTTGGAGACACACAGCAGACATTCATACTTGGGCCACACCACATCCACCCCAGCCGGCACAGCTTCTGTCATCAGGATAAAATGACGAGCTATCTCCTATGTGCTTACACCAATCCCACACCTCAACAGAGCAGTTAATTTCCTTAAAGTGCTGTCATATGAGTTTAGTCTGAGGATAAACACATGAGGCCAGGAACTCTACATATTGATGATGGAGGAAATCAGAAAGGAAAGTGGAGGAGACAACACTAGCACATCTGTTCTGAAGATGTCCCTTCATCTTATCATTTCAGTGGTCCCGTCTTGTACCTTTGTTTTATCTAGATGCTGTCTCCAAGGCTCCTAGTGAGGAACCATTCTTCCCTGTGATAATTCTCCACTTCAGACTTCTGTGCATATGTGAGATGAAGTGCTCTCCAGTCGAGTTAATTCCTCAGTATAATCCCCTCTCTTTTCAATCTTCCAGATATTCTCCACCAAATTGCCTGATTTATTGCCGCCGCAGCCTACATCACCTTCTTTATTCCCTATAATGACTCTATTCCTTTTACACGTTTTGCGTAGCATCTCCTTTGAAGTTAGTGAGACATATGAATCAAGGAATGGTTAGTCCTTTATCCTGGACCAGAGAACAGAAGAATCTCTGAGGAAACAGTAGTACTTGTTAGGAAAAAAGAGGAAACATTTACCAGAAGTAGAGAAAATTTTTAAGTTTTACTTCAGTTTATTTTCCTTTTTATAAAATTCGAGTATAATTCCAAGTAACATATTGAATTTTAATTTAATGCTTTTAAACATCCATGAATAAACTTCCTGTGTGCATACTGGAGAATGTAGTTACTGTGATGCTTACAGCCATTTCTGCACAACAGATCACAGTTATTGTCCACACCATTTTCAAAATAATAAGTGGAAAGATGTGAGAGGTGATTAGACATTAGAGTGATTCTACCATTCATCACAAAACCCCGTTGTCGCATACCTAATGTACGTGTCATACAATTTCACATATCTGGTTCATCCCAGAATTCTTTTAAAAGATTATATAAATCCTCTACTTTAATATGGTCTTTGTATTTGTAATACCCAAAAGACAATTACAAAATTGATTTTTATAACACACTCTGCCATTGAAAAATACGATGTATTTTATCCTTGGTGATAACGACAAAATGATAAACTGACAGTATTTAAATGTATGTGTAGCCCTCCTTTGTGATCATCAAATTGAGAAATACTCCTAAACACATTCCCTGGCAATCACTGGCAATGACTTTAGTATTCTCAAATCTTTGATTCAAATATATCAGAAATCTAAAGAAATTAACTTCAGATAAATTTTTGGAAGATGAAAAATATCTTATAGATTTAATTCGTTCCAGTGGTTCAAGTGCTCCTTGTTTCCCCAAGTTAATTGTAAAATAGAATAAACATGAACTGGATTACATTACAACAAAAGTGATGCAGGCGCCTATGATGTTATACATGAATAGTTACTGCAGGCATAGTATTTCTAGAAAAAGCAGTTGTTACAATGAAGGTAGGGGCTATAGAAAAAGAAAGTAAAGCTCTCCAAGTGATAATTTACAATGTTTCTTTAAGGCATTGATCTAAATTATACTTACCTTAAAACAGCTCATCAACAAAGTATGTGGCTGACTACTTGGCTTAATGTCAAAGTTGCCTCAAGCTCTCTCTTTCAATGGAGTGCCATGTTCTTGGAATCCACAAAATCTGACCCATTCTTTGAGCCTTTCAGGAGGATCCTAGTAAATATTAAAAGCATCCCATGGGAGAAAAGACTGAGCTTAGAGCTGGGAGAGATCCTAAAGTTCATGTATATCTGATTTTTGCCTCAATTATTAGCTGTATAATCTCTAGTAATAAATTCTCTCTTCCATTTAAGGCTCTTACCCATTAAAAAGAAAATCAAACGTTCTTAAGGAAAAAGATAATTTATTTTAAATTCAGTGAAGTTATCACAGAAAACCAAGAAAAACCCCCAAGCCAAAGGTTGAGTAAAATCCAAGGTAACTTTGGGGAGCAGTCACGTTCTAGTCTCCATTTCTCTCACCATTTCTGTGCTCTTTAGAATGCTTCTGCCATTTTCCTTTCTAGTATTCAGTTTCCTCTACTTACCCTTCTTAAACATGACTGTAAATGGCAGCCTCATTAGGCCTATAAATCTTTAAGTTTGTGACTTACTGCTGAATTTTTTGGTTCCTAAGAGAGAGGGAATATCAGATTGTCATAGTACACCTTTTCTGGTCAGACCATCCAATGGAGTGTTGGGTCACTGGAAAGCAATGAGTGGACCCATTCTGAGCCAGGTGTTCACATTGATCCAATACTTGTAGCCAGGGGAACGTGGTCCCACAGGCAGTGGGTCTGTCCTAAGGGACCAGGCAGCAGGAACTAAAATCTTCAGCATACTTTCTTCATCTCATCTTCTCTGCAAAATATGGACAAGAAATCTGTTTAACACATTTCCCTTGGGATTGAGGTTCTTTATAGACTTTTTACTTGAATAAATAAACTTAGAATGGTTTATTGCCCTTCAGTGCCTTTTGGCAAATGCCACTGACTTAAATCATTTAATCTAGTTGACATCACTGATGGTGATTGGTCTTCATACTCAATCTGTATTGCAATACCAGCATATGTAAGAGTTGGCTCAGAGAACCTTATTGAGACCAAGTTAAGGGATCCTATTTGGAGTTCACAACATGCTCTCATATGGACACCATTATTTCATGTGTTAGTCTGTGGCGGCTGCGTACACGGTATAGGCCTATCCTCCAACGTCCAGTGTTTCTATTTCTGCTGTATCTTCATTATCCTGAGACCAGAGCTCTGCTCACCGAGAACTCAGATAGGCTGGTGCTGCTTCTTTAAGATAGAAGGCTGCCAACCACGTGCTTCATGATTCGATTTTGATTTTTTTAAATGATAAAAAAGTAACTACATAGGTGATCCCCGTGTTTACTGGAGGAAAACACTCTGCAGGCTGGGGACACTCTGGGAAGTCAGGGGGCTGGAGAAGCAGTGGCCCAATCCTCAAGTAAAAGAGAAAACTGAAGAGATTAATAGAGTTCAGAAACGGTTTGTTTCCTGATTATCCAAAGCTCAAGAGGTTACCTCTTACCCTTCATTATTTCAAATTTCTCAACATCTTCCACTATGGGGGAAAATCTTGACTAATTGTTACCATATTTATATCATCTCTGAGATGAAAAGAAAGTAGACTGTTGCCTTCCTGCAGCTCTCTTAAAGAGACAGCTGCCCTGTACAGGGTAACTTCTTTAAAGTCCATACAAGTGATTGCTTTCCCTCTCCATGTGTTCCTCCTATTTAGAAAAGAAACATCACATATAATTGGACCAGTGAATTGTATCCAGGATTCACCTTTAAGTACAAATGTTAGGCAAACAGTGTAAGAGCAATCTAACAGCAACAATGGGATGTGTTTCTTATCAGCTTCTCAGTGTTCAAACTTATTAAATATTGAAGTTCTTGGAGCAAAATCCAGCCCTCCAAACCTGAAACATTTATTTGGAACGGCACTCAGAATGTAAAGATAAAGGACAGGGAAGGGAAACAGGTCAATACTACCACCATGTTGTTTCTCCCAGAATGTGTGTTCTGGAAGAGAAATACCAAGGCAGGCAAAAGGAGACGTGCCTGGCCCCTCAGACTGCCTGCCTCTGTGCAAAGGCAGCAAGTGCTGAATTACCGCCCACTGTGAGACCATTCTCTGTGGAGTCAGGACAAAAAAGAGTCAAAAGAGCACTGCCTCTGCCCTTAGATAATTGTGCAACTTGTGCCTGGCGTTTAACCTCCTGATCTGCTTATCTCAAAATGGGATCATACAGCAATAGCTGACCTGCTTACTTTAGTAGGTTTTTTAAGGTATACAATAGGATCTTATAAGTGACACTACATTTGACCCTCGATCAACATGGGTCCATTTATACATGGGTTTTTTTCAATAAGTACTGTGAATGTATTTTCTCTTCCTTAAGATTTTAATAACATTTCCTTTTCTCTAGCTTACTCTATTGTAAGAATACAATATATAATGAATGCAATGACATAAAAAATATGTGCTAATCAACTGTTTATGTTAGCAGTAAGGCCTCCAGTCAACAGTAGTTAAGTTTTAATTGTCAACTATTACTAGTTAAGGTTTTGGAGAGTCAGAAGTTATACGTGGATTTTTGACTCTGCTAGGCTTTGGTACCCCCTAAGCCTCGCATTATTCAATGATTTAAGTCAGTGGCAGTTGCAAAATGCACTGAAGGGCAATAAAACATTTTAAGTTTATTCTAAGTATTTGGAAAGCTAAGCATGGCTATGCAAAATTAGAAATGAAGTAAAGGTAGGATCCTTTTGCTCAGAACCAGAAGAGTAACATTGTTTATGCTCTTAGCCACTGAAGAGAGGCCTTAATCGAAGCAATTTTTCTTTCTTGAATATAAACAATTTGAGAATATAAAGAATGTTATTCCTGTGATGTATTCTCTCACCACCATCCCACCCGGCCCCTTAGACTTCGGCTGACACTTTCCTTGACACACTTGAGGATTTTACTGACAATTGCCTCAAGGTCCTTTCAGCTTCTGACTGCAGCCCCGTCCCAAAGCCAATACTACAGTTTAGGGTTTTGTTACAACAGCACCCCACTTCTAGGTGCCCAAACCTGTTCCAATTATCCATCGTGACCTTAATAAACCACTCTGAAACTGGGTGGTTTAAAACAACAGCAAACTTTAGTTCTGCTCACAAATTTTCAGCTGGGACAGAGCTCAGACGAGAGCTCATTTTCACTCTACGGCATCATTTGGGGCTGCTTGACTGGAACTGGAAGGGCCCATTTTCAAGATACCAGGTTGGTGCTGGCCGTCGGCTCAGGGCTAATCTGGGGCTGAGGGCCTATCCATGTATGCTTGCCAGCAGTAGGCTGAGGCTTCCTCGTGGCTAGGTGCCGAGAGTGAGCTTGAAAGAGAAAGAGAAAGACAGAGAGAGAGAGAGAGAGAGAGAGAGAGAGAGAGAGAGAGAGAGAGAGAGAGAGAGAGAGAGAGAGAAAGCTGCTAGTTGTTTAAGGCTGTCAATTGCCATAGTATCCTTTCCCCCATATTCTATCTTGCCATATTGCATTGGTGGAACCACCCAGAACAATGATGTATAATAATGATGATTGTGAAGATTCTTAGTTTTTTCCTGACTTTAATGGAAATGCTTCTAATGTTTGCAATTAAGCATAATAATGGAATTCACATCAATATATGTGTGTTTTATGATGCTAAAGAAGTATCCATCTGATTATTTTACGAAGATATTTTATCAAGAATAAATTTTGAATTTTTATCAAATGCCTTTTTAGCATCAGTGAAGATGATCGTATGATTTTTGTCTTTTGATCTATTGATCTCTTGCATAAAATATTTCCAGCAGCTGAATCTTCCTTTCATTCCTGGAATAACCTGACTTGGTAATGGTGATATTTTAAAATATTGTATTATATTTATTTGTATTTATATTTTATTTTATTTTATTTTATTTTATGTGTCTGTCTTGCCCACACCAAACTAAAAGCTCCTTGAGATCAGAAGACATTTATTATTTGTTATTGTTTTCCCCAAGTCAAGTGACAGGTAGCCAAGAGGTACTTAGAAATATGTGTCGAACAAATTAAATAAATTACAGGAGTTCAACAACTATTTATTGAAGTCTTCTCAATCCCATTTCCTGAGAAAACATTGCAACTGTGATTAGCGTACTCTTGATCTATCACTCCTTTCTTTCTGTCGTTTGCGTTGCTTTCTAAGGTCAATGTATCTGCAACTACAATGCTGCGAATGGACAGATAATGGTTTCCTACGGGATCTACTTACTGAAATAAAAATCGTAATATTTGCAATCCATTCCCTACACACACACACACACACGCACACACACACACACACACACACACACACACACACACACACACACACCTGAACTGGCAGAGGATTATAACAGCAACCCTTTTCAGATAGCTAATGGGACCACGTATGGTGAGTCAATAGCTTCTTACTACTACTGTTGAAAACATATCCTTTAATATTTTCATTCCTGCTGGCTACCTTTCCTGATACTAAAGGTTCTGAATCCTGACCCTGTTCTTAGTGCCTCAGTAGCCAAAGAGCAAGGAATCAAACTTAAACTTTTAATATACCTGCCAGATTTTAGTATGCTTCCATAGCTGAAGTATGCTGATAGGCTGAAAAAGTGGTCTTAATCACAAACAATCACCATAACCCTTTGGGAAAGCCACTACCCTTGTTTACATTTTGAAAATCAATACCTCTTTCAATATAAATAGACAAACAAAAGCCAGATAACCAAATCAAGCCCTGATTCCAGATCTGTATTCATAGACTGATACGTAAGTGTTCAATACCACTGTGAACTTCCATTGCAAACAGATTGTTTTTAAATGGTTGATAAAATTCCAAATGCAGAAACTAAAAACTGCAAATCAAGAAATTGCTAGTACAAGTTTATAAGAAAAAAAAAAAAACTCTTTCTATAAATCCTAATAGAATTCTTCAGAGGTCATTCGAATTATAAAATTTAGACAAACAGGCCTAACTTTTAAGCAGAATAAACACAAAAGACTGACTTCATCATCTGGAGAAGTTAGAGTCTCTACAAACATGTGTCTTATATGTAACAGATACTCAATAATTAAGCAATCTAAGGGACATCATCAAAATGGCGGCATGAGGTGAGCCTCTGTAAAGCTCCCCTGGAATTTACAACTAATCGAACAACAATAACTCCACAAAGGACTCCCTGCACAGCAGACAGGCAAGACTACGAGGCCCAACACTGAATTCACCTAAAGGTGGGAGAATCGCAAGAGCGGGGGAGGAGGGAAGGGAGAAGTGCGGAGACGGAGCCATGCAGGCACAGGACGCAGACCTGGCTCAGTGTACTGATCTCGCTGGGAACTACCTCAGCTGTGGGAGAGGGAGGAACTCGGACTGCTAGGGCTCCGCTTATGGCCCACAGGGCTGAGGGGATAGCATATAACGTGGCTGAACCCAACACTCACAGCAGAGACCTCGGAGAAAAGACAGAGGGAAGAAGGCTGAAAACGGTGGTTTAAGCCCTCACTGCTGAGCAGAGAATGGAAGCCTTAGGCATTGAGACTAGCCAACCCCTCCCTACCCTCCCAGAGCTCGGCCTGCCCCACCTGCCCGGTGCTAGAAGCAGAACAGTATCAGTGTCAGATCAAAAGAACAGAATATTTGCTGTTCTGAGCACTGGAACGCAGACACAGATTCACAGCCCAACTAGTTCTGGCAAAGGGGAGGGACCTGTGGAAGCAGGACCGCCTGTGGTGGTGGTCACCGCCATTGCTCTGGGCCACCTCTCACAACTCACCCCACCCCTGGTCCCACCTAAATGTGCGGATCCCTGCAGGAGTAAACAGAACTGCTGAAACTTACCAGCTCAGAATCTGGTGCAGGAAGAGCTTTGGAACTTCAAAAGCTCTCCACATACCCCCACAAACACTGCACCCTGTGACCCAGGCGAACTATTAACAGAGGAGAATCCTGTCTCCCAGGGAATTCCCGCATTGTGTGAGAAGCTGCAATAGTGCAGAGAAAACATAGCATTACCATTTGAGAGAGAAAAAAAAAGGCTGCAGTCGGAAAGAAACTAAAACATTCTACCAACAAGTAATGGAAAACAAAAGAAACACCTCTTCCTATCTACCTGTTGCAGAAGCCACTCCTGTACATGTCTAGGAAGATAAATAATAAATCAGTAATTGCCATCAATAACCAAGGCAACAAGACAGCTCAGAAAGAAAGTGAAAAGTTTCCAGAAAAGGAACGTAAAGATATGGAAATATGTGACTTAAATGACAGAGAATTCAAGATTGCAGTTCTGAAAAAAACCAACGAGATGTAAGAAAACACAGAAAGGCAGTTTAATGAACTCAGAAACACAAAGAACAACATGAGCACTTTACAAAAGAGATTGAAATTTTTAAAAAGAACCAAATAGAATTTCTGGAAATTAACAACGCAATAGAAGAAATTAAGAATGAAATAATCATCTTAGGTAGTAGAGTTGACCAGATGGATGAAAGAATCAGTGACATCGAAGATAGAAACCTGGAAATTACACAGATGGAAGAAGAAAGAGACTTGAGACTTAAAAGAAATGAAAGAACTCTACAAGAACTTTCTGATTCCATCAGAAAGAGCAATATAAGAATAATGGGCATACCAGAGGGAGAAGAAAAAGAGAAGGGAACAGAGACTATACTCACACAAATTGTTGATGAGAACTTCCCAAACTTGTGGACAGAACTGAATCCTCAAATCCAAGAAGCAAATAGAACACCTAACTACCTCGATCCCAACAGGCCTTCTCCAAGGCACATTGTATTGAAGCTGTCTAAAATCAAGGACAAAGAAAGAATCCTCAAGTCAGCCAGGAAAAGAAGATGGTAACCTACATAGGAAAGCCCATTAGAATATCATCAGATTTTTCAGCAGAAACTCTACAAGCCAGGAGGGAGTGGAACCAAATATTGAAACTATTGAAAGAGAGAAATTATGAGCCAAGAATGATATATACAGCAAAGATATTCTTTAGATATGAAGGAGGAATAAAGACCTTTCCAGACATACACAGGGAATTTTCTAATACACGACCTGCACTATAAGATATACTAAAGGAGGTTATTCGACCACCATCAACAGGGACAATTTGTGGCAACCAAAACATAAAAAGGGGGAGAGTAAAAGCTGAACCGGAATATGGGAATGGAGTAAGTAAGTATGCTGAAGAAAAATGGAATACTCTAAATATCAAACTTTCTTTTACATAAACTTAAGGGTAACCACTCAAAAAAAAAAAAAAAATCCAGAACTGAAATATATACTGCAATAAAAGAAGAAACAGAGGGAAACATCATAGAATACCACCACACGGAAATAATAGACAACAACAAAAAGGCAAAGAAACAATGGAGACAGGGCATTACCAGAAAACTAAAGACAGAATGACAGCAAATCCTCACATATCAATAATCACCCTTAATGTAAATGGACTGAACTCACCAATAAAAAGGCACAGAGTAGCAGATTGGATCAAAAAACTAAACCCAACCATATGTTGTCTCCAAGAGACACATCTCAGCTACAAGGACAAGCAAAGACTCAAAGTGAAAAGGTGGAAATTGACACTCCAAGCAAATGGTACCCAGAGAAAATCAGATGTAGCCATAATGATATCAGATGAAACAGACTTCAGGGTGAAAAAAATAACAAGAGACAAAGATGGACATTTCATAATGGTAAAGGGGACTATACAACAAGAAGACATAACAGTCATCAATATTTATGCCCCCAATCAGGGAGCACCAAAATATATCAACAAACTACAAACAGAACTAAACGGAGAAATTGACAGAAACACAATTATACTAGGGGATTTAAAACATCATTGACAGCTATGGATAGATGATCCAAACAGAAAATAAATAACGAAATAGCAGCCCTAAATGACACATTCGATGAAATGGACATGATTGACATATATAGAGAACTTCATCCTAAAACATCAGACTATACATTCTTTCGAGTGTACATGGTACATTCTCAAGGACAGACCATATATTGGGACATAAAAGCAGCCTCAGCAAATTTAAGAAGATTGAAATCATACAAAGCATATTCTCTGATCACAAGGCTTTGAAATTGGATATCAACTGCAAAAAAAAAGCAGGAAAACACACAAATATATGGAGATTAAACAACATACTTTTAAAGAACGTTGGGTCAAAGAAGAAATTAGAGGAGAGATCAAAAGATACATAGAAACAAATGACAATGAAAATACATCCTACCAAAATTTTGGGGATGCATCGAGAACAGTTTTAAGAGGGAAATTTATATCATTACAGGCCTATCTCAAGAAACAAGAAAAGTCCCAAATAAATAACCTGATGTTACACCTTAAAGATCTAGAAAAAGAAGAACAAGTGAAACCCAAGGTCAGCAAAAGAAAGGAACTAACAAAAATCAGAGCAGAACTAAATGAAATAGAGAACAAACATACAATAGAAAAATTAATGTGACAAACAGCTGGTTCTTTAAAGATGAACAAAATTGACAAACCCTTGGCTAGACTCACTAAGATAAAAGGAGAAAAGATACTAATTAACAAAATCAGAAATGAAAAACGGGATGTTATCACGGACACCACAGAATACAAAGGATCATGCAAGAATACTATGAAGGACTATATGCCACCAAATTCAATAGCTTAAAAGAAATGGACAAGTTCTTAGAAACATATAGCCTTCTAAGGCTGAACCATGAAGAACTAGAAAATCTAAACAGACCAATCACCAGTAACGAAATTGAATCAGTCATCCAAAACCTTCCCAAAAGCAGAAGTCTGGGACCGGATGGAATTCACACTGGTGAATTCTACCAAACCTTCAAACAGGATCTAATACCAATCCTGCTCAAACTCTTCCAGAAAATTGAAGAAGAGACAGTACTCCCTAACTCATTTTATGAGGCCAACATCACCCTGATACCAAAACCTGGTAAGGACAACACAAAAAAGGAAAACTACAGACCAATATATCTGATGAATATTGATGCAAAAATCCTAAACAAAATTTTAGCAAATTGAATACAACAATGCATTAAAAAGATTATTCACCACGACGAAGTGGGGTTCATCCCCGGGGCACAAGGATGGTTCAACATCGGCAAATCCATCAATGTGATACATCACATAAACAAAATAAAGGACAAAAATCAAATGATTATATCAATTGATGCAGAGAAAGCATTTGACAAGATACAACATCCATTTATGATTAAAACATTTAATAAAATTGGTATAGAAGGAAAATACCTTAACATAATAAAGGCCACGTATGAGAAGCCCTCAGCTAATCTCATAATTAATGGTGAAAAACTGAAGCCCTTTGCTCTACGTTCAGGAACACGACAGGGCTATACCCTATCATCTCTACTTTTAAAATATTGTTGGAAGTCTTTGCCAGATCAATCAGGCAAGAGAAAGAAATAAAAGGCATCCAAATTGGGAATGAAGAAGTTAAATTATCACTCTTTGCAGATGACATGATGTTATATATAGAAAACCCTAAAGACTCCACCAAAAAGCTGTTAGAAACAATCAACGAATACAGTAAAGTTGATGGCTACAAAATCAACGTACAAAAATCCATAGCATTCCGATATACTAACAATGAAATCTCAGAAAAAGAAATACAAAAAACAATTCGTTTTGCAATTGCAGCAAAAAGAACAAAATACCTAGGAATAAACTTAACCAATGATGTGAAGGACCTATATGCTGGAAACTATAAGATATTTTTGAAAGAAATTGAAGAAGACACAAAGAAATGGAAAGACATTCCCTGCTCATGGATTGGAAGAATCAACATAGTTAAAATGGCCATATTACCCAAAGCAATATACAGATTTAATGCAATCCCCATCAAAATCCTAATGGTATTTTTTAAAGAAATAGAACAAAAAATCATCAGATTTGTTTGGAACCACAAAAGACCCCGAATAGCCAAAGCAATCTTAAGGAAAAAGAACAATACTGGAGGTATCACACTCCCTGACTTTAGCTTGTACTACAGGGCTACAATAATCAAAGCAGCATGGTATTGGCAGAAAAACAGACACATAGACCAATGGAATACAATTGAGAACCCAGAAATAAAACCACATAAACATGGACAGATAATTTTTGACAAAGAAGCTAAAAACATACAATGGAGAAAAGACAGCCTCTTCAATAAATGGTGCTGGGAGAATTGGATAGCCACGTGCAAAAGAATGAAACTGGACTGGTATCTGTCACCATGTACCAAAATTAATTCAAAATGCATCAAAGACTTAAGTATAAGACCTGACACAATAAACTGCATAGAAGAAAACATAGGTACTAAATATATGGTTCTTGGTTTCAAAGAACATTTTATGAGTTTGACTCCAAAGGCAATGGAAGTAAAAGCTAAAATAAATGAATGGGACTATATGAAACTTAAAAGCTTCTGCACAGCAAAAGAAACCATCAAGAAAATAAAGAGGCAACCAACAGAATGGGAGAAGATTTTTGCAAACAGTGCCTCAGATAAGGGGCTAATATCCAAAATATACAAGGAACTCATGAAACTCAACAACAAAAAAACAAACAACCAAATTGAAAAATGGGCAGACGACCTGAAGAGACATATCTCCAAAGAGGACATACAAATGTAAATAGACATATGAAAAAATGTTCAACATCACTAATCATCAGATAAATGCAAATAAAAACAACAATGAGATTCACCTCACCTCAGTTAGAATGGCTATCATCAACAAGACAAATAGTAACAAGTGTTGGAGAGGCTGTGGATTAAAAGGAACCCTCATACACTGTTGGTGGGAATGCATACGGGTGCAGCCGCTATGGAAGGCAGTGTGGAGGTTCCTCAAGAAATTACTAATAGAATTACCATATGACCCAGTAATCACTCTCCTGGGTATCTACCCAAAAAATCTGAAAGCATTTCTCTGTAGAGACACATGTACTCCAATGTTCATTGCAGCTTTGTTTACGGTGGCCAAGACATGGAAACAACCAAAATGTCCTTCGAGTGATGAATGGATAAAGAAGTCGTGGTATATATACACAATGGAATACTATTCGGCAGTAGGAAAAGATGATATAGGAACATTTGTGACAACATGCATGGATCTTGAAAGTATAATGCTAAGCCAAATAAGTCAGACAGAAAATGTAGAGAATCATATGATTTCACTGATACGTGGTATAGAAACCAAAACAACGAAAAAACAAGACAAACAAATGAGAAACGAAAACTCATAGACACAGACAATAGTTTAGTGGTTATCAGAGGGTAAGGGGGTGGGTGAAGGGAGATGAGGGTAAGGGGGATCAAATATATGGTGATGGAAGGAGAACTGACTCTGGGTGATGAACACACAATGGGATTTATAGATGATGTAATACAGAATTGTACACCTGAAACCTATGTAATTTCACTAACAATTGTCACCCCAATAAATTAAAAAAAAATAATTAAGCATTCCTTGAATAAGAATGAAGCAGGAATATCCTTCAAGAGTACTAAATGAGATATTATAGGTGAAATGTATACACAAGAGCCTAATACAGAACCCAACATGTTATAGGCACATAATTCCAATAAACATTTGAATTGAATCTATTTCACTTGTCACTGTTTGGAAACAAACATTTCAAATAAAATCTATGCAACAAGAAAAATTTTTCCCACAATTCAGAGAATACAGGCAAGTACATACATTAAACGCACAATAATAGTTTTACATAAGTAGACAGACAACAGCAATAGATTTAGAGTCAGAAAAACTAAGTTCAAGTCCCAGTACAATCACTTAACTAGCTGTCTTATGTTGCATAGTTCACTTAACTTGTCTGAATATCCATTTTCTTATGTATGAAAATGGGAGTAATAGCGTCTCATCACATATCATGTAGTGTTATTTTAAGTACCACATCAAGTGAGATAATTCATTGGAAAGAACAAATGTAAATCTAAGATATCACAGTCATTGTCTTTATTGTATCGGTCGTTTTATCCTCCAAACACTCTGAAGAGTAGATTTGGAATATGAGAAATAAATTCATCTGCTATATGATAGGAAATTTCAACAGAGATTTGAAAATCCATACATGCTTATAATGTAGTTTCCCAAAGGTATACTGTATTATAAGAATAATAAATCACTACAAAGCAGATACAACAGATAAATTTTGCACTTAACACAGTGAATGTTTCAGGGTCCACACAGTTTTGATCGAAGAAATTCACTTAGGGCTCAAACTAAACAGCATCAAAGTAGCAAGTAGACAGAAATATAACAATGACCTTAACACCATCCATGGACTCACTAGCGAAGTTCCTCAATTCTGGGACAGTTTTGCAAAGTTTTGAAAATAACAGATAAATTGGCTAAGATGTAAAATATAAATCAGCTTCAGGTAGGCTGACACAAATAATTTTGAAAAGAAAATTATACGTGTCACTTAATTCATCATAAAATAACTTTCAGGAAAACACACAGCGGCTTTAAATGTAAAAGGCTAAATCACATCAAGATACCTTTGCAATAATTGGACATTTTATTTTTCACAATAAAATACTAAACTACGGAGCATGGTTTCCTAGTAACACCAGTAATGCTAGGTAAATAAAATAGCATTCAGCTCACAGCCGTCAGCAAGTATTCAAGTTCCAATGACAGGATGCTGGCTTTTTTCATTTCCATTACCACAAAAATAAAAACAAAAGAAATCGACTTTCTAAATGTAGGATTATTTTTTTCAAACTTTGAAGGAGACTCTGAAGTGGGGCCCCAGTGTTCCCTGGACAATCTTGGACTTTCTTGGCCAGTGTGTAATTATACTCAACCAAGTTGCCCTTACCCGGTGAGTGAAGGAAGAAGCTTCCTACGTGGCATAAATTTGGAAGGGTCGAGAACAATCTCATCTCTACTCACTGATATATGAAATTCCACACTTAGAAGATGTCTTTGGGTTTGTTTGTTTGTTTGTTTTTGTTTTTGTCTGTGGTTATTTGTTTTGTTTTGTTCTTATTTTTTACGTAAGACCTTATGGTCCCAAATTTTAACATTGCAAATATTCCAATATGCACACTTGTGTCCCAAGTATAAGCCCTTCAGCCAATTAAATGCTCGACATGTATTAAAACTGTACTAATAAAAAGAAGCAGAAACTGACAAATAATAGATAGTATATATAAATATCTCAGTTTAGGAGCTACTGCTATGAAAATGCAATGGGCCTGTACTGCTCCATAATACCAAAGGAAATTAATGCTAAAGTCATAAAAAAAAATAAAGTCTATAGACATAATCTCACCAGCTCTACTTAGAAAAAAACTGTGCTAGCCATAGCCAGTCATCTGCCACCAATCACTAGCAGACAATGCAATAAGTAAAGAAATAATAGTGGAAAAACTCAGAAATATGATCGCTTAAAAATTTTTATGTTTATTGCTTTTCACATGTAGAGGCCTAGCAGAAACATCCTGTTTTCTACTAGAAAGATTGTTGTTCCTGGGAAGTAATGATGCAACATATGTTGTGCAAAACACATCATGTTATAGAGGACGTGTATCATTTGTTCATGTTGGAGAACAAGCAATGTCTTAGGCACAGCAAGCCCTATTACTTATCTCCCCAGAATCCATTGGTCCCTAAACTTTTTCCTGCCAGGAAGATCCCTGTATTTTGTATTCATTCACTTGTCTATGCTACTTCCTGTGGCCAAGTGCTTAAGAAGGATATTCTAATTCTTAGTTGAGGAGTGAATGCTAATTAGTCTGTGCCAATCATAGTAAGCCCCTGCCAGTGAAAGGGGCATGTGGTATAATTCTGATCAATGAAACATAGGATACAGTCTACTATGGAGCCTTCTTCAGTGATTTAAAGAATCAAAAAAAAGACACAGAGAAAAGATGACCTGTTATACTAGATAGTGATTTGTCTGGGTGTGATGCCTGGAACTACTGCTGCTATCTTGTGCACAAGAACGCTGTCCTGAAGAGGAGCCAGTATACTAAGAAGAGAAGACTGTAAAAATGGGAGGGACTCAGATCCTTCATGTCACTGAGCTGCCAGATTAACCAACTGGAGCTGCTTTACCACTGAATTTACTATGTAAGATAATACATATTTTTCTCTGTCCGAGGCAATTGAGTTGAGATTTTCTATTATTTGCAGCCAAAGGCATAGACCATATATTTGTCACAGCAAAGCATTTGGGAGGTCTCCTGTAATCTCCCTGTGGATTTGATGAAGAAATGTGGATTTTTAGGATAATTTAATTTGGTAGGTTAATAGATGATTAAACAATTAAGGAAACTCTTCAGGAGTGTTTCAATTGATTCTGCCTTGAGCTTCTCCTGAATCTTTGTCAGCAACGACAAATATACTGTTGAATATTTTTATCAGCAATGAATAAACACAAAGAAGACATAAAATATGCAGATGACTGAGCAGAGAGAGGTAACTAATATGCTAGATGACAGAATCAAAATTCAAAATGTTTTTCCTAAGGAATGATAGGAATGCCCCATACTTCTGCCCTACCTCAACATTCTCTTCAACTCTTACCCAACTCAGCTGTCTTAGCAGTGAAGCTTTTCCTTGTCTCCTACACCTGGGTAGGGTGTACCAGACATATCCAACCCCAGCCCTGTCTCTTGTTTCTATCACTGTTGTAGGTCTTGTCATATCTTAATAGATATGTGTTTACTTACCTCTATAGGTGAGTTCCTGGAAAACAGAAACCATGCCTTATTCACCTTTGTCTCCTTAGCCTCCTATTTGGTGCTATTGGTGAAATAAATGAGTGCATGAATAAATAAGTGAATGAATGAACAATTAAATGGATTGATTTACAGAAACAGCTTCATTTATTTGAAGCTGAAGGGCAAGGATAAAAGAAACAAAATTGGAAAGTTAACGGAAACTGTTGACAACCAAGAAAAATTTGAGTTCGGACCCAATATAACAAACTAATCTGAAGCATTTCAGGAGGCTGTTTGCTCTCCTAATTGAGCCTCCTTCTCCTTCACTTATAACTTGTTCACATATGTGTATACACATGTACAAACGCACAACATCACATTACAGATGGTAGCAATGTTTTAATTCTTGAGCATTTTCCTTGCACGAGCACTGACTAGCTTGAATTGTGCTATAAACAACAATGGCTGTGCCTGTGTAGTTACTGTAGAAATCACTGGTAGCCTGGACAGAGTAACTGCGTGTCAGCCTCTCACAAGACAAGAAAAGTCTTGTGCCTTGATGATGGCAATGCAGTATACCTGGAATTAAACTCTAATCCTTATATAATTGTCTTTCCTTCAACAGACTGTTTAAAATAGTTTTCAATGCCATTGCATGTTCTTTCACTGCTCATGCACATAAACATGTTAAAACTTGAGCTGTACGATTTATGCTAATTCTTATCCTTACACAACTAAATATCTTTTATATGTTTTCCAAAAAACTTAATAATTCAAACTTAATAATTCATATGAGTTCTGACAATTAAGCTCACGAACTCATCCTAGAAAAAGTGCTACAGACCTCATTGCTGAATATCATTACAGTCACCTTCAAAGTACTCCCCTTGGGAAGCTATGCACCAACACCAGCGCTTAGTCCACCCTTCAAAGCAATTTTGGAACTCTTTTTCTGGAATGGCCATCAGAGCTCTCATCATATTACCCCTCATGTTCTGAATGTCATAAAAATGTCTTCCTTTCAATATTTCCTTTATCTTCAGGTAAAGAAAGAAGTCATTGGGGGCCAGATCATGTGAGTAGGGAGGGTGTTCCAATACAGTTATTTGTTTACTGGCTAAAAACTCCCTCACAGACAGCGCCGTGTGAGCTGGTACATTGTCGTGATACAAGAGCCATGAATTGTTGGCAAAAAGTTCAGGTCGTTTTTGTCTTTTTCACACAGCCTTTTCAGCACTTCCAAATAGTAAACTTGGTTGGTACAAATTCATAATGAATAAGCCCTCTGATATCAAAAGACATTATCAACCTTGTTGCAACAAGTTCACAAACTTATTTGTCCGTCCTTGTATGTGTTAAGCCATATACTAGTTAATTTGAGGGGAAGATAGAGATGCTGGATCTCAGAGTATGGAAAGGAAGCCAAAGGAATGATCCATCAACATTTTGTTCTAATTCAGACCCATTCACTAGAAGTCAAAACCAGGCTCACAAAACCATTGACTAGAAAATAAAAACCATTGTCAAAACAAGGCTCCAGGTTAACTCCTGCACTTGGAATGAGCTCTTGGGAAATATTCTTAAACCTCCTCATTTAGATTGTGTCATAAAATCAAACTGACAACTGGTATGAAAACTGAACCCCTGAAAATTCATGTATGAGCCCTAGAGGAGACATATTTAAATTGTTAGTTAGAATTTAGAAAATGTGACTACAAAGCACTTGTGTAGCTTTTTCATGGAAGTTTAAATGAGTCAGTCGAGAGGTCACCAAACTCTATTCTCCCAGACTTCAGTAACCACTGCCTCCCTTGGCTGGAAGTGAAAATTATGTATAAGAAAATAGTAATGTGAGATAGCCAGGATAATAGTTTCTCTAAATCATGTTTTCTTACGACTCATATATTTGTGCTTTATTAAGGTATGTGTGGGAACAAAGCCCCAAAAAGCAGTTTCCAGGCTCTCAGCCTCACATAGAAAGGTGCTGGCTCAGGTAGTAAATGGCCATCAACTGTGATTGGATGGCCATCAGCTGTGGCTAGTTGGCCGTCAGCTGTAACCAGTGAGCCATTGGCCACTAATATAACTGCCGTGGCTATGCTAGCAGAAAAAATGGGGGCTACCAAGAAGATGGTGGCTGAGCTAGCAAGAGCGGATTGCAGAGAGGCGGATGCCGCCAGTGAGAATATAGTGATATGACTCCCCTACTTATGGCTCCTTGGGTGTTCCTTTTTGGCCTCACCATGTCCTGCATTCTTATGTGGGGAGCGGGAGCAGAGACCCAACAGGCAGCCCTGCATGACAGTATGTTTAATACAGATAAAGGAAGAATGAACATTACACTAAAGTACATGTAAATATGTGATGAAATACAGAGCAAAGGTTCAGATATTAAATTTTAAAACTCCAATAACTCAGTGAGGTCACACTATATGTACTGTTACATATTTTATACTTTTATACTATGTATTTATTTTTTAAAAGTCACATACATCAGAGTTCTGAATTTGAAAAAAATCTTAAAATATCCTCCTAAGGGAAGTATAATTGAATGGTTAACAGAACTGGTTATCAACCTATTTTCAACCACAGAATATTCAATGTGAACTAGTCACATCACATGCCTATGGCATTAGGCCTGGACCTGATGCCAAATGTAGTAAGACCTCTGGATAAGTGTATTTTGCATATGGCAGGTGGGCCAAAGGGATAGAGGACAGAACTTGGAGGCTTTAAAATCTTGGCTCCAATTTTTGTTGACATGTCTCATGTCAAGAAGTGGGGTCCTCCAGTAGTGTAATAGTTACCAGAGGGTAAGGGGGAAGGGAAGTGGTAGACGAGGGTAAAAGGGAGCAAATATATGGTGATGGAAGGAGAACTCTGGGTGGTGAACATACAATATGATACACAGATGTATTACAGAATTGTATATTTGAAACCTATGGAACTTTACTAACAGTTGCCACCCCAATAAACTTTAATTAAAAAAACAAAGAAGTGGAGTCTTTGTCCCTGCCCCATGAATCTGGACAGGCTAGGGACTGCTTCAGTCAATAGAATAGAGTGAAAGTGACACTGAATGACTTCGGAGGCTCCGTCAGAAAAGGCCAGACTATGTTCACCTGGTTCTCTTTTGAATTCTTGCTCTCCCTGTGTGTCTTTTCAGGAAACTTTCTGGAATCACTGGTGCCATGTTGAAAGAAGTCCATGACCATGGAGAGGCAGGCACAGGGGCTCTCAGTGACAGCCCGCAGGTGACCCCTGCTTTTGAGTCATCCCAGCTTAGATGCATGTATGTGAAAGAAGCCAGCAGATCAGTGGTTCTCAAATTTTAGCATGCTTCAGAGTCACCTGAGGGCTTGTTAAAACAGCACTTAGCCCCACTGCTAAAATGTGTGATTTCACAGATCCGTGGTGGGACCAGGTAATTTGCTTTTCTAATTTCCCAGTGTTCTGGAGACCCACACTTTTAAAATCACTGCTGTAAATGATTCGAGCCATCAGCCACTGGTGACACCCCAACATCACAGAGCAGAGACTAACCATTCCTGCTCTACCCTGTCTGGGTTCCTGGCCCACAGAATCTATGGACAGAATCACTCCACCTTTTCCCATTCAAGAAGAGTATTCGAATGGAAATGAGGAAAAGGGCATTATAAGAAATTTTTAACTCCCTCCAATTGATTACAAACGCACAGAATTCACCAACTTTCATGCTTTAATGATTAGTTTTCGTTATTAATGTGATGCAACACAGTTCACAGGTGATGATAAAACAGCACTGCTTACTCACCATCTCTGGCACCTCTTTGTTCAAGAGCACAGGCTTTGGAATCAGGAGAGCTGGCTGTGAACCTCACCACTGCTGCTCACACAGTAACACAAGTTTGTGTGACTGGGATTACATCCCAGTTCTACCACCTGCTAGCTGTGTGTGATCTGAAGCAAGATATTTAACCTGTGAAAGCCTCTATTTCTCCATTCCTAGAATGGCCTGAGAAGATTGTTGTTGTTATTAAACTAGTTAATGCTCTTAAAACACTGCCTGGCACTGAGAAGTCACTCTGTAAATATCTTATGACATGTTATGTCCCCTTAGATAGGTTTTTTTACCACTTGAGAATTAGAATTTCATTTACAAAATCAGAATAACAATATCACTCTTATCAAGTGATTTTTAGGAGTAAATAATAGATAAGCAGTAAGTGTTCAATAAATGTCAGCTATTATAATTATTATTTTTGCTATTTATCATGATGATGATGATAATGATGATGATGATGGTGAAGAAACAGGATATTACCAGGGACAGAAAGTAAGCAAGTTTTACTCCAATAAAATAGAATTTGCACATAGGGGTCGGGTGAGAGCAGTAACGGTGTCTTAGCTTGGCACTGATCAAACGCTAGGGGAGTGTGTGCTATTAAAAGGGCAACAATAGAATCAAAGGGATTCCTGAAAGTCTGTTCACATATGCTCTGAAGCTGGAGTAAGAACTACACTAAATCATCACAGATTTTGGCCACCATCTTCTTCGTGTCAGATCCTAACTGTTGTGAATGACGCAGCACGTGCTGTGTCATTTCCCAGCCTCCGGCATCTACTCCTCCATCTTCCCTTGGTGCCCACATGTAGGTTCTAGGTCCCATTCCCAGACAAGTAACTAAGACTTTGGAATATTAATCAGTAATGGATATGTTAGTTAATAATTCTGAGATAACTTTCAGTCGTAAAGAAGGATTTTTAAAAAACAAAGAACCTTTAGAACCCTATAGAATAAAATTATAGATAAGTCATGATGGATGAGGAAATTGCCATTTTGAAGCAAGATCTTCTCAGTTGAGTTAAATCACAGCATACTGGAGATACTTTCTCCCAAATCTGGCCTATTGATCACAAATTTTACAAGGCATAGACACAGCTTTCTTTAACAATCATTGTTTATGCATGATGTGTTTCATTCTTATAACTACAAAATACTGAAAGAAGATTTAGGTAAATATTTTCCTTCTCTCTGGATGGGGAAGAATTTTTTAAGCGTGAAGAAATAAAGGAATCACAAAGTAAAAGATATACAGATTTGACTATATAAAAACCTTGACAGGCTGGCCCGGTGACTCAGGCAGTTAGAGCTCCATGCTCCTAACTCCGAAGACTACCAGTTCGATTCCCACGTGGGCCACTGGACTCACAACCAGAAGGTTGCCAGTTCAATTACTCAAGTCGCACAAGGGATGGTGGGCTCTGGCCCCTGCAAGTAAGATTGAACACGACACCTTGAGCTGAGCTGCTGCTGAGCTCCTGGATGGCTCAGTTGGTTGGAGAACGTCCTCTCAACCACAAGGTTGCCGGTTCGACTCCCACAAGGGATGGTGGGCTGCACCCCCTGCAACAGCAACTGGACCTAGAACTGAGCTGCGCCCAGCAACTGGACCTGGAGCTGAGCTATGCCCTCCACAACTAAGATTGAAAGGACAGCAACTTGACTTGGAAAAAAGTCCTGAAGTACACACTGTTCCCCAGTAAAGTCCTGTTCCCCTTCCCCAATAAAATCTTTAAAAAAAAAAAAAAAGAAAAAAAAAACCCTTGATTATTTTGGAAGCTTCCATATATTAGGAAACACCATAAGCTAAATTAAAACAGAAATAATATCATCCACAAAGCATTTAGATTCATAATATTGAAATAATTCATACAAATCAATGAGCAATATTCTAGTATCCCAATAGAAATAAGATCTACAAATATACACAAATAAATTTCCTTAGTTAAAAAGGAATTGCAAATTTATACTATATATTCTTTTTCCTCTTAGCTAATTAGCAAAGATTTCAAAATATGTCAACATTTTATGTTGGTGAAGTTTCATTATGACCAGGATTCTTATTACCCTCTCATGAAAATGGTCCAAATTTTCTGGAAAGCAATTTGGCCAAATAAATGAGAAATCATAAAAATGTTTTCAATCTTTGAAAACTGAGCCCACTTCTAAGGAAACTTGGAAATTTTCCCAAGGAAATAATCAGAGTTTCAGTCAAAAGTTGAAGTACATAGGTGTTTACTAAGGCTTTATTTATAATAGCAAAATGTAGAGAAAAACATATACTCAACATTAAGGATTAAATAGACTTTTGTATATTTTTACAAATAACATGTAGTCATACAAAAATTTCAAGCACTTAATGTTTTTGGAAAATCCAAAAAAAAAAAAACACGAAAAAATCAAGATACAAAACAGGATTAATTAGGGATACCTCTTGAAATATTTTGGTAGTGGCTGTCTGGAAGGATATTCTGAAAGAGCATCTGGACTAAGTGGGAAAGAAGGCTGTATCACTAATATCTGCCATGGGCATGAAGACTCGGTGCGGGGGAGCAACTCACATGTAAATTACCTGCCATCCCTAGTAGTATATGCAATATAGGCCCAATCACTGATAGCATATATGTGTGTCATGTGCATGTGTGTGTGTGTCTGTGTGTGAAATCACAACATGGTAACACTGGTTATCTTCAGATTCTGATAATAGGATGATTTGGGGTTTTTAAAAATAGTTCAATATTTTCCAAATTCTCTACGTTGAGCACATATTGGTTTTGTACTGATGTTTTGTTTTTAGATCTTCAAATTGTTCAAGTGATTTTTAAACTAGAATATTACATTTGCTCTGGAGAAGGTGGCAGAGATTGGGGGCTAAAAACAGAGGCACATACATTTTAAAGAGATTTTGTAGGGGTTTTCCCTTCCTATTGCAGTAGGTAAATGTATTATTAGAGTTAGGAATATCTTTCCTAGGACAGGTTAGCTCTAAATCTCTTCAAATTTGGTTATGAATAAGAATGTGACCTTTTGTCTCCTATGGAAATCCAAGTACTTGAAAGATTTCTGTGTATGGGGAGGAACAAACTTTCCTCTAGCCTCAAGATACTTCTGGCTGGTTTAGTAATCAAATAGACATGAGGCAGATCAGCAAGGAAAATAGCCAAATTGAATACATACATATGTATGGGAACCCACATAAGTGAGATCAGAGACCTGCATGCACAAGAGATTTAGAGATAGAAAGGAAACATGAGTATATAAGACATTCTCGGGGCGTCCAGTTAGCTCTGTCAGTTAGAGCATGTGCTCTTAACAACAAGGTTGCTGGTTCGATTCCCGCATGGGATGGTGGTGGGCTGCACCCCCTGCAACTAGATTGAAAACGGTAACTGGAGTTGGAGCTGAGCTGCGCCCTCGACAACTAGATTGAAGGACAATGACTTGGAGCTGATGGATCCTGGTGGGAAAAAAGACATTCTGAGCTAGGGATGAGGTTAGGTACCTTGGGGGTTTCCAAGTGTCATTGCAAGATGATAAGAAGATCAGACGTTTAGTAAACAGAAGTTTGCCCTGCTCTATCCTATAGGTGGGCCAAAAGAAATTATCTTTGATAATCTCTTATGGGCAAGGCCTCTAACTCAAATTCTTCTAGGTAGTTATGGGGGTGGGGATGAGGCAGAAGTTTCTTTTGAGCCTGCAGCTTAAAGTTGCCTTTATCTCAAAACCATCTGCATGCCACTATGCACACTTTGGAGTGACTGGTTCTGCATCCCCACGTGTGAATGAACTAAAAAAAGAACCAGCTTTTGTCATAATAACTAGCCAAAGGACCTGGAAGTAATAAGACCATATTTGAAAGTGCCAGTCTTACTCGTAGAAGCTTCAGAGAGTCAGAGACAAAGACTCAGATATAGCTCTCCCTTTAATTAGCTCTGTGACATGAGACAAGTCATTTTCTCTGTTTCCTTTCAGAATTTCCACATTTGTAATGTGCAAACATACTGTTAGTGTCCTCCAGGGCCTGCTATATGAGATTAAATTGAGTAAAAGATGCAAGATGTCTAAGCTGACGGGAGGCCATCTTTCCTACTGGGTCTGTCTTCCTACTGGGTCTGTCTCCCTCTAAGGTGTCAACTGTTAATTAAGACGTTAACTACCAGTCAAGGACTCAGTGATATTTGAGTTCCATAAAAGTAAATTAAGCGGGATTGTCCCAAATTTCAGAAGTGGACAGTGTCAACAAAATCCAGTGCTGACCTCAGGGAGCTTGGAGAGGACGTCCAGTTATTGTTTCCTGCAGCCTCACCCAGTTCTTTCAAAGCTAAAGTCACTAAAGACAATCATACATTGCCTTTTATTAATTCACGTTCTATCAGAACTCAGTCAGTTTGTCACCTTACTCACAGCTGATGCTGCATTCCTCTGTTCCTTCAATATGCATATTTTGTTCCTAGGGATACCAAGATACCTGTTAGGGTAAAATTAACCACCAGTACCAAAAGTGGGGATAGTCTTTGAGAACTAGTTATTGGATAGAGTCTATCCAAAAGAAGACATTATAATTAATGTCTTCATGGGGAAAATGTAATTATGCCAAGGATACCCCCAATATAAATCAGGACCTTCATTATTTCACTGCATAACCCCTTTCATTTTTCCTTTTTTTGCTGTATCCTTCCTATATTACTGGCAGGTTTATCAAATGCTTTACTGGGAAGTCACTGTGCTACACCCCCCTATTCATGGACAGACAAAGGAGCAACATGACAAGAGTTATCTATCGTGGGCTGTATTACAGCACTTCCAGAAGTATTTACATTTCCAAATTGTAGACTTTTTTTTTTAATTACCTAAGCTCAAATAACCCAAAGCATGAAAAGCATTACTTTACATTTGTTTAAATTTTTGATGAAATGTATAAGCATTACATGTAAAAATTTTGCATTATATATAAAAATGTAATCTGGTTAAAACTTCATTCTTTTTTCTCCTTATTAGGCAGGATGTTTTTAGGGGGAGAAATTTTTAAATTTTAATATGAATACCCATATTATCAAATGCTTTACGTGGGAAGTCACTGTGCTATACCCCAAATATTATATAAATTACATAAATATTATATATATATATATATATATATATATATATATTTTATGTATAGCAAAAATATATACATGAAAGCACAGCATATGGCATGTTATGTAAAAATAAAAATATTGCTGAGAGTTGAATCTCAGTTCAAAAGACAACTATTTATTGGTGACTAAAGTTTAATAATATCATCATGGAGCATTGAAAAGAAGCTTATACAAAGTAAAGAACCTTATAAAATGTATAAATATTGTCTGTGTATGTGTCTGAAAGAAATAAAATATTTCCACTAAAATTGATTTATTAGATTTTTATAATACTTTGTTTGACAGTAGTGATATTTTTCTAGTTGTGCAATTTTCAACCAGTAGGCACCATTCTCAAAATAATAAAACCTGAATTTACCCTTATTTTTTTCACTTAGCTCCTCAATATTACTATAATTTTTTGGGGGGTGGGGGCGGAGCCAAACCTTCAATCATGTTAAGAACAAGTCACAAGTGATTCAGAGTTGTTTGACTTACATCGGTCACACTGTATTCATCTCTGTGATATGTTTCTATACTTGCAATGAAGTGGCTGATCCTGTGTAAGGCCAACCAAGCAAGGAGTTAAACCCAAGCCCAGGTGACCCTGAAACTGCTGCTAAGGAGGCTCCAGTTAAGCCCTCAGGTTTCCCCGGTTATTGTGTTCTGATCTCCCCACCTTGGCTCCAGCCTTATATGCCCAAGTAGAAGGATGTCCTATGTTAACTCTCTCCATCTGGACCTGAGAGAACCAACTAGGTCTCACCTCCTTGCTAGTCTTTTCTAGATCTAGTCTTTTCTAGATCTGAAGCTCATTGTGGATACTAAATGGACAATGAATTCAAGAGAAACAAAAATAGTAAACAGCAATGGTTGCCTGTACTCGATGGTAGCTACAGTGATTGTGGGGACAAAGCCCCCAAAAACAGTTTCCAGGCTCTCGGCCTCACAATAGAAAGGTGCTGGCTCGGGTAGTAAATGGCCATCAACTGTGATCAGTTGTGGCTAGTTGGCCGTCAGCTGTAACCCGTAGGCCATTGGCCACTAATATAACGGCTGTGGCTACGCTAGCAGAAAGGAATGGGGGCTAGCAAGAAGATGGTGGCTGGCAAGCGCGGACTGCTGTTAGGCAGATTATGTAGATCCTGCTTCCTGTGTCTCCAGCCCAGCCGCCAGAGAGAATATATTGGTTTGACTCCCCTACTTATGGCTCCATGGGTGTTCCTTTTTGGCCTTACCGTGTCCTGCGTTCTTGGGCGGGGAGTGGGAGCTGAGACCCTGCACGACAAATGGCGCAGCGAGCAGGGTACCCTGCGCGACACATGGCGTAGTCGGAAGGATACGGTGCTGGCCAAAGCTTTCCGAAGGGCAGTGGAGCAGTTTGTGCGTATGAAAGCTCAGTCTGAGGAGGACCAGGAGGAGCAGCTGCCGGAGAGCTCGATTCCCGTGGAGGGGTGGAAAGACGTGGATGGTTCCCCAACCAGCAGAGGCCGGAGAAAGCAGAGAAAGCGAAGGTTGTTGCCGCCCTGTGGGCTGGGAACTGCTTGCTGAGGCAGCCTGGATGCGGGACTTGTCCCAGGAGGAAATGCATGCTGAGTCCTCCGTGGGAGATGAGGGTGAGGTCAAGGTTATCCCTCACCCCCAGGACAGCCCTGGCGAATGACTATGGACTATGGGGAATTGCCTTTTATCCCTGATTTAATGGACGCTTGACTGTTTGGGAACATACCACCATGTAGTGGGACTGGTTTGATGTTTGCTTTTGTGTCTTGACTGGCCGCCATTGATAATATGTAAGCACCTTGATGTGAGCCGCTGTTGTTCCAGCACGGTACCCCGAGAGGCCCAGAGAGAGTGGCAGTGCCTTGAAAGCCCTGGCTGTGTCCAGGAAGTCTGGCTGTGTCCAGAGAGAGTGGCAGTGCCCTGAGAGCCCTGGCTGTGTCCAGGAAGTCTGGCTGTGCCTAGAAGTACTGGGGTGGTGCCCTGAGAAATCCTGGCTGTGCCCAGGGAGACAGGTGGTACCCTAAGAAGCCCAGGAAGTCTGGCTGTGCCCAGAAGTACTGGTGGTGCCCTGAGAAACCCTGGCTGTGCCTGGGGAGACCGGTGGTACCCTAAGAAGCCCAGGATGTCTGGCTGTGCCCAGAAGTACTGTGGTGGTGCCCTGAGAAAACCTGGCTGTGCCCGGGGAAACAGGTGGTACCCTAAGAAGCCCAGGAAGTCTGGCTGTGCCCAGAAGTACTGGTGGTGCCCTGAGAAACCCTGGCTGTGCCCAGAGAGCCTGGCTGTGTTCAGGATAGTGCATTCACCTCCAGGCTCCTTGCACAGGGCCCCTCGCAGAAGACGCTTGTCGCGTAGATTGTGAGGCAAGACCCTGTAGGGGTGGAGTGTGGGGACAAAGCCCCCAAAAACAGTTTCCAGGCTCTCGGCCTCACAATAGAAAGGTGCTGGCTCGGGTAGTAAATGGCCATCAACTGTGATCAGATGCCAGCAGCTGTGGCTAGTTGGCCGTCAGCTGTAACCCGTAGGCCATTGGCCACTAATATAACGGCTGTGGCTACGCTAGCAGGAAAAGAATGGGGGCTAGCAAGAAGATGGTGGCTGGCAAGCGCGGACTGCTGTTAGGCAGATTATGTAGATCCTGCTTCCTGTGTCTCCAGCCCAGCCGCCAGAGAGAATATATTGGTTTGACTCCCCTACTTATGGCTCCATGGGTGTTCCTTTTTGGCCTTACCGTGTCCTGCGTTCTTGGGCGGGGAGTGGGAGCTGAGACCCTGCACGACAGTGATGAAGAGAAAAACAGAGATTTGAGAGCTATTTATCAGAATTTGAGGGTGCCATGCAGGGTTTCTGGTCCCGCTGCCCACACAAGAATGCAGGATATGGTGAGGCCAAAAAGGAACACCAATGGAGCCATGGATGGAGGGTTCATACCACTATATTCTTGCTGGTGGTTGGGCTGGAGACACAGGAAGTAGGAGCCACACGATCTGCAATCTGCTGTCTACTTCTCTGCCAACCAACAACACCCCCAGCATAGCCACGGCAGTTATATTAGTGGCTAATGGCTAACTGGTTACAGCTGATGGCCAACCAGTCACAGCTGACAGCCATCTACTACCTGAGCCAGCACCTCTCCACAAGAGGCCGCGAGCCTGGAAACTGCTCTCTGGGACTCTGCCCCCACAGAGGGATTGATTGAAAATGAGTGATGAGGGAAAGGGAAGAGTCAGGGAAAACTTCCAGGGTTTTGATGTAAGCAATTAGGTAAGTGATGGTTACATTTCTTGAGCTAGAGGACATAAGATAAAGGAAGTTCAATTGTAGAACTTGTGAAGTTGAGACATCCATGAAGCCTCTAAGTGGAGATGTCCAGTAGTTTGGACATTACTGTTTTCAGGTCAGGAGAAAAATTTGGACCAGGTAAAATGATCCTGATTTCACAAACATATATATAACAATACTAGGATCTCCTTGGGAGGATTAGTTGAGCACAAATAACCAGAACCAGAGTAAGATTGTTCCTACAATAGTGTGGGGACAGAGCCAGGAGCGCAGTTTCCAGGCTCTCAGCCTCATGTGGAAAAGTGCTGGCTCAGGTAGTAAATGGCCATCAGCTGTGATTGGATGGCCATCAGCTGTGGCTAGTTGGCCGTCAGCTGTAACCAGTGAGCCATTGGCCACTAATATAACTGCTGTGGCTACGCTAGCAGGGAATGGGGCCTAGCAAGACGATGGTGTCTAAAAGAAGATGGTGGCTGAGCTAGCAAGCACAGATTGCAGTTAGTAAGTGGGGCTGGTTCACAGAGAGAAGTGGACGCCAGGTTGCGGATTCTGTGGCTCCTGCTTCCTGTGTCTCCAACCCATCCACCAGCGAGAACATAGTCGTATGACTCCCCTATCTATGGCTCCATTGGTGTTCCTTTTTGGCCTCACCATGTCCTGTGTTGTTATGTGGGGAGCGGGACCAGAGATCCCCCCATGCCACCCGGCATGACACCTATGTTTTTTAAAAAACTAGAGAAGAAAAGGAGCCTTTGGAGAAGACTAGGAAATTCTCTTGGTGATAGCAGACAAATCAGGAGAGTAAAATTCATAGAAATGTACAAGAAGTAGTGTTAATGCTATAAAATACTGCTGAGAAGAGAATAATCACCGAAAGTTGTTCATTCGTTTTAAGGACATGGAGGCAGCTGTGGACCTTAAAGAGAGCAATTTGAATGAAGCAGTAAGAGCGGAAAACAAATGGCAGTGCCTTGTGGAGAAAGAGTGAAAAGTAGAGACCAAGTACAGAAATGTATTCACAAAGTTTGCCTGTGAAGGAAAGAAGAAAGAGTAGGTTGGAGAGGGGCATGTAATGAAGATAGGATATAATGAAAAAATGAGACATAATAACACTAATCAGAGAACAATTCTAAGGCAGCCATGCAAACATGTGAATAAATGTGAAACAGACCAGTAACAGTGGGGTACACAGGAATCCGAGGAAGGGAGCAATTTTTGTGGGCTTGGGTGACTGCAAAACAAGTATCAACATATCACGGAAGTCAGGAGCATTGAGTTCAAATTCTTGCTCTGGCAGTGACTAAAGTTTTCTTATCTGTAAAATGGGAATAAACCCTCACTATTTAGAGCTAATCTTACACAGGTGTACTTGTCATCTTGGAAAAAGTTATCTGCCATTTGTTGTTTGTTTGTTTTTTTATTCTTTCTCAGGTTAAAAAACAAAGTAGCAAGGAAACTTTAATAGTAGTATATACACAAAATATAAAAGCCTCACATAAAAAAGAATTTTCATACTTAAAATGCACTAAATTCATGGTCTATAATGTCAACGCCTTCTGTTTGACACCACTTTAAATTTCTTCTGTTGTTTCAGTTTAGTCTCTCAACTCTAGGAGAGAAGTAGGACAAGCATTCTTCTCTCTTGTTAAAGATACAGAAACTGGGGCGGGTGGAGGTTAGGGAACAGCCCATCTTAGGTTGTTAGCGGAGCAGGCTGGACTAGAACTGGTCTCTGGAGCTCAGCACTTTGTTTAGGAGCCCATGATATGCAGATGATTGCTAATTGCAGTCTCAGTAGCACATCTAGAATAACGTTAAGTGGGAAATTAGTTTGTACTTATACTTGAATTTTCAGAAATGAATGCATTAGTTTAAGTTTCATTCAGCATAATTTAATATCATTCCTAAAATCGTTCACTGGTATTGAAGCCTCCTTGCCTCTGAAACTGACCAAATGTTTTTCTTTAAAGCGAAGGATACCTGGGAACAGAGAAGTCTAGTCCTGGTACCCCAGCAGCAGAACCTGAGGCCAGTGAGTTGGCAAAGAGAACAAGAAACCCATCCAAGAGCGACACACCAACCAGGGAGAGGAAACTTGGTTAAAACATCCAGAAGAAAGACTTTTAAGCACAACTGAACTGCAAAAGAAGACAGATTATCAACCCAAACCAAAATGCTACATGTATTACTAGTACTACTAACAACTACAACAGTAATAGCAGTACAGGGAAGAATTCAATTTCACCACATACCTAAACAAACAAACAAACAAGCAAACAAACAAACAAACAAATAAATAAATAAAACAAAAGACATTTGGGAGTGAAAATGTATGATTTTCAAACTAAAAGGCAAGATCAAACGGAAGAAATTTCTGGGAATAAAATTATAAAGGGCTAGAAATTATGAGAGAAAACATGAAACTTGGTAGACAGATCCAGGACACATAACATGAGAATGAGAGAAAATCCAGGAAAAACATTACGGATTGAAGAGAGAGTAATTATGTACATAAAAGAAAAATAATACCCCTGAATTGATGAAAGATAATAGATTTGAAGGGCTCACTAAGTTCCAAGCAGGACACACATATAGTCTATCCAATTTCAATTTCTGAACTTAAGAAAAATATGAAAAATCCTTATAAGAGATTTTTTCTGAAAGAAAGAACAAGTTCAAAACAAAACATCAGGAAAACCTGGCTTCTCATATATATATATATGACAGAGGAACCCAGAAAAATGATAGAATACTCTCCCTGATATAGAGAGAAAAGGACAGCAGCCAAAGAATGCTAAAGCCCATCAAGATAAGTGTACTAGCCAGGTTAAAGGAAAGATATTTGCCAAAAGCAGGAACTCAGATATCTTCCATTGAAAAGAGTAGCGGATATATACCTACAAACACACAGCAAAGTAATAAGAAGATGAAAGGCAGCAGCAGTGATAATTTAACCTTGCAACAAGCATATTTAAATTTAAATGGATAATAACTGGCAGTGTTTAACATATATCCTACATAAGGATTCTTGTAATAAAACAGTTATGCTACAAGTGAAAACCTAATAGTTTGGAAAGTAAAAAAAATTCTCTCAACAAAAGTGAGAAAGTGGGGTGATAGAAGTGTTTGATAATCACTGTTACTATTCAACACTGTTTTAAAATTCTAGAAAATAAAGTAAGGCAAGAAAACCTAAAATGATTGGTATAAACTGGAGAAGAAGAAATTAAAACTTAGTTTATATTTGCTGTTGACATTATTGTATACCTAAAGAATCCAAGAGACTCTCGGAAAACTACTAGAATTTGCTAAGACATTTAGTAAGATATCTGAATGTATAATTAATTACCAAAGGCAATTGCTTTCTCCCTACATTAGCAATCACTAGAAATATTCCATTCACAATGACGTTGAAAACAAATAAATAAAACATTTAGAAGTAAATGTAACAAGAACATAGGGCCGGCATAAAGAAAACTTAAAATGTTATTGAATGACATAGACTTTTAAGTGATTTTATATCCTTGGACAGCAACATTAAATATCATTAAAATGTCAAATTTCTTCAAATTAATATATACAGAAAATTTCATTCAAATTATAATTCCAATTATGAAAGAATGAAGAGTTTGGAAAACATCATATTAAAATTAATATGAAAAAAAATTAATATGGATGAATTTATGTCCAAGAATAATAAAAAATGCATTTTAAGGGTAATGAAGAGGAGGGTTTGCCTAACTGGATATTAAAATGTATTATAAAGCCACAGTAATTAAACACTACAGAGTTGACACAGAAATGGACAAATAGATCAATGGAATTCAAGAAAAACCCTGGAAATATATGTAGGAGAATTTAACCTATTATAAATATAGCACTCCGATTCTCTGGAATAAGTATAGTTTAAATAATTAATAATGTTGGGATATTGATTATTCATCTGCAAGGAATAAACTAAGATCCTATCTCACAATCCTAAAACTAAATTCTAAATGGATAAAAGACTTAAATGTAGAAAATAATATAACAACTATTTCATAAAAGGAAATTTGGTTTACATGTACAAATCAGGGGTTGGGAAGACTTTTTAAACCAAGTAGAAACCCTAAAGCTCTAAAATAAAGATAAATACATTTAACTAAGTGTATTGGTTATATTTTGTGTGTCAAATTGACTGGGCTGAGGGATTCCCAGATAGTTGATAAAACATTGCTTCTGGGTATTTCTGTGAAGATGTTTCCAAAAGAGATTAGCATTTGAATCAGTAGACTAAGTAAAGATCATTCACACCAATGTGGGCAGGGGTCATCCAACTCTTGAGGGCCTGAATAGAACAAAAAGTCACAGGAAGGGCAAATTCTCTTTCTTTTTTCTTGAGCTGGGACATCCATCTTCTACCGCCCTTGGACACTGGCTGCTGGCCTTCAGGCTGGGACTGAATTATACCACTGGCTCCCCTGCAGACAGCAGATCACAGGACTTCTCAGCCTCCATAACAGTTTGCGCCAATTCCTATAACAAATCTTCTTTTATATGTGTCTATTTATAGCCCATTGATTCTGTTTCACTGAAGAACACTGACTAATATACTAAGCAAAAATTTTCACCCTTTGCTTGACAAAAAATATATAAACCACGTGAATAAATGGATGAATCATTTTTTAAAAATTTGTACATATGGTATATGACATTCACATCTTCATTAAACATAGAGCTCATAGAAATTCATGAAAACATAATGGGAAGGGATGTGACTAGACAATTCATAGATAGGCAAATTCAAACCACTAGAATACATAGAAGGTTAAACCTCCAAAGAAGTCAAAGAAATACAAATAAAGTAACAATTAATTATAATTTAAAATGTTGATGATATCTAATTGGTATATCTATTAGAATTTAAAATACACATCTTAGACCCGGCAACAACACTCCTAGAAAACAAAACTTTTCAACATATATAAGAATATGATGTTTATGCAACATTGTTTTGGTGGCGAAAGATGGAAACGAGAAAGCCCCATGCATTCAGGAATAGTTGAATCATTTGAAGTACTTTTACAACATGCAATAATACGCAGTCATTAAAAGAATGAATTGGATATTACCAGTTCTTTTGGAGGGATTTCCATGTTGTCTAATTAAATGAGAAATGCGTGATATAATTGGATATCATTTTCTTAAAACGAAAATGACTCTCTTAAAACCCTGGTTACTATATACTTTGTGTGTGTGTACAGGGGTGGAGAGAGGTGGATATGTTTTTCTTTAGTTCCTCTAGGCCTTTGCACACGATAGTCCCTGGTGGAATACTTTCCCCTACAATTCTCTCGTTTTATCAAGTCCTAATCCTGTTTCCCATGCTCACCTGCAGGTCACTTTCCTCCTCAGGAAGGCTTCCATAATGCCTTCTTATTTGCTTCTTTACATCTTCTCCCTCTATCACAACTTTATGATATGTTATAATAATATCATAATGGCTTTTCTTTCCCACTAAATTATGCTCTGTGCAAACAGGTACTGCCTTGTTCACGCCCAGCTTCTTGCATAGCTCCTAACATATACGAGGGGCACAAAGCTCAATTAATATCGATTCAATAAATGAATGATTCCCTTGGAAGGTTCTCATGGACATGGTCAACATCATTTACTTCATATGTATCTTTCTCCACTCCTGGAGAGTGGAATCTAGGGTCTCTAAACAGTTCCAGCGGAAACCATTTAATGAGTTAATACGTTACTAGATAACAGGAAGTATCATAGTTATGGTACAAGAAAGATCTAACCACTTCCTAGAGTAGACCTAAATAACATTCAAGATGCTAGGCCACTTATGGTAATAAGAGAATAGGAGCCAGTGAACAGAATGCTTGGGACATGTTTTATTTACTTAAGTCTGATTTGAGACAAGTTGATATCACTTTTCCTCTGTAGATCACTTGAGTGTTGAATGTACTTATAACTAGGGCTTTTGCTGAAGATATGGGTTTACATAGCCCTATGTAGCTATGACCACACATTCCCACTCCCATCTGCAGTTGCTTTGATAAGGCGTAGACACCTAATTTTATTCTATTTATTAATTTGAAATTGGGAAACTGAGAGACTGGAGCCAGAAGAACATACAAAATCAGGACCAAACCATTGCTATAGCAGAACAAAGTCTGCTATGAGAAGCATATCTCCAGCAAAGAGAGGAGCCCATGCATGGCAGAGAGTCAAGGACAATGATTTACCTAGCACCACGAGAGATGAAGAGAGCAGCCTCATTTATCTACTCGTATCCATCCATTCAAATATTTGTTGAACCTACTAGCATCCTAACAATGCCATAGGTGCTGTGGCTTCAACAGCGAATGAGACAATAAAACTGCCTGCCTTCACAGGGCTTGAAGTCCTATCAAAAGAACTGATAGGAACTGGTTATTATGATGTGTCACCATTGTTATCATAGACAAAGTTCAAGATGCTATGGTAACATAAAACTGGGTAATCCAACCTGGTCTATTCTTGAGATAGACTTTCCAGTTCCAGTCCCTTTGTGGCCCAGTTGCATTTTATTTCCTGTCCTTTGATACCTATGAGATTTCTCTTCATCCCCTCAAGAATAAGTTATTTTATTTTTTTCACTTGAACCAGCATATTAGGTGTCTGATGCATTTTGTCTGCCCAACATCTTTTTAGATGTTGTCATTTACAGAGCTGTCCCTTCTCTTCCTGGTGGGGGTGGGGAGTTGCACACCAACTACCCAGGGTGACTCAGAATCTTTTTGTGGGAACTGATATAATTGAAAGAGTCTCTGTCCTTCTGAGATCTCTAGCACAAAGGACCTTTTGAGATTGGAGCTGTTGGGACCATCCTTACCACCACTTGGAAAGGATTTGTCTAAGCATTAAGCACAGAGGATGGCAGAGCCAAAGACTCTGAAAAAGATGGAAGATTCCTAATAACATCTTTTTTAAGCATCTCTAATGCTTTCTAGTTACATGAGACAATAAATTTATTTTTTCCCCTAAGTTAAATGAGTTGCTTTTAGCCATAACTAAAAGTATCCTCACAAAGCTATTCCAAATAAATTTCTGTTCCATGCACAGATAATTTCTGACCAAGATAGTTTAGTGGGGTGGTGGGATGGGGAAGACAAAATTGACTTGCCCTATCTTTCCCTACTATTTCCCAGGTTATGATAACTCATTTGCATAATACTTTATGCAAAGTTCTTCACAGTTTCCTATGTTCCTCCTGCTATTTATGTGAAGTGGATATCATTATCCCCATTTTGCAGTGGTGTTCTAAGGTTGATTAAATACAAAGTGATTGATTTAGTGCTCGGAATGTCATTCTGAAATTGATTCACATCTTCGATTCCTGCTCCCCTTGAATCCAGTTCCCCCAATTCCAGCACGACCATAATCAGCCTCCAGGTCCAACTCTAGTCCCTTGGAGTGCCAACTGAAAAATGCCCGCTGGAAAATTATGAATCCATTTAATTATCTTTTTTTTAGGGATTAAAATCAACATAAATTTTATTACCAGTAAGAGTTTAATTTTCATATGTAAATTTTTGATAAATTAATAGTACAATTAGAGTTTTAAAGAAACTTTAACCATGCCAAGTTATTTTTTTAATGTGGTAGATAAATGTATTTTTTTTAAATTGGCAAAGAAAATCTAGAAATAGTTACAGCAATAATCGTACATAGGTATAATCACACAATAATTGCATATAGATGATGGACAGATCGTTTTTATTCAGATTCTTTTTCTCTTAAATATACAGGAGCAAAAAAATAAAACACAGAAAACTGCAACTATTTTTTATTTTTAATGAAAAATTTCCTATACTATGAGATTGGTTCGTAAAGCTGTGTATTTGGGAGACAGAAATAATCCTTTGTTCTATTACTCTAAAACATTCCAAAAATATTAAATTTAAACTGGAACATTTAAAATACTACTGGTATTTATTTTAAAATTTCACTGATGATTGAATTTATGTTAAAATAAATCACTGCACTTTATTTTCTTGACAATCAAATAAAACCAAACTTTCTCTTTCAAACTCCATTACACTATTTTTAGTCCCTTAGAATTCCATTTGGATACTATCTTATTTTTGTGTCAGTCTTTCAAGATTGACACCAACAATTATGCACTTGCAAGCTCTCTGCTAAGTCACCTGCTGGAATGACCAGAGGCCATCACCACTCAACACACTTATACTTTGATGTGCTATTAGTTAAAGGTTTATTTTAAAATAAAAAATATTGTCATTTGTTACACATTATGTAGACTGAAGTCATTTAATAAATCTTTGTGTTTGTGTATGTGAACCACAATTTCTTCATTAAAATATTACCCCATTTAGTATATTAAGCAAAAGGAAAAAATGTTTAAAAATTATTTTCCAAGCCCATTCCGAAATCCTTCTTTTGTTATAATATATGTAAATCTATTTAAGAATTTTTCTGAATTTATTTCCATCCTGCCTACATAAAAATTAAGCATGAAATAATAATAATCAGACACAGCAGACTCAATTCTGTACACAGTCTGTCTATGCAATATGATTTTAAAGATTCCCTGTCTCTCAAATTTGAAATCACTTAATATTGTCTTAGAGTAGAGACCTTTGTACCTTCTTGAAGTGTCATTTTCAACTGCTAATAACCTGCCGCAGATTAACAAATCAGATTTCTTATTACAGTGAAACATTAAGGAATAGAACAGATAATCAATGAGTTTTAGTAGAAGAGGAGAGGAGAGACAGGAAGACAAACCCAGGTGACTGCATGGAGCTTTGCGCAACCCAGGAGGATCAGGAAGGCCCTGAGCCACCAGACTCCTGGGAGTAGGGAAGGGACTAAATAAAGGGTAGGGAGTGTGAAAGGATCTAAGGAGGAGAAACCCAGAAAAAAATTCACCGACTTCACATTTCAGACAGCACTAATTCTATTTAATAGCATTTCAAGATGTAATATCAATATCGGGGCATTGAAAACAGACCCTGGAACTAAGGGGGAAAAATTATTCCCTTAATTAAGCTCACGGAGATAGTCGGCTGACTTGGGCAATGAAATTTAATTTATTCCTCTTGCCATTCTTTTATATGCACACTCTGCTACACCTTACTGAACAGGCTGAACATTCAATAAATAAATTCATTCATTAATGATTTCGTATAACCCCAAAAGAAAGGAAAGCTGCCGGAGCCACTCCACAGGTCTCCCACTTTGCCAAAAACGATTACCGTGGTGCAGAACTGATGGTGTGAACCCAACTGTGGGGGAGCCGAGGAAGCTAGGCATGCTGCTGCTCTTGCAGCTGCTGCTGTTAGAGCGATGCTGGAGTAGGTGCCTCTCTGGCCCTAGAATCTTCACACCCACAGTGACTGAGAAAAGAAATTTAAATACGTTCATGTTAATGGTTTTTCCTTCTTCCCCTTCATTATGCACCAAGAGATGTTCTAGTAAAATTCAAGACATCAGCTTCGAATATGTTCATGCTCATAAATTAAATTGCTCACAGAAGGTGATCAATTTTTAATGTTTACACTCAAGATGTTCTTTTTAATTAACACTTAGCTACATTTGTACTCTCCATTCACTCAGAAAAATGTCTGAACTTGCAAAGAACTGCAATGAGTTGTAAGACATCAAACTGCAATAATTTTCAAAGTTGTGCCCTTCAACTAAAGAAAAAGAGATTAGCTTCAGAGGGTTGACAACACAAAGACACCTAACTTACTCTTAGGAAGGGGTAGGAAGCTACTCTCTGTGTGCAAATATTTTTTGAAAGTTACCTACATCCCTCATATGGAAGTAGAAATTATCCATCCTTAAATGCCTCTGATGTGTTATGAGACATTTATGTAGAAATTAAAAGTGATTTCCAAATTTAATGAGCAAAAACCCATTAAATAATAATCCATTGATTTTCAAGAAATGTTGATTGACCACTTGTTAGCTATGTAGAAATGTAAAAAACAGATTGTTTACTAGCTGTGTAACCTTGAGAAATTCACCTACTCCTCATCTGTAAAAAGGAGAATACATGATGGTTCTTATGATGATTAAATACAGAGGTGAAGTGCTTGTCAGTGCCTTGCATACATTAAATACTAAATATTTATAAATATTGGCTTCTTCCGTACTTATTTATATTGTGCTCCTTAGGACTTTCTCTCTAAAAATGAGAACAAGAGTATGTCAGAAAACATATACATATCTCACTGTGGAGAATGTTGCTTCTGGTAAGTCTGAGGTCCTGCTCTATAATAAGGATGACTCAGGAAAGCAGACCCAGGACTGTGAAGCATTTTACAAAGGAAAAAGTATTATTCATCATTTAAAAAAAACTAGTCTCAGCATAAAACAGATATTCATGGACCATGATGAGCAAAATGGCTTTTATGGTGGTGTTGCCAATTCTATAGAAAATAAGAGCTGAAGAGTATAAAGAGAATATAAAGAATCATTTTTTTAATAAATATGATGCATTCTTCTCATCCTTATATTCTCTGTCCAAACTGCATTTTTTAAGGATTTGTAAGAGTATCTGTAGCAGAGAGATTTCCAAGTTTTCCTAGTTTGATGGGAGAAGAAATTTCAGGCTTAGAGAAGTCAGTAGCTAAGGAAAAGTATTGGTACCAGAAAGAAGTGGGTGGAGCAAAGACAAATCTTGCAAACTGAAGAAGTGTGATTTGGGCAAAATGGATAGAAATTTTAATTTCTGCCTATGCTTTAACTAGCTGTTGGGCTGGTAAAATATTAAATTATAAATGCATAATTTTTACTATTGGTGTACAAAACTGTCTGGGAAGTTCTCAAGATAGATCTTTGGATAAATCTCCTTAAGTGTGAGTTTCTCCATCTGTAAAAAAACTTCTGTCTATGTGTACGATGCCTATGGAAAATTTTGGCATATGATTTACTCAAATAATTATTTAAGTCCATAAAAGTTAATGGTGCACTAGATAGAGCAACGAGAGTATATATCCTTGCAATACTTAAAACTAAATCTATGAAAGAGCTTCCTGATACATCGTTTCTGGGATAATTGGCTACGTGTTGAACTAGAAAAAATGATTTGTCTTTAGCTTACCAAAGTTTAATCTGCTTGTATTTTACCCTATTTCCCAAATACTTTCTAAGTATTACAATGTGAAAAAAATTTCTAACAGCAGGACAGAATGTAACTATATGGGGTTTTATTTTTTTAAGTAGATGATTCATGCATGATAAGAAAATAGGGCACAAAAAAATAGACTTAAATGACATTTTTGTTAGCTTTACAATTAGTTTTAAATCTGGAGATTCATGGAGGAAACAATGACACTTGACATACAAGGAAATTGGACCAGCAAAATTTCCAGGGGCTTGGGACTTTAATTAAGAGGGCCCACCCAGTCTGAACTAAAACCCACTTTTCCTTGAATTTTTTTTATTTTTTATAATTTTGTTAAGCTATTTCAGATTTACTTTATATCAGATTTGAGTCACAATAAGTCAAACTGGATAGCCACACAATATAGCCTGTAGAAGAACAAATAGCTGAAGTGTAAAATAATAACACTGATAGATGCTTCATAACCTTAATGCACTTTAGAGTCACCTGAGTAGCTTTCGAAAACATGCAATACCCACATCCTATATAGGCCATGTCCCAGTATTAGTAATTTTAACTCTACCCAGTTGATTTTAACGTTTAGACAGGATGAAAAACAACTGCTCTGTATAAAGCCTTTTATTAGAGAGGAAAAAGGCTTTCAAAGGGCTATCAACATCTATGACATTTCCCTGAAAATGGAAAATAGTCAATAAATGTTAGAGCCTTAACTATTTCAATCCATCAGGGATTGGCAACTTTTTCTGTAACAGGTCAGATAGCAAATATCTCAGGTTCTGCAGGCTGTAAGATCTCTGTCACAACTACTCAACTCTGCTAGTCTCTGTTGCCACTACTCAATCCTGTCATTGTAGCACAAAGCAACCATAGACAGTATGAAACATATGGGGCTGGCTCTGTTCCAATAAAACTTTATTTACAAAAACAGATGGCAGGTTAAATGTGGCCCGGCAGCTGACTGTAGTTTGCCAACCCCTGCAGTGCATCAACTCTCAATTCTATTTTATAGTTAAAAATATTGTTTACTATAACAATATTGCTATGGATTAAATAACTAAGTAGCTAATATACATGATTATTAAAGAAATTGCATAAATGAGAATGACCAAAATAATAACCTCTGCACTTTTGGTTAGATTATCATCTCTAATGATGTTGGTTATTAGTGAATTTCACTGAACTTTACCTACCCTAGCTAATATAAATTTATAAGCTATGCCTACTGGGTACGAAGTGATTAAATACAAATTTCCTAGTGCTACTACTACTAGAGGAAAGGAGCTGTTTAATTGTTTTCATAGAAAATACCATGGTCAATGGTAAAAAATATTTGGTATATAAAGGGCCACTTTCCTCTCCAGGAAAGACATTGCCAATAAGTTATAACAAAGCCTACATGTGGCCTTGAAATATTTCTTAATATTGCAGGAGGCAGTCACCAGAAACCAAAATTAGTGTACTAGATGAAATCTATGTGACATTCTTAGCACAATAGGAGATATTCTTCCAGCTCAGACAACAAGCAGGAAATTATTCCTCTGTCCAAAGGTATGAATGCCCTTCCCATCTCCACACTGAAGAGTGTACTGATCTTGCAAAGGAAACAGAACCATGCTCACGTTAGAGATGCAGAGAACTGAAACCAGCCACATCTTCCCCAAAGCAAGTAGTCAGAATTTCACAAAACATATTTGAAAGAGAGCAGAGATGCCCACCGAAATCAATTCATGAAAATTTCTATAATTAAAGATTGTAATTTGACTGACTGCAAAAGGGGATAGTAAAAACTTTCTATTAATAAAAAATTTATATATTTGCTATTTATATAAAATAAAGGCTGAAGCAGATATTTTGGAGCGGCTGGTAGAAGACTAGAGAAATACAAGGCACACAAAAGGAGATACAGATTGTTCCAGAATGTTTTCCTTGCCACATTCTCATGACTGGTAGTGGTGCTGGCTGTCACCTGGGCAACCTGGTTCTCCTCTACTTAGCCTCTCATCCTCCAGTGTCCTAGACCAGTTTCCTTACATGATGGTCTCAGAGAACATTCTAAGACAGCAGAGACCAAAGCTAAGGCCATTGAGGCCTAAGGTCCAGAACTTGCACAATATCACCTCACCCACATTCTACAGGTCAAAGCAAGATTCAAGGGATAGGAAAAAAGACTTGGTGGGAGGCTCTACAAAATATTGGGGCATGCTTTTCAATTGATTACTCATTGTTGAGTTGTGTTATTTAACACATTCTTCTGCTTTTTCATAAAATTTTTAATTAAGGCCTTTTAATTATTATGTATGGGTAGCAGGACCAGATGGCCTCTCTAATACATTTTAAGATTCTAATAGCTAGAGTAGCCAAAATGGATAAAACTTTGGTATAATAAAATTCTGTCACAATGAAGCTTATTTCTTTCAAAAAACGGTATATAATACATATTCACTCTCCTCCATGTTTAATATTGTAGAACACTAATATTAAAAAGAAGAAAGGACCAATGTCTGGTCAAGAGAGCGGAGTATACAAACACTATGCTTGTCTCCTCTCCTGACCACCTCCAAATTATAACTGAACTATAGAACAACCATCATTGAGAACTGCCTGAAGTCTAGTTAAACAGAAGTACTATAACTAAGGACATACAGAAGAAGCCACCTTGATACAGGTAGGAGGGGCAGAGACATGAAATGGGCTGGTCCCACACTTGTATGTAACCATTAAAAATGGGGAAGATTATCTCAGATGTGGAGGGACCAACAAGCCCAGTGCAAGTGATAGCCATCTGTGGATTGCTTTGTAGCTCATTACAGGTGGCCCCTGGCAGGGCATAGGCTGTGGCTGAACTTGGCCTGCAGTGGGGCCCCTCCTGGGGCAGGCACACCAAGTGGAAAGCTTCAGATCCAGACCAAGCTGGAGCATCCCTGGCCACCTCCAAAAATGACACACTCAAAGAGCAGACTGGGCAGGCACCAGAGCCCTGCTAAAGTGAATCCTGCTCTATAGGTTCAGCCCCTGCACAACAGCTCCTCTACTGCAGCCATGGCCACTCCTCACAACCAATAAGACTGAAGGTCAATCCCTCCTATTAATCTGCAAACAGCAACCAGGCCTCAACTACAATAGGAGGGCACATACAACCTACACAAGAGACACATGTGGAGCACCTGGCTCTAGTGACTAAGGAGACTGCACCACTAGGTCCCCCAAGACACCTATAAGGCCAATCTACTAAGATTGGGAGACATAGCAGCCATACTTAATACATAGAAACAAACACAGGGAGGCAGCCAAAGTGGGGAGACAAAGAAACATGTCCCATATAAAAGAACAGAACAAAGCTCCAGAAAAAGAACTGAACAAAATAGAGGCAAGCAATCTACCAGAAGCAAAGTGTTTTGTACACTGGTTATAACGATGCTCAGTGATCTCAGGGAGAACTTCATGAAAGAGATAGGAAACATAAAAATGGAGATAGAAAACATAAAAAAGAACCAGTCAGAAATAAAGAATACAAGAACTAAATGAACAATGCATTAGAGTGAATCAACAGTAGATTTCATGAAGAGGATCGAATCAGCAATTGAGAAGATAAGGTAGCAGAAAACACCCAATCAGAAAAGCAAAAAAATGAGGATACTTTAAGAGACGTTGGGACAACCTCAAGCATACCAACATTTGCCTCATAGAGATGGCAGAAGGTGAAGAGATAGAAGAAGGAAGTGAAAATCTACTTGCGGAAATAATGTTGAAAAACTTCCCTAACTTGGTGCAGGAAATAGACATACAAGACCAGGAAACACAGAGTTCCAAGAAAGATAAATCCAAAGAAGCCCACACCAAGACACATCATAATTAAAATGCAAAAGTTAAAGACAAAGAGAGAATCCTAAAAGCAGCAAAAGAAAGGCAGTTAGTTGCCTACAAGGGAGCTCCCATAAGACCGTCAGCTGATTTCTCAACAGAAACTTTGCGGACTAGAAGAGATTGGCAAGAAATATCCAAAGTGATGAAAAACAAGGGACCTACAACCAGATTATTCTACCCAGCAAAACTATCATTTGAATCAAGGGACACATAAAGATCCTCCCAGAAAAGAAAAAGCAAAAAGAATTCATCACCACCAAACCGTTATTACAAGAAATCTTAGAGGGACTTTTTAAGACCAAAAAAAAACCAAAATAAAATTAAAAATATGAGTAATAAAATGACCACAGTTACATATTTAGCAGCAATTACTTTAAATGTAAAGGGATTAACTGCTCCAATCAAAAGATAGGGTGGCTTAAGGGATAAGAAAACCAGACTCTTGCATATCCTGCCTACAAGAGATCCACTTCAGATCAAAAGTCACACAAAGACTGAAAGTAAATGAATGGAAAAAGATATTTCATGAAAGTGGAAACAAGCAAACACAAAACTAAGGTAGTAATGCTTATACCACACAAAATAGACTTTATAACAAGAGACAAAGAAGGACCCACTAACCCCACTTCTGGATTATTTATCTAAAGAAACCCGAAACACTACTTCAAGGTGATGTATACATCCATATGTTCAGTGCAGCATTTTTTAAAATTCCCAAGATGCAGAGGCAGCCTGGGTGTCCTCTGATGAGGATGTAATGAGGATAAGGAGGGAATACATACATATATATAGGGAATACATATGTATAGGGAGGGAATACATACACACACACATATATATATATATATATGTTATATATATGTATATATATGTATATACACACACACACATTATATATATAATAGAATATTTCTTGACCATGGAAGGGAATGGGATCTTGCCATCTGTAGCAGCATGGATGGACCTGGGGAGTACTGTGCTTAGTGGAGTGTCAAACAGAGAAAGACAGATGCAATGTGAATTCACTTATATGTGGAATGTAAAGAACAAAATGAAGAAACATACAAAACAGAAACAAACTCATAGATAACAGAGAACATTTTGATGGTTGCCAGATGGGACAGGGGTTGGGAGGGTGGGTAAAAATTGGTAAGGGATTAAGAAGTACAAATTGGTTGTTGCAAATTAGTCAGGGAATGGAGGGTATAGCATAAGGAATATAGTAAATAATGTAATAAATATGTATGGTGTCAAGTGGGTATTAGATTTGCTGGGGCTTGGAGGGCAGGGTGCCAAAGGTGAAAGGATTAAGAAATAGGAATTGGTAGTTACAAAATAGTCATGGGCATGTAAAGTAAAGCATAGGGAATATAATCAATAATATGGTAATAGCTATGTATAGTGCCAGATGAATGCTAGACTAGTCAAAGGGGTCACTTCTTAAATTATAGAAATGTCTAACCACTATGCTGTACACCTAAAATTAATATCAAATAAGATTGAATGTCAAGTGTAATTGAAACATTTAAAAAAGAGGGGGAAGTTAAAGGGAAATAACAGGTTTGAATTTCCAGGTACAAAACAAGTAAGTCATGGGGATATAATGTACAGCATAGGGAATATAGTCAATAATATTGTTATAGCATAGTATGGTGTCAGATGGTTGCTGGACTTATCATAGTGATCACTTCTTTCATATATATGTTGAAAAACTACTGTGCATACCTGAAATTAATAAAATATTGTGTTAGCTATATTTTAATAAAAATATTTTTAAATGTATAATTAGGGTTTATTATAACTAGCATATATTAGTTTAAAGTCTCAGTCTCCACTGCTTTGAATTGGTTTCATCCTGTTTATATTTGTGCTTAATTGTTCTGTTTTATATGCATTTAATTTTATAGGCTACTTCATATGCTTTCTGGATCCAGCCAGCATGCAAATTCTAAACAAATAATAAAAATAGATTTAAAAAAAGAAAGGACTTTAAATATCATTTAATTTTATGGTAAGCAGAGGGCTGCTGATTCAGGGAAAAAAAAAACACAACATACTTTCATTTCATTAAAATAGTAGTTTGAGGCCCACAGGGAAAATTATACTTTTCTATAACTATGCCACCTTCTTTGTTGAGTAGCTCCAGGCAGTAGTTTTTCATTACTAAAGGTTTACTATCTGACTATGATTTAAAAAAGCAAAGTTAGGAAAGTAATATGACCAATTCTATGTTTTCCTAAATGAGAAACAGAGACAATGAAGCTAAAGGTCTTGCTCAAGGTCACAGAACTAGCTAATGGCAAAACCAATGGCATAAGACAAAACTTTCCCACTCCCCAAACGGTGTTTTTCCCATTGCTCCACTAGGACAGTTACATGGGTTCAGGAAAAGTATACAAACCTTTATCTGTAGGCCTTGCTGCTCTGGCAAGATCAGGGATCAGTAAACTTTTAGAGCGCCAGATAATTGTATTAGCCTTTTCAGGCCAAACAGCGGCTTGTCACAGGCACTCAACCCTGCCATTTTAATACAAAAGCTGACATAGACAATACATTAAAAAATGAACATGCCTGTGTTTCAATAAAATTTTATTTATAAAAATAGATAGCAGGTCAGGTTTGGCCCAGGAGTTTTGCCCTGGGTTTGCCAAGGTTTACCAAGTCCTGTGCTTGATTTAAAGTTTAAACTATTAAGGCTCCCATTTTTTATCCACTCCTCCTGCCATGTTTTCATTTGGAGTACTGTTCATAACCCCTTTACTTTGGGCTTGAACGTGTATTATAGGTTGAATTGTGTCCCTTCCCCCAACAAATATTTATGTACCTCAGAGGTGACTTTATTTGTTGATAGGATCTTTACAGAGGTAATCAAGTTAAAATGAAGTAATTAGGGTAAGCCCTCCTCCATTCTGATTGGTATCCTTATAAAAGGGGGAAATTTGAAAATCGACAGGTATAGGGAGAACAAACACTATATGAGTATAAAGGTGGACATTTATGAGTGAAGGAGAGAGGCCTGAGACAGATCCTTACCTCACACACTTTAGAAGAAATCAATCCTGCCAATATTTTGATTTTGGACTTCTAGTCCCCAGAACTGTGAGACAATATGTTTCCATTGTTGTAAACCACCTAGTCTGTGGTACTTTGTTACAGCAGCCCTAGGAAACTAATACACCCTGTGACTCACTTCTCCCAATGACCCATGGCTGGAAGTAGCAGTGTGCCAGTCCCCAGGCTAGGCCTTAAGAAACTTCATACTTTTCCACTTGCCCTCTTATATCTCTTCCATTGATAAAAGAAGACTCTGCAGTAAAGCTATCCCGCTAATCTAAGGAGAATGAAAGATACTTGCAGTAGAGCCACTCCAGCCAAACACAACCTCCAGCTGACCTGAAGGCAACAAGCAACAATAAGTTGTTTTTGGTAAGTCACTGAGTTTTGGGATGGGTTGTTTTATAGCAACAGCTAATTGAATCAAAGGTTAAATTTATCATTAGGTAAATTCCACAGATATGAACATTCCAACACAGGACTATGATTTGTTTTCTGCATGTGCTTTGCCTATTCCATTAAAAATTTAAGTCAGCTACTAAAAATATTTTTCACTATTCCCACCCCAGTTCCTTTTTTCTCTCAGTGAAAATAGTAATGAATGAGCACTTAAGGGGATTGAGAACCTACTTGCCTGTTTATTTTTGACACAGTCAAAGCAAAATTGTTACGTAATCTCATTCTTTATTAGCAGTCACAAAACTTTGCACTCTTTTCAGCAACTTTATCAGCCATGTCACTTATTTTTTCCCCCAGATTTGTTGAGGTAGAATTGACAAAATGTAGTTTTAAGATGTACATGATTTGATAAAGACCTTTTCTTAAGAGCTGAATCTATAAACGTATATTGTCTTGTTAACTAAATAATGTGATCCATTTAAAACACAGAACTAAAAAAAAAAAAAAAAAAAAAAAAAACCACAAAACTTTTTGAAGACATTCAGTAGATCCTTAACTTCATTGGTATTCTCAGTCTTCAGAGATTTGCCCAACCTTTTTGGTCTCGGTTTTTTGATGAGAGGAATGAAATGAGTCTAACTTCTGTATTGGTTTTCTAGGGCTGCCATAACATAGTGCCACAAACTGGGTGGCTTACAACAACAAAAATTTATTGCCTCACAGTACAGAGGGTTAAAAGTACTAAATCAGCAAAACCATGCTCCCTCTGAAACTTGTAGAGGAGAATTCTTCCTTGGCTGTTCTAGCTTTTCATGTTTCCTGACATTCCTTGGTGTTCTTTGGCTTGAAGCTAGTCCTTTAATCTCCGCCTATGTCTTCACACGGCTGTCTTCTCCCTGTGTATCTCTCTCCTCTTCTTATAAGGACACCAGTTATATTGGATTAAGGACCCACTGCAGTCTGACCTCATCTTGACTTCACTAATTACAGGTGCAATCACCCTATTTTCAAATAAAGTCATATTCTGAGATATTGGGGGTCTGGACTTCAATAGGTTTTTAAGAGGTATGATTCAATTCATAACAGTTGTTTTTCAGTTTGGATTTGTAACCATTTCTTCAGATTAACTTTTACTGAGAAGTGTAAATCAGGAAATCAGACTAAATCTGAGCTACTCTGGTTGAAAGAAAAGTAGGCAGCCTAGAAACCTGTCCATTTAGCCACCAATTCCTCTTTCGAAACTCACAGCTCGAATAGGGCCTCAGAAATCTTGAATCATAATCTTTAATCCACTGGTCTATGTAAACTCTGGCTTTGAATGATTTTTATTACAAATATAAAATATTCTAAAAGATTATATTTTGTCTCAATTGCTATGTTGAGTAAAACTTTTTTATTGGAAATTCAAATTGTGTGCTCCTCAAAATTGTCACTACATAAGTGATTAAAATTGCTCTAAGAAACTACATTATCTTAGTTTGCTAATTTTATTTCATATAATTTCTACAGATACCTCTTAAGTTTACCTTAACTGTGCAGTAAAGGGTTAATTTAGCAGACTCGGGCTATTCAAACTCTGCATCTTCCAAACAAAGACTTGCTCTGGACCAACTTCTAAGAGGTCTCCTCTAATCCCTTGAAATATCCTGCCTGAAAAAACTATCTTTGTCTCCTGGGGACCTTGGCCATGCCAGATAGTTGAAGCTAACCTTGTGATTTTTGGTAGGGGGCCTTGGCCTTGCTGTAAGAGTTTGATCTCTGAAGGGGCTGAAGCCTGAGTAATGAAGGTCCGTCAAATGGGCACATTATGCCTATGTGTATAACCCCCAATAAAAACCCTGAACACTAAGGCTTGAGTGAGCTTTCCTGGTTAGTAATACTCTGTAGGTGTTACTCATCATTGCTGGAAAAATTTAGCGTTGCTCATATGACGCGTCTGGCAAAGGAAAACAGGAAGTTTATGCCTGGTTTCTCCTGGACTCCTTTTGCCTTTGCTGATTTAACTTTATATCTTTTGGCTGTAATAAACAGTAACTATGAGTATAACAGCTTTTCTGAGTTGTATGAACCCTTCTAGCAAATCATTAAACCTCAGGGTGAACTTGGGGACCCCTAACCACATAACCTTTTGTGCAAGTATACATGAATGAAAAATGTAAAATTGTGATTAATAACTTCTCCATCGAGTTCATGTGTAATCATTGTACCCTGCTCTGATGTACACTGTATTGTTTAGGTGTGATATGTGTGTGAAAGGTTCAAAGGCCCATGTGTGAAACTGGTGAAAGTCTGAGTCAGTCCCCTACATTTTGATAAAAAAGGTCAACATTACCATTGGCTCATCCAGTCTTTACAGTCTTTACATCCATCCATGTAGCCTTAACCAGTCCCACAGAAAACTTGCCCTCCTGGCTCTAGCAAGACAGGGATTCACAATTCCAGCTGAACCATTTCCGAGCTATCAAACCTGGAGCAAATTTCATAACTCTCTGAACCTTACTTTCCTGCTCATAAAGTGAAAAAAAAATAACTCTCACACAGAATTATTGTGAAATTTAACAAAAATAATGTATGTGTATTGGATAAAAACTAATAACAGAGGATTATTTTTGGACACTAACCTCCTTGCTAAAAATATCTTGTCTTTCTATTTCATTTTCTTCCACTTTCCTGCCTTCCAAGGATGATTCTGCCTTTGCCAGGTCCATTATTTAGAATTTGATGGTGCAGAATCAGAAAAGAGGAAAGAATAGATGGAGCAGAGGTACATATACAAAAGCCGGGGAACGAGTTTTTCAGGAAGACTTTGAAATAGGTCTCAAAGCCCTTGCAGTATGGGAGACAGTAGATGAAGAAAAAGAAGTGATGTATCCTCTTTATAATATTTGAGAATCACAAGCATAGACATTTGTAAATTCAGTTTGCTGCCCAATTTATGTCAAAACCCTAGTTGAGAAAAGCGATACAGAAGACTGCTTGAAGAATAGTCTTTCTATTTCTCTGTCAATTAGGCCATATTGCACCACAGAAAACTTCATATACTTGTATTTGTCTTGCTCCCCAGGAATTCTTACTCTGAGTTCCACTTGAACTGTATGTCCTTAACTTATACTGAAGGGATAATGGATTCAAATTGTTCTGTGTGATAATCACACTCAAGAAATTTCACTCAGAACCCAATGACCAAAAAATTTATTTCTCTGAAGATCTAATGATTCTCCCTTCTGTACACTGATAAGCACATAATTTTGGCTACCATTAAGATTAGGGTCAAATTTGTAGTGCACATTTTGTGATTATGAAACCCGTAATTCTATATTTGCATTTGAACTGCCTTTTTAATCTTGTCGCAATGACAAAATAAGGCCATTGAGAGTGGAGGAGGATAAGACTATCAGAACAGGAAGACTTTTGAAGTTGTTGCAATAGGACAATGAGGTTAACAGGCTTACTTTAAGTGAGTTGGAGAGGATATCAGTGAATGTAGCCTTAAGACAAGCAAAAACAAATCAATTCAAATTTAGGGGTAACAGTAAGACAACAAGAATAGAGGAGTTTGACAGAACTTCAAGAGTCAAGAGGAGAAGAAAGAAGCTTCTTATGAAACTTGACACAGCTTAAAAGATCTGAATGATGAAAAAAAAGTATAGTGTTTTGGTTTAGGATCTATGCAAAGAATTCAATTCATGTTCAGGTGGCTGCAAAGTGTACAGTTTTCATTTTTAAATACCATGAGATTGAATCTTAGAGCCATACCAGGAAAGACTAAATATGCTTACCAATTTGAAAGATTTAAGCAGCTGGGGGTGAAAAAGTTTACAATTCAACAATCTAGATGGTTGTGTTAAGTACTGTGCCACGCAGAATACCCATAATTTATCTCTGTGATTATATCAACTGTAGTCTATGATTGAAAATATGTCAACCATTATTGACTCCAAACGTATTACAAACCTTTTTGAGTGTACTTTTAGTGGTTTCATGAGCAAATTCCAGAATGTCCACATCAGTTCTCCTTAACTAATCTTAAATAAAGATGGACATGTTTATTTAACTTTAGTCAAATAAACTATGAACAAGACACATGGACTCACACCCAATAAGAACCTTAGAAATCATTTTATAGCTTTAAAACAAATTAACAGAGGCCGCAATCATGGCTCAGCTGGTGGCAGAGACCTGAGACATTGGATTCCAATATAAGCTCCCTACACTGTGAGAAGATCATGTTACTTTGCCCAAAACACTACCAATGCAAGCTATAAGTGATAGTGAATTTGAAGCTAATTTGGAGCATAAACAAAGACTCGTACCACACAACAGTTCACACTCGCTTTTCTTTTTGTAAATTATTTCAACTTTAACTTTTTTAGTCTTTAAATTCCAGTATAATTTGCATATTCCGTAAAATTCTCAGGTGACCTTATTGAGCATGTGTGTGTTGACAGTATAGACAAATTTCATCTTATGATTTGATAGTATATGTCTTTCTTTATGAATCTCCTCTGTGTTTTTTATGACTCAAGATTTCCTTTTAAATCTTTTTGGACTAAAATTTTTATATTTTCACTAAGTTTTGATTAGCTCTTTTAAATTCAAAAATGTAATCTGCAACTATAAATCTTTTCCTCAGCAGGGTGAGCATACTTTGTTGTTCTTTGGCAACTTAATATTTCCCTTTCAGTTTGTTTCATCCCATGATATTTGCAGAAAGTCTTTTTTGTCCTTATTTTCATTGTCTAAGTATCTCTCCTACGTGAAGCATCCTCATTCCGAGTTCAAGGAAAGACGCAAAACAGAATCAAAGTTGTATTAAAGTATAGCAGGTATATTTTTTGGATCATTGTGAATCATTGTTTTGTTTAGAAATATTTGTACACTGTTTTATTTTTTTAGTAACAATCTCTATCATAATTTTAAGGACATATTTTTTCTAATTTTTTTCTATTGTAATGTTACCTATTATTTCTTCTTATTTTTTTAAAAATGGTACTTTAGCTGTATTCTGTGTAAGTGACACAAATAAATTCACAAAGAATAATAATTGTTTTTGCAATAAAGTGATGAAAAATGGTAGCTAATTCTCTCAGTCAAACTCTAATAAAACTATTGGGAGACCTTTTGCAAAAGTTAAATTCACAAAGTGAATGATGAACTCAAATCTGGAGACATTCAACAGATACAGTTTGAGCAGGAAGTAGGAATTCTTCAAAATGGCACATATCTCTTCCATTTATTGGGTCCTCTCTATGAGCTCTAGTATAATATATAAAACTATTTGATTCCATTTTGATTTACAGTTCCCCTCTCTCCAAATTTTTCATCATTTAGAATTCAAAAACTAAAATTTGGATTATTGCTTTATCACTAAAAAGTTTCCAAATCTGCTACCGCCTATAAAATCTCTTCCTAAGCATGTTCTCTGAGAAAAGATCAAATTCATAATTAGAGTCAATTTCAAGGGTATGACTATCTCAAGAGTTCTTCCTGGAGCATTTCAGGGACACTTGCCTCAAGGACACGTGTTCTGAAGTCCAGCCAATATGGCACAGCCCAAACAGCTCTAGTTATTTTAGTGCTCTGTGATGTTTCATCACTATTCATTGTCCTCTTTTTCTGTGGTATCACTTTGAGGATTATACTTGATACATAAAGAAAGTGGGGGGAAGTGCCAAGGAAAAATAAATATTACTTGACTAGAATTTAAAATGTTGTTAAAGGATTGATATTTACTTATTTTTCTAGTCAGAAAATATCTCTCTGTTTATGTGTGTGTGTGCATGTTTGTGTGTGTATCCACACAGATGTGTCTACATACACATATATGAATTAAAAACCTATATGTAATTAAATCACATTTCCATGTTGCTGTATGCTTTTGATTATTATTAATCTATATATACATATGCTTTTAAAAGAATGAACTATATATAATTTATACTTACAATTAAGTTATATTTGAAACTTTATATATTAATAGTTTGCAAAGTAATTACTTTTAATAATTACTTAATGCTTATTTTTTCTTGTGCCAAAATCAGATATTCTTTTTCTTTTATTCCTTTTTTTTTTTTTGGTGGAGGGTAGTCTGGCTGCACACCATTTATAAACATAATCCATTGTGATTAAAAGTTTCTCTCACAGCACACCATGATTATTAAACTGCAGGAAAGAATGCTTCATGAATATTTTGAAGTATCTTCTGCCCTAAACTTTCCCTCTCCTCCCATTTTGGGTTTCTGGTGTCTTCCCATACACACAAGGTAGCATACCATTACTCTTTTGGAAATTAAGATTGTAAAATCATTTTCCCCTCTTGACAATTTCTCACATAGATTCTGAGTATTCATAACCTCACATATAAAACTGGCAGAAAAAGAATTCAAGCACTAAGACTCTGAAATAGCTGACAATAAGAAAACCTCCGACTGTTCCTGCATCCTTCCATTAACACATTAAAATCACAAATAAACTATAGAACAATCAACTTGGAGAACCATCTGAAGTCTGGTTGAATAGAAGTTTTAGAACTAAGGATATAAAGAAGAAGCTATGTCAAGACTGGTAGGAGGGGTGGAGACATGAACCAGGATGGTTCTAAACCTCTGTGTGGCAGCTGAAAACTAGGAAGGATATCTTGGCCACAGAGGTCACCCCAGAGAAGCAAGAGACTCCAGTCCCACTCTGGCCTCACCAGCCCAGAGTACTGGTGCTGGGAAGAGAAACGCCCACAACATCTGGTTGTAAAAAACAGATGGGATTCCAACCATCTGGATGGGACCAAAGGCTGAAGGAAACTCAGACGTCCTCTTAAATGGCTCATGAACAGACTTTCGCTTGTAGGCACTCACCTTGGGCTCTGGCAGAAGGACAGTACCTCAGGGGGTGTTGGAGGAATACTGGGGGCAGACTGAGGTGTGTGGCTTCAGAGAGAGGGCTGGAGGACTATTGCCATTTTCCCAGTGTGAGGTCTTTCTCCCATATAGTCAGTAGGCAGGTGCTATCTTTTCTGTGTTGAGCCTACTCTCAGAGGCCAAAATGTAAAGATGACTGACCTGGTGAGTTTTGCCGCTCCACCCTGCTGACTCCCTGACTCCCCACCACAACCAACTCGCCCCACACCAGAGCGACTTTCTCTAAGAGCAGCCAGCCTTGCCTGCATTGCACTGCTTCTGGAAAAACTATCATAGTCCTTAGAACCCAGGCAGGTGGCAGTTGGCCTCCATGTGCTCTGAAACTTTTGCTGAGTAGCTCCTGGCTCGGCACTGACACCAAACTAGAGTCTACATTAACCTGTTGACCGCAACTCTTCCCACTCTCATTACTCCCTGAGGCCCTGCCTCACCCAACTCGTGTACCACACGAGGCTTTATCAGAGGCTAAACATTAAGGGAGCTGGCCGGTTGCATCAGGACTCAGGTGTCCTGGCTTTTTGCAGCTACCCTGAGCCTGGTCCTGATGGCAGCCATCCTCAGTTTGCAGCAAGACCACTCCCATGTGCCTCCAGGGTTTGCACAGGCAGCAAACAATTGTGGATCACTATGTAGTTTCTACCATGTAGTCCCTGGAGAATCAGACAGTGGCTGACCTGGGCCTGCACTGGAGCCCTTCACAAGAGGTCCCAGAACCAACATACTTGGAGGTTGGCTTCAGACCAGAGTAGAGAACTACCCCATTAGGCCACAAGTGGCACACACAAAGGGTGGTCACCATAGGCACCAGAGCCCACTGGGGCAAATACCACTCAGTGGGGTAAGCCTTCTGCACAACAGCCCATAAGCTGTGGATGTGAACAAACCCCTCAGTCAGTGGATTTACTCAGTAGGATTTACTCAGTCAGTAAATCCTACTCACTGACATGCCAATAACAATCAAGGCTCAACTATAACAGAAGAGCCACAAAACCCACAGAAGGGACACTCCTGGAGCACCTAGTGCAGGTGACCAGGGAGACTCTGCCAAGGCCCCATAGGGCACCTACTACATAAGGCCACCAAGCAAGACTGGGAGACATAGCAGATCTACCTAATACATAAAAAACAAACAAACAAACAAAAAAACCACTAAAACCAGAAAGGCATCCAAAATGAGGAAACAGAGAAATACATCCCAAATGAAAGAACAGAAGAAAACTCCAGAAAAAGAACTAAACAAAAAGGAGGCTAACAACCTACCAGATACAGAGTTCAAAACAATGTTTATAAGGATGCTCAAGAAACAGTGAGAACTTCAACAAAGAGATAGCAAACATAAAAAAAGGACTTAGAAACTATACTAAAGAAGTCAGAAGTAAAGAATACAAGAACTAAAATGAAAAATGCACTAGAAGAAATTACTAGCAGACTAGAGAAGCAGAGGACCGATCACCGATTTGGAAGAAAAAGTAGCAGAACACACCCAATCAGTGAAAGAAAAAAAGAATCCAAACAAATAAGGATAGTTTAATAGACCTCTGGGACAGCATCAAGTGTAACAACATTTGCATTATAGGGGTACCAGAAGGAGAAGAGTGAAAGCAAGGGATTGAGAACATATTTGAAGAAATAATGAATGAAAACTTCCCTAACCTAGTAAAGAAAGTAGGCATACAAGTCCAGGAAGCACAGAGAGTCTCAAACAAGATGAACACAAACAGGTCCACACCAAGACACATTACAATTAGAATGGAAAGTTTAAAGATAAAGACAGAATCCTAAAAGCAGCAAGAGAAATGCAACTAGTAACTTATAAGGGAGCTCCCATAAAATTGTCAGCTGATTTGTCACCAGAAACTTTACAGGCCACAAGGGATTGGCACAAAATATACAAAGTGATTAAAAACAAGGACCTATAACCAAGATTACTCTACCCAGCAATGCTATCATTTAGAAATGAGGGACAGATAGATTACCAGAGAAGAAAAAGCTAAAGGAATTCATCACCACCAAACCAGTACTGCAAGGAATATTAGAGGGCCTTCTTTAAGATGGAAAAAAAGATAAAAATTACGAATAACAAAATGGCAATAGCTACCTATCTATCAACAATTATTTTCAATGTGAATGGACTAATGTGTCGGAGCCTGCCGACGAGACGAACAGTCCCTGGAAGGGGGAGCGGGAATGAAAAAAGAGACACACACACATATGATGATGCTGCAGGTCTCCAGTGATGCTGGAGGTCTCCAGTGATGCTGGAGCAATGATTTAATCACCTTCACCAATATATATACCCTATGGGTACGTGCAGTTTAACAATAACATGGGTGCATTACCTCAAGCAAAATAAATTTTTAACTTTTACACAGAAACTACAGAATCATCACAAAGTTTCCTAGTCATAATTATTATAGAAAAGAGACTACCAAAATGTCATGATAGCCACCAGTTATCTGTGTCTGGGAAACTGGCCAGTTCCATCTCATTCCTTAGCAACTTGTAAACATTCTCAAGGTCCTTTACCTTAGAAGCTGAGACAAGTTAACTATATATTAGCCAGTTCACAAGGTTTCTGAGAAACAAGAAATCATGGCTCCCCACATATCCCCCTTTTTTATTTTAAAGGTGTAAAAATTTTCATACAGCAAAAAGGCAGGGTGACGGCGCCTGGCTTAGGTGACTCAGGATAACCTTATCAACTTGCCCGTCATCGGTGCTCGTACTGTGCAATACAAGCCCTGTCTTAGGTGTTGAAAGGCTCCTTAAGACTTACCCGTCTTTGGCTAACCCGTCCCATTAGGCACAGGGGGGAGAGGGAATCAAGGTCTTGTTTTAAGTTTCAGTTGATAAATGTCAGCTCGCAACTCCAGTATTTGATTAATGAAATGCTTAATGAGGATGGGAAGTAGGCACAGAATCACACAGACACAGATGCTTAATGTTAGAAAAATCAAGATAGAATAAGTGAGATTTGGCATAGAAGGCATAGCATTCTTAAGAACATCAATAAATTTTGAAGCAGCCTGGGCAGCATCAAATTTCAATGGCTCAGCTTCTTTTATAATTTTAATTTCATTATGAAGCTGAAGCATATCTAGAGACACATTAGCATCATGCCAAATTCCTTGGAGATGTAAACGAACCCGATTCCAATTATATTGACTTTGATTATACTTTTTAGAAGTGACACATATCCAATGATATTCTGAATGACACTCCAAATGAGATCTAACTTTTAAACTCTGGATCACATCTCCCATATATTGAACTGTATCATAAAGGGCATTTACCTTTTGTTCTATTTTTACATCAACATTTTCTTGAATCCCTAAAGCCAAAGTAACATTTTTTGTAAGAGTATTAACATAATGAGCATTTTGAATAGTTTGAGAAAGAGCTACAGCTGCTGAAGCAGCAGTTGCAATAATAGTAACCAAAGCCGTAATTCCTGCAATCAAAAGTCCAACAAACCGTTTTTGTCTACTTAAGGCATACTCAATTTCTTTAAAAACTTGCAAACTTCTTTCTGCATACCAAGGTCCAGAAATATTAACAGGAAGCATAACAAATGAAGGTTGTTTAAGAACCATAACTTGAGTTCCCTGAGGTACCCAAGAAATACAATTTGCAAGAGAACAATTATTGCAAGATACATGAAACTGATTTTCCATAAAATTTACATTAACATGTCCAATTAATAATGCATAAGGAGAAGGAACACAAGCAGATACATTAACAGTTTTAGTAATATTAGACCAATCTCTAGTTCCATCTTTTAAAACAGTTGCAGGAGTACAAGGAGTACCTGATTTACAAAACTCAACCATTTGAACAACCTCATCCATTACTCCCATCAGTTTCTATAAAGAATTTTGCTGATATTGTGCATCAGAAATCCAGAGTCCAGCAATCAAGTCCCGAGCCCATCCTGGCTGATTGTTCTTTGACCAGTCAATAATATATCTGTCCGTTCCAGGAATGTCATAACGAAAGGAAGCATTGCCTGGACAGTCTTTCCATGGAACAGTCTCTGTGTTCAATCTCAGTCTCTTATTTTCATGTGTCCATCAGCTGTTGCATTGTTGAGGGTCATCAGCATCATCAGTAGGTAGAGGGTCCACATGTCGCACCAATCTTTTTGGCAGCCACCGAGGGCTGTCTGCATCCTGTGGAAAAACACAAACATATCCTCGGCCCCATATGAGGACCGGGTCTGGGTCTTGCCACGAACCCGTAAGTGGGTCCTTCCATTTAACTAAGGTCTGAGCTGGCAGAAGGATGCCAAAAGCGATCTGTTGCACTCTTGAGAAGCATTAACAATTTGGCAGGTTGGGCAAGTTTGAACTATATGTCTGGCCTGTTTGTAAATAATAGGAAAACGAGCTTGAAGGCCAGCAGCATTTGTATGGGTTAAAGAATGAAACTCAGTTGCCTCAGTAATTAGAACATTAGCAATCAATGAATCAGCAACAGCATTGCCACGCATCAGTTGTCCCGGTAGGGAGGTGTGGGCACGTATATGAGTAATGAAGAATGGATGTTGTCGGTTTTTGATCACCTGTTGAAGCTGATTAAAAAGAAACTGGAGAGACGGGCTTGAGTTATTAGACAGTAATGCCATCTCAATGTTTTTTACTGTGTGAACTACATAAGCTGAATCAGAGACAATATTTAAAGGTTTAGTATAATCCTATAAGGCAGTTAATACAGCAAGTAACTCTGCTCTCTGTGCAGAGGTGCAATTAGTTTGAATGACTTGTTGATTTATTTTACTTATTATCGCTGTCCTGTCGTTACTAGACCCATCAGTAAAAACTGTTACAGCTTTTGAAATTGGAGCTGGACTTAATCTCTTAGGGTGAATCCAACTGGTCTTTAGAAGGAATGGAAACAATTTATTTTTTGGATAGTGATTATCAATAATTTTAAAATATCCATAAATAGCAACTTGCCAGATTTTAGAATGGGTATTTAAGTGTATAATTTGTTGTTTTTTAAACGGGACTACTATCTTATCAGTTTAGATTCCGTTTAAATAAAGAACTTAAGTGTGAGCTCATAAAACAAGCTTTGAAATTAATTCCAAATAAGTTGGGAGTGATTTGATAAAATTATTAGGTAGAAACAGCCACTCTACCAAGTCAGTTTGTTGAATTATCACCGCTGTAGGTGAATGGGGGATCCCATATGCGAGATTCCTCAGGAGGCGGTGCAGTGAAATTATTCACAGGGGGATCCCTACCCCCGGGATTCCATGGACCGGTGTAAGCAATCAGGGGAGGTCTGGAAACGCTTTTTCCAGTATAAGGCACCTGGGGAGGTCCGAGACGACTCTCTCCCTCTTTGTTGACCTTAAGCCTCACACGCTGTCCCTGAAGAATTTTTATTTGCTGAGAAAGTGTATAAATTGGATCTGAAGGCTGTCTGCTTTCTTGAGCTGCAGCCACTACTGGGGGACATTTTCCCCTATCAACCTTAGCTGCAGCCTCTTCCAAACCTTCCTGATCTTGCAGATCTAATTCTTCCCATAGCTCATCCGGCACTTCCTGATAAGTAGGTTCATTATTGTATATCGGAGCTCCCTCCCCCTCCTCTCCTTCCTCCGGAGCAGAGGCAGAAACGGGAAGCTCCACATTCCCTGCCTGCTTTACCTTCTCTAGCCTACAGCCCTCATGTCTAAGATCTAAGCAGTCTCTAATTAAAGTCCATAGCCCAAATGTCTCTACTGGGACCCGTTGAGGTCCATGGGCAGTATAATATTCCTGCACTCTTTCTCCAACCTTTTCCCAAGTTTCCAGGCTGACGGTACCTTCATCTGGAAACCAAGGGCAAACTTCTTTTACAAATTTTAAAAATTTATCTAACTGTTCTCTGCTCACCCTGCTGCCACGGGCGGCGAGTAATTTCTTAAGTCCTCTAACATAAAGGTCCTTGCTGCTAGCGTGACCCATCTCTTTTCCCTAACCTCGGCCCTTCTTTCACACAATGAAAACACACAGATGCTCGGCTGGCCGTGCCTCTCGCGAGACTAAGACCGTCTTAGCTAAGGCGTTTCGGTATAATGCCCCCGAACTGGCAGACCGAAGTCTGATCGCCGTTATGCCATATGACGGAGCCGGAACCTCAGTATCGAGCCCAAGCAAGCTCCGTAACACGAAGTCGTGGAGCTATCATTCACTCACACACTCATTCGACCGAGGGGGTTGTGCCTCACTCACCGTGCATCCAATGAAATAAGCTCCTCCTTGTGAGCCGGGCCCTGACCACACGGTGTTCCTCGCTGTTACCCCCGTGTCCAGGTCCCTGTTCGGGCGCCACTTGTCGGAGCCTGCCGACGAGACGAACAGTCCCTGGAAGGGGGAGCGGGAATGAAAAAAGAGACACACACACATATGATGATGCTGCAGGTCTCCAGTGATGCTGGAGGTCTCCAGTGATGCTGGAGCAATGATTTAATCACCTTCACCAATATATATACCCTATGGGTACGTGCAGTTTAACAATAACATGGGTGCATTACCTCAAGCAAAATAAATTTTTAACTTTTACACAGAAACTACAGAATCATCACAAAGTTTCCTAGTCATAATTATTATAGAAAAGAGACTACCAAAATGTCATGATAGCCACCAGTTATCTGTGTCTGGGAAACTGGCCAGTTCCATCTCATTCCTTAGCAACTTGTAAACATTCTCAAGGTCCTTTACCTTAGAAGCTGAGACAAGTTAACTATATATTAGCCAGTTCACAAGGTTTCTGAGAAACAAGAAATCATGGCTCCCCACACTAATGCTCCACTCAAAAGACATAGGAGGGCAGAACGGATAAGAAAACAAAGCCTTTACATACGGAGCCTACAAGAGACTCACTTTAGATTGAAAGACACACATAGATGGAAAATAAAGGGATAGAAAATGATATTTCACGAAAATGGAAACAAAAAGAAAACTGGGGTATTAATACTTATACCAAACAAAATAAACTTTAAAACAAAGGCTATAACAAGAGACAAAAAAGGACCCAGTAATCTCACTTCAGGATATTTATCTAAAGAAATCCAAACACTACTTCTAGGGGACCTGTGCATCCATATGTTCATTGCAGCACTGTTCACAGTGGCCAAGGTGTGGAGGCAGCCTGGGTGTCCATTGATGAAAGAATAGGTAAACAGGAGGTGGTACATATATACAATGGAATATTGCTTGGCCAGGCAATGGAATGGATTCTTGCCATCTGCAGGGGGCATGGATGGGCCTGGAGGGTGTTGTGCTGAGTGGAGTATGTCCGACAGAGAAAGACAGATACAGTGTGAATTTGCTTATATGTGGAATCAAAAGAACAAAATAAATAAACAAAACAGAAACAAATTCATAGGTACAGAGAACATATTGATAGTTGCCAGATGGGAGATGGGTTGGTGGTGAGCGAAAACAGGGAAGGAATTAAGAAGTGCAAATTGGTTGTTACACAGTAGTCATAGGAATGTAAAGTACAGCATAAGGATTATTGTCAATAATACTGTAATAACTATGTATAGTGTCATATGGGTACTAGATTTATTGGAGTGATAGATGGGAGGGGGTTGGGTCAGGGTGAAAACGTGAAAGGATTAAGAAATACAAACTGGTAGTTACAAAATAGTCATAGGCATATAAAGTAAAGCACAGGGAATATAGTCAGTAATATGGTAATAACAATGCATAGTGCCAGGTGGGTACTAGTCCGGGTACAATTTCTTTTTTTTTTTTCCTTGTGGTTGAGAGGACGCGCTCCAACCACCTGAGCCATCCGGGAGCTCAGCGGCAGCTCAGCTCAAGGTGCCATGTTCAATTTTAGTTGTAGGGTGCGCTGCCCACCATCCCTTGAGGGACTCGAGGAATCGAACTGGCAACCTTGTAGTTGAGAACCCACTGACCCATGTGGGAATCCAACCGGCAGCCTTCAGCCTTCGGAGTTAGGAGCATGGAGCTCTAACGGCCTGAGCCACCGGCCAGCCAATTTCTTAAATTGCATAAATGTCTAACCACTATACTATACACCTGAAATTAACATACAATAATATTGAATGTTAACTGTGATTGAAAAATTTAAAAAGGGAGTCGGGTATAGGTGAAGGGGAATAAGAGGTCCAAATTTCCAGATATAAAACAAATAAATCATGGGGATTTAATGTACAACATAGGAAATACAATCAATATTATTGCTATAGCCTGGTACAGCGTCAGATGGGTGCTGGCCTCATCATGGTGATCACTTCTTTAGGTATATAAATGTTGGATAACTATGGTGTACACCTGAAACTAATATAATATTGTATGTTAGTTGTATTTTAATAAAAACCTGAAAAATAAAATAAAACTAGCAGAAAAATAATTTTTAAGTAATAATCCTGTCTCAGTTATATGAACCACATTATAAGTTTCTGTCAGTCTCTTAATACTTATTTTATTATATTTCAGTAAATATAGCCCAATACATTTTTTTTCTTTGATATTTTCAAGAGGTCCAGGTCCTCTTTTGATGTGATGCTCTTCCAGTTCCAGTTTAATTATCTTTAAAATAAGACTTTCTATATCATAGAATTTTAAAAAATGTATTTGGTTATCTGTAATTTGTAGGCTAAACTTCCTATGTTTTATCGACAACAAGACCTACTGTTCTGGTTAGCGGTTCTTGGTTGGTTTATTTCATCTCTTCACAGCCTTCAGTGACACGTTTAGTTCATCTGGAGTGTTAACTGGTTTAGAACTTGTCTTTCATTGTTATAGCTAATTGCTTTTCTGCAATCCTTGTATCCCCCTTTTATTGCTTTTCAAGAATAACGAGTATCAGCTCATTTATCCGTACAGGTCAGTGTTCCCTGGTTATTTCAGGCATCGCAGGTTTCATCTCCAGGTGGACTCTCTTATCCCCTTTGATATTTCAATACCTGTTCACTAGGGTTTGAATATGCCTCATTGTTTTTCAGACTTAAATTGTTGGATTCCACTATTTTCCCTTTTTAGCTGACACTTTTTTTGTTTGCTGTATGTGGAAATAAGGGATAATCTGATGCTATTATGTTACTTCCTCCTCTGTGTCATCTTTCCAGAATGCTTTAGCCACCAATGTCGTACCACCAAATACAGTAATTTGTTTTTATAGTCACACTTGATTTTTTTTCTCGTTAACCTCTTATGTTGATCACTGCGCGGTGTATTAAAATAGATGGACATGTCATTTAAAAAATATTTTTCAGTCCTCCAAGTGGCCTGGTACTTAAGGTTTGGACACTAAATGATAATGACCTATAATATACAATAATTCATGTTGAGAGATCTCTCCAAGTAGGAGTTCTGAGTAAATTAGAGGCAATCTTTTCTAACCTAGCAATTTTTCTTAGCTAGAGCACAGTACCACTGTAACCCCGTGCCTTGATGCTGGGAGCTGTAGTTGCTGAAGTTAAGTGACATTTCTGAACGACTTAGAGCTCATCCATTTATCTTACCAATGGTGCATCTTCAACCCTCAGCTACCTGGCCATGGAAGCAGAAGGGTTATAATGTCTTTTGTTTTGTCACTGACTGGCTTTGAGCCAGTTGGAGTTACTATAAAATATAGACCCTACTCCAGAGGTTAGAACAAATCAAAACACAGCCATAGTTTGATTTGTTTTATATTGTATTTTGTCTGCCTCTTTCTCCTTTAAGCAGAGAAAGTGGATCATCCTGCCCTTCCCAATCTCCTCCCCAAAGCTATGTAAGCTCCTTTGACCCACATCTCCATTTCAAGAGGTCTTTTCTTTACATTTGCATAACTTAAAGGTGTCTGTCTTCATAATAAAGAAACAGTTTGCCTGAAAGCTGTATTAGCATTTCCATCTTTCACCTAATAAAAACTTCTTGCAGTTTTTAAATAATGAAACTTGAGAAACTGGGGATATTACACTCTGGCATTCTCTAACGCCAGCTTTGTTCAAAGTTCATGGGTTCTGGGAAACCTGACACACATTCTTATAGTCTGTGAGACCTGGTGCTGTGTATTTACTGCATCCAAGTAGTTTTCACCCCAAGCAACAAATATTTGTAGAGTGCTTACTATGTACCTGTGTTTCTCTGGGCTACATCAGTGAACAACAAAGACAAAACCTGTTCCTCTCATCCAGCTGGTGGAAAGAACACCTATCCTAAGCAAAATCAGGAAGCTAAACATATGTGTTAGTAACTGTAAGCACAGGAATTAAAATCAAGGAGGAAACGGTGATGGGAAGGTAGGGGTGGCCATAACTGAGACATCCTGAAAAGCCCTAAATTAAGAAAGAATTGCAGACAAATTATAAACCTTAAGACTAAGTAAACATGCTTGGAGTGTTCGAAGAATAGCAAGATGGCCAAAGAAACTGCAGCACTTAGATCTCCCTGACTAATATTTTCCTCAAATTAAGGAAAATATGGTATAAGATGAAAGAATAAGGCTGCTCGTTTTCTTAAGTTTTCTTGATCCTTACTGCACCTTTTTATTTTTTTAAGGAGGGGGCAGCTCACTGTGGCCCATGGGGATCGAACCGGCAACGTTGGTGTTATTAACACCACGCTCTAACCAACTGAGCTAACCGGCCACCCCTGGGTGCCCTACTTTGACAGCCTAAATCACGGGGGAAGAAGATAACGAACAGGAACTCCTGTCCCTCTCATTCCTCACCTCTGAAGTTGCCTTAGCACCACAGAGACCTGCACATCCCCCCCCTGTACTTTCCAGTGTGAAATTTCCATAATATCAAACAGTGATGGACCGAGGGGACTTAAAATCACAGAACAACAAGGAAGGAGGGTGCAAAGTCCATCATGTAAATGAACCATTTGGATGAGTGGGATCCCTAATTAACTGGTGAGCTTGCATATCTTTAGGGGAGGGGCACTGCTCAGATCCAGCCAGTTGTTGCACTGTGGCAATAAAAGTCCAGTGTTGCCAAATCTGATTTCTTTTAAAAAGAGAGAAATCGAGTATTTGTATCAAATTTCCTGTTGTTTTCATGTTGGCAACCAGTAATTCAAATAAAACAAACAAAAATCACTGTGGAATTAGGCCAAACAAAATCTGTCTGCAGTCTGAGATCTGCCTGAGGACTCTCATTTTGTGACTTCTGGAAGAACAATATTTGATTGCGTCAGTCATTGCCTGTTTCATGGTATTCATAGGAGACTGAAATTAAAAAAACAAGAGATGAAGCAAGAATAGCAAATAATTTCTAAATTGCTTGCCAACTCTGATTTATTAGTAGAGGTTGCCTTGAGCATTGGATTTAGGATTCTCAGGCTATTTCTGGGTCAGTAGAAAAATGTGCTGTGTTGAATTGTCAATGTTGAACGATGGTATATAAGACATGTATTGGCCATTCTTCAGCTAGACTATCCCCATGATGGTTAACATTGATGGAGGTAGAATTAACATTTTCAGCTGGCCCTCCTTCCTTTACTCTTCAGTTTAATGTGTTTCTCTCAAGTTCTCCAGAGCCCAGGAAAGTGAACAAAGGACCCTTCCAATGATCCGGTATCTTTGCTTATAACTCATGAAGCACAAATCAAGCTAATATTCAGCACGAAAGGAGGAGTGTAATCGATCTATCAGTCAGACACCTAAAATGTAATCTATTCAGACACCTGTGATGTAAAAACATCTGAGCAAAGTTTCACTATTATAGACGAATCAGGTATCAGATCCTTAAATATCTTAATGTGTTGATATTCTAGCTTATTTTAATTTATCAAAGTGAGTTGCACTTTACAATTAAAATGCTCTTGAATACAAAGTACAGGTATTTTACTTTAAAGAGAAACAATAAAAACCAATACTGGAAAGCAACCTAGAAGACAATTATTTGTAGTGTTTTAATTCTTGATCAGAAAACAAAAACCAGGAAAGTAATTGAAAAATATTGTCCTCCACAGGATATTTTTGAGGGAAGGGCATTTGGGTGTTTAGAAATATATATTTTGAACATGCATTCATTTATGTTGAACTCCAGAGGAATTTCTTTATTGTAGAAGAATAGCAATCAGATCAGATAGGTTCTTGTCTGTTAATTCACTGTTTCCATCTAATAAATCCCCTATCAAAATTCTATTCAAAATAAGATATCTATAGATTCCAAGTTTTCAATAATGGCTAACTCAGTACTAAAAGGAACTCCTTGAGTAAATTGAGTAGGTGGTAGATGGTCTTTATGTGATTTTATACCCCAGATAATGAAGGAATTTGATGTGAGAACTTCTTTCCACAACCCCAAAATCTCTTTCCATCAACATTATGTTGATGTCTAAAATTCATTAATCAGAATCCTTCTGAATGTATTGTAACAATTCATTATTACAATATCATTTAACTTGGAGTATCAAAATTTCAGTGTCTTTGAGACTACAAGGAAAACCTTGTGCTTCCATAGAAAAATATGCATTGTCTGTAGCGAGTTCTTCCACATGTTTGATTCTGACTCTATGGGAGATTTTTTCCCACTGCTGTAAGTAGAAGGTAGATGACAGCTCTGCAAAATAATTCTTGTATGTAGACATTCTAGTGAATTTTGACCTATGGAAAAAACAATTTTGTTTCCATTTGTAAATTTATTTCCATAATCCTGATCTAGAAGTCTTTCTGTGCTTTTGGATTCGTTTTTGAATTTTTTATAAGATCGTTGATCATTGAGTTAGGTTAGATATTTAACCCGTGTTTATTTTATATCTGTATGGGAGTGATGACTTTTCCTATTTTTAAAATTTTTTTTAAAGTACTTACCTATTAGATCAATGTAAATGTAATTCTTTATATGCAATATGGTACCCATATTTACAAAAAGTTAAAGCTTTCACCCTGAATAATATTTTTGTGATTTTATTTTATCTTATGAAAACTTTCATTGAGAACTTTGTTTCCAAAGAATATATTCACAACTGAGCAGATTCCCACTCTGTTTTATAAAATCTTCTTTTACTTCATAATTTAGAGAAAGTAACAAAGACTAGAAATAACTTGTGAAAAAATCATTCAACAAATAATTATTGAGCACTTGCTCTGGTCTAGTCTTGTTCATTGTTATAGGTTGAATTATGCCTTCCTCCCAGCATATCATATGTTGCAGTTACAAAACTCAGTACCTCATAATGTAACCATATGGAGAGTTAATGTCTTTAAAGAAGTGATTCAGTTAAATGAGACTGATAGCGAGGGGCCCTCGTCCAAGATGACTGGTGTCATAAGATGAAGAAAAAAACATCAGGGTTCATATGCACAGAGAAACGACCACGTGAAGAGGCAGAAAGGTAAGGAGTATCTGCAAGCCAAGGAAAGGGACCTGGAACAGATCATTTTTTTACTGCCCTCAGAGGAAACCAACGCTGATGACACCATAATTTTGGATATGCAACCTCCAGATCTGTAAGAAATAAATTTCTATTGTTTATGCATCTAGTCTATGTGGTACTTTGTAATGGCAGCCCTAGCAAACGAACACATTAATATGTCAGACCAAAGGCTCCAGTGGGATTCCCACTGTTGAAGAGCCCTTTTAAAGGCTGTCCAAGAATAAAATCACCTCTCCAGCATCTACCACCCCAGTCCAAGCACATGTTCTAAGTCCTCAAAGAGTTTCTCCAGTGTAACATCAATGTGAACTGGGTGAGTGGCCCAACGCCCCAGGCTGTCATGCTTAATTCCTCCTTCAGTAAACCTGCTTTCCAATTTCACTTAACCGTTGGTCCCTTCAACCTCAGCCCTGCTACGAGCAATTCCAGATGATGGGGAAGTCCACGGTGCGGTGAAGGAAGTGAGTTGAAGTGATGAGGGATACACCTGGAGGTGAAGGCCTACCACTGATCAGTCGCAGAGCAATTGAAGTTCCCAGAATAAAGCAGGACTAGAGGTGAACAGGAAGATCTAGAGCCAGAGGCCAGAGAGTTCCAAGGAATGTGAGAGAGGAACTTGGAGCTTAATGCAGGAAATGGAAGAGGGGCTTTTACATGCAAGTTGAATAGTCTGGAATCAACAATGGACGCAGGATAAACAAGATGCCAGAACTATTCTCCTGCCCTAACAGTTTTATAGTCATGAAGAAGACATACTAGCAAACAGATCATTATAATATACTCTGATCTGTACATGGTCAGTGCACGCTAAGGGAGACCACAAAAGGTATCCTGGGATCAGTGAGAGCTTAAGGAAAGAAAGGGTGAAGGGGGAACTGAGCAGTGTTTATTCAGCACAATCCAGAAACACCAAACATGGCCAAGATGAACTTTCTAGTCACTGGAAAAGCACCTCTGTAAGTGGAGTAGAGATGATTGATCAGGCCTTGCCACAGACTAATGAAATCTTTCCCCCACTCACTAACCAACACTCCAATTATTAGTGTATCTTCCTGAGTGCCCTAATTCCAGCAACTAGAATGGAATGTCTTGCACTGTAAATTATTTAGGCCTTTTGGCCATGAGTCATCTTTCCTGAGATTCCTTTTTAGCTCTGGGAAATTGACAGGGCTGAGGGCCAGACTGGGGGCCTTGCTAAATTCACCAAAAGCCATGTCACCTATGAGACTTCTTGACAGCTTTTTTTGCCTTCTTCTGGAGGCACCCTAACCTTCGCTATAGCCTGTTTGCTACTTTTAATAATGGGCATGATGAGTATGAATTGGATGTCAGTAATCAGCTCTGGGGAAACATAAAACCCATTTTATTTTTGTGATGACACATACTTTTCTTCAACAGGCCCTGTTACTGCTCAGTAGCAGAAAAACTAAATTTGGTCCAACCCGGAATCAGTCCAGACCAGTAAATTTTCCATCTGCTTCTGGTTTAAAATTGAGTATCTCTCAGGTAGATATTCAATCAAATGCGTGTATTATTATTAACTGTCACTGTCTCGTTCAGAGCCTGCCGTCTGCCTACAATCCTCACTTCTGTGATAGAATGAATATCTGTGTCCCCTCGAAATGCATATGTTGTAATCCTAACCCCCAATGTGATGATGGAAAAATGTGGGGCCATTGGGAGGTGATTAGCTCACGAGGAAAGAGATCTTCAATGAAATTAGTGCCCTTATACAAGGGACCCCAGAGGGCTCCGTAGCCCCCTTCTTCTCCATGTGAGAACACAGTGAGAGGATGGTCAACTGTGAGCCAGGAAGCAGGTTCTCACCAGACACAAATGCTTTAATGTTGCTTTGATGTTGGATGCTGGTCAAAAAGCTTTGACCAGTGCTTTGATGTTGGATTTCCAGCCTCCAGAACTGTGAAAAAGCCATTCCTGTTGTTGAAGCCACCCAGTCTGTGGTATTTGTTTATGGCAGCCTGAATGGACTAAGACGGCCTCTATCTATCTAGGTCCCAATTGTAAGTGTTGCTTTGCCATCTGATTAATTGGGAGGGCCTCACATGGCCTAATCCCAAATTCTCCTCCTTACACTGCTCTGCGGATAGGGTCCAATCAACCCTCCTTACCAAGGGGACCAGGCCAGTGCTGCCTATCCCGGTTCCATGTCTGACCACAGAATGATACAAACAAGTCAGTCACATCCTCCCACAGGAACCAGGGGTCCTCCTCTCCCTGTTGATACCACAAGAGCTGCCTCCCAGCACCCCTGGTTGTTTACTCTGTTTCCGAGTGCCACCCCACGTGGCCTTGCATGCTGTGCTGTGTGTCCCTCCCCTGGGTAGTGAGTATGTGTAACTACTCAATGCTGTCATCTTATCTATCCAGTGCCTGGTGACTGTTTGGCCATCCCTGTAACTCTAGAGCCCCAATCCCTCTCTCACAAACAGGGTAAACAAGAGGTGATTAAAACACCCAGCAGCAGCCACAGCAGGGGAGGAATGGAGATGTCAGTTACATGGTGAGCTGGATGCTGGGCATGGGGAGGTTTCTTCAGCAATATCTGGCTGCAAGAGTCCTTAGTCGGTCACTAACGCTGGTGTTTTATCACAGCCAATTTTGGGGAGTGATTCTTTAGATGGTCTATAGCAGCTTAGCAAGTCGTTGAGGCAGCTTTCTGGGTAGGCAATCCTGTAAGGTGAACCCTCAGTGAGTGGTCTACCCCACAGGGTTGGTATATGAGGCCCTGTTCCCACTGGAAAGCAGCCTTCTGTTGCAGAGTGGCTGGGAAGCCAGCCAAGACTGCAGCCACCTTGCCTAGTTGATTCCAAGCCTACAGGAAACGTGCAAATTTCCTCAAGCTGACCTTGGCCACAGGGGAAGCTGAAGGTGCTCTTTGTTTTCTGCTGCCTCACAATGCCATCTCCTCATGCCCCAAAGGCCACAGAGAGTTCTGCAGAATCTTTTGCTCAGCAAGCTCTAGAAATGGTGGGTTGGAATAGATTCCCCATGTGTAGAGATGTGGCCAAAACAAATCTGCTCATTCAAATGCCCTATTTCTCTTTTTTCTACCTCCTCCAGCTTTCCTTCCTTAAAGCCATGCTTCACAACTAGTGGTTCTATATGCTCACTTTCTTTACTTCCACTCCACATATTCATTTTTTGTGGCAATCTAATTCTTGTCCCTGAAACTCCTCTCCATAACATCATAATTTATCTTCAAGTATTCAAACTCAGTGATGGTTTATGCCCTGGTCTTATTTGATCTCACTGTGTCATCTGGCACTGCTGTCCACTCTCCTTAAAACTCACTTTAGTATTAGTGTTGCCACTTTTGCCAAGCTGTCCACCTCCTTCTCCGATCGTTTTCCAGTCTTGCCTCAACGATGTTACCACCACTGGTCAGGGCCTGATTCTTTGTCCTGTGTTTTTCTGACCACATATGTTCTCATGGGTGACCATGTTTAAGTCTCTGCTTTCCTTCAACAACCACTTATGACCCAGTGCCTCTAACTCCTTATAGTCAGCTCAGACATCACTGCTCTGGGCTCTGGACCCACAGAGTCTGTTCTGTATTTGACATTTCTATCAGAAAGCTAATCACATCATGATCAATACAAATTAAAATCCCTTGGTCCCTCTGTTTTCCCCTAGCTGAAGGGTCATCATTGACTCACAATGCCCAAGGGTTCCAGTCATTTTAAAGTCTGCCCCTCTTGTCCCCATCTCTCTAAGAGTCTGATTTTACTTCCTAAATATATGGTGGGCTCTCTTCTCCTCTCCTGTTTCACTGCCATGATCTTAGGACCTCATTGCTTTTTGTCTGGATTATTGTTCTCTCTGCTTTTAGAATCCTCTCTCCTACCCAATCTCCAGAGGGATTTTGCTAAAACTGTAAATCTGCTCATGTCAGGTCACTTTCTTGCTTAAAACCCTCAGGCTTCCATCATTTTCAAGACAAAGGCCAAATCCCTCAGCCTACCCCACAAGGCCCATCATGATCTGATGGCAGAGAGGTTAATACTCTGGCGTTGTACTCCACATACTAGACCTTTCTGTGCCTCAGTTTCCTCCATCTGAAAATAGAGATGTGAATAGCACTTCTGTGGTAAGACTGATAGGGACTGAATGAAACAAGGCATGTAAAGCACTTATAGTAGTGCCTAGCATGTAATAAAACATCATTTTTGATAGTAGCTACCATTATTACCACCCTTCATTTCCCTTCCCTACGGCCATACTGGCCTACTTGACATTCCAGAAAAAAGTCTATGATTTCATCCATGTGGGCATTTTTTTTTTACCATGTTGCTTCCTCTACTTGTTATCCTTTCCCCTATTCTTTATTTATTTCACACATACTTAGTTTTAAAAAGTTTTTTCTACGTCATTTCCTTCAGGAAGTCTTCCTTGACCTTTCCACTCAGTTTGATTTAAATTCCCCTATGCTTTCATAGCTCTTTACAGATACGTTTACCCCAGCGCTCAATATCTTGCATTAGACTTCATTATATGCTTGTCTCCTATAAAGACAGAATACGAGTGAGGAAGGCTGGACACTGTTGAACTATGGGTTCAATAAACGATTTTTGGGTGAATTTAAAAATTAGTTATTTCTTTTCATTAGGTGCTCAGAGACTCCAGGCATTCTCTGCTTCCGAAAAGCACCTTACTCCAAAATTATTCTTATCTCATTTATTCCTCTATTAAAAATCCCAATTTCTAAGCAGCACTATTAGCTTAATTTCAGGAATGAAACTGAGCTAATTAACTGATAATTAATTACAGTTCAACATACTTCTAAGGAATATTTGTATTTTCAAAGCACTTATTAAGACAATGGAATGGATTTTTAATGGTGGGATTTAAAAAATACAGCAGGAGGAGTAGGTGTAGAGTGATAAAGTGGGGAAGATAAATTTCTTAGCACTGTTCAAATAACATGAAGCAGGTATCCATAAGTATGTACGGCCGAGGGCTTCTGTAGGAGGCATTCAACTAAGAAAGCAAGATACTTTTCATAATTAAGTTAGTTGCTGAGATACCTGAGTAATATCAGTAATAAAAAAAGCAATGTGATCATATAAAGAAATAAGATCCTGATACATGCTACAACACACTAAGTGAAAGAGGCCAGATACTAAAAGCAATATATTATATAATTCCGTTTATAAGAAATGTCCAGAATAGACAAATCCATAAAGACAAAAAGATTAGTGGTTGTCGGGGGCTGGAGGCCTGGGCAATAGCTTCTAATGAGTCCAGGTTTTCTTGAGCTGATAAAAATGTTCTAGAATTAGATACTGGTCCTGGGTGCACAACTGAAACTCAGAGAATATACTAAAAGTCACTGGATTTTATACTTTAGACAGGTCAATTTTATGGTATATGAATTATATTGCAATAAAAATGTATAAGAAAAAAGGTGATACACCAAAAAAATATTAGCGATAGAAAAGAATAGCTTGCATTATTTATTATTACTATTAGTGTCCACAAATAAAATCACATTTTCTAAATATGAAGGATTATGTAGCCAGCCATTTTAATACCTTATATAAAACATTTTTACATTTCGTTTCTTCCAGTTTCCAGAAATATCCTGCTGTACTACAACTACTCATTCATAGGCTCTAAAAACTACAATTGTCAGTTAGTTGGTGTTTTTATTTAACTTCAATTTTCTTTAAGTTATTTCTATTATAATGTCTAATTTAGCTCATTCAGTAAAAATAAAAACCTACAATTTTTTAAGTTAAATTCAAGTGTTCCTACGGAATATTAGTTCTAGTTTTAAGATGGACATTTTTAACTATACATTCTAATGCCACAGATATGCTGTAATTAATAATATTTTATATTTATTTTAATTTTTTATAGTGACATAACTTGTTATTATTGTTCACTATAAATGTCAATTGTACCAAGGCATAAATTGAAACATTCCTTAGATAACAGAAAAAATATACTGATGTTTGAATTGTAATCTCTTTCGCAAAACCTCTTGGATAATGCAAAGTTGAGAAGTCAATAAATAAATGAATGAATATTTATTGAATGTCCACTGTGTGAAACTATGTCTCTCAACCTTTTTGTGTTTGAGAGGATACTTTGAAAACCAGCTATCTTCAGCAAGAAATTTGAAGAGATTAAATGTGCCACACGTTAGCAATAATTATACCACTATCACAGAATATAATGTCTCATACTGTCTATAAAAGTACAGTCATTATCACCTCATATGGCTTATCATCAAAACGACAACAGAGAACAAGTGTTGAGGATGTGGAGAAAAGGGAATCTTTGTGCATTGTTGGTGGGAATATAAATCGGTGCAGTCACTGTGGAAAACAGTACAGAGATACCTCAAAAAATTAAAAATAGTTACCATACCATCCAGCAATTCTACTTCTGGGTATCTATCCAAAAGAAATGAAAATATATCTGCATTCCATGATTATTGCAGCATGAGTTACGATAGGCCAGATATGGAAACAACCTAAGTGTCCATCAACAGGTGAGTAGATAAAGAAAATGTGGTATACATATTCAACAGAATATCATCCAGCCATAAAAAGGAAGGAAATCTTTCTGTTTGTGACATCACTGATGGACCTTGAGGGCCCTATCCTAAGTGAAATAAGTCAGACAGAAAGACAAATACTGTGTGATCTCACTTATATGTGGAATCTACGAAAACCAAACTCAGATATGGAGAACAGATTGGTAATTATCAGAGGTGAAGCATGGGGGTTGGGCAAAATGGGTAAAGATGGTCAAAAGGTACAAACTTCCAGTTATAAGATAAATAGGTCCTGGTGATATAATACACAGCTTGGTTACTATAGCTAACAATACTGTATTGTATACAGTATTTGAAAGTTGTTAGGAGAGTAAATCTTAAAAGTTTTCATCACACAAAAAAATCTATATGAGGTGATGAATATTCACTGAATGCATGGTAATCATTTTGCAATATACACATATATGAAATCATTATGTTGTACAACTAAAACTAATACAATGTTATATATCAACTATATCGCAATAAAACTGAAAGTATACAGTCATCACAGTGTTCAGAATGACCTTCAATGTCCATATTTCTGTCAATATTCTGTTCATGATAATCTAGGCTTTTCCTAGCATGCACCTCAAAAACTCTTCCAGCCTCTACCCACCACCCAGTTCCAAAGCCACTTCCACACCTTTTAGGTATGTGTTACAGGAGCACCACACCTCTCAGTACCAAAACCTGCATTAGTTGAGGTTCTTTAGAGATACAGAACTAACATAATAAAAATAATATATATGTATATATAAATGTGTGATGACATATGATTACATATATAATATATGGTGCCAAAAATGTATACACATTTTAAGAAAGGAAAAAACTGTATTAAAATTGTAATACAGTGAATTACACTAGCATTCATTTGATTAATGCCAACTTTTGAGACAATATCATACAACACATTGCTACTGTAGTTCAATTCAACTTCAAAAAGTAATACATAGATTATATCTCTTAAAATGTATACATTTTTGTCACCCTTGATGTATATATATATAATATATATATATTATATATATATGATTTATTATCAGAAATTGGCACACACGATTATGGAAGTTGAGAAGTCTCACCCCGTAGAGCTGATGGTGTGAATTTCAATTTAAAAGCCCACAGACTCAAGATCCAAGAATGGCCAACATTTCAGTTGGAGTCTGAAAGCAGAAAAGGATTTTCCGTACAAAAAGCCTGTCTGACAAAATCAACGTACAAAAGTCCATTGCTTTCCTATATACCAACAATGAAATCTCAGAAAAAGAAATACAAAAAACAATTCCTTTTGCAATTGCAGCAAAAAGAATAAAATACCTAGGAATAAACTTAACCAAGGATGTGAAGGATTTATATGCCGAAAACTATAAGACATTTTTGAAAGAAATTGAAGAAGACACAAAGAAATGGAAAGACATTCAGTGCTCATGGATTGGAAGAATCAACATAGTTAAAATGGCCATATTACCCAAAGCCATATACAGATTTAATGCAATCCCCATTAAAATCCCAATGGCATTTTTTAAAGAAATAGAACAAAAAATCATCAGATTTGTTTGGAACCACAAAAGACCCCGAATAGCCAAAGCAATATTAAAAAAAAAGAACAATATTGGAGGTATCACACTCCCTGATTTTTGCTTGTACTACAGGGCTACAATAATCAAAACAGCTTGGTATGGGCGGAAAAACAGACACATAGACCAATGGAATAGAATTGAGAACCCAGAAATAAAACCACAGAAATATGGACAGATAATTTTTGACAAAGAAGCTAAAAACATACAATGGAGGAAAGACAGCCTCTTCAATAAATGGTGCTGGCAGAATTGGATAGCTACGTGCAAAAGAATGAAACTGGACTGCTATCTGTCACCATGTACCAAAATTAATTCAAAATGGATCAAAGACTTAAGCATAAGACCTGACACAATAAACTGCATTGAAGAAAACATAGGTACTAAACTTATGGACCTTGGGTTCAAAGAGCATTTTATGAATTTGACTCCAAAGGCAATGGAAGTAAAAACTAAAATAAACGAATGGGATTATATGAAACTGAAAAGCTTCTGCACAGCAAAAGAAACTATTGACAAAATAATGAGGCAACCAACTGAATGGGAGTAGATTTTCGCAAACAGTTCCTCTGATAAGGGGCTAATATGCAAAATATACAAGGAACTCATGAAACTCAACAACAAAAAAACAAACAACCCAATTGAAAAATGGACAGAGGACCTGAAGAGACATTTCTCCAAAGAGGATATACAAATGGCAAATAGACATATGAAAAATGCTCAACATCGCTAATCATCAGAGAAATGCAAATGAAAACCACAATGAGATATCACCTCACCCCAGTCAGAATGGCTTTCATCAATAAGACAAATAGTAACAAGTGTTGGAGAGGCTGTGGAGAAAAAGGAACTCTCATACACTGTTGGTGGGAATGCAGACTGGTGCAGCCGCTATGGAAGGCAGTGTGAAGGTTCCTCAAGAAATTACGAATAGAATTACCATATGACCCAGCAATCGCTCTCCAGAGTATCTACCCCAATAATATAAAAGCATTTCTCTATAGAGACACGTGTACTCCAATGTTCATTGCAGCTTTGTTTACGGTGGCCAAGACATGGAAACAACCAAAATGTCCTTCGATAGATGAATGGATAAAGAAGTTGTGGTACATATACACAATGGAATACTATTCGGCGTTAAGGAAAGATGATATAGGAGCATTTGTGACAACATGGATGGATCTTGAGAGTATAATGCTAAGTGAAATAAGTCAGACAGAAAAAGCAGAGAACCCTATGATTTCACTGATATGTGGTATATAAACCAAAAAGAACAAGACAAACAAATGAGAAACAAAAACTCATAGACACAGACAATAATTTAGTGGTTACCAGAGGGTAAGGGGGTGGGGGGTGGGTGATGAGGGTAAAGGGGATCAAATATATGGTGATGGAAGGAGAACTGACTCTGGGTGGTGAACACACAATGGGATTTATAGATGATGTAATACAGAATTGTACACCTGAAATCTATGTAAATTTACTAACAATTGTCACCCCAATAAATTTAATTAAAAAAAAAAAAAGCCTCTCTGAGCTCATGGTGCAGACTTTCCTACAATCTCTCAAAGATTCACAAAACCCAAACAAGCTACATCTGCCTTTGGCATGTCTCCTACCTCTTGCTGAGAAGTCATAAGCCCAGCACTAGCCATAGCCAGTCTCAGTTCATGGCTGGGCCTCTTGAGGCACCTCGAAGCCCAGTACGAGTGGCAGTCATCTGTGACTGTTTTGTGGTACATGCAAGGTGGCCCAGGACAGGGCACTGGCTGTGACTGAACTTTGCCTGCAGTGGGGCCCCTCCCAAGAGGCCTTGGAAACCAGCATGCCCGGAGGCAAGCTTAAGACCAAGCTGGAGCATCATCTGGCTGCCTCTGAGGATGACACACCCAAAAGGCAAATTGGGCAGGCACCAGAGCCCTGCTAAAGCGATCCTGCTCTGTAGAGTCAGCGCCTGCACAACAGCTCCTCAACTGTAGTCACGGCCATTCCTCACAACCAATCAGCCTGAGGGTGCAAACAGCAACCAAGGCTTAACAACAATTGGGGAGCACACACAATCCATACAGGAGTCACATCTGGAGTGTGCAGCTCAGGTGACCGGGAAGACTGTGTCACTTGGACCCACAGCACAAATACTACATAAGTCCACTCTAAGACTGGGCGACATAGTAGCCCTACGTAATACATGGAAACAAACACACGGAAGCAGCCAAAATGAGAAGACAAAGAAACATGTCCGAAATGAAAGAACAGAACAAAGCTCCAGGAAAAGAACTCAGCAAAATGGAGACAAGCAATCTACCAGATGCAGAGGTCCAAACACTGGTTAAAAGGATTCTCAGTGATCTCAGAGAGAACTTCAACAAAAATATAGGAAACATAAAAATGGAGATAGAAAACATGACAAAGAACCAAGCAGAAATAAAAAACACAATAACTAAATGAAGAATACATTAGAGGGAATCAACAGTAGATTACATGAAGCAGAGGATCAAATCAGCAATTCAGAATATAAGGTAGTAGAAAATACCCAATTGGAACAGAAAATAAATCCAAACAAATGAGGATAATTTAAGGGACCTCTGGAATAACAGCAAACCCACTAACATTCACTTCATAGGGGTACCAGAAGGAGAAGAGATAGAGCAAGGAATTGGAAACCCATTTGAAGAAAAAAAATGATAAAAAGTTTCCCTAACCTGGCAAGGGAAATAGACATACAAGTCCAGGAAGCGCAGAGGATCTCAAACAAGATGAACCCCAAGAGGCCCACACCAAGATACATCATAATTAAAATGCCAAAGGTTAAAGACAAAGAGAGAATCTTAAGAGCAGCAAGAGAAAAGCAGTTAGTTACCCACAAGGGAGCTCTTTCTTATAAGACTGCCAGCTTATTTCTCAACAGAAACTTTGCAGGCCAGAAGGGATTGGCAGAAAATATTCAAAGTGATGAAAAGCAAGAACCTACAACCGAGATTACTGTACTCAGCAAAGCTATCATTTAGAATCAAAGGATAGATAACGAGCTTCCCAGACAGGAAAAAGCAAAGGAGTTCATCACCACAAAATGAGTATTATACGGAATCTTAGAGAGACTTCTTTAAGACAAAAAAAAAAAAAAAAAGAAAAGAAAAACTCAGAAATATGAATAATAAAATGGTAATAATTACATACCTGTCAACAATTACCATAAATGTAAATAGATTAAATGCTCCAATCAAAAGATAGGGGTGCTGAATGGATAAGAAAACAAGACCCTTACATATGCTGCCTACAGACTCACTTCAGATCAAAACACACACACAGATTGAAAGTAAAGGGATGGAAAAAGGTATTTCATGAAAATGGAAATAAACAAACAAAAAAGTTGAGATAGCAATACCTATACCAGACAAAATAGACTTTAAAAGAAGTCTATAATAAGAGACAAGGAAGGAACTAGTTTTTATCCAAAGAAAAGCAAAATGCTACTTCAAGACGATGTGCTCATCTATATGTTCATTGCAGCATTATTTACAATAACCAAGATATGAAGGTAACCTGTGTCCCTGAATGAATGAATGGATAAAGATCAGGTGTTACATACATACGATGGAATATAACTCAGCAGTAAAAAATAAATAAATAAATAAAGTCTTGCTATCAGCAACAATATGGCTGGCTGTGTTGTACTAAGTGTACTAAGTCAGACAGTGAAAGACAAATATCATATGATTTCACTTACAATTGGAATCTGAAGAACAAAATAAAAAAATGAACAAAACAGAAACAAATTCATAAATACACAGAACATTTTGATGGTTGCCAGATGGGAGGGGGTTTCAGGGTGGGTGAAAAAGGGGAAGGGATTAAAAAGTACAAATTGATTGTTACACAGTAGTCATGGGGATGTAAAGTATAGCTTAAGGAATACAGTAAATAATATTGTAATAGCTATGTATGATGTCAGATGGTTACTAGATCTATTGGGGCGATAGATGGGAAAGGGTTTGGGGGTAGGGTGAAAAAGGGGAAGGGATCAAGAAATACAAATTGGTAGTTATAAAATAGTCATGGAGATGTAAGGTGTAGGGAATATAATCAATAATATGGCAATAACTATATATAGTGCTAGGTGGGAACAAGACTAATCAGGGGGATCATTTTGTATATTATGTAAATGTCTAATCACTGTGCAGTACACCTGAAGTTAATATAAAATAATATTGAATGTCAACCATAATTTAAAAATTTAAAAAGGGGGGAGAAGATAAAGGGGAATAAGAGGTTCAAAGTTCCAGGTACAAACAAGCAAGTTATGGGAATGTAATGTACAGCATAGAAGATATAGTCAATTAATTTGTGATAACATGGTACAGTGTCAGATGGTTGCTGGACTTATCATGGCGATCATTTCTTTAGCACAGGGAATATACTTAATAATATGGTAATAACTATATATAGTGCCAGGTGGGTACTGTTGAATAGCTATGATGTAACCTAAAAGTAATATAATAATGTATGTTAGCTATATTTTAATAAAAATCTTAAAGAAACGTGTTAATAGTCCTCTTCATTGAGAAACAGTGCTTCATTTGATGTCTTTATCTGTAGATTTATTAAATAGGCCCATGCACTTCAGCAGAATGGACCAAAATTATTTCCCCTAACAATCTAGCATCATGCCGTATGTACATATCTTTTTAATGAGGAATTGACAGGAGCTTGTTGATATAATAATGGATTTATTGCTGGTCCCAGGAAGGCAGAAATCCAGATGTGGATCCTCAGATTAATTGCTGCCTACTTAGCATGCTGTTTTTCCTCTCAAGAGCTTCACAGACATTTTGCAATTGTCTTTATCCATCATCAGCTCGCTCCCTCACGGGGTTCACCCTATGAGGCTGCAGAAAAAGTTCTACGTCGAAAGAACCATAGCAAAATGGGGTCAAAATATCACTTCATTACGGCTGAACAAATGCCTGATACATCAAAGAGAAGGTTTATTAAAAGTTTAGATTAGAGACTAAGGTTTATTTGAAGTTGCCTGTATTGAGCTTTCTACTCCTACTCAGCTTACATCTCCACCTCCATACACACAGACACAACTTTCCAAGTGGCTGAATTGTGGAAGAAAGATATTGGCTACGTAGTTGGGATAAATCTTAGTTTAATTTATTAACTTGGTCTCATTTATCAGCCAGAGACAAATACAGAGGGCCAAAAAAATGTATACATATTTTAAGAAAGGAAAACTATTAAAATTGTCATACTCAATACATACCGATAACAAAAATGAATACAAGTCGGGTTTGACTTCTGCAATTACAAGAGGTGCTCAAAGTGGTTACCATCAGCATCCAGACACTTCTGATTATGGAGAACTACTGCTTGAGCAACGTTGACCAAAGTATCCACTTGTATACATTTTTTTGGCACCCCTGGTATAGAAGGAATCAGAAATGGAAAAAAGAAATAAATCTGACTGTGCTCCCCCAGAGGCAGGTCCTAGCCAGCTACATTTTAGAGACAGAGATACAAGAGATAGAATGTACAAGGGGATGAAAAAGGCTGAGCTTCCTAACACTGAGTACAGGTGTGGGGACAAAACCCCAAAAAACAGTTTCCAGGCTCTCGGCCTCACATAGAAAGGTGCTGGCTCAGGTAGTAAATGGCCATCAACTGTGATCAGATGGCCAGCAGCTGTGGCTAGTTGGCCGTCAGCTGTAACCCGTAGGCCATTGGCCACTAATATAACGGCTGTGGTTACGCTAGCAGGAAAAGGAATGGGGGCTAGCAAGAAGATGGTGGCTGGCAAGCGCGGACTGCTGTTAGGCAGATTATGTAGATCCTGCTTCCTGTGTCTCCAGCCCAGCCGCCAGCGAGAATATATTGGTTTGACTCCCCTACTTATGGCTCCATGGGTGTTCCTTTTTGGCCTTACCGTGTCCTGCGTTCTTGAGCGGGGAGTGGGAGCTGAGACCCTGCACGACAACAGGGCCACCTAATGCTGTAGTAATCCTGCTCAGTAGAAAGCTGGGGTCTAAAGAATGCCTTTGTCTCTGACACTTCATTTCCTGTCTTCCTTCCAGGAGATAGAGAACCATGAATGTTGGCAGCACAGGTGTTGAAAGATGATTGGAAGAACTCTCATGCCCTACATCTTAAGCCTTTTTGTGCTTTTTGATCACAGATGACCATAAATAGTGTTGTAGCATGTTTTAAATTGAAATTTGGCTTGGAAATATAAGATGTATTCCAGAAAGACAGGTAAATCCATATGAAAAATTATGAGAGATGGGCATAGTGAAGAAGAGAAAGGTTGACTGGTTATCTGGGGATAGAATTGGCAACATTTGGTTAAGAAGCAGATGTGGAAACTGGGGAGAGGAAGGAGTCAAGTTGATTATCGGTTTTCAAAATGCAGAATACAGGATGAGGAACCTGTTTGGGGCAAGAAAATTTCTTTTTGATATCATGATAAATCTAGATGAGGTGGGATATTCGGATGAAGATATCCAGGAGCCTGTCGGTAGATGGGTCAGGTACTCAGTAAGAAGTCTAGACCATTTATTTCCTTATCTGACAATAAACTATTTATTCTTCAAGGCCCAATTCAAATGCTTGCTTTTACCAACCCACAAGGGCAGAATTCAACGTCATTGTCGTTCCCAGCACACTTTATACCACTTCTGACAAAGCATTTATCATATTTTGTTGTTCCTAATTCTTTTCTTTATGCAGGAAGGCCTACATCATGACTGATTATCTTTACATCGCCAGTACTTTGCACAACCTAAATAATGTTTATTGAATTAAAATTAATAAATATGTCATTAAATAGTTAATAGACGGTTCTGGAGAAATTGCAAATATGTATAATACCTAAGGCAGTTGGTAGGTTAGTAACTAATTAATACAATCTTTGGTCTTTGTTGTGCGGCGAGGCCTGCGGGGTGTCTGCTCCCGCTCCCTACATAAGAACACAGGACATCGTGAGGCCAAAAAGGAACACCCACGGAGCCATAAGTAGGGGAATCATATCACTATACTCTCACTGGCGGCATCCGCCTCTCTGCAATCCGCTCTTGCTAGCTCAGCCACCATCTTCTGGCTAGCCCCCATTTCTTTCTGCTAGCGCAGCCACAGCCATTATATTAGTGGCCAATGGCTTGCTGGTTACAGCTGACGGCCAACTAGCCACAGCTGATAGCCATTCAATCACAGTTGATGGCCATTTACTACCCGAGCCAGCACCTTTCTATGTGAGGCCGAGAGCCCAGAAACTGCTTTCTGGTGCTCTGTCCCCACAGTCTTTGTGGGGACAGAGCCAGGAGTGCAGTTTCCAGGCTAAGATTTCAGGCTAAGTTTCCAGTTTTCATTGCTAAGAGACAGAGAAGATGTTGCAATGAACATTGGCAAAAATCTTTCAATTTGCTCTAATTTGGATTTGCATATTGAGAAATGCGGATTAATGTGGTGAGTTACCACATCTTCACGTTTTTTTCTCTCCATCTGCAGTTTTCTCATTTTAGTGTATCCTGAGGCAAAGACTCAAAAATCCCACTGTCCTTTATTTTCAGAGCTGGCTTGCTGTGATTACAACTTCAGGGATGATAGACTGGATTCTTTCTAGAATCCAGGTAAATCCATATGACAGACAGGTAAATCCATATGAAAAATTATGAGAGATGGGCATAGTGAAGAAGAGAAAGGTTGACTGGTTATCTGGGGATAGAATTAGCAACATTTGGTTAAGGAGCAGATGTGGAAACTGGGGAGAAGAAGGAGTCAAGTTGATTGTCAGTTTTCAAAATGCAGAATACAGGATGAGGAAAGAGAATACAGGAAATCTCTTTGTTGGAGATTTCATCTTATTGGGTGCTGCTCATGTATATGGGCAAGAAATAGGTACGCCATTATTGCAGGTTCAAGGATCACCTCTTCAATAACAGGAAAACTGATAGAACATCTGAAAGAACCATATGCAGTACGATTGTTGCTGCCTCCAGAAAGATGTGACCAAGACTCTGTGACATCCTGAATGCACAGTTTGTAAATTGCCTAGTTAAGTCTGGACTCAAACTGTGTTACCCACTTTTAAACTGCATTAAATTTCTTAATCCTTCAGAGTTGCTAGAGTGAGCCCATTTACTGTGACAAAAGGATTACCTTTAAGTTGGTCTTTTACTTTAAGTAAGCAATATTTCTTCTTTAACGATTGTAATAAAAGAGGACTATAGTTTATTACCTATGGACGAGAAAAAGGGGACTCTGAGGCATATTGAATTTTAAGAGGAGCCACTTGAGTACATGTACGTTGCAGCACATAGCAGGTGTTGGGAAGCTGTGTAAAGAAATCATTATGATGATGGGGCTTAGAAACACCAATCTTGAATCATGAATACATATGCAGAAGTAGAGTTGTGTACTTAATAAAACTAAATTTATAAATTTGAAAATATTTTCTCCTAATTTAAATGAGTTTAAATGTTTCCCTTTCTTTAACAACAATAATAACAATTTTTGAAATTAGTACTTGTCAAAGGGTTTGGCAATCGTGGCAGTAGCTATGAAAAACTGATGTGTAAAAATGCCAAAAGGAAAATTCTTTCAAACTGCAATCATTTACATATTTGTAAAGGTCCTTCTTCAAAATGTTTTCCTATTCTTTTTTGCAATAGAGTGTTAATATTTTTTTTCCATTTTTGTATGATGTTCCATTCCCATCTTCTTCTGGAAGTTCAGGTCTAGGACAGCAATAGTTCTCTAAGTTTGTCTCCATCATTCACATTGCATTCCTCAAAGATCTCTTGAGATTTTTGGCATCTATGCTCCACTTAATTTTGCTTTAGAATCTTTAACTAGTGGTTCAGTCCCAAAAGACCCATCAAACTTCTCATGACTTTCCTGACACACAGACATTGGATTTCTCATTGATTTTACTGGTCCCTTGGGAGGTGTGCTTCCTGAAGGCAGCACTTTATTTTCCCTGAAAAAGGCCCAGTTATGTGATATGGGAAAGGCATTTCTGAATTTTAAGACTAACCTTAAAATTGACATTGGGTCAGTTCTCTCTGTAAAAAAGATGCTATTTACAAAGTGAAATTATTTTATCCCTTACAATAACATCAGAGATAATTTTGCTGTTATTTGCATTCAGTCTCCTGCCCTAATCAAAGAATTAATTCTTGTAAGAAGGCATCTTAGAAATGAACTTATTCTGTATTCCATGGACAGAGATTAGGATTTCTTTGGAGTTCCTACAATTACTTCTTTGGAGGCTCTTTAGTTGTGTCTCCTTAAGAACACCAGGGAAGACAGTAGGCACGTACAAAATATTTTTGTTCATTTTTTGGACACCTTCAGTCACTTACGCTCTCCATTTTCTCATCTCCATACTTCTCTGTGCCTGACTTGTGAATCAAACTTCTTTCCCTCTCAAACTTTTCCACTGTGACTTCTGGACACCTCATCACAGGTTCTCACGTTGCTTTTATTAAAATTCAACTTTCTTATGGAGACATTGTTTCCCTTGAAATCCACTCATGTGGAGGATAGACTTTTTCCCTAAGGCTAGGTGATCACAGGATTTAGAAGTGGGTTTGTATGTTTTTAGTTCCACATTACCTAATGCAAATCATTGCTCCCCTACCTTAGTATCAAAACTCCTTCTTTAAGCATCTTTTCAGTCAGCTATATCACCTTCTAACAAATACCACCAAATTAATTGCCAAAACTTTCTCTCCACCCAAGTTCCATCACTGCCTTGCTTGGCTTCACTCCCATGTCCATTTAGTTGACCCGTCTAACATCTAACCTCTAAGTTCTTATGTTCCTCAGCTTCGACAACCTGTACTTCTTCTTGTATTCAGCCTCCTGTGGCCTATATCCTAGACATCTTGAACAGCCCCAAGTGTTCCAAATCAAAAATCAACTAGCTTCAATATCCTTATTCTCTGATTCTTATTTTGATTGTTCAAAATATCTTATTCCTTACTTCTCTTTTCTCTTTTCTCTGACTTCAGAATGATCTAGATCTCTTATCTATTTTCCGAATTTATCAGTTGTTCCTATCTTAACTTTTTCATTTGACTAAATCACATGGTATATGATATAATACAACATGTGATACAACTGCATTCAAACCAATATTTTTAACTTGATCAACTGACACGAATGCCCAGAAAAGTCCTAATCCTGCATTAATTCCATTGTTGACTTCTTCATTTCTATCCCCAGGCTGCTGAATGCTGCTGGAGAAAACCCAGCAACCAAGAAACTGGTGCTACTACATATGTGCACGCTCTGATCTCAGCAGTATCCTCAGGAATGATGGTAATCCTTCCATGTGATGCTATTTTGCTTCCTCTCACACCCTCTATTCGTACATTTAACACCGCTCAAGATTCCTACTCCAGCATATGATTCTTTATTCTCAGCAGACCACCTGAACTTTCACCTTAGGGTAAAAGTCAAGGACTTCAGAAAAACATGCACACAAACATTGAAACACAACTTCTTTCAGTTACTTGCTACCCATCTCTACAACACATGTCTCATCTGGCTCTCTCTTACTTCTTATCTATTACAGTGGAACTGTATCCCACCTCCTGACTGAGGCTAGTCTTTGTCCTGTGCTTTGGATACCATTTCTGCCTGCCACATTTTTTTGGTTGCTTCTCTTTTTTTGATACTTCAACCTTACTCTGGATCCTTCCCTTTAACATATCAGGTCTGACTATTAAGTTCATGAACTCATCCTAGAAAAAGTGCTACACACCTCATTGCTGAATATCACTGTGGTCACCTTCAAAGTACGCCCCTCGGGAAGCTATGCACCAACGCCAGTGCTCAGTCCACTCTTCAAAGCAATTTTGGAATTCTTTTCTTGGAATGGCATCAGAGCTGTTGTTGTATCACCCTTGATGTCCTGAATGTCATGAAAATGTCTTCCTTTTATTTTTCCTTTATAATCAGGCAAAGAAAGAAGTAATTGGGGGCCAGATCAGGTTAGTAGGGAGGGTGTTCCAATACAGTTATTTGTTTACTGGCTAAAAACTCCCTCGTAGACAGTGCCATGTGAGCTGGTGCATTGTCATGATGCAAGAGCCATGAATTGTTGGCGAAAAGTTCAGGTCGTCTAACTTTTTCATGCAGCCTTTTCAGCACTTCCAAATAGTAAACTCTGTTAACTGTTTGTCCAGTTGGTACAAATTCGTAATGAATAATCCCTCTGATACCAAAAAAAATTAGCAACATCGCTGAAACAAGTTTGCAAGCTTAATTGTCAGACCTCGTATATAAATAGACTCAAGTCTCTGCCATTTTAATACAAATTACTTAACCACACGTCCATCTCTAAATTTTACCCACTATCCTTCTTCCTTTCGTAGTCAAACTAGCTTTAAGACGCTTGTTCTGTCCATTGATCATCACCCATTCGCTCCTGAATCCATGTCTGGTTTTCACTCCTTTCATTCTATAAAAGAGATGCTAGTTCCTTTGCTAAGTTCAATGGTGACTGGTGACATTCCAGTGTCTTTTTGTGTGTGACTTTTCTGCAGCATTACAATGTTGACCACTTTCTCTTAAAACCGTTTTGTTTCTTGACTTTGGCAACACCATCCCCATTACAAATCTCCTTCCTCTGAGTCAACCTGCTCTCTCTCAAAACTGTTCATAGTCTCCTAACTGATCTGCCCACATCCAGGCATGCATCTCCCAATCCAGCTCCTCACTGCTATCCGAAGGATTTTTTCTAAAATGCATATCTGAGCACTCTAATTCCTGCAAAAACTAACTCAATAGTTCTCTGTTGAAATTAGGACACAATTCTTTTTCTTCAATGAGATATACAGACTTTTCATAGCCTGAGTTTTTCATCCTTCTCCACCTTCATATCTCAGTTATCTCCCCTGACACTGTTCTCAAGCTGCTCTAGCTACTTGTTGTTCATCAACTATGTCACATCCTCTCAAGATAATGCCTTCGCCCTAGACTTTTCATCACATGGACAATATCTCCTCATTCTTCAAGACACAGTTCAGTCATTTTTCTTTAGGAAGATTTCCTACCTGTGTCCACTTTGGTCTGACTAGGTCTCCTTATTTATGCTCCTGTAAGTCTATGCGTGTTTCCATCATACTATATTATACTATTAATCATGCACAGTTTTGTAATTATTTATATTCTGTTTCCCCCATTAGACTATAAACTTGATGCTAAGGGCTAGGTTACTCAACTTTGAATCTCCAACCCCCAGCATAGTGTCTTGTATACTTTAGGTGCTCAATAAATATTAAAGAATCAGTCGGCAACCATAACCCATGACCACTTCCTAGAAACCAGTATTACTATATAAGGAGTTTAGATAGAATCATGTTAGAAATAAAAAAGCCATAAATTATTCAAAATGTTACAGTTTTTCTCAATATTACCCCGTAGGGGACCAGGCCTCAATTCTATACAAATCTTGGGTCATTCTCATAAAAAGAATACAAAAATATACAACACGAAAAGGCTATTCCTATTCTGAGTTCTTCACTCCTGAATGTACATGAGATTAAGAAAGACTGGGATGTTGTCTTTATTTTATCAAGCTTAGTAGATAGATAGATAGATAGATAGATAGATAGATAGATAGATAGATAGATAGAGATATAGATATAGACATACTTCTATAACAAATAGATACAAAGTCATTTTTTTTTTTTTGTAAATGGGTTTGTAAACTGGAAGGTGAATGATTTTGTGTTCTCAATTTCCCAGTTTTCCCTAAATCCAGAAGAATACTTCCTCCCCCCGAATAATGAGAAGTTTAGTGTGAGAGGAATCTGCTTTGTGACAGCTTTTCTGGTGACTCCTGTCACTTTTAATAGAATGCTTAATTAAGCCAGTCATATTAGTTAAGATATAGCTGTGGCTAATATGTCAAATATATAAATTAACAGTAAGTTTTCAACATGGAAGTTTGTTTCTTCTTCACTTTCATAGTCCAAACTAGCATTGTGGTTCTGTGGCATAAATTTCCCAGAAGACCAGGCTCCTTATTTTTCCTCTGTGGCTGGGGTGTTGCCATCATCTGCATGGTTTACCATGGCTTGCCACCATAAACACCAAACAATGGAAAAGAGAGAAGGGTCTTGCCTTTTAGGCATGTCTTAAAAGTTCAACACCTCACTTCTGTTCACATTGAATTGTCTAGTAGTCTCTTAGCATAGTAATCACAAGGAGACTAAGAAGTGCAATTTTGGCTCTGAATAGCCAGGAACCCACCTAAACATTGGGGTTCTACTACTATCAAGAACGGGGAGAACAGATGTTGTCACTTAGCTACCTGTCACACCACCTCTTGAGCCACTCATTCATAGCCACCTGTCTTTCTAAACATAGGATACATGTATGCCTTTCACGGTGATATAAGCCTTCTATAAAGTCCAGAGGCGGCTCTTTTATAGAATAAAGGAAAAGTGATCAGCTTCCATATCCAGCCGTATATAATAATCATACAGTACAAGTAAGACACCTGTGCTTACTCCCTTTGTGAAAGGAAAGACTGGAAAACGCACAGACACCTCTGGCTTTTATTAGTTATAAAATCCTGGAAATGATCAAATCCTCCGAATTCCTGATCTAGAAATGTAGTAGAGTTCTTTGTTCAGCCTCTGGATCTGTTCTCTGGAGGAACTGATTTATCTGTTGTCCTCCATGATCCCTGGTTTCACTTTCAGAGGAAAATGATTATAATGGACTTTCAGGGTCCATTATCCATCATGGCCTTATTTAAATAGGCATAGGGAATATAGATCCTTGAGCAGGGAAGCGGGGGTGGGGAGAGTGTGCCCAGCTTTTGTGGCTGCTGTCTGCAAAAAGTGCAAGTTTGGGGTCCAGGTTTTGCTAACTATCGATATAACTTTTGAAGGCAGGTCTGTCATTTCTTTGGGAATGTAATTCTCTCAAAATTGTAGTACACTCCCATCGTATTTGCTTTTCATCAGTTTTTCTAAGGAAGTAGATCCAATGAAAGAACTTATTTAGGTAAGATTTTTAAGCCTAAGGACTCCTTATTTACTGGGCTTTGGACTCTGTCCCTCTTTTACGCTACCTCTCAAATTAATAGCAGCAGCTTGAGGTGGGTGAAACAATTGTCTTGGGTGTACAGGAAACTCTCTCAATCTAATTGTTTACCTCTGAGATGGATCTCACTGTGTGGCTCCAGGTTTTGGGGTTTCAATTTTACCTCTTTCTAAGGCTGCCTCTTAAGAGCCATCTTTAATAATGGCTTCAGGGTATAGAAGTGTTGACAGAGTGGCTGTGAGGCTCCTCCCAGACTTTCAGTCAACTTAAATGACAAACAATGGACAGAGAGCCTTCTTGGTGTAATTGTAATCCCTTCCTGCTCACTTCAGTTTGGCTACTGTAGCCAGAATTCCTCTCTCTTTTAGAGGCTTTGCTGAAAGTGGCAAGAAGCAGCCAACCAAAGATCTGAAATGTTTCTATCCACTTCCTTTGGAGTTATAGGCTCAGACAGCATATGATCTGTCCTCTATGACATCACAGGCAATAATTTTACTAAATGTTTTCCCATGACCTAGTAAGATTCATCAGTTGTATTGCTACCATCTGCTGGGGAACTCCAAGTTAATGCCATACATTTCTGATTCTGTTCTATTCATGCCCTCTTCCAGGTTTTTGTATTAGTTGTAATATAGGTTTGGCAGCTGTGATAGATGTTCAAAATAAGAGTAATTAAAACAAACAAACAAACAAAAAGACAATTTCCCTGTTATACGACAGAACAAGCTGGTAACACAGAGCAGCCTTACATGGTTGCTAGTACTCAGGTTCTTTCTATTTTGTTTTCTTGCCATCACTAAAGTGTGACTTCTGTGGTCCTAAAGGAGTCACCACCACATCTGCATGTTAGCCAGAGAATAAGAGAAAAGAATCCACTTCACTGACACATACCAGTCACCACACTTGGCCGCAGGGTTATTGAGAAGCTGCCAGGGTGGCTGGGGAACACACAATGCATCCTGGGTAGGCAGAAAAGTGTGGGGTTAGAAAGTAACCCAGTCAGTCACACTCATGTGCTCACATGTTGAGAATTACACATGATAGCTCTTACATTTTTATTTTTAACTTATAATTATGTAACTTGAAATAGTAAAGAAAAAAATAAACAAGTGAATAAAATTACAGAATGTTTTTTGTTCCATCCGTGTGACCCTAATCTTTGAGGAGTTTCATCCTGACAGAGATAAGCAGAGGTTAGCAGGATAGGAAGCTCTAGATTTCACTTCATTTTCAAAATATTTCAAAATACTTTCCTAAACAGGATAAAGAAAATCCCAAAAACCTTGTATGTTACGTAGTGCTTCCCTCTGTCTCTGGGCAATCCAGCATTTAAGATACCATGGATAATTTTCATTTAAACACTTCCATGAAAAGCTATTTCACCAATTCCCTGTATTGAATTTAATGTCTCTCAGTTTTCTAGCCAAAACTAATCCCTCAAGCTGTATATTGCCCTTACATAAGATTCACAAAATGATAAGCACATTATATATGAGATTGAGCTAATACTAGAGCACAAGCTCTTTGAGACCTGAGATTGTGCATTTTTGTTTTGGTCGGTACTTTGCGATTCTTCTCTTAATTCCATGACCTTTGACACTTAAAGAGTTACCTCGGTGCATACTTTGTCATCTCTTATTTTTGTCGGTGAAAGTATATGAGAAAGGATAATGGGACTCTATCAGTAGAAGGGAGCTCGGATTATCACATTCACAGCCTGCCTTGGCTCTGCATCCAAATGTTATAGAATCAAAGATGAGATTTTCTAACTATTTTTCACCTCCTAGGACCGGAGAAAACGGACTACAGGGAAAAACCAGAAGAGACTTTCTTTAACTTAGTACAAGGTCTATAATCAGAATGTAATAGATAGTTTCAGAACACAGAACAGCAGAATCTTACTAAAGAAACCACGACAGGTAGCTTCATAAGAATTTTCCTCTGAACCCATGCCCTTAAAATATACTTACATATATGGCTATGCCGAGGGCCTGCTATTCAATTTTCAAATAATTCATATTTTAATGTATTTACATAGGTAATTTACATAAAATTATTTTTAGAAATCATGATCAGTTCCAACCTGTCACATGATTATTTATGGTTTAATTCCTGTGAAAAGCAATTAAGTCTGTCTGGGCTCTAGCTATGATGATCTCTAATGTTGTATATCTCTAACTTGTTCACACATTTAGAATGACCTTCTATGCCTTTTCATCTGTGGTATCTTCTAATGTTAGATGGTTTGGGTTCAAAAGCCTACCAATAGACACATAGTACTTGAAATACATATTAAACAAGTATGAAAAAGTGAGGTTATAAGTTGATACAAGAAGCATTTACACACCACGTTTTCAAACATTCCACATAGGTTGCTTTCTTTAGTTTTATTTTCATATTTTGTCATTCAATACCCTGGGGAGTTGTCTCTGGAACATTTCTTCTCCCAATCGTAAAACCTATATCCAACACATCAAGCTATACCAGATACTTAAAAAAAAAAAGAAACTATAAATAGCCCCAGAAAAGTTGCAGGAGCTTCAACATACTTGAAGATACATCTATAGGAATCAATTTTTGAAAATCACCACTCTTTAATGTGACACTGGTCCTTGATAACTTGTTTTATTTATATAAAATTTGAGTCCTAATCAAAGGTATCTTTAGTTATGATTTTTTTTAATTAGAGGGAAAAGGTTTGAGATTCTATGTGAGGAAAGGACAAAGTATAGCTGGAGTTTCTCTTCTTTGCCGGTTGTTATTTCTTCATTGTTCTGATTTGCAGACCATAAAATGAACAAAAGGATTTATTTAATTGTCGTTAGATATTAAACACTCAGTCGTTCATTCATTCATGTCACACATTTTACTAGTGCTTACGAGGCACTGTGGAGCCACGGAAAACAGAAGCAGCTCGCGGGCCAGCAGGGGATGAATCGCTACCAATGAAGTTCCAGGATCTGCAGTAGAGGGGCTGGCGAGGGAGCTAATCGATTCTTGTTATGTTCTAATCATTGTGGTAGACGTGACTCCCATTTACTCATTTAATCTTTAGGACGAGTCCCTGAAAAAGATTATTATTAATTCCAAAAGACACTAAAATTCAGAGATTGAATGACTTTCCGAAGTCACAAAACCATCACAAGATGGAATCATAAATCCAAATCATGCCCGTCTCACATCACAACTGCACTGTCTCCACTGTACCCAGTAGCCTCCCTGATCTATGCAAGGGGCCTCAGGAGCCAAGATTTTATCCCTAAGGAGTCATAACATTTCACGTAACATTTCACGAAAAGGAGTCATAACATTTCACAAGTCTTGTGGGTGAGCATGAGGCTTAAAGGTAAACATGATGGGGAAAGACACAGGGCTTCTGAGAATTATCACGTTTAGGGAGCTGCAAAAACTTTAGCATGGAAAAGCCACTGTGGATTCTCGAGGCAGGCTACAGAGATTAGAATCCCAGTACTGCAATTTCTTAGGTATGTAACTTTGGCTTCTTTAACCTCTCTTTTCTTACCTATAAAATATGGATCATAATAAGACCTACCTAATAAAATTGTTAAGGATTAAATGACATAATATATGTAAAATACTTCACACCGTAGCTGGAGCCCAAGGAGAGTTCTGTGAATATTACATATTATTATCCTGAAATAGTTGGAATATAATGTATGCAGGAAATAGTGACAGGAGACAAGTTTGGGTTGACAAGTCAAGGCCAGATTATGACGTGCCTCCTAACTTTATATAATTGGGAACATCATTGAAGGATTTAAAATGTGTTTATGTGTGTATGTAATTTAAAAAAAAATAAAATTAGTGCTAGTTCATTAAAAAACATCTTTGTGACGTCAGTGTGAAGAACAAAATAAAAAAAAAAAAGGAAGCTCTGAATCAAAGCGACCAACTCTTTGAATATTGCAATAATCCAGGGAAGGTACCATAAGAATCTGAACTTGAACTGAGTCAGCGGTGATGAAGGACAGGCCTGGAACTTATTTACGAAGTAGTATCAGTAGGGCCTGGTTAGCAGAGAGCAGAGGTAGGCTAGAGGGGTGGATGGTACCAATCGTAGAGAGAGAGAATACGGGAGAAGAGGCAGGCTTTGAAAAAGGTGCTTACTTTTATAGTAAAGTCATGTCTTGTTAAAACAGTAAAAGAAATGAATCTATTCAGTTGTAAAGTAGAGGTACTATTCAGTTTGAGTGACCCAGAGATATATGCTTGAAGTTTAAAGTTAAAAATAAAGAAATTTCTTATTATCAAGTAATTTAGTCGGAGAAAAATAATCACTCAAATTAACATTTTATTGGATAAAACTAGTAACTGGTTTAATATTGTTCACATTCAATTTTTATGTATATAACACACACACACATAATACTTTTAGGTAAGGAATAAATTTACAAAAAGAGAACACACACAGAGGTTAGATTAGATTTATGATTTCATTAGTCAAGAATGCAAAGTTGGGTGGCTCCATCAAGCAGAGGCAGATGTTGCCCACCCCAGCATAGAGTCCCTTGGCTCCCAAAGTCCCCAAGTGGGCACATAAAAGCAGATGACACTGTAAGAACACAATAGGCCATCACTAGATCTATAACTTTCTACTCTTGCTGTGCTAATGAGCAGTGTTTGCTCTGGGCTTCCTTATCTAAGAAGAACTTACACCAACACTTTATATACGGTACCTCTAATTATGGGAATACAGGAAAGTGTAGCTATCTCCTGGCTTGTGACCCTCCACTTCAGAGCAACAAAACAATTCTTCCGGGGGGAGGGGGTCCCATTTCATTACAATTCTAGGTCATTATAAGCATTGAATAAGTGCTAAATGTCTGTAACCGAGTGGGGTACAATACGATTAGGGAATTTGATTGCCAGTATTTATTTTCGAAAGAGATCCTTTAATTCTGACACATTAAATCAAATGCTAGTGAACATGAACAGAGTTAACTTTTTGACGAATATGTATCAGTTTTCATATCCAGAGCGTTTGTAGACTTCTCCATGTCCTGTGTACTGGAAATTTTTTGAACTGTTAATTATCCTTTAGGAAAAAAAGTCCAATAATAAAGATAGAAAGAATAAGCAGCATATGAAATTGTGATCTCAGAATAATTAATCAAGATGTTAGTGTATGAAATTTAATACTTCTTATGAGGTATAAATATTTATCCAATTCATAAAGAAAGGTTATATGTCTAAAGAAACTGTTTATCCTTCAACCACAAGAGCTACACAGTGCAGTTTCAGCACCAAGGATAGTAAACTTCCTGGATCATAGTGAATGTCATACTATGGATGGGTAAATGCTATGTGTCGAACTCCGTATTAATTGCTAGGTTTTATGAGTGAGAATAACATGATAACTAAGAGCACAGACACAAGGAAAACATTCAATAAATGTTTTGTTGTTGCTCTTGCTATTATTCTTGATATATGTGAAAGTTGATGTGATAAAAAGATAGTTATATTTCTCCTTAGTCACTGATATCCACAACATGTGCAAAGTTAATGTCCATAATTAAATATCCCTTATTTTATACATATTAAGTTAAAATATAGCACCATATTTCAATATTAGCAAAATAGACAAAAAACATAAACTTATGAATTAAAGTGCATTGCAAAAGTAAAAAAGCAAAAAGAATAAAATTTAAAAGAAAAATTATCTTTTGAAAACGTAGCCGCAGGATTCCTTTGTACTACAGTTTTTCATAGGGATTTTCACTGGTGTATTTTTCCTGCATGCTTTGAAAACCAAAACAATTAGTGAACTGTTGACCAACTGTAATACATTATTTAATATTGTGTGTACTTTTGAATGAAGGTGAAATAAAGGACATCAAAGCTGTAGGAAATGAAAATATATTCAGTAATTTACAGAAATTTACCAAAAAGTGTGACTGACTACCCCAGAAAATGAAATGGATGCGTTAGAATTTCCTTACATTTCAATTTTTAAAGTACAATTCTTCTGAAAAAGGTGGGCAATTTGAAATAAACCATTAATATGTAAGTAGATATATTTGAATTGATACATATTTTTCATTAGAAACTAGATGATCTGGGTTCTGCACAATTTTGTATATGACCGTTTGTTTGTTTATAAACCAACAACAAATATACAGATTTTTGAGGCCACCAATACCCAAATTGTTTTCATTGGGTGGATTCATCTCTATGCTGGCATATCATGATTATTATGCTAATTTATAGTTAACAAGTATCTAAGTGTGGTGCTGGACCTGGAAAACTAGTACTCAAAAACCTGACTACCAGGAATGCACAGTGGAATGACCAAAATTCAGTAAACATACAGGTATATAAACCAATTCATTAACTGAACAGCCTATAACAGTTCCCACGAACTGAGGGGTGCAAAGTTTTTGAAGAAGAGGTACATACTACTTGCAGAAAAAACAACTTGATGCTGAGGCCAGACCCCTTACTGGCATGCCATTCTTCCATCCAGGAGAGAACCAATCCTCAGCAAGCCTGACCTGAGGTTCGCTGGTGATCACTGCAAATGTCTAGCTGGCGACACTATTGAATGCAGAGATAGAAAGTAGCAGGTACCTGATGTTACTATTTGTTCCCATCCACAAGGTTGAGGGTTTTGCCTAGTATTCACATGGACAGTGCTACAGTATAATTTATCTATCAAATAATTTTAGTCATTAAGTTAGTAAACCCGGGACATGGAAAACAAGAGTGGAGTCAGCGATTTCAATCCCAGCTGAAATCATAACTGAGTATCTTAATAATGAGTGCATAAATCATTGATTTATAATTTTTTTCCCTTTCAAAATATTTTGTAGTATCATGGAAACATGATGTAAATCCGAAGGGAAATTTGTCTAAAGATTTGACAAAGCTTTACTTTGCTGTCTGGCTATAAAACGTGTTATAGGAAAGATTCTTCTAAAACTTGACTAAGATATTTATCGCCAGAATCTTCATGAGAGAAACTGACTGTTTGGGTACACCTATATTCCTGTACCTCAACCATGTTCTCCTGAGCATCTGTCCCTGAGGGATTGATGCTTTCCTCAGAAGGAACCATAGAAATGCACTGAAATTGAGGTATATAAGTTGCCTTGAATTTTTTTGAGGATCTCCAATTTGGTCTCATGTTTCCCTTTGTGTTCCTCATGTGTCCAAATTCTTGGCTGTTTGCCCAAGATTGCTTTCTTGCTCTGTTCTTGAGGATCTGTGTTTGTTTCACCTCCTTGTCAAGGGTGTCCCCACTAGCTCCTGTCTCAGCAGTTTGGATTCCTGACCATTTCCTACTTAGCTCTGGGCATTGAACCTTCCTATCCTCCTTTTAACAATTCCTCATAACTTGTCACACAGTTTATCAAAACCAGTTTCCTGCTCTGAGTGTACAGTTGTGACTCATTGCTGCCTGCATTTCCAGAAATGAGAGCGTAGCATTCATCCCAGCTGGCTGTCAGAATTCATGCTATTGTTTTCTCTGTGCCACTCTGTACTCTTCAAAGCACCATCACAATTGATCTCATTTGTGCTTATAACAATCTCGTTATGCAATGAGTTGCTCATTCTCATTTTATTGGTAAGAAAACTGAGACTCAAAGAGGTCAAATAATTTATTAGTACTAAACAGTGAAGATTCAATCATTTGAAAGCTAGTTTTGAGGAATTTAACTTCCTCAAAATTCATGTTTTAAGGAATTTAATAGTGCTTTAGAGAAATGATTCCATTCTGATTTATAAAGTTTTTTTCTTCTTTCTTTAACAATTGAAACAAGCAAATGTATTTGCATCAAATTGTTGAATATACTGAACAATTAAAATCTCTTTTCATGTCTTTCCTCCTTTTTTCATTCACCCAAACATTTACTGAGTACTTACCATGTAGCAGTCAACAATCACAGCATATTGCTGAAGATTTTATTTATAAGAAAGACATAATCCCTGTCTTCACTTAGCTACCAATCTAGTGAGGAAAAAACGCTTGACAAATGACTTCACCACTGTATTTTATTTCCATCAAAATAATTACAATATAAAACTAAATAACTAATAAAATTGTATTATTTACTTCACTTTTACAAATTTTGTGTCCTTATTAGAAGGTAAGTGCCATGAGAAGTCGCTTTCGTCGCATTATTTCCTATGCCTTGGGACTATCCATGGCTTTCAGAATACACTCAACAGATACGTGTAGTGAGAAAGAAGATGTTCATTTTCTTTTAGTCTTTTTAATACCAATTAGTCTTATTATGTTTCCAGCAAGTGAAGACTACTTATTAGATACATGAATTCAACGTATTTCTCTTAAAGTTTTGGTTCTTTTAAGTTGAACTTCTTTTTCAAGTTTTCTACCCTTATCAAACAGGCCATTTGTGTTATATTATTTAATAGACACATAATATTTTAAATGTAGAATTCCTTTCATTTAAGAAAAATATGTACTGTTAGAAGTATATATTGTCCCTTTAAAGTTGTCCTATTTCATGGTTTCATTATTTGAAACTAGTATGCTTTCTGACGAATCTGTAATATTACAGAGTTGCTACTTATTTATGTATTAATAACAGTATTGGAGGAATAAGTGCATATTAATTTATTAATCTATATAAAATTTCATTTTTAGGTAATGCTTATTAATAATAGATGGATACAAAGCCCAAAGGATTGATGTTTCAATTACATTGACCATTTTATGTTTATAGTTACTGTATTCCCCGTTCCACTGCATCTCTGCTCTTACTGTTCTGTGTTATATGTGATTATATTTATTTTGGCATTTTCCTTAGTTATCATTAAATAGATTACATTTTATAATTCTGGAATACTGAGATCAAGTCTCTCTAGTTCAAAATAATTAACAGTACTATTTATAGGAAAAGTGAATGTATGTTTTACAGTGATTTGATATGAGACATTTATTTTTAGTGTAGGCATTAGTAGAGGTATTGAGACAATAAGACATGAATTTTATATTCTGGGTTAAGACAATTCCAAAGAACTAATACATAGGAAAAAGTAGAGGTACAAAATTATCCATTGTTAACTCACATTTTGATACCTGAAAGCTATATGAATAACCTTATCAATAGCTAGGAAGTTTAACTGATGGCATATGAATGATGCCATTAGTGTATTGGGGTCCTGACAGTCAATGTCAACATGAAACACACACACCTAAGAAATAATTTAGAAAAGTAAATCCCATGAAGTCCTATTGTCCCTTTAAAAAAAGAAAATCAGGGAAAAATTTCTGTCTTGAACTTAAAATACTGAACTTTATTTACAAATAAAGCAATAACAAAAAGTCTAATGAAAACGAAAAGTAGAGAAACAGTCAGATATTGAAACAACAGGACAAAAGTCTCGTTTAAACCCTCACCTAATTTTGGTAGACAGTTTACTTCTATGGGCAGTAAGTTATGAAGGATAATTTTATTATTATTACTTGCTTATTCTTTTAGATTTTTTATTTTCATAAAGCCTCAGAAAAGAATTCCTAATACACCTTCTCTCCCTATGACTTGGGATAAACAAAGAAAAGGTATATTGCTAATTTGGAATTATATACTTAACCGAGATAAAACATTTAAGTTTGAGATAGAAAAGGAAATTGTTAAAATTCTTGTAAGGTAAACAAATATAGACTATATATGTATATATACATATGTATATATAGGGCTACTTATTTAAGAACAAAAAACTGAACGAAACAATGCTGTCCTTTGTGCTCTTTGAAGAAGGGAAAGTCAGGTCAATGAATGAAGAGAAACCAAGTGGATAGTAGTATACTTAATTATATAATTTGAAACCTCACAAAATTCTACTAAGTTTTCGTTTTGTGTTAAAGTATAATCACATTTTCTGTCATCTAGTGAGTATTTATTACAGGCATTGTTGTAAATGTTTTATATTTTTTATCTCTTTTAATTAGGTTATTATGTTTTACAGGTGTGGAGACAGATTCAATGCCAATTTGTCTGGACTTGAATTTAATCTTTCTGATTTCAAAACCATTCTTTCAGCCACTATATCATACTTCAAAAGATTATTTGAGATTAGGACGGGAATGGTAAAACAAAAACAATGCAATGTTTGGGAGGAATATTTTATTTTATAATGTAACCATGTGAGCTTTCTGTTGTGCTTATGAAAGAAAACACTATAGCATGAATTATGATGGCAAACCATGTGGTCACCATCTTAATATGCTTCACTGAATGCAAATAGCCCTGAAACTGCCGTGTTACGTCTTCTTGCCACTGCAAAAGAAATCATGCTGAGCTTGTTTTAATATAAACAAGGGAACCTAGTGATAAAGCTGTGGCCAATATATGAGATTCCATCTACTTCTCACAAGCTTAGATGAGCCAAACAGAAATGAAGTTTTATGTACACAGTTATGCATATTTGACAGATACCCAAACACTAAATATGGTTAAGAATCTTGATCCTTTAAGATCTCCTTTAACGTTAGGATTATCTGCGCTATCTGTGCTGTTTACGATTTGTTTTCACATTAACAACAAAGAGGCTATGTATAATGCATACCTCGACATGCATTAGATTAAACTCTCAGGTAGAAGGTACAGCCCAGATACTCTCTACTACTTTCCCTTTACCTCTCTTTTCTGATCCTGACACTTCTGCCTGTTGTAAGAGATACACCATAGCCCCAGGAAGTCAAAGAATAAACTGCAGATTGTCTCCATGTACAACTTGCTAACTGATCAGTGAGGTAGTTATTTCAAGCCATTCTCCCACTGGTGAATCACGGCTGTGGGCACCATTAGAGAAAGGCTGTATTCCAAAGCTTTATGTACCAGCATTGGGCTCAGATTGATTCTGTACACACTTTCTTAGTTGGACTAAAGTTTGGTAAAGATGTTTTCTCCTACTTTGAGGAGATAACTATTCCAAAGGACTCTTGCCATTTCCTCATAGCATTCTTTTCCTTCTTTAACCCAGACTACGTATTTTTTATTATAATTGTATAGACATATAATGATAATGCTTTCAACAGGGGCTAGGGGGATGGTTAGACACATAACAAAATCTTTGCCAGAAACGTATAGTAAGGATTGATATGGGACTCCTTAATGGGACTATGAAATTAAATGTTGGTTAATCTTAATGAATATAATTGAAAATAATTTATTTATTCCAAGTAATTTTTATCTACAATTAAAATGATTCCCAGGAAACAAAAAGGCTCACAGAATTTTCTGAACCTTTATAGGCATAGTGATACAAAATCAGATTGACTCTAGTGATTACCTCTTGGTTGGCAGTTTTCACCAAAACATGCAAAATCATTGATTTTTTTCTTTTTAAATGACTTTTCCCAGTATCACTATCTTTAATTTGGTATCTTTGGTAGAAAGGAAATAATGGCCTCTGTCTAGGTCCCAACGTAGGCACGTGGATTAGTGAAATAACCTGATGCCTTGGCCAGCCATATCTACGATTAAATTCTCATTTTATCACATCCCAAAGTATAGGACTTCATGTTATATATGAAGAGCATATAAAGTATAGCTCTTCATATTTGTTTCCTCACTTGAAAAATGGGGACAATAGTATCTTAGGTGAAGGACTGTAGCAAGGGTTAGAAATAATACATGCACAAGAAATGGCATGTAAAAGATGAACAGTATATGGTAGCTATATTGGTTAACAATAATCAACCATAAACTCCATTCTTTAACGTATTTGTCTTTTTCTAACACATGTATGTATACCAAACAGAATGGCAACTACAGTGCAATGGATGTCATGCAAAACAAAATTACTGGTCAATGTTTGTTAGTATGAAAACAATTATATATATATTCTTTTATTTTTAATTTCAGTGAAGGGAGGGTAAGTGACTATATACGTGTAGGCATATTGTCTTGTGAATTTCTTACTCTTGGGAAATGAAACAAAGAAGATGACAACTACCAATTTATGTAAGTGAAAATTTGTCAGCCTATGCTACCTGAAAAAAAAAGCAAGAAACTTTTTTTTCAAATGCTGGAAATGGGTACAAGGTTTCTGATCACTTTCATCTCGATGGGATGCTGCATGTATTCATGAAGGTGGCATTTACTCTGACAGGGATTTCAGAAGAGGACATGAGGAGGATAGTGCTGTTGATAGAAGGAAGAGTAGGAGTAAAGTACCAAAGCAGGAAACCACAATGTGGGAATGGGGAACGGAGTAATTCAGACTGGCAAAGCACTGTTGCCCAACCAGTATAGTCTAGTAAAGAGGGGACCTCAGAATTACTGAAAGTGATCCATGAATATTTATATACATCAAGCATTTTTTTGTGGGCAGAAGAAATACCAAACACATTTATGTTGCATGCATGTATATTAGTTTCCTAGGGCTGCTGTAACAAAGTACTATGAACTAGGTGGCTTTAAACAACATAAATTTATTCTCTCACAGTTCTGGAGTCTAGGAGGCCAAAAGCAAGGTATCAGCAGGGGCCATGCTTTATCTGAAGGCTCTAGAGAATCCCTCCTTGCCTTTTCCTAGCTTTTGGTGGTTGCCAGCAATCCCCAGCTTTCCTCTGCTCACAGCTGCATAACTCCAGTCTCTGCCTCGGTCTCCATGTGGCCTTCTTCCCACGTGTCCATCTTCCTATCATCTTCCTTCTGTGTGCATGTTTGTCTGCGTACCCCTTTTCCTCTTATTGTAAGAACACCAGTCATATTCATTTAAGGGCCTACCTAATTCTAGTATAATCTCAACTTGATTATACCGACAAAGGCCTTGTTTCCAAACAGGTCACATTCCCAGGTACTCTGAGTAGGACTTGAACATATCTTTTTAGGGGACACAATTTAACCGACAATAGTGTGTGTGTGTGTGTGTGTGTGTGTGTGTGTGTGTGTGTATGAGAGAGAGAGAGAAAGAGAGAGAGAGAGAGAGAGAGAGAGAGAGAGAGAGAGAGAGAGAGAAATACATGTAGAGGTAATATTTTAAAAAGTAAAAAAAATTATTTAAATAGCGCTATTAAATTGAAAATAACTTTTTATTATTCTATTTTTCTCAAATGATGAATATTAAAAGAATAAATCTCTCAGGTAGGAGTCTGGGAGTACACATTTTTTTAAAAAATGAGGAAAAGGGTTGTATACATCAAAAAGGTTGGGAGCCATTGGTGTAGAGTTCCTGCCAGGAATAGAATGACTAGATATTAAGCTAAAGTACTAAAGTAAAGTATGGAGGGCTTTTGGTACCAAGATAATGACTCTAGGTTTAATTTGTTAGGCAAAGAGAATTACTCGTGATTTTTTGAGCACATAACATGTACGCATGTAGAAGCTATTGTGATTAATGAAGCAGAAATTCTGAACCAAAGTCTATCTATCAAGGTGAAGCTTTAGGAAAACTACCCAGTTACAGGGTGGCCTGGGAAAGAGTGAATGTGGAGAGGAGACCAGGTATGAAGTTAGCAGGATCTCACTGGATGATGAGAGTGAGAATGAAAAGAATGAAACACATGCTAGACATATTACCAAGCAATATAGGGGCAGAGCTGTGATCAATCTGATGAGTATGTATGTGCGTGTGGTACATTTGTATGTACACTGATGTGGATGTTTGTGGGTACATCTGTGCATTAGGGTGTTCATATGGTGTCTAGTTCTTTTGAAATTCAACAGTACTTATTATTTCTGTACCATTCATATTTTTAATGTATTGACTTGTTGATTCACTTTCCACATATGAATGCAATATGTCCCTAAATGGAAAATTTTAAATCATTGATTTTTGACTAGTCTACATTCTTACACGCAATAGGCACTCACATATTTCTTGCTTGGTAAACATCAATGTTTTAGCTATTCCAAAACTGGGTCAAATTTGTTAACAGGAGAAAAAGTAGTGCAGAGAAAAAAGATAGAACTAATAGTAGTTGGAGGAAACTGAAGTTAAAGTTTGGTGAAGAAATTGTAAATAGGCACCAAGCTACTCTAAACGATTTTAAGTCGTCAAGACAGGACAAATGATTACCATTGATCCTGAAAGAATCTGAAAATTAGATCACTGAACAACTCTCGATGGTCTTTGAGGAATCATAGAGAAGAAGTGACAAGCGATTAAGCTGCCAAAGGGAGGAGGAGATAAATTCTCAAAACCCCACAGCAATTAGCTTAATATCACCACTAGGTGAGATTACAGAAAGTTTCATTCATTAGAAAAGGAAGCAGTAAATTGTGTTATCAGATTTAAAAACATTTTCTTGTTTGTGATAGAGTTATTGGAAAATTTGATAATTCACATCTCTCTATATATGTTTGCACTTTCATTTGCTTACATACAGTGACAGTGTTCCAGACTTCAAAAAACTAGTTGTGAAGTTCCCTTATGATAATCTGTTGGACAAGTTAGAGAAATACAGGCTAGTTGTTAGCATAGAATTGTAGCTATTTAATAGTTGAAGGATTATACCAAACATGTACTTGTAAACTATTTAAATCAATGGTTTTCACTACAAATTACAGTAAGAAATAAATTTTATATCATTACCTGGTAAGCATACATGCACATATGTATGTATATATATATATATATGTGTGTGTGTGTGTGTGTGTGTGTGTGTATGTATAATTTCAATAATGGGTGTACATTGATATTTTCCATTCTATGTTTTTCTATTCTATTTCATTTAAAAAACCCTGTTTGTTGCAACTTACTAAGTCTATTTCATGACTCATTAATGGGTTGGGACTCACAGTTTGAAAATAAGAATTGATTTTAATCAGAATGTTTTTAGTGCTACAGAGCGGTTTTTATCCTGTTCCATCAAATATTTGGATGAAGATATAGAAGAATTGTTCTCAAATTTGCAGATAATAAGAAGAATGGCACAATTTTTTTGCCTAATATAATCAGGATTAAGAAATGATTAGCAGCTTAAAGTTAAATAGAAAATTTGAATAAAAATAAATTAAATTGATATGTCCACTTCCGCACTTTATATCTCAAAATCTACTTATAAACTACATATTGGAGTCGTGCTGCTGCTAAGCAGCAGCATGTCTAGAAACAAAACAATAACAATAAAACAAAATCCTTGATGTTTCAGTTGATAATACTTTTAACATGAAATGGAAATAGAACCAAAATTATCTGAGAACCTACTATATGCTAGACATGAATCATTAGTGTCATACTGCTGAAAAACCCTGAACCAAACCAAACCACCCTGAACTAATTTGATTTGCAGTTACTTTAACAAGAGTTATTTTTCCAAAGGTTGAGCTTCAGGTAGTAGTTTCCCACTGTTTTACTGGCCTGAACCTACCTAGAATTTGGAGTATTCTGTTCAGATTACGTGTAGAAGAAAGCAAGAAACCTGCTTTTTAAAGTACAGGTGAAGGGAATGGGGAACTTAGCCTGGAAAAGTGCTGTTTTCATTCATTCATTTTGAACACGTTTATTAACTGTCAGTTACAAGCCAGGTATGGTAGGTGCTGAAAACACAAAAGTAACCTCACTGTTGTCTATTCCCACAGCCAAGGAAGGGAAACATTGTTTACTGATACTTGATACTATATTAAGTACCTTAAATGTACTAGCTCTTTCATCCTGCAACCCCATGAATCTCTACATTGGGTTGGGTAAATTAAGGCTTTGCAAAGAAGTCATTTGTACAAGATCACACAGGGAAGTGGGTGATGACTGAAATCCAAACCCAGGTTCCAGTGACGCTGGAGCATGTGTTCTCAACCACTATACAATATTGTCTCTTGAAACTCAGATTCACGGACTTTTATCTTTGAAGGATTGTCCTTTGCAAGAATGGGTATGCATTTACTAAAGCAAAAATGTATGCAAAATTAATATGCACCACATAAATTCTATTAAATCTGGAGATATAAAAAAATGAACATTTTAGGTAGCTTCTACTATTCTATAGCTATCTTTTATTTCATAATATTGTTAATGCAAACACTAAGTTAATTGTACATCTGCAGGTAAATAGTCTTTGTAGACTAAAAGGAAACAGACCTGCTGTCTCTTCTAAACTTTATGTTTTGGGAATAGTATTAAAACATATAACTGTTCAATTAAAGACTTGTATGTGGTTATAATTGGTCTTACATGTGTTTATAGGTCATGCATATTAAGGGTACAAGGACACATTTAATGTACGTACGTATGCTGACTGCTGAGTTGAAATTATTTCAATTCTCATTCCTGTTAGTGAGTGAGGAGAGCTCAGTAACTTGAGTAGACTGCACAGGTAGTAAGTAGTAAGTGTGATTCAAAACTCATGCTTTATCCACAGCACCACATCGCCTGCCAGGAGCCGGCAGTGTAGTGGAGAACACGTTTTAATTGGTGAGCTCTTTTAACTATCTCTGATGTTGAGTTAAGTATATAACAGAAGTGGGTTTTTCCTACTTTGAAATAGTGATATCCTTTCTACACACTCTTCATCTCCACTAAAGGAAAATGAATAAACAAGGAAAACAAAACCAAACACACACACATTCTGCTTAAGACACAAGACAGAAAAAATTAAAGCAAAAATATAAAATGATGTTAAGCTATTCATTCAGAAAGAAAACAGAAAGTTCAAGTTGTCACTGTCTCTGAAAGCACTCATGCAAGAAGTCTAAAAATAGAAACTTACATCATACTACATATAAGCAAGGTGGAGTGAAAAAAAGTTAGTGTGATGACCCTTCACTATGAATTTATATATGTAAGATGATATATCATTTTAAATTTGCAAATGAAAATACCGCTAGTAAAAGTAGATGATACACGTTTGGGATAGACAAGTGCTAAAGGTGGATATATGTTACAAGATTTTTCAATTATAGCATATCTAAGTCACACCATTAAAAGTTTTTGGTTTTGCAAATTTTCCATACATTTTCAACCATTCTAGCATTTTCTAATTTAATTGCGATTTAATTTTAATGGGCATTCCAATTACCACTTTTTTTCAGAAATTTTTGCTTATTTTAATAATGCAATCTCTCCACTGGATATTTAAACACGCACACAAAGAAAAAGTAATCCTAAGCACTGGTTTTAGGGAACTCTGTTATATATGAACTATAGCACTTTAGAATTTTACCATGTTCCAGTATCCTGAGAGTTAACTTGACTAGCCAGTTCAATTAACTATGCACAGAAACAAACCAAATTATGGCAGATTTGTAGGTTGACTCTTCTCATTTGAGAAGACAATTAAAATGATTTCGATATATCTCAGGCTAGCTAATATTTCTGGTGCCTTTTAATATATCTTTATTGAAAAGGGCATGCCTCATGAAATATTAAAGAAAATCACATCCTTCATTTCGAGGAAGAAAAAGGCAGTCATGCCTATTTAGTTCGAATTCAACACTAAAGCAAGATTACTGTGTATATTTTAATTTTTTAAACGAAAAGTGTTTTTTTTTTTTCTACATTTGTGCAGACACAGATCAAGGCTGGCAGTGAGACGTACCTATATTTTTAGATAACTTCAAAATCCTCTGAACTGTGCATGCTCAAGAAAAAGGGAGGCGTCATCATTAACCGGGCATCCTACCCGAGGAGGACCCTTGGGGACTTTTACTAGTGTGCGGGGTTTGTAGCTTCCCCCAAACTACCGCGCAGTGTCACACGGTGCAGCCTTTCTAGGCCGGGAGGTGCGTTCCGGAGCGTTGGTCGTTCGGAGCCCCCTCCGGAGCGGATCACTGTTTGACAAGTTCTATTTTAAGTCGCGCCTGCGTGTGCAGGTGTCAGCCTCTTTCGTGGCTGTAGAAAAAGACCCAGGACGCTCCATCGGTACCTTCCCCGGACAACGCAGGAGCGTGCGTTCCCCAGGGAGCGTCTGTTTCTGCTTTGCCGGCCACTTTTTCTTGGGGGAAATTCCAGGGGGGACAGGCGGGCAGGACTGCGAAGCAGGGCGAAGAGGGGCAGAAAGGGGGGGGGGGTCTGCCGCTCCCCGACCTTCCAGGCACGTGGCAGCGGCAGTCGCAGCGGCTGGGTGCCACACTGAAGACTAAGATGATGAACCTCCTCCTAACAAGAGGATATTGAGCGAAGGAGGAGGTGGCAGCGAAAGCAAGACACACACACGCACTGTGTCCTTCCTTCCCCGCAGGGAGAATCCACCCTCAGGGGAGAAACTACAAGGAAGCCACCCGCCGCCCCGCCTCTGCCCGCGTGCCCGCGCCTGGCGGCGGGCCCCATGCACCTGCTCACCTGTCTCTCCGTTCAGGGCGGCTGGGGGGAGGGACGAGGGGGGTCGGGGTGGGTGGGGGGAACGCGAGGGAGGGCAGGGCAAGAGAGGGGGCGCACCCAGGGCTCCGCCCCCCGGAGGCGCGGCGCAGGCGCAGTGGCCGCTACCGCAGGCAGGGGGCGGCAACATGGCGGAGTGAGCGGCGGCGTCGGGGCTTCACAACAACAGTGGCGCCCGGAGCCGCGGCGGCAGCGGCGTCCGTAGCGCCGGCCCCAGCCGGAGCGTCCGCACCGGCCCGCGCCGTGCCCAGCCGCTCGCGCCCCACAGCTTTTCGGATCGGCGGCGGCAGCATCCCCGCGGGGGGCGGGCCGGGCCGGACGGACCGGGAGGGGGGGAGAGCGGAGGCAGCGGCGCAGCTGCTGGGCGGACACTGCCGCTCGCCGGGCGGCGCGTAGCGGCGCCGCCAGCGCCGGGAATAAGCCGGCGAATAACCCACCGCCGCCGCCGGGGAGGGCGCCGGAGCGGGCCGGGCGCGGGCGCGGGCGCAGGCGGGGAGCGGGCCCGGCGCCGCGGCGCTGGTGGATGCTGGGGCTCCGAGGCGGCGGCCGGGGGGCGGGGGCCGCGGCAGGTATAACGGTGCCGGCGGAGGCAGCGCCTCTGCGCTTCCCTTCTGCTCCCGAGGGGCGGGAATGGCGAGCGAGAAGCCGGGCCCGGGCCCGGGGCTCGAGCCTCAGCCCGTGGGGCTCCTCGCCGTCGGGGCCGGCGCGACGGGGGAGCCGAGAGGGGCGTCCGGCTCCGGCTCCGGCTCCGTGGTGCTGCCCGCGGGGATGATTAACCCTTCGGTGCCGATCCGCAACATCCGGATGAAATTCGCAGTGTTGATCGGACTCATACAGGTCGGCGAGGTCAGCAACCGGGACATCGTGGAGACCGTGCTCAACCTGGTAAGGGAAGGGCGAGCGCTGCGCCCGCCTCCCGGCCCCGAGCCGCCCTCGGCCCCGGGCTCGCCGCGCCGCGCGTCCCCGGAGCACAGACGGTGCAGCCGGTGTTGCCGGCGGCCGACCTGCCTGCGCGCTGCCCGAGCCACGCACCTCCCTGCCCTGCTCTGGTCCTCGCCTGCGACCTGAGCTCAGTGCCCAACTTAATGCCGCTCGTGACCACTCCTCACCTCCAGGAGGAGTCCATCACTCCTGGCCCTGCTGGTTTGGGGTCGACTTGAGAGTTTAGTTGGAGGGAGAGGAGGCCTCCTTTTCTCCGGGGCTTCTTCCTCCCAACACTTAATTGCCCGTGCTGTCGCCCTCGCAGGATGAAAGCCTTGCCCCCGGAGCCTAAATTCCCCGGGGCTACTGAAATGTGAGAAGCGCATTAACTCCCAACTTGAGCAGCTGGGGTGTGATGGTTTCCAATGAGGAGGAGAATGATGCAGTTTTTCATTTGCCTTTACGTGTATTCTGAGGCTGCGAGGTGATGGAGAGTGTGTGGCTGTGTCCGCCCCCCCCCCCCGGCCCCCCCCCCCGCCCCATCTGTTTTTAGGCAGCCTTTCTTTCTTTGTAATATTGCCCTGAATATGCTGACCTCTTAGTCATTTTTTTGTGCCCGCAGGGTGTTAAAATGTGAGGGCACCCAATCATACAGGTTGGTTTCTATGGTTGCCTTCAGAGAGCGTGCCATATGGATAACGACTAAAGGAAAGGTGTTAGATGCAGCCCGAGGTGTTGGTTTCTTTCATGATAAGAAAGAGTTACTGCAGAACTGTGTATGACTTAATGTGTTGCGCTATCTACCGAGAGGCTCAGAAGCGTTCGAGATGTCAGGGGAAGCAATAAAGAGGGGAGAATCATAAATTACACATAATTAAGAGTAGTTCATTTTTAATGTTTTGCAAATGCAGTTTTTGCTGCAGCAAAGCTTTTTCAACAGTTTCCTTTGCGATAGTCTTTGACGTACAGTAAGGTTGGGTTTTGGAAGGCACGGCTTAAATCAGGAGCAATCAGTTGACTATTGTATTTGGTGTGGAGTCACAGGGATATAAAAAAAATGCTTGCAAGGAGATTTTATAACACCCATGTAGTCTGATTTTTCAGCCAAGCTGTTATTTTTATTTGATCTATTGGAAAACTGAAAGGAAGCTGCAGCGACAGCAGTGATGCCCTGAGACATGAAATAGATAATGCACGGTTTCTGAACCTCTTAAATTCACAGAAAAGTTAAAGCTGTGTTTTTTCTTTTTGCTGGTGTTCAAGCCAAAGCTAGGAGAATATCTGTCCTTGCTTTGTTATATTTATTACTGTTTAAATACAAAACACATCTTTCTTCTTTTCTGTGCCCTTCAAATAAATCACCACAAAAGTCAGTGTAAGTTTGGGGTAATGTTACCACGTTGATAAAACCAAATTATTTTCAATACACTAATAGAAATATTGTTGGGATTTTAATTTAACCAGCTGCAAGTAGGAGGTTAGTACTTGCCCCCCGCTTTTCTCTTTTTAAAAGAAAAAGATGAGATCTCAAAATATGTTAGTATGTTAGTACGTACTGTATTTCTGTACATTTAAAACACCTTTGAAGTATTTTTCCAGTTTTCACCTAACCGATATCAATTTTACTTTAGAAGATGTGGTATTAGGTTATTTGAATAGGTATTTGTATGCTTACTTAACACGTTTTAATGTGACATGAGGCAATAGAGCTCTCACAAGCTGGAAACTGATTTGAATGGGTAGCTGGTTGGGAGTCTGCGGCAGTCGCGATGTCTGCTGGATCAGCCCTTAACAGATGGGGTTCTATAGATACACAGGAGGATAAGAAAGGAAGTGAAATATTTCTTTTGAGATAAAAAAGCAATTTCACTCTCTTCAGTACAGTGAAAATCTGGCAAGAAATCTCAGTATGCAAACATTGTAGAGATTAACTTTACTCTTAAGCTTAGTTAATCAGCAATAAGGTAATACTGAAATGGTATATCGCCAGACCTACTTAACACCTTGTAACTGCATTGATTTTGGAATCAAAAAGTTAGGTTTAAAATTTCTTTGTGCGTATTTAAAGAATGGAGTAAATCTTTTAAATGGAAACTTTTGGAGAAAAGGATAAGTGACAAAAGGAGCTCTTTACTAAGTTGTTAATTACATTGATGGTGGACTAAGAATTGGTCATTCGAAGTGTCATTTATTTCTTGAATTGTAGGTTGAGGGCTTTATCTTTCCAATATACTCATGGTGAAAATGTCTCGTGAAAACTTAAGCTGACTCTGAAACTATTTAGAAATCTTAGGAATTTAAAAACTAATTATCAAAACTTAATTCTGTTTACTTAATAAGTAAATCAGTAAAATCCATTTAAGGCACTCAGTTCTCAACCTCTGACAACTCTAAAATGAGTTTTCAATTTTCAATCTTAATTTAAAACGTTAAACACAAAAGTTGGTGAAATAGTGAAATATGTGTCACAGTGCCGTTTATAACAGAAAAGAGAAGAACTAATGAAACTTCAAAACAAAACAGTTACTACCTTAAATAATACCGTCTCAGCCTCCTTTTTCTATTTTTTTTCAGTACATTCTATCAAGTATGAGAATGCTAATACTTGCTTTTTAGCTGCTATTTCTCACATGGCTTGCCCAAAGAATTAAAAGTTTTGCAGAGTAAAGTTTAAGCATGCAGTAAAATTATAGGACTTCTTTAACACAGCTGTGGCTGTAATTTTTCCGATTTGTTTGCCAAAGGTAGGGATCTGTTTCTATAACTCAGGTGGATTGTGGGAGTTTGTTGAAGAATCACCAATGTAACAAGAAATAAAGTGAATAATTTCCATTGTAGATGGATGTATTTTGTATAATGACATCATCATTGACTTAAAACATTCAAATATGGGGTGGATAACATCAGGAAGGTGAATACCTTAGTTTGTAAATAACGTTAAAATGAGAGTATATTGTGAAGGATTTTGCAGTGTAGCTTTACCAATGAAAGAAACTGATCAAAGGGAGGAATTATTTAATGTGGCAATATAAGAGCATTTGATTATAGGAGAGGAATTTTATTGGCTGTTTCAGTTATAAAACAGGCGTACTACTTAATCCATTGCTTCCTTAACATGTTTATGTAAGATTTTTCCTTGCTTGAGGTAAATGCTATGTAAATATCATGTGTCCTTTGTTTATAACAAGAAAGTTTCTTTTTATCAAAAATTTTAATATAAACATTTTTAGGAAAGATAAAATAGAGATTTAATATTTATTTAATGAAAGAATTCACAAAGGGTTTTTTTTTAAGTAGCTGTCTTAGGTAGTATAATTCTATAGCATTTAATTTGTAGATTCCCCCTCCCCCCCCCGCACGAATTACTGTGTGATATACATCAGAGTATCTTTAGTTGTAGAAAAGGATACGTCCTCTTTTCTTTTTTTTTCACATTTAAGTGGCACATTGTATACTGTATTGAAAGCATAACAAAATGAGAGGATTTTGTGGGTTAAGTTCCTCTCTCCTGGCATATCGATCATAGTATTTTTGTTAAACGGAAAATTTAAAGTTGTTCATCTGTACTTGAATGTGACAGGAACATTTTTCCTTAGAGTTTTTTTCATTTGCAGCTTGATAATCAGAGTAAGTTTCAATTTAAGGATATTTAGAATTTTACAAACAAAAGGTGTGTTCTTCATTTGAACTACATTCATTTTAAAATAAACAATTGTATCTTGGAATCATGGAAGTCCTTAATATTAATAAAACCACATTTATTTATATTAAAAGAAAATGTCTTGCATTTTAATTTATGTTGACATGTAAGTCTTTTCATGTTAACTTGAATTATATTTTATTCTTACTATTGGGTGTTGAAAATTAAATTAAAATGCATATGTAAATACTGGAAATTGCAGTGTCTTGAGTTCTGAGGTTTTCTCAAGAATATTAATTTAGTCATATAATGACACTAAAGCATCAAATATTCTATAGTCAGCCTATGATCTAGTTATATTCATTTTAAATAAGTATTTTGTATATTCCTAGTCAGCTTTTGGCAATTACTATACTGTTAATTAAATGTGTCTCAAGGATCTCTCTTTGCTATGTTTTCTCCAAACACAATGTAAGGAAATTCATTGATTCTAGCAGACCCAACCTCCATATTGATTCACTGATGTAGCTGTATTATAAAATTCAATCATCCATATTTTGACTATGTACTTAAATATTATTTAGCATAAATTTCGTAGGTTTTTTATTCCTTACCTCTACTTCTCATAGTTACTGTATTGTCAGCATTATCTCCTTATACAAAGATATACCTGTCACCCTCTAGTATTATGATTTATACATGGGTCCCCTCCTATGCTGTTAACTCCATGAGGGCAGGAGCTTGTCTCATGTATATTTATTTTTTTGTATGTCAGGCTCTTGCATAAGTTAAGTGCATTTTCAATATGCTGGATACCATTATTAAGTATAAGACCAGTTTCTGAAATTCTGTTCAGTAGGGGACAGACCAAGAGCCTGAAAGAAATTAGACTCATGTAAAGTTAATGTATTGCCTATTCCTATAACTTGAAATGAGTGTTGAATATGTATGATGTTATTTATGTAGGTGTTATTACATATGTAACTGTTATTTTAAAGTGGCATTTAGCAATACACGAGAATCTGATTAAATTTTTTTCTTTTCAGTAAGTAAACCTATGTGTATATCAGATATATGAACACATAATGAAGATCGTGTTATTTACGAAGAATATATATAATGCATTAAATAGAAATTTAGAAAAAATTGTTAACATTTGTCATATTACCGGGAATAGTGGAAATCTCTTGTTTTTGTCTGTTTAGCAAAAATTTCCCTTTTTTGTAATGGTACTTTAGTTTTCCTTGATGAACCACTCATCCCCTAATTTAGTTTAGTTGGTTTATGTGGTTTTAGGTGGGTGGGGCTTAGAACTCAGGCACATCCTGAATTACTGTGTTTGGTTCAGGGATGAACATTTAACCCAAGGGAAACTGCAAGGTCAGTCTCAGGACTTGTGCTGGAACTTCTTCTGTTGGGGATGCTAAACTGGTGACCCATCCTATAGCTGTGTGTGACTGTGTTAGAATTTGACCAAGTATGAATCCAAGAGTGAGAAATGTATTTGTGAGTCTGCTTGAGTACCTGGAGTTCTCTGTACCTATCGTGATTCTCTTCTAACCATTAAATTCTCTCTTTTAAAGCTTATTATTATTGTTATTAGTTTCAAGTCAGTTTAAATGGGGTTGTTGTCACCTGTAAGTGGAAAATATCCTTCCTAGCATAGATATTAGTAACTGGAAATGGGACATTGTAAGGAACAGACCTTAAATGTTAAAATGGAGTGGAAGGCAGTGAAGGGTTTGCTTTTCCTAGCAACTCCTTTTAAGAAATTACAGACCAGCTGTCGTTAATTTTCACCTGTGTTTTCTTTGCCCATGGAACTACTGAGGCTGGAACTTTAGTGTTACTAGAGTGTTTTGGCCACTTTTTGGGGCCTTTGATAGTGCCTGTTAAGGGAGGAATTAGCTTTGGTTCAGGCTGGCATGCTTGAAATCATAGAGGGAAGAAAATATTGTCTTTCCAAGTAAGAGAAGCTCTTTCTGCTCATAGCTACCATCCAAGAGAGCAGAGAATCAGAGTACATACCAAGAAGCTTAAACTTTGAAAAGCAACCCCCCCCTTTTCATCACCCCACTAAAGTTGGTAAGAGGAAGGATAGGAGTTTAAATTAGAACCTGGTAGAATTTTGTTTTATAAGCTTCTTCCAAGCACCTCATGCATTATATTCCTAGACTCTTGATCAAAGTAACAATGATCCCCTTACTAAAGAGATTTAGAAGAGTATGCAACCAGGGTACAAGTGCCTCCTTCCGCAGCTTGTCATTTGCATTGCTTCAGGGAAAGTCATTACACTGAGGGTTAAGGGGATGAGTACTGTGAAGACCCATTGCTAGGAGACTGAATATTGCTATGGAACTGAAAAGGTGGGAATCTAGATTGGTATACTTTGTCTTGACAAGACCTCTGGCTTTGGTTGCTAATACACCCAGGTGACTGATGTTCATTGACCAAAAGCTTACTAAGCTTTTAAGAAAACTACTTTCAGGGTAACCTTAAGCCTGGCAAACAAAGGCTTGCGTTTTACTTCACAGGCGGTTCTCAGTAAGAGGAAGTGGCTGCTAAAGCAGTACAGATGGTAGAAGGAAAATCTAAGGCCATGGAGGGTAGTAGACAAGTGAGGTCTTCTGAGATAGTAGTAATGAGTAGATCAAAGTTGGCTGACCAAGGGATTCCGTGGCCAGGACAAGGATTTCTGGCTCCTCTGACCAGTAGTGTGTGGTCTGTGCTTTGAATTAGTGTCCAATCTTCTAAGTGGGAGTTACTATTATTATGTTCTTTGACCATTATGTATTAATTATAAAGAGGATAGTTAAATTTATTATGTAGCTATATTGTGAGATTATGAGCTACTTCCAATGAGAATGCACATTTGGACCTGACCAAGAATATTGTTCACGGCACAAAGATTTCAGATTTCTAGCTGGATGCGATAACTTGACGTTGTCTCCCTTTCTTTCCCATGGTGAGATGATGAGTGTGTTTTCTGTTGCGGCTAAGATAGTAATATTGTTATACATGGGTATTTAAAACAGTATATAAATGGAAAGAGGTGAGTTTACAAGGCGGATCGCAGCCAAGGGCTAGAATGTTACAGACTTCTGTTGGGTTTAGCTGCGTAAAATCCATTCTTTCTAACAGTTTTAGACGGATTGATACTCCTCTGGGGAGTTATTCCTTCTTATTTGTTTATATGGTTTGGGGTTTCCCTGGACTACTTTCTGCTTTTCTGGTCCTGAAACAGAAACTGGACCTGGCCCATCAATAATAGAACCTACCTACACATCTGAGACAGCTTGATAAATTCTTTCATTCTGCTGCAGAGAGAAAACGAAGCTCATCACTGGAGTTGCTAAGATATGCGAATATAAGTTTTGATTTGACTGGCAATATGCTTGAGAATATTGCCACCATGAAGGCAGAATATGCTTGAGAATGGAGCTATCACAGAAACACCTAGAACCAAGAGAGAGATTACCGATGGCATCCTTGTAGCCTTTCAAGTCAGGTTTTTCAGGGTATTGCGCTAATGCGTCTTCTGTTTTGCTTAAGCCTGTATTAGTTGGGTTACTATCCATTTCACCTTAACAATTCCTGACTAATACTCTAAATTAAAAAAAATATTAAAATCTTGGGTACTAAGTATTATAGGACAAATCATAAGAAAAATATTAACTTGGCAAAGGACTTGATATATTTCAAGAAGGAAGAAATATACATTGCTAATATAAATATTGATCTTCACTAAATAGTGAAATACCATGAATCAGAGAAAATTACCATTAAAGAGAAAATTATATCATTTTCTAGGCATGCTGAAATAATGTTAAATGATGTTAAATGCTACAGCTGTTCTGAATGACATTTTAACGATATGTATTGGGAAATTTAAAGAGTTTTTTGTGATTAATCTTTAGTTCTTTAGGCTAAGGAAAAATGATCTGTGGGCCAGTATGAGAGTTAAATGATATAAAAGAATTCGCAATAACCTAAATGTTCAACAGTAGGAAAGGTTAAATAAAATTATTTTACATCCATGTTGTGGAATATCATACAGTCATTAAAACTTTATGTGCCCCAGTTTCCTTGTGTGGTAAAAGCAGGTATTTACCTTAAGGTTGTTGCATAGATTAAATGAATTAATATCTGTAAAGTGCTTGGTACAAAGCTAACTTTATTTGATACTTACTATTGTTATTTTTATTCTTATCCTGAGCCTGAGGTTAATCTGATCATAAGAAAAAAATTGTCCAACTGAACCTGAGCTGTTCTGGTTTAGCTTGGGGTTCTGGAGTCTGGTGAACGTGTCAGAGAAGGGAGCTCAGGTACCCACAGGTCATGATCTGATGGAACACAGCGGCTCTGGTCTCCTGAATCTTGGATAGTCTTTAACAGTGCCTGGGGTGGTTTTTCCTAATTTTCTATTTTGAGGGAGGTAGATGGAAGACGGGAAAGAATAGGCATGAAGTTACACAAGTTCCTAGGGCTGGAATCCTTTCCATCTCTTCTTTTCCTCACATGGTTGAATTTCACATGTAGAAGTAGTTGGACATGAGTGGTGATCCTAGGTAAATAATGCCTTCCTCTGGGAGTGTTAACGTAAATATTGAGAAGACTGCTTGAGTAACAAGCCTAAGGGGCAAGTTAGAGGATTAAAAACTATTTTGTGATCATTTGTTTTAGAAAATATTAGCCCATATTTTAATAGCTCTTACAATTTACTGTACACTTGTGAAATTGCACTGCATTAACTAACTAATCCTGAGAATAACCCATTTTCAGATACCGTTCGTTCTTTACAGATGTGGAAACTATGGCTGTGGAAACTGTGAAGTAGTTAGACAAGGTTATCTAGGTAGTAAGCAGCAGAGCTGGGATTCAGGCCTTCAGATTCAAAAGCTGTACGTATTCTTTTCCATTCTTAATCGAAATGTAGCTACTTAGAAATTATCCCCAAAGCCACGATTATCTGAAGAGATGATGTTCGGAGGGGAGGGGCCAGACAGCCCCCCTGAGTTGGTTGCCTGGCGGGGAATGCTGACCATGGAGGACTCAGGAAGGACATGGACAATTTGATGAATTTGTACACAGAAGCGGTTTAGCAAGAACTATATTGTAAACCATTAATTTTTGAGTGTTTGGGAATAATTGGTTATATGGTATTATAAATGGTAACTAGCTTTGAATTGTATACCTTTTCGTGAGGCAAAAGGTAGATACTTTAGACATTATTGTAAGACAGAATAAATAGTACGCATTATATTTGTATATTTATTTTATATAGAAAAAGTAGATTTGTTATAAGTGTTAATTATCTGAACCACCACATATACCATTTTTGCTTGGATAAGACAAATAAATTATACATGGAATTGGTAATATTATAGTCTTGGTAATATAATTTGGTAATGTAATTGGTAATATAGTTTTGGTAATATAATTTCTAATAATTGTGATTACTCTCTCAGTTTACTGAAGGAGAGCAAACATTGATTAAAAGCAAATTTTATGGAAGTGTAAATGTCTAGATTTATTTCTTTAGCAAATACTTCCATTTTCTGTGAGAAATGAACTGCAGCCAATGTGAAAAATGGTGTATATGTACTTCTACTGTTATTTAAAAACTTTTCATATGTAGGTTGGGAATTGGCTTTTATAGATTGGGTTTGGTTTCAGACCTTATGTTTTTAATATTCTCTCCCATCCCCTTTGAAGTAAATGTGGGTTTACTTTATTAAGTGAACTATGACTGAAGTTAAGAGGCTTGTGCAAGGTTGCAAAGCAGTGTAGTTGCAGAAATGAGAATCAAAGCTAGATGTTCCAAATTTGTTGCTCTTTAAAACACACTTTTGATGATGATGATGATGGTGATGATGGTGATGGTGATGATGACCATGGCAGCGGCTTGTACTTACTGAATCCTTACTTGCCAAGCACTATGGTAAACATCTGACGTGCATTTTCTCATTTTATCATGTTGACCTGGAATATAAAATCTTCAATGAAATAAAAAAAGTCATTGTCTTTCTAAGTTAAACTAAGTCTGGTATCTTAATAGAGAAGTTTTTTTCAGCTCTAATTATATAAGCAATATTTTATTATGAAATGTCATGGAATTATTTTACTTGATTTGTACTGATTCTCAGTGACTTGATTACCCTTTCAAAGTTCTTGAATTTAAATTAAGTATTTAAATTATTTTAACATTTTATGAGATGTGAGTCATCAATAGAAGAATATTACTTTTATTATATGCTGTACTGGCTGTTACATGCTAAATAATGATTGCATTTCTCAAGTCACGGTGTTCTTCCACTTTTTATCTAAAGAACCCCTGCTTATTTTTGAAGATTTAGCTCTTGTCACTGCTTACTTAAATGCCGCCCTCTCTGATCTACTCCTAAAAGCTCTTTCCCCATCCTGTGTTCTCCCATAACATTTTGTACATACTCAAATTTAGCACTTGCACATTCTATTTTAATTGTTTGTTTACTTGTCAGACTACCCTAGAGACTAAATCCTTTGAGATCAGAACATTATCTTATTTGCCTTGATATTATGAGTACTTAACATAGAATCTGGAATTTTGTGCTGCTTAGTGAACTCATTTTGAATGGGGATTATTATTTTTTTCATTTTTGATATAGTTCGCTTGGTTTGGTTACTTCTGACTTGGGTACAAATCTTGTCTTTTCTAGCTATTGTTCTTTTCATTTCTGTGTTTGCCTCGTTTTAACATTTGTTTCTGTCTTTTTGAGGGGGGAGGATGTAGATATTTCGGTGTATATATGCAGGGTGTATGTTTAGAAGAAAGTTTTTCTGGATATTTGGAATGGGTAAGGAGTTAGCGTCCTTAGATCTGGTGAGTGGCCGCACTCTATCACTTGCGTAAGTGAGGAAAGAGAACCTGGGAGGCTGAAGATCCTCTAGTGGTTTGATGGAATTAACACCTAGATTCCCGGAGTTGGGTCCAGTGCTGTCGTGTTTGATCCTCCTATAGTTCCACTTTGTGTTAGCTCATTTGACGTCATAGTTTCTAATATAAAATATTACATATGAAATATATAATAGCTCTAATATAAAAACATGCCCCACCTTTTTTTTTTTTTAATTTTTGAAACTCAGGCATGCTCAGAATACTGAAAGTCATAGTTAAATAAAATACTGAGTAACCCTAACTTAGTGTTCTATTGCCAGGCAAGATACTACTGGACATTTTGTCTTAATACTTGGAGGTTCTGAGACTAGGATACTAGAGTAGACATAAGGTATGGTGTTACCGAGCATTTTGTGAAGCCCTTTGTTCATGTTACTCTGAATTGCTCTGTTCCTCTACTAATCTCTGAAAAGTCACGTAAGTGCCATGTAGACTAATACAGTCTTCTTATGAAGCTATAACATTTTAAAATGTTGTTCTTTACTATATCCAACCAAGAATGGATATAAGTGTTGTCACTGAAAAGTGAATGTCTCCAAATGAATGATCACACAGATATAACATTTAAAGACTATTTTCAATATGCTATATTAATTTAGCTACTACATTACCATGTCAGTTTTTTAAAAAATAATGTTATTAGTCCAGCACATAGATCGTTGAAAATAAATACTTTCAGCAAATAGGCATGAGTATTTTAATAAACTATGTTTTTAATGTTGGCGGTGAATGTGGCTATAGAAGTCAGTAAGAGTGTTTTATTTTTATTTTCAAATGTCATTACTGCTAGCTTTAGCTTTAACTAATTTCCAAGCTAGCCCAGCTTGTTCAAAGTCCTTAGGTCTTTTTTTATTATAGTAAATTATACATAACATAAAATTTACCCGTTTAACCATTTTTACATGGCAGTAATTAAGTGCATTACCGCTGTTGTGTAACCATCACCACCGTCCATCTCCAGAAGTTTTTCATGCTCTGAAATGGGGCTCTGTGCCTGATAAACATAACTCCGCAGGCCCCTCCCCAGCTCCTGGTGACACCTGTTGTCCTTCCTGTCTCTGTGAGCTGGACTCCTCTCTGTCCCTCATATCAGTGGGATCCTGCAGTGTTTGTCCTTTTCTGTCTGGCTCATTTCACTGAGCTTTTGTCTTCAAATAGTAAGACAGTCTCCATTGGCAACACAGATGAGAAGCTCTGAGACTATATTTATATGTTACACTTACAAACTTGTGAGCCACATGGACTAACTAGTCTCTGTGTTGATGGAACCAAAAGAACAGTCGCCAAAACGCAAAAGTAATTTCTTTATGACTCATGTTCTTTACTCCCATATCTTGATTATCATGAGTAATAGAGATATGCAGACCATTGTAATATTTCTTTAAATATTTACATTTTTTTCTCATTTGCGTTGTTTGCATAGTATAGCTGCTCTTGATTTTCTTATCCTGAAACTTGATGAAAAAACTCAGCACCTCACTCTAACCCTGTAAATTCCTAGTACTTCTCCTCCTTCTCTCTGTGTTATGTGGCCCCAAACAATCCTTATGTAGACTGGCAAGACAGTGTCAGAGGGTGGGGAAAGGGAAGGAAATTCTCTTAAGTAGGAACAGGGAAAGATCAGGAACACTCATACATGCATAATTTTTTGTCTTGTCACCTAAAAAATTAATTATTTATGGAAGACAGCAACTAATTTGACACACTGATTTCAATTTCTTATGGAATATTCAGTGGTGATTTTACTTCAACTCCTCCTTCCTTAAAAAAAAAAAACACGCAAAAAAACATGCACACACAAAAAAACCCTAATTTACTTTTACTTAAGAGGTTGTTAATATGCTTGCATTAAACGAACTGTGTTTTAAAATTAAAAAAACCCTTTTATCTAAAATTTTTCTTTCGTCTTCCCTACCTCGTAATAAGCTTGCCTGAATCTGTTTGAACTCGTTTTATGTAATATACAGCTTTTGAAGATGACACTGTAGTTTTAACACTTTATTATTGTACTTTTAAGAAATAATATATCACCTTTTATGATAGTATAGTCTTGGTAGTATGGTCCTAGATTATCTTAAATAACTTATTAAAGGTTTATCAGTCATGGCTATATCTATGCCCCATGTAAGGCTATTAAAAGGTTTGAATTAAAGGTTTGTCTTTTTACATATTTACTACTTGTTCTCAAGAACCACTTCTTTTTATGTGTAGCTGTACTATCCAATGTAGAAACCAATGCGTTTTGTGGCTGTGGCGCACTTGTAATTATGGCTGGAAAGAACCGAGATGTGCTTTAAGTATGAGATACATACTGAGTTTCAAGACTTAGTTTGAAAAAAAAGAATGCAAAATATCTCATTAATAATTTTTATATTGGTACATGTTGAAATGATAATATCTTGCTTGCATTGCTTCTTGAATTATTTTATTATAAATAGGATATATGTATTAATACGTACTTCACCTGTTTACTTTTACTTCTTTTAATATGGCTATTAGTAAATTTTAAATTGTATGTGTGGCTCATATTGTATTTCTTTTATTTTTGGTCTACAGCTAACTTAGTTATTAGGTCTGGTATTGAAAACTTTGGGAAACAAATCATAATTTGCATGATTTTCTAAACTATCATATAGCCATTTACCCTTTATCTTCGGAGAAAAAGAAACATTTGTTCTTACATTGAAATAAGAGGAAGTTCATCAGTAAAGGGATGACAGATTCAAATTTTTAAATTGTGGTTGGGGCAACGGACAATGGGAAGAGATTCCTGATGCCTGGTGATGGGCCTGATACATAGTAAGCACTCAATGAATATTAATTAAAAAAAATTGTAGGTTGAGATTTGAAAAGGAAGTGATGATAGGGTATATGACACCTGTCCTTGTTGAGTAGAGTTGTAGTTGAAGCCTGTGTGTGTGTGTGTGTGTGTGTGTGTGTGTGTGTGTGTGTGTAAGTAAATTTGAGCCCTGAGGAGAGGGGAGATAGGCATGGTTTTCAGTACCTGTCCTCTTATTACATGTGACGAAAGGAGTTAGGTCTCTGTGAGCATTTGTGGTTCAAGAATAAGAGTAAAGGTGGAGGTTACTAACCATTGTCACCCTAATAAATTTAAAAAAAATAAAAGGTGGAGGAAGAGATGAAAGGAAGGGAACATAGGGTGTTGGAAATTGTTTCTAATTTTGTCAGTCTCATAAAATCTAATAATTGTAACATTTTATCAAAGTAGAGTTAATAGTTTTCTAAAATCTAGAAGAAAATTCAAACTGGTCTTGATACAGTATCAAGATTACCATGAATAAGCTTGTTTCCTTAAGTGGTCTCCTATTAGTAACATTTTTTTAAACTTCATCCTCTGAAAGGATTCCTGTTCCCTCCTACCTCCTAAAGAACACTGTTTACCTTTCTGCAAATAAAATTATAGTTTTTCATTTACCATCATTGCAACATTGAGAGAATTGCAGAGAAATGTTAGAAGCTAGGTCAAATAATATTATATGTATTAAATAATGTAGCGACTATTTATGAAGTAGTATATTTACAGGTATAGTTTTTAAGAATTGAGATTTAATGATTCATCTTTACCAAAGTGTGACATTTCACATTGTAAGTTTCTTTGGAGTATCTTTTCTGATGAATAAAATATGCTAAGGAGTGGTTTTTCTCTTAGATATTAAGCTGTTCACAGGCTTGTTTCATTGCTATTATTGTTGAAGTCCTCCCCCTGATTGTGGGTAGTGTTTTTACCACTGACTATACTAAGTTTAGATTCAAATGGAAATGTAACCCATTTCCTCAGTGTCATTAGTACCACATAGGGACTAACTGAACTAATTGGTCACAGTTCTACAAGATTGCCTTAATGGTCATAAAATTCTTTTGAACCATTCACATTTTCCCATCCAGGCCTTAGGATCAAAATCATTCATTCTTGGGAACACTGCCTTACTGATTTTAAGGGTACGTGGAGTAGCTGTGAAGAATCATTTTTCTTTCCGAAAATACTCATTTAGATAATTTTATAGGAAATATGTTGAACAAATAGATTTTATTCAGATTGGTTGATTCCCCCCCCCCCACTAATTATGTTAGGCTTTATTATTCTAGAAATAATGTTTAACCTGATTAGTGATCTGCACTCTGAAAGGTAAACTAATGTATTTCAGTGCATGACACACGTCATTCAGAATGTAAGCTGGATTCAACAGAAAAATTGAAAAATCATGCTGCCAAACTCTGAAATAAATTGAAGATGACCTGCTTAAGAAATATGGAATATAGACATTTACAATAGAGATTACAGTTTCAGTGAGAGTGGTTGGGGTTTTGAATTGATATGACATATGCATTCTGTATCTTAGAGCCTTAATTTATTATTTTTATATGTAAAAGGAATAAAGATACATAAAATGGGGAGATAATTTATGATATTAAAATTTAACAATTAGATGTTGCACATTTGTGATGTATGTTACTAGTTTTTAAAGAGTGACTCTATTACTGTAGTTTATCCTTGAAGAAAAATCAGAGATCTTATAAAAGTTTTGCTTTATATTATGATAGTCAGATATTAATGTTGAATATATACTATTGTTGAATTATATCATTCTATAGTTGACTTATTTTCTAATTGATTTAATTATTCAAAATAGATTACTATATTTAATTTGCAAGTTTAGATTCTTTGTTCATGGCTACTTCTCCTTACGGATCCCCTGCCCCTTTTAAATATCCATCTATTGGGTCTGAATCTGTGTACTCATTTTCATCCTAACTCCATATCTGACTACATAATCCATTTTATTGAACAAATATTTATTGAATACATATGATATGTAGTGCTAGGCACTGAGGATACAGCGATCAAGATAAGTCCTTGCCCTGACGTTTATAGTACTGCGGGGGAGGACAAATAAAGGCAATGAATTGTATAAATTCTGTGATAGAAATAAATTAGAGTATAGCGGACCACACTGAAGGGAGAAATGTACCAAGGGAGTCTGGGAAGTCTTCATTGAGGTTTGAAAGATAGCTAGATCTGCCTAGGGCTGTGTTGTCGGGCGGTAGCCACGAGCCACAGGCGGCTGGTGAGCACTTAATGTTCTGAAAGCATAAAATGTACACGTAATTTGGAAGACTTGGTATAAAAATATAAAAGATCTCATTAATTAAAATATTTATTACATGTTGAAAGGCTATTTTAGATATATTGGGTTAAATAAAATATAAATTAATTTCTCCTGTTTCCTTTTATATTTTTCTTTTAATGTGTCTAAAGAAAATTTAAAATTACATATGTGGCATGCATTATATTTTTATTGGGCAGTGTGGGTTTAGAGGTGACAACTCCAAAGGAGATGAACCATAGAAAGAAACTAATAGATATTTTAGCATGCTCTCTTTTTTATATGCGTGCATATATGTGTGTATATATGCATATAAATATGCAGTATATTCTTATACATATAGACACATTTATGTAATCTTTATTGTTTGAACCACTCATATTTTGGGGTTTCCTGTTATGTGTCAGTAAACTTCATTGTAACTAATGCATTGACTTAATACCAACGATTTAAAAACCACATATCATTGGGGAAAAATTTGTTCTCCCTGCTGTGGTAAAAAATGCCTAAATAATTCATGGAAATCAATATGGCAACAAATTAAAGGCATTTATTGTCAGCAAATACTTTGGAAGGCAAATGGTAAACATTGCCACAAGAGTTGAAGAAACAATTACAGTAAAATGCAGGAGTTTGCTTTGTAGGAGTTGGATAAAAGTAGTTATCTCTAATGTGTTTTGCTTATATTATTTGCTAGATTGTTTCTTAATGAAATAAACAACTGCTTTTTGTGAGTTACTTTTAAAAAATGTATGTAAAAATACACTTTCTGGAAATCCACGTATGCCCTATTTACCAAACCCAGACATTGAGAAGTAACTTTACCTGGAAAACAGGATATATACTTTGTGAAGATTTACTTGATTGATCTATTATATTTAGATTGCTAATTTTAGTATTAATCAGAGGAGTACCATATTTTAAGCATTACTGAATTGAATACTAGAGTATGGAGAAGTTACTCGTTTAATCTGGACTACTCGGTTTTTAAGTGGTTATACTGTAGGGCTATGTTTCAGGTCTCTGAATTTCTAGTCCAGCAGTTATCCCTTCTGTTATATTAACCAGAGTTTCTTGGGTTTGGCTACAGGCTGCTGTAACAAATACCACAGACTGGGTGGTTTGAAAAACAGAAATTTGTTTTCTCACAGTTCTGGTGACAAGAGCTCCAAGATCAAGGCATCCACAGAATTGGTTTCTTCTGAACCTCTCTCCTGGGCTTGCAAATGCCCATTTTCTCCCTGTGTCTTCATGTGGTCTTTCTTCTGTGTGTCTGTGTCCTAATTTTCTCTTCTTACAATGACAACAGTCATATTGGATTAGGTCTCATCCAGATGACCTCATTTTACCTTAACCACCTCTTTAAAGGTCCTGTTTCCAAATACAGTTACATTCTGAGATTCTGAGGGTTAAGATTTAAGCGTATGAATTTTGGAGGTACATAACTCAACCCATAGCAGCTGGTCTGAAGTGAAAATAAGGATAAAATAAGTGATGGTAATAGAAATATAAGGTCTTCTATTTGTAATGTTTTATATAAATTCCCTTTAAAAATTACACTATTTTTCATTATACAAACCCCTTACTTTCTTATTTTGAATTATTTTACTCTTTGTCTTCTACTCTGTCTTTCTTTTCTCCTTCATGTTTTTATTCTCATATGCCTTTGTGCATCCAAAGGCATTACTTATTACTGGTGTCACTTCAAGCTCAAATAGTTTGGACTCTTCAGCTAATTACAAGTATTATTTTTATATCCACCGCAATGTTTGTAGAAAATTGAGGTCTTCACTCTCTGCCCCTAATAGCAGGATGAACCTCCGTTGAGCTTATATTAAGTACCAGGAGGGTGCTAAGTGCTTCACATGCATTAAATCTCAGGCGGGCGCTGTGGGGTTAGGTGGTGAGGAGGAGACTGAGAGTTAAATATAGAAATAAGGTTTTCAAGATTTCATAGGTAATAAGCATTGTTAGACTGCAGACAGAGTCAGTGCTTGCTATGGTCACTGCCTCTTTTTTTAGAATTTAAGAATTTAATTTGCTGCTGTCTCAAATTTTAACTATAGTCTCACTGAAATTAAGAGATGGAAATAGCATTATGTGTTCACAGCCTCTGTGGTACCTATGACAAAGCATTCAGTGTACTTAACTTTGGATGTTTACATATGTTGAAGTTTTGATTCTTAAGCCCTCAAAAATCTGTTTGCACAGTCGTTCAGCATCTCTTCTTTGCTTGGCACATGAGCACCAAGTTCAGGAGCATGATACATATTGCATGTCATGGTCTGCCCCGGAACCTATGAATTCTCCATAAGCTCTCCATTCTTCAGTCATAACCAGCTACTCTTTTTAGTTTCAGGAATTGAATGTGTTTTCATGGCTCCGTGGTGTTGTGCATATTCTTTATTTCTATTTAGGAAATATTGATCGCCCATTGAGACACTATCCGAGGTATGTTTGTTTTTGTCTCTGCATATTGAGGGTCCTAATGGGGCCCAACAGATAATGAGTGCTGAAGGACAAAGAGGAGGTATTCACAGGCTGCTGTGCGCTGCCTTAAAGAGCATCTGTACATACCTATTTGCACCAGCCAACAATACCTTAAAGGAGGGGAAACCAAGAGGAGAGGCGCAGGGCTGTGAAGGAGGAGCAGGGGAAGACGGTTATCTAGGTTTCCAGGGGATCAGTAGGCAGTTACTTCATCCACCTGGATCAAGGTAATTCTGGGACTGGAGGTGGCAGGAACAGTGGACCAGGAAAAGGACTGTGACGAGTAGCTTCTGGAGGCTCCACAGTAGAGGACTTGTCACAGCATGTTCTGGGCGCGACTTGCCCAGGAAGCTGGCACTGCACATGTGGAGAGTTGTCTAATTTTTGAGAGTTGGTGGTTCATGTTGTGGTCTATGAAGGGTTTAGCGTATACTTCAGCAACATTCTGGGATGATGTTAAACTCTGAAAGATTTCTAAATACCTGATAGAGAGGAGAAGGTGGTTAATTGAAATATACGTTTATTTCTAGGTGGGGGTTGGGAGCTGAAGTGCCCAAACCTACGGGTAGTGTGCTGAAACCTGGGACAGAGTGGGATTGGAAAGAGGATCTTTCCTAAGGACTTCAAATTCTAATAAGAGACCAGTGTGTACATTAAAAAAATACTAAGTAAAGTGATCAGGCCTTTATGCTGAGACTAATCTGAATTCAAATCCTGGTTCTGCCTTTTCTTTTTCTTGTGATTTGAGTGAAAATATGTGTTAGAATACAATATCACAGAGGAGAAAGTGATGAACTATTTGCAGGAGTTGGGAAAGACTTTTAGTTGGGGAGTCTCTTGAGGTTGGCTTTGAAGGGTGAATAGGAGTTTGTTGACTAGACAGGATGGAACCAGGGCATTCCACATCTGGAAATTCGAATCAATGCAGTGTATTTAAAGTAGTTCCTTCTTTCCAGGAGTGTTTTTGTCTCCCAGGAATTGGTGCCCATCCTTAAGGATTTAGCTTAAGCTTCTATCTCTACTCTGGATCTTCCTCTAACTCAGAGAGAGTTTTGAGGCAGGTAAGCATTTTGCATTTCATTACCACCTGTAGCAGGTGAATCTCTCAAAACCTCAAGAGTCATGTTCTTGAAAGGTAATGTGTGTGGTTGTCAAAACTGCAATTGGCAAAATCAAGGTCTCTAGACAAGGAGTAGGGAGAAGAGAAATGGAAACAATGCATTAAACATATGTATATATATATATATATATATATATATATATATATATATATATATATACATATATATATATATATATATATATATACATATATATATATATATATATTTATATATAAGCACATAAAGATAAGTTCTGGGAAGAAGATTTGTGTCTAAATCAAACCAGAATCACCTGTTGCTTGTTTGCACCCAATACTCATATAATAAAGTAATAGCAATAGTTAGAAGTTGTTGTTAGGTATGCTGCCAGGCTGGTGACTCTTACTGATTTCATAAGAGCTCTTGGTGGGGAGAGAGTAAATGTACACACCAATTCTGAGTTACAACTTCATTTCAGAAATACTAAAATGTGAAAAATCGTCTTACACTAAACAAAGTACAATATTATCAATAACATAACTCCATGTACACGGGAGAAAAGAGAAGCTGGGCTCATTAGAAGCTAAGGATGTTGGGCAGTGTGGGGCAGGAAGTCTGGACCAGAGCGAGGCATGAGCCAAGCGGTAGTTCACTCCATGTATGTTGTCTGATCAGGTGGATGAGTGTTCTCTTACTCTTCCGGTACTTCTTGTGTTTCTCTCCTGAAACAGCGGGGTTGGCAGAGAGAACAGCCTGTTCAGCAGTGAAGTGTGTATAGTTAGTGGGTCCTTCCTGCAGCTCCAGCTTGTTCCTGCTCCTTTTAGTTCTTTTGTGACTATGAACTGATGTACCTGAGTCTATATTTAGATTTATGAATTAATGTGTAAATGCTATTTGAGTCAAATCTGTTTTTGTATCCTGATTTTCTGTAAAGAGCTTGGCCTTTGTTGCATGACTAATCTGAATTCAAATTCTGGCTCTGCCTTTTCTTTGCTTCGTGACCTTGATCCAAATATTAAATTTTGTGAGCGTCTGTTTCTCTCACTTTGTATCTCTTATCAATCTCTATCTGTCTCTATCTTTATCTATCTCTCTATCTCTGTCTCCATATATGTATGAATATATATATATATATTCATATGTATACATATATAAAAATAAAGGATGCTATTTTTCCTTTTATTCCTCTCAAATGGGATCTATGTTTATGAATTATATACATATATGACAGAACATTATATTATTAACAGGCTCTGCTACTATATTGAATGTTCATTCAGCACATTGCTATGCAAAATGTTACCCAAAGATCAAGTTTGCATATTTGTGAAATGTTTGTTGGTTTGAGATAAGGAGCTTGTGCCAGAATGTAAATCAACTTTGTCAATTAGCACACTTTTTATTTCAAATAAAGTCCTGTTCCCCTCCTCCCCCTCTGCACCCCCAACAAGACTTTCTTGATGAAGGAAACGGTATGCTGATTCATGTTGTTATTCCCTCTCCTCATTGACTGGTACTCTGAGTAGCATGAATAGAGAGTACTTTGGGGGTACATATTGAACAAAGCTTAGTTTTGTTATTTTTCTTTTCATTTGTGGTGCTAGAATGATTTGCTGTTGTTAGTGAAAATACTGATTTTGGACTTGGATTCTAATCTTGTCTTTGCTGCTAATTAATTGGACAAGTCATAAAGTCATCTAGATCTTATTTTGCCACACTGAAAATAAAGATTGGGTTAGAGGATGTCTGTGGTCCTTTCAGGCTTTTACATGCGAATAATCTACTGTGTTTTCCCGAAAATAAGACCTTGCTGGACAATCAGCTCTAATGCGTCTTTTGGAGCAAAAATTAATATAAGACCTGGTATATATTATATTATATTATATATATTGTATTATATTATACCCAGTCTTATAGTAAAATAAGACCGGGTTTTATATTAATTTTTGCTCCAAAAGATGCATTAGAGGTGATTGTCCTGCTAGGTCTTATTTTTGGGGAAATGGTATGATTTTTAAATAGAATTTTTTTTCCTTCCTTCCTTCCTTCCTTCCTTCCTTCCTTCCTTCCTTCCTTCCTTCCTTCCTTCCTTCCTTCCTTCCTTCCTTCCTTCCTTCCTCTGTCTCTGTCTCTGTCTCTGTCTCTTTTTTTAGAACCGAAACATAGGCTGACATTAAAGTAGATGATAAGATACAATGGGATGGAAACATGCTTTATGAAGCTTTTTTTGGGAGGGTGGGGGAGATAAAAAAATTTTAAAGCTTATGTCAACTAAATGCCAAGAAGTTGGTCCTAAAGTTATAATGATCAATGAAACTGTTTTTTTGTTCATAAGTGATAATCTCCTTGGGGAGCTAAACATTTAAATATAATATACATATGCAAATACATAAACATAATAGGTGATATGTTAGTAATGTGGACCAAAATGTTGAAATGGAGGCTTTGAGAAACTTAATTCTCTCGAACATCAGTAGGCAAACTTTTTTTTATAAAGATCCAGGTATTTTAGGTTTTGTGGGCCATATGGCATCTGTTACTCAACTGCAGTTGTCACTACAAGGCAGCCATAACCAGTATTTAAATAACACTAATTCTCTGCCACACCAAGTAGGTGTCCTAGAATTCAATTCATTTCTGACACTACGCAGTTTAAGGGCTCAGTCCCGCTAGACTGCCTCCACTTAAATGTCAGCTACAGGTGGGGCTACCTGCATTCTGCTTGTCTTGACTGCAATCCCACCCTCATGTTTGATAACTTGCTAAAATGGCTCATAGAACTCAGGAAAGCACAATACTTAAAATTACTTATAGAGGCCACAACTCAGAACAGCCAAATGGAACAGATATATAGGACACGGTACTGGAGGTGGTGGGCTGGGCACACAGAGCTTCCACACGCCTTCTGGGCACCCTCCCAGGATATAGATGTATTCACCAATTTGGAAGCTCCCTGAACCTCACGGTTCAGAGTTGTGCTGGAGCCTTCTTTCTGTAGGCATGGTTGATTTAATCATGGGCCATATAATTGGATTCAGTCTCCAGCCCGCTAGTCACATGCGTGGTCTTTCACTGGCCAGTCCCTCTCAAAACTATCTAATGGCTGACCATGAGTCAGTTACCTTATTAGCATAACCTTAGGTATGATCAAAAGGGGCTAATTGTGAATAACCACTTGTGAAAGTCTAAGCATTTTTGACATCCTCTGCTAGGAACTGGGCCAAAAACCAAATATATATTTTAAATTATACTGTAGACATACAAGCAATATGTAAATGAACGGGCATGGCTGTGTTCCCATAAACTTATTCAAAATAAGGAAGCAAGCTAGAATTACCTGTAGGCAGTAATTGTAGACCCTTGATTCTAGAGAAATGGGAAAAGATTCTCCAAGAAGATGACATTTGAACTGTATCTTCTATTTCTTTACAATTTTTTAGTTTTATACTATTTTATATAATTTAAAAAGTGATATGTTACAATGTTAATGATGTAATTTTAGGGAAAATTTCTTTATTTCAATAGCATGACTCATAGCGTGATTTTTTTTTTTTTTTAAGATTTTATTGGGGAAGGGGAACAGGACTTTATTGGGGAACAGTGTGTACTTCCAGGACTTTTTTCCAAGTCAAGTTGTCCTTTCAATCTTAGTTGTGGAGGGTGCCGTTCAGCTCTAGGTCCAGTTGCTAGTTTCAGGGGGGGCGCAGCCTACCATTCCTTGCGGGAGTCGAACTGGCAACCTTGTGGTTGAGAGGACGCATTCCAACCAACTGAGCCATCCGGGAGCTCAGCGGCAGCTTAGTTCAAGGTGCCGTGTTCAATCTTAGTTGCAGGGGGCTCTGCCTTCCATCCCTTGCGGGACTCGAGGAGTTCAACTGGCAACCTTGTGGTTGAGAGCCAGCCCACTGGCCCATGTGGGAATCGAACCAGCAGCCTTCGGAGTTAGGAGCACAGAGCTCCAACTGCCTGAGCCACCTGGCCAGCCGATTTTTTCTTTTAAAGTTGTTTGGTGAGTGACCAAACACAGGTGCCCTGCTTACTAGTGTGTTTTAATATCAATTGTGAAAGACTTTGGTTCTCAGACGATAACTCCTCTTAGCTCCTATGATTAGCAAGACTTGAATATTACCTACCAGATAACAACTGGTAGCTGTTATTCTGCTGAGTGACCATGATTTTTTGTCATATTCCTTGATTATTGATATTTTATCTAATCCGTTGCCACTAGAATGTTGTTTTCCTTCTTTCACTTTTATTTTGGGTCCTAGTTTCTAGTAAAAAGAATTCAAGCCTTGGGTTTGAGTTTTATCCCTTTGACTAAGGGAGCCTGTGATTAAGCATGTTCCACATTATAAGAGCTATCCAAAGAGAGAATGGAAATATAGCACTCATTGCTGTGTAATGGGCAAGGCATAAACATTTAAAAACTTTTGGTTTCTGCCTTTCATTTTTCCTTTGTGTGGGAGGAGTATAAATTATCTCCCATTTTTGCCTAGAGGTTTCACAATGGAATGAATACTCATGCTGATAACAGTGTATCCATTTATCTTGTTAGTTTTATGTCTTAATATATATGAAGTTGCAAACATGCATAAAGACGAACATTTGTACGGCCTCTAAACAAGGAATGGGCCTCTAAAATTGGGAGTAACCAGAACTATTTTAACAGGGATGGGGAGGGTTTGGGTTCAGTCTTATCCAAACTTGTAACTACAAGCTTAGGGTAAAGAATGAAGAGTGTTGACCTGGAGTGCATGCAGAAATGATGATGAAAATGGAAAAATAATCCAGTATTTTAGGGAAAAAATAAAAGCAAAATTCCAGAGGACCAAAGTGGAGCTCATTTGATTTTGCCAGTAACCACAGATACTGTATTTTGCCGTGTATAATACGCACCCACATTTTTGGCCCAAACTTTCAGGGAAATAATATCTTTTGTTTTAATTTTTTTTTTTTGTTTAGTTTTTGTTTTTTTTTTTTTTTTTTGTTTTAATTTTTAATCCAAATTTTTATTTGTTTACATTTAGGTACTTTTGTATTAAAAGGAATTTTAGCATTTATTTTTTAACATTATGGTACAAGAAATTTTATGTATTGAAACATTATAGAAGGTCAAAAACTCTTCATTGTTGCAAGTTCATTGTAAGTTCAACAAAACCGATTATCATATTCCAGGGTACTATTTTGCATACAGATATCGTTATTGGTTTCTAGAGTTACACTTTTGACTCATAAGTATAAATGAAAGGATTAAAAACATTTATATAGATATGGTATTAGTACTTACCCATGTATAATGCACATTCTTATTTTTCCCTCACAAATTTGTGCAAAAAAGTATGCACTATATATGGCAAAATATGGTAAGTTAATAGTATCATCTTTAAGTATAAAGGGCAAGTACTTAAATATGTTTATATGTATGGGCCACAGCAATATTCTATCAACAACACACTAATAACTTTTCACTTTCTCTTTCAATTGAAAGATTTTTTAAATTGAATTATCTATTAAATGTTGGTAGTGAGTTAGTTTCAGATAGAGATAATAATAGAATAATACTTTCATCCAATGGTTCATGCAGGAAGCTAAGCATAATAATTCACAATAACTTTGTGAGATAAAGTCCTGTTATCCACAGTTTACATATGAGGAAACAAGATTAAGTAATTTAGGTCAGGAAGGTAGCATTGGTTGCTTGATACCCAAGCCTTTTAACAATTTTCTATCTAATAGACACAAATATCCTAAGTTTTATAAGAGAAATACAAAGAATTTGAACTTTCTGAGGAGGGGTAGATAACATCTTGATTGGGGAGCAGAGTGTCAGGGACAGCTTCATAAAGGAGAGGTATGCACTATAAAATACAAGGTGAAGCGTGAGCATGGAGGGCATTCAATATTTGGTCACAAATATGAAAAGTTACCTGTCATAAGCTGATCCATTTACTCCTTGTGGCCTCCTGCAAACTATTCCATGCTGCTGTTTTCTCTAGGAAAAACCTCCAGCGTTTTGAGGCTTTGTAGTTGTGGTACTTTGCTTCTAGAGGACTTCTCACTTGTTCTCCTTGTCTGCATGGCAGTGCTTATGTATTTAAATGTAAGTATGTATGGATGTAGATTGTACCTGCGTATCTTAAACTTGATAGATGCTTAACGTAATCAGTACTTTAAAGAAATCTGTATCATCTTGAAAATTGGAGTCATTTTTCTTTCCAGACAAAGGTTCACGAAGCTCAGGATTTTGTTCACAGTGCCTGTGTCTGTCATACACTGTGTATTCAGTCACTGGGGGAGGACAGAAGGAAGTGCAGAAGGATACACTTTTAATTTAAAGTTGTTCTTTAACCAATCTTACAACCATTGGATGGGCTTCTCCTAAGCAATGCTCATCAAAAACTGAGTCACACTGAGTTCGGGAAATACCGGAAAGACTCTGAATTGGTCATATTTGTTAATGGTAAGTATTAGTGCTGGCTCACAGGCCTCTGATAATCAATATTTACTGGTAGGAAGAATTGAAAAAGCTTTACAGTGAACGCATGTACCCACGACCTAGATTCTACAGTTTACAGTTCACTGCTTTTGCCTTATTACATACCTATGCAACTTGGCTTTCTTTGGTTATTGCTGGTTTTGGGGGATACATTTCACACTAGGTTGTAGCCATGCATATCTGTTACCTCAGATTCAATATTTGCTATAGTTTCCCCACAACTCCCTTCATTTAAGGTTATATACGATGACAACATCAATCTTAGTATAATATTCAGTGAGTTTTGACAAATGTATTTATTTACCTGATTAACCTAAAGCCTTATCAAGATACAGAACATTGTGGTCACTTCAGAAAGTTCCCTCTTACCCTTTCCGGTTAATCCCAGCCCCAAATCCCCACAGGCACTCTCTCTTGAGTTTTTCCATTTTGTATTAATCTTTCCAGCAATGTTTGAGAGCATTTTATGTGGTCAGTTCTTACAGCCATTCTGATGGCTATGTAAGTATCTCATTGTGGTATTTATTTGAACTTGTGTGCTGGCTACGTTTTTCTCTTTTGTTGCGTTAATATGATAATAATCATGTTTTTAAAAACAGCTTTATTAGGGTATAATCTAATACCATAAAGGTCATCTGTTTTAACATACAAGTCAATGAGTTGTAGTGTTTTTATATAGTCATTCAACTATAATCATAATGTACTTTTGGAACATTTCTAACTCCACCTTTTCCCCAAAAGGAAGCTCATATCTGCTTGTAGTTTCTTTTCCAGCTTCAGGTAATCACTAATTTAATCTCTATATTTGCCTCTTCTGGATATTTCATATAAATGGAGTCACACACTATATGGTCTTTCACGTCCGATTTCTGTCATTTAGCATTATGTTCTTGAGGCTCATCCATATTTGTTTTTATTGTCAAATAGTATTCCATGTGTGGATACACCACATTGTGATTATCCATTTACCAATTAAAGGACATTTGAATTGTTTCCAATTTTTGGCTTTTATTAATAATGCTTTTATGAACATTTGCATGTAAGGATATATGGACATATATATTCATAGATACATAGGAGTGGAATTCTCAATCATGTGTACGTCTGTTTAAGAAGCTGCCAAATTGTTTTCCAGAGTGATTGTACCATGTTCCATTCCCATTGGCAATCTTAAGTTGATTTCTGAGTCTTAAAACAACCTTGCATTCTTAGGATAACCCTATGATGCATTTTTCATCATATATATTGCTGGATTTGGTTTACTTAACACTTTTTAAGGATTTTTGTGTCTATGTATTCATGAGAGATTTTGGTCTGTAATTTCATTTTCTTGTAATGACCTTGTCAGGTTTTACTATTAGGGTTATCTTAAAATGGCTTTGAAAGTGTTCTTTCCTCCTCTGTTTTACTAATGAGTTTTATAGAATTTACCAGTAAAAACATCTGGCCCTTTTCTTTGTTGAAGGGATTTTTGATAATGGATTTAACTTTTTAATAAATACAGGCTATTTGGATTTTCATTCATCTGTGTCTATTTGGAAAGTTGTGTTTTGCAAAGGATTTGTCGGTTTATCTAAGTAGTTGAATTTGTCGGCATAACATTGTTCATAAATATTTCTATAGCATGCTTTTAAAGTCTGTAAGAGTTGTGGTGATAATCCATTCCAGATATTAATAATTTGTACTTTGCTTTCTCATTTAGTTGAGCTAGTAGTTTATCAATTTTATGAATCATTTCTAATCATCAAATTTGACTTTGTTAATTCTGTTGTTTGTCTTTATTTCATTGACTTGTGCTCCTTCTTTTCTTCTACTTACTTTGTTCTTCTTCCTTTACCTTCATAAAGTGAAACCTTAGGTCAATGAGAGCCATTTCTTTTCTAACACTAGATAGTTCTCTCTAAGTAATACTTTAGCTCATCATTTAGATCTAACTAACCAGGATATATAACAACTGCTTTTAGAGATTTATTGCCTCATTGTTTGAGTATAATCCTTGGTTACAACATAATGAATATTGTGGACCAGGCTTTAGTTCTTACTGTGTTAATGGTGCCCAGTGCATACACTGAACTGAACTGAAGTGAATAATGTTACGTCTGACTTTAGCTCAGTCTGTTACAAAGATGTTCATATGGAAGAAGTATTGTCATTTTTCTCTACATTCTACATTAGTTAGATTTTAGAATATTAGATTTTTTTTTTTGGTGTTAGAGCCCAATTTTGGTAATGGTTCTTTTGAAAAGATGTAGAAAGCTGTAAAAGGTCACATAGTTACAGTTATGAAAAATACGTTGAATGAAGTTTGATGGCTTCTTTGAAATAATTCAGACAGGTGCCAATATTAAATTTCAATGATGTGAAAGGGGTTTCCACCAATCTTTAGTTATAAACTTTAATGAAGCTTTCAGAACAGAAATATATAACTTTCAACAGGAAAAATTTATTTATGATGAAAGGAAAAACATTTTGCAGATTAAGAGTGAAACAGACAGGAATATTCTCAGAAGTGAACATGTTGACAATCCATCCTGGAAGACCTTTTAAGAAGAAAATAGTAAAATATTAGTTGTATAATTATTTATCTCGTTGAGGAAAGACAAGTGACATGGGTAAGACCTCTAAGCTAGTTCCAGTTATGATTATGTGATTGCCTTGTTTTATTTTATGTACTTACTAGTTTCAATGTGTTGAATAGAATTATTTGCTCACTTATTTTATTTTCTTAGTATATATTTTTATTTTTAACCTCCCAGAGCAGATATGTGTGTTTGTGCATGTGTACGAATGTTTCACTTTGCTTTTTCCTCTTTTGTTACAGTGCCTGGTATAAGGGGGTTCCTTTTCAAAAATAAGATTTACTTTTTAAAAGTGAGATTTGACCTTATTTGGAATTTGGGATAAAACTTATTTCATTTTACCTGAAAATTTTTAAAACTTTCTCTTGATTTGTATTCTTCTTAGAGAGTCACAGTAACAGAGAGACGCCCATGCCTTTGAGACTTCAGTTCTTAAAATAGAGGCCTCTGCCAGAAGATATTCGTAATTAGGAATTGATTGGAGTCAGAGACCAATAAAGACCCAATATTTTTTAATTAAAAATCTTTCTATTTTAATAGTATTTTCCTTTAGTTAAAAATTCCGGGTATTAGGAAGTAATAATAGTCACTCATAATGCTGCCACTGCGAGTCAATAAATGCTGTCATTGGTGGCATGGGTTGAATTCTGACCCTCCCCTCCTCTCCACTGGGGTAGATTTGTCAGAGTCTTAACCTTTAGTAACAGAATGTGACCTTGTTTGGAGATAGGGTCCTTATAGAGATAATCCAGTTAAAAAGCAGTCATTAGGGTGGGCCCTAATCCTACATGACTGATGTTCCAATGAAACGGGGAGGTTTGAACACCAAGACATGCATAGAGGGTAGATGATGTGAAGAGACACGGGGAGAAAATGGTCATCTATGTGCCGAGGAGAGAGAGGCCTTCAGCAGATCCTTTCTTCACAGCCCTCGGAATGAGACATTCATTTCAGATTTTTAGCCTCTAAAACTGTGAGATGATATAAATATCTGTTGTGTAAACCATGTTGTTTGTTGTATTTTGTTAACACAGCCCTAGGAAACTAATACACATAGTATCATGTTGCCTTATAGCAATTTTATAATTATTTCATGTCTTGGTTTTTAAGGTTTTCTTGTATTTGTTTCATGCCTATGTTGGGCATATCCAACGAAATTGTAAATTTTTTGAAGTCTGGTTTGTATTTTTCTATCTTTCCCTTCCCTGTAGTATAGCGTATAAGATAGGAAAGATGTTTATATGATGCAAATGGTGATGCTTTTGATGGAAAAAAAAATGTTATATAGAAGCAACACTATGTACAATATAGAATTAGGGAGAAGGTATTCGATTTTAGACTTTGTTGAGCTGAATGGTTATTTTATATTCTCCGAGTCTAATATTCACGTATACATGAACTTGTGTATTTTGATTATGTCATTAGAATTTTTATTTGGAAATCAATATAACCATATCACAAGGATATTAGGATAAAAAGAAAACAAGGTGATTCATTGGCCCACCACTGAAACACTATGGCTGCTAATATTTTTGTTGTTTTTCCTTTAGATGTTTACCTAACGCAGAAAACTTATTTGTGTAATTATAATAATGTATATGTTTATATATATAAATCTAAATTTTTTTTAGTTAACATATTACAGAAATTGTTGACCTATGACCAACATGCTGTAGAGAACACTTCTGTGCATAAATATGTTTCCATCATTAGGGTTATTTTTTTGGAGCTTGATTTCAAAAAGTGGGACTTCTAGGTTAAAATAATGGAGTCTTTTTTAAGACTCTTGATACATATTAAAATTTTCTTTGCAAAACGATTGTACAATTTTCAAAGGAATTATTTCTTACATATTCCAATTTGGAACCAAATTTGCTGTACTTATTGACATGTATTTTGATATGTGTAATTAGTTTTAATAGTTATTTTTCAGCTGCCGCTTACTATATTTGTATCCTTAATGTTTTCATCTCTTAAATTGGGAGAATATTCTCTCCCTTTGCTGTTTCGTTATATGTGAGAAAAAGGGGTTCATTATAATTATGCCTGTAAGTCTTGACTCACTGATGAGTTGGCATAGGAAGGGACCTTGTACAGTAGAGAATTCAGCTGAAAGATATAAGGTGGTAATTTTGACCCTAGAAGTTCAAATCCCATATCTGGGATTCTGGTGCATTTGAGTTGGTTTTAGATTGGCTCTGCTACCCCAAATGTTTGACATGGTGTATAGAATGGGCAAATGATGATGTTCATGTTTGAGTAGTTATTCGCTTAATGGTTACACAGAAGAATTATACTATGTTGAATTAGTCAGTCACTGGAGATGAATGCAAAATCTGGTGATAAGGACTATTGGGAGAATGTTAGGTGGTTGGGACCTCAGCTTTAGGTTTTCTCTGCCCTTGGCTTTCTGGCAGGAGAACTTGAATTAGCTTAGGGAACCAACACAGAATCCTGTTTTCCAAAACTAGGTAAACCCAGTGAGCATTAGGGGTCAAAAGGTTACCCCCCAACCCCCGAATATCTGATTTAGAGCACAAAGCAGAAAGACTGATTCTCAATCCTACCTGCTACTTGGACTTGGGTCCTTATTACTCTGCTAGGCCTGATCAGAGTTAGCTCTGAGCCTGAGCCTTTACCTGTAGCTGCGGGAATTTGGAAAAGCAGATACGTTAAGTGACTTGCACAAGATCATGTTATTAATTTGAGATGGTGTTAGAATATGGATCTAGGTCTTATGTTCACTTCTAATCTAGTGCTTTCAGCTATTTAAAGTTGTATAATGGTCTTGAATGTTAAAATGAATACAACCTCATAGTTACTTCACAAAGTGTGATTATTGCTATAAAACCTAAAAAAAAAACTTGCTACTTGAAGAAACATTCTTGAATATCTAGATGAATCTTGACATTATATAAATGTAAAATTAATATACAATAAAAAATCGGTGTGGTTTTATTTATTTTACTTTTATTTTCATCCCATGGTAATTAACTTGCCACATTATATTGAACTTGTAGCAACACTGGGGTTCAAGCATGTTTGTTGAATGAATACTGATACCTGAAATGATAGTCAGAGGAGGTGGGCCTTTCAGAAAGTTACATACCTGTGTAATCTTGACTATGATGAGATTTATACTGTAGGGAAAATTCACTAGGTTTTAGAAGTGAGCTAGTAGACTTATTTTGCAATTGCTCTTTTTGAGTTGAACCATCTATTATTATCCTTATTTTATAAATGAGGAAACATATGCATAGGTTATGGAATAATGGAATAGGTTATGAGAATGGAATGATAGGGGCACATTTGAAACTCATAGTTTTGAACATGATTTGTGTGTTCAACAGATTTGGTTTTAGGAAAGGTTACTCTTCTGTGTGTGGGCATGCAGTCATGTGTTTTCTGATTATATTATGTATGCTTATTGCAGATCTTTTGGCAAATATACATAAATAAGAAATTAAAAATTACTGGTAATCTCCTCACTCCATAGCAATGACTGTAAATACTTTGGTATTTGTTAATGCCATTATTTATGTGCTGTATTCAAAATGTTTGGGAGCACGGCCACCACCCCGCAAGTTAGGAAACCTGCATATTGGCCTGTCCATTGCTGTAGTGGTTGACCTCGGTTGTAGAGGTTTCATGATTTCCAACTTTTTTTTTTTTTTAAATCATGAAGGATCTCTTTCCTTACCCTCCCTTCTCTCCCATTTTCTACTAAATTATTTTTATTAAATAATAAAATTTGATTTCCAGTGAGGTAAATGGTTTAACAATACTGAATTTATCTACACTTAATAAACAAAGGGAGATGATGTTTAGGACAACACATACAGTTTCAGTTCTGGGTAATATGGTATTTTAGACTTTTCGGAGTATGATTGAGCATTACTCATTTGACTCTGTAAAGGCATAGCATTTCCATGGAGGGAGCGGTTGGAATAGTCTATAATGAAATAGTTTTCAGGTTTAAAATGCTGACATTCTTCCCTAATATTATTTCCCAAATGGTAATTATTTTGCTTTCCAAACCAGCAAGCTAATATATCAAAAACTCCTGTATATGAATATAGTTATTCTAATATAGTTGCGCTATATAATGTACATTATTTATGAGTTACAGACACGATATCCTTTAAACTTAATTTTTTTGTCTAATGATCCATTTTATGAAAAACTAAGTAGTTATTCTTTATACTTTTACCAACCTTCTACAACAAAATATCGAAGCTGTTATCAAAAAATCTTTTTACCTTCTAAGGATCTCACTTTGGAGGCTGAGTACTATGAAGCTTTATTCAAAGTTGCATTCATGGTTGTAATTGCTGGTAGCATACGAGGCTCCATCTCTATTGTCAGAGCTTGTGCGCTGTACTGACAGTGGTCAGTACTGAGGACAGGTTCCCTAGTATCCCCGCAGATTTATAGTTTCCTGCTTAGTGCCCGTTCCAACTGACCTTATTATAATGAAACCGATAAGATGCGTCATGGCACCTTTCTCAGAGTGCCATTTGGCTTATTTTTACTCCTCTTTATATAGACACACTCTAGCTTCCTGCTGAGATATTTTTTACGTGTAGACTTGATGAAGTCATGGATCTAAAACAGCACGTCTTTTACCTTAATATAGAATGAGTGAAATATTGTAAATGCCTATTCTGACAGAAAACAAGTAAAACTTGAGTAAAATTTAGTCCTGCATTTATTCTTCAATAATTTCTTTATTAGAATAACATTTAAAAATGTTTTTTTGATCAACGAGAGGTATTTAATCCATTGTTCGTGCTCCCTCACTGACTTAGGGATGACAAAGCTATTTGTGAAGTGGGATAGAAATTAAGTTTGCTATTTTAGTAATTTTAATTAATACTTTAATAATAAAATAATACTTTAACACTTGTCTCACTGTAGTTTTTGTTAAGCTCAAGTTTTAAAAAGTGAATACAGATTTGTGAATTAAAATACACTCAGTAGTTAAAATGAGTCGTATTCATTTTGACGGAAATGCTCTTTTACTGTTCAAGTAGATCCCTTGAGGTTAATGCTAAGCCATGTTCTCACCTCTCCCAGTTCTGCATGTTATTCTTCCGTGGGTTTGTCCAGATGCAAACCCCTGTGAACACATTTCCTCTCCGTAAACTTGTGCAGTGATTCAGCGTGTGCTCACCGTGTGTTGAGTACTTATTTGCCAGGCACTGTGATGGGTCGAAGCAATTAAATATCTGGTTTTTACTCAGCTCACATTAATCTAGTAGGCAGATAATGCAACAGTAACAATCACACGTTGATAATTGCTTTCATAAAGATAGGCACAGATGTATGTGCTTAGGAAATGGCACTAAATTGGGAATGTGGGCTATAAAATACTTTCCTTTAAGAAATAACTCCTGAGTTGAATCCTGTCAGCCAGATCATTGGAATTAAAAAGGGCATTTCAAGCATGTGTGGAAGCTAAGAGATGTGAGAAAACATGGCCTTTTCTTTCTTTGTCTTGTTTCTTCATCATTATCTCTTTTTTCATCAAAAAAAAAGTTTCTTTTATTCCTACCTTTTCCCTTCAGTATTCTCTTATATCTCCTTTCTTGAAATCTAAGTGCTTTTTCATGCTCTCAAGTTCAGGGTACCTCAAGATGAGCAAAGCACTTGGCATTCTCTAGATATTTTGCTTCCAGATCACTTTTTAAAAGCATCTTCTTTCAGTGATTCCTCTCACTTTGAAATCTATGCCATATCTGCTTTATCATACTTGTTCCTATCCTTATTGCCATTATTTGTTAACCTGTAGGATGTCCCTCAAGGACTTTTATCACCTGGCTCACTATTTTCCTTTGTAGCCTATCTTTCTCCTAAGCATCGTGGATAATTTCATCTCACAGGTAAATGTCCCCTGTATAGCAGGCCTCTCAGTTCATCCCTGCTGTAACAATTTGTGTTTTCATGCCACTTTAGCAACCAGCATATATGGCCAGACATTGAACTTTGGAATCACCAGAACTGTGGGTTTAAACTTTTTGAATGTTATAGTTACCTATTCTGATATCAGCATATGTTGCTGTGCTCCGTTCCCAGCAACCTGACGTGTCCTCATTGAGACATCCAGTTTCTTAAATCTCTTGTCTGCCAAATTCAGATCCAGTTCAATACTATTTCAGTTATGCACACGTGAGAGTCTTTGGCTTGTTTGACCTTGGCACTCTTATTTTTTGATAATCTTATGAAAACATATACATGTATGTTCTCTGTACTAGCTGTATGTCTTCCTGGCAATCCTGGGGGTAAAAATCACATAATCATTTTGATTGGGTAATTAGAAACTCATGTTCTTCAGTCTTCTCTGGCTTATGAGAGTATCTTGATATATTTTTAAATATTTTAATATTAGTGTATCTGCTCTCAGACTTTTTCCAATGCATGTGAAGACTTGTAATCATGTGTGCTGTGAAAAGATAAATTCAGATATTATGTATTTGGGAAACATTATATAATGATCTTCTATTCCTCATTCAGTCTCCATTGTCAATAATAAAATACCTATAAACCCACCGTCCAACTTGTGATCTAGAATAATACCAATTTTGTTGAAGCTGTCTCTGTTATTTTCCAGTCCCATTTTCCTCTTCTTTAGAGTAACTGATTTCATGAATATTATGTTTATCATTCTCTTCCTTTTTACATTTTTAAAAAAAATATATAGGTGTACTTCAACTATTTGTTATTATTTATTTATGATTTTAAAAATAGATTTATGAACTGGAAGCTTATATATGAGTTTTTCAGTTTTTTTATTATTCAACATCATGGGGTTGAATTCATTTGACTATCTTTCTTAAACCTCACAGCAACACTGTGAGATCAGTACTATTAATATATTCTCTCCACAGATGTGGAAGTTGAGCACAGATGCGTGTTTAAGTAACTTGTCAGTAAGTATCAGTGTCTAGATTTTAACAGGCAGTCTATCTCAAAGTCCAGACTCTTAATCGTTATACAGTGCTCACATTCATCAGTAACCAGGGAAGTGCAAATTAAACTACGATGCCTGCCATCCGTGGGTATGTCTATCTCTCTCTCTCTCTCTCTCTCTCTCTCTCTCTCTCTCTCTCTCTCTCTCTTTACGTGTATTTAAAATACCACCAGTTTATCAGCAGAGGACTGAGAATCAGATGGACAGCACATTTCTTATCGGCACCATCAGATTCCACGTGACAGTAAACTGATGAAAAGGCTAGGGGAAGATAACCTTAAATCTAGAAATGTCCTATCCAGACAAATTAACATTTTAGAATAAGATACAAAGAAATACACTGTCAGGCATCCACGGACTCAGAATCTGTTCTCTGTTGATCATTGCTGAAAGTACTACTAATGATATGTGTACTCTAGCAAGAAGGGCAGGGAACCAAGATGAATTACTGGGATACAGGAGGTAATAAAACATGTTGAAAACATGTTGTGAAATGTAAATATAATTCAAGAAATTGCATAGGAGTTGGGAGAGAAAGAAGTGTAGAGGAGAATAAAATAGTAAGTGATGGTTCTGGTCCTGTTTGGGAGAAGGATAGTTAGATACACTTGCTAACAATAGATTTGCCTAGGAAATAAGTAACTACTACTAATAATGCCATTTATAATTTACTAAGTATTAGATGCTTTGTAAATATTTTACATGGATTATAAGATATATCTGTCTATATAACTACTATCTATCTACCTACCTACCTACCTACCTACCGACCTACCGACCTACCTACCTGTCTTTAGTATGAGCACACACTTGTGAAGGTGTTTAAGCAAGCCCTTCCTGATTTTTATTTCCCTTCGTTTCAGACAACCAGTGCTTTATTTGTGCATTCCATTCCCCTATCAAACTGTTACTCTGAGGAGCATATCTCTCTTCCTATTGTTGAATACGAGGCTGTGACATGCATTTCTTGGTCTGAAGAAATGAGCGTCAGCTGTCCGTGGTGCAGCATTGTCTGTTGTGGTTAGTATATCCCAGCACTCTGAGCTGAGCAAACTACCGCAGCTCAGAGTCAGTGTCTGTTCCTGTGAGACTCATTTGTAGCCTGCAGGGCTGCTAGCACCAAGGTGTTTGCCAGCTATGATCAGGGCCTTCCTATTAGGCAGTTTGCCACATGACCATCTGCAGTGTCTGCATGTCGTGGTGGCCAACAGTTCTCATTGGCACTTTGTGCCTCGCAGGCTGCAAGAGGAACTTGTCTAGATTCAGCCCATCCCTGCTTTGCTGCAGTGCCCCAGGTCTGCTCACTTCCTGGGCTCAGGTGACCACCTTCAGTGAGACATGAGGATATCTGCTTGCTGGTTCTGGTCACTTCGGAATTGGAGAGTTCTGATGGACAACATGTCCTACCCTGAGGCACCCCTCAAATTCCTGTAGTGATTTCTATAGGTTTGTGGTCCGTATAGGGACACTTACTAGAGGGCCAGGCCGTTGGCCACTGCTTGTGAGTCAGTAAAACCCCAAACATAGGGGCTTTTCCCAATGTTTAATACTTCCATTGAGCTAGGGAACCAGCACGCAATGTAGCACACCAGGCTGAGCTATTCTTTAGTTTGATCAGAGTGACGGCCTTGCAAACAGAATGCTGTCTGTTCACCTTGGGACTGCCGTCCACAAACTGAGCAGCTCTGTTGGTTAGTGAGGACCTGTTTGTAGGGCGCTATCCAGGTGGCAGTATAGTCCCGCTGCTCCTCACCCCATTCCAGATTGAGTTCTCGGCAAAGAGGCTCCCCGCTCCCCAGGTCTCCTCCTGTGTTCCCCAGGCAGCAGGATCTTGTGTAAACCACGTCCCTTTTCTTACGTGAGTTCTGGGCACTGCCATCCCCATTAGAGGGTTTCTCTGACATCGTCCTGGACATGATGGGTATTTCAGGTTTCAGGATAATTTTCTGTCCTTCAGTCACAGGGGCAGCTTCAATTAATGGTGTCCAGTAGCGAGGTAGGAAGTGCCCCTCAGATGTAAACTCTTTAGTCCCAAGTTCCAGTAGGCTTTGCTGGGAGGTACTCACTCCGCCTCTCGCCAGAAGCCCCCAGAAGCCCCAGTTTGTGCTACACACAGGGCTGTCCATCGCACAGAGAATTTGTCCCTACCAACACCGCAGCTTCTTCTATTCCATATGTGTGGGCTCAGTCTTACTGGGTCCTGTTTGGCATGTCCAATTACTATTGTGTGTTCCCTTGTACAATACTACGTAGGGGAAATGTTTCCCAGTCAGATACAATGTCCATCCCCATAATACAATCAGATAAAAGAGACTCAAGTACTTCACGTAAAGCCTGATCAAGTACACCAGTTCTACAAACCTTTACCTTAATTCCATCAACTCTCAGACTCCTACGTGACTGCTTCTACTAGGGCTTCATCCACAGGTTTGGGTTTTATAATACTGGGTAGGGGATAGTTTTCTCCAGCCAGAAATAATATCCATTCTGATAAATATTCAGGTAAAGTTGATACAACTTCTTTACATAATACCTTAAACATCCCAACTTTTATATCATATGCTATCCATTATATTTTTATGATCTCTCAATCTAATTGTAGCTCAAGTCAGAGCTTCACAAATGGGTTTTGGTGTCACAGTTCATGGGACTCCTATGTAAAGGAGTCCTGGAAACTTCTCTTTTCCACCCCTTTATTTTATCCACGCTGGTGCAAAAGGCTTTGGGTCCCCACTGAGGAATTTAGCCAAGGGACCCTGTCCTTATGTCAATATTTATTTTGACTAATCTGCCTAACAACTGTTCCAAGGCATTTCAGGTCAGGTTTCTCATTTTAAAACTTTTCCAAACTAAGGTAAACAGGGTGGATTTGTTTGGGGCCTTTTAATGTTGGGGGGGCAGCATGGGGTCAATAAAACATATTGACCATAGTCCCTATGCTGTACTTTACAACCCTGTAACTCTGATTCGTACTTCTTAATCCCTTCACCTTTTCCACCCAGTCCCCCAGGCCTCCTCTCATCTGGCAACCATGATTTTGTTCTCTGTATCTGAGTCTGTTTCTGTTTTGGTTGCCCATTTATTTTGTTCCTTAGATTCCACATATAATTGAAATCATATGGTATTTGTCTTTCTCTATCTGACTGATTTCACTTAGCGTAATAACCTCTAGGTCCATTTATGTTGTTGCAAGTGGAAATAGTTCATTTTTTTTGCCAAGTAATATTCCTTTGTATATATGTACCACCTCTTCTTTATCCATTTGTCTATCGATGAACACTTAGCTTGCTTCTATAATATATCTTCACTATTGTAAGTAATGCTGAAATGAAAATAGGGGTGCATAGATCTTTCAAAGTAGCATTTTGGATTTCATCTGATAAATACCCAAAGTGGGATTTCTGGGTCGTATGGTAGTTCTTTTTTCAATTTTTATGAGGCCCCTCCATACTGTTATCCATAGTGGCTGCACTAGTTTACAGTCCCACCAACAGTGCACCAATGTTCCCTTTTCTTCGCATCCCAGCCAACACTTATTGTTTGTTGATTTATTGTTATAGTTTGTTGATTTACTGGTGATGGCCATTCTGCCAGGTGTTATGGGATATCTCATTGTAGTGTTAATTTTCATTTCCCTGATGATTAGTGATTTTGAGCATCTTTTCATGTACTGTTGGCAATCTGTATGTCCTCTTTAGAGAAATACCTATTCAGGTCTTCTGTCCATGTTTTAATTGGATTTTTTGGGGGGTGTTGTTATGAGTGCTTTGTAAATTTTGGATATTAATCCCTTACTGGATGTATCATTGGTGAAAATACCTTTTCCCTTTAGTTGGTTGTCTTTTCGTTTTAATGGTTTCCTTTGCTGTGCAAAAACTTTTTAGTTTGATGTAGTTCCATTTGTTTATTTTTTTCTTTTGCTTCCTTTACCTGAAGAGATATATTAGAAAAATATTACTAAGAGTAATCAATATCAGAGAGTTTACTGCCTGTGTTTTCTTCTAGGAGTTTTTGTGGTTTTGGGTCTTACATTTTAGTCTTTAATCCATTTTGAGTTTATTCTTGTATATTATGTAAGAAGGTGGTCTGGTTTCATTTTTTTGCGTGTATCTGTCCAGTTTTTTTCAACATCACTTACTGAGGGGTCTGCCTTTCCCCATTGGGTATTGTTGCCTCCATCGTTATAGATTAATTGACCATGTAATCCTCAGTTTATTTCTGGGCTGTCTATTCTGTTCCATTGATCTATGTGTCTCTTTCTATGTCAGTAACATGCCATTTTGATTACTGTAGGCTTGTAGTGTAGTTTGACATCAGGTAGTGTGAAACGTCCAGCTTTGTTGTTCTTTCTCAAAATTGCTGTGGTGTTTTGGGGTCTTTTGTGGTTCCTTATAAATTTTAGGATTATTTGTTTTAGTGCCGTAAAGAATGCCATTGGTATTTTGTTATTGATTGAATTGAATATATAGATTTCTTTGGGCCATTTTAACAATGTTAATTCTTCCTGTCCTTGAAAATGGTATATGCTTCCAGTTATTTATATCTTCTTCAGTTTCTTTCTTCAGAGTCTTATAATTTTCTGTGTACATGTCTTATTTCCTTGGTTAAATTTATTCATATATATATGCATTTATATATATGTATATATATGTATTTTTTTGATGCATCTGTAAATCAGATTGTTTACTTAATTGCTCTTATTGATAGTTGGTTGTTTATGTATAAAAATGCAACTGATATTTGAATATTACTTTTGTATCCTGCTTCTGTACTGAATTCATTTATCAGTTCTAATAGTTTTTTTGGTGGAATTTTTGGAGTTCTCTCTATACAGTACCATGCCATCTGTAAGTAATGACAGTTTTACTTCTTCCTTTCCAATTTGGATACCATTTTTCTTTTTCTTGGACTAGGACTTTGCTTTGACTAGGACTTCCAATACTCTATTGAATAAAAGTGGTAAAAGTAGACATCGTTGTCTTGTTCCTGATCTTTGGAAAAAGCTTTTCACCCTTGAGTATGATGTTAGCTGTGGGTTTGTCATATATGGACTTTATTATGTTGAGGTATGTTTCCTCTGTTCCCACTTTTCTGAAAGTTTATCATAAATGTATGCTGGATTTTGCCAAATGCTTTTTCTGCATCTTTGGTAATGATCATATGATTTTAATCCTTTATTTTGTTTATGTGGTATATTACATTAATTAATTTGTATATATTGAATCAACCTCGCATCCCAGGAGTATACATCCTACTTGATCATGGTGTATGCCTTTGGTTTGCTAATGTTTTGCTGAGGATTTTTGCATCTATGTTCATACAGGATATCAGCCTATAATTTTCTTTATTAGTACTGTCTTTATCTGGTTTTTGAATCAGGGTAATCCTGGCTTCATAAAAGGAGCTTGTGAATCTTCCCTCCTCTTGAATTTTTTGGAATAATTTCAGAACAGGTGTTAATTTTTCTTTGAATATTTGATAAAACTCACCTGTGAAGCCATCTGGTCCAGGACTCTTGTTTGTTGTGAGTTTCTTGATTACTGATTCAATTTTGTTGTAGTAATCAGTGCTTTCAGATTTTTTGTTTGTTTTTGACTTAATTTTGGGAGATTGTGTGTTTCTAGGAATATATCCATTTCTTCCAGATTGTCCAATTTGTTGGCATATAATTGTTCATAGTATTTATTTTTATAATCCTTTGTATTTATCTGGTGTCAGTTGTCAAGTCTCTTTCTGATTTTATTTATTTTGGTCCTCTTTTTTCTTGATGAGTTTGGTTAAGTTTTATCAATTTTATTTATCTTTTCAAAGAACCAGCTCTTGGTTTCATTGCTCTTTTGTATTGTTTTTTGTTTGTTGGTTTGCTTGTTTTCGTTAGACCTTGTTTTATTTATTTACACTGGGATTGTTATTATTTCCTCGCTTCTACTCACTTTGAGCTTTTTTGTTTTTCTAGTTCCTTTAAGTGTAAGTTAGATTGTTTGAGACTTTTCTTATTTCTTGAGGTAGAACTGCAGTAGAAACTTTCGCTGTGACCATACATTTTAAGTCATTGTGTTTTAATTTTCTTTTGTTTCAAGGTATCTTTTGATTTCTTCCTTTGAAATCATTGTTAACCCATGCATTGTTCAGTAGCATGCTATTTAGCCTCCATGTATTTGTGTGATTTTTAGTTTTTCTCTTGTAAATGATTTCTAGAATAGTTTCATATAATTATAGTTGGAGAAGATGGTTGATACGATTTTAGTCTTCTTAAATTTATTGAGAACTTGTTCTGTGGCCTAACATGTGGTCTGTCCTGGAAAATGTTCCAGGTGTACTTGAAAAGAATCTATATTCTGCTTCTTTGGTGTGAAATGCTCTATAAGTATTTAATTCCATCTGGTATAATTTTTTGCTTAAGGCCACTGTTTCTTTGTTGATTTTCTGTCTGGAAGATATATCCATTGTGTCTATTGTCTGCTAAAGTCCCCTACTATGACTGTATTGCTGTTGATCTCTCCCTTTATGACCATCGTCAATATTTGCTTTATATATTCAGGTGCTTCTGTGTTGGGTGTATAAATGTTTACAAGGGTTATAATCCTCTTGTTGGATTAGTCCCTTTATTGTTATGAAATCTCTCTTATTCCAGAGTGTTTCAAAGTCTGTTTAGTCTGATATACGTATTGCTACCCCCCACTTTTTTTGTTTGTTTGTTTACATTAGCATGAAATATATTTAATCCCTTTACTTTCAGTCTCTGAGTATCTTTCTATCTGAAGTGGGTCTCTTGTAGACAGCATATACATGGGTCTTGTTTTGTTATCTACTCATCTACCCTATGTCTTTTGTCACATTTAACCATTTAGATTTTAAGTGATTATTGATAGATACATAGTTACTGCTTTTTTATTCATATTTATGCTCTCCCTTCACCCCCCACTCCTTCTTCTTTATGAAGTCTCTTTAACATTTCATGTAGTACTGGTTTGGTGGTGGTGAATTCCTTTAGCTTTTTCTTCTTTTTTGTCTGGGAAGCTTTTTATCTCTCCTTACATTTTAAATGACAGCCTTGCTGGGTAGAGTAGTCTTGGTTGTAGATTCTCACTTTTTTTTTTTTTTTTTTTCATCACTTTGAATATTTCCTTCCAGTCCCTTCTGGCCTGCACAATTTCTCTTGAGGAAGCAGCTGACAGTCTTATGGAAGCTCTTTTGTAGGTAACTAATTGCTTTTCTCTTGCTGCTTGTAGGATTCTCTCTTTGTCTTTAACCTTTGGCATTTTAATTATGTGTCTTGGTGTGGGATTCTTTGAGTTCATCTTGTTTGGGACTCTGCAAGGAAATAGGCCTTGTTTGTCTATTTCCTTCACCAGGTTAGCGAAGTTTTCCATCATTGATTCTTCAAATAGGTTTTCAATTGCTTGCTGTCTTTCTTCTCTTGGAACCTCTATGATGTGAATGTTGTTATGGTTGATGTTGTCTCAAAGGTCCCGTAAGCTATCCTCAGTTTTAAAAATTGTTTTTCCTTTTTTCTAATCTGATTGGGTCTTTTCTGCTACTTTCTCTTCCAATTCACTGTTTTGATCCTCTGCTTCCATCTAATCTGCTGTTGATTCCTTTTAGTGTATTTCTTACTTCAGTTAAGTGTTCTTCATTTCTGACTGTTCTTTTCTTATCGTTTCTGTATCCTCCTTTATGCTTAGTATCTTTTTGTTGAAGTTCTTTCTAAGTTCCTTGAGCATTCTTATAACTAGTGTTTTGAATCTTTTAGAAGATCTTTTAGATCTTTTAGATCTTTTAGATATTGTATCTTTTAGAATATTTGTCTCCGTTTTGTGTAGTTCTTTTTCTGGAGTTTTCTCCTGTTCTTTCATTTGGGACATGTTTCTTTGTCTCCCCATTTTGGCTGCCTCTCTGTGTTTGTTTTTAAGTATTAGCTAGATCTGTTATGTCTCCCACTCTTGGCAAGGTGGCCTTATGTTGTAAATGTCCTGTGGGGCCCAGTGGCCCAGTCTCCTTGGTAACCTGAGCTGGGTGCTCTAGGAGTGTCCCTTGTGTGGTTGTGTGCCCTTTTGTAGTTGAGCTTTAATTGCTATTGGCACATCAGTGAGTGAGATTGACCCTCCAGCTGACTGGCTGTGAGGATGGCCAGGACCACCGAGTTTGAGCTGCTGTGTGAGGGCTGAGACCACCCACTGAGTGGTATTTGCCTTAGTGAGCTAGGGTGCCTGCTAAGACCACCCTTTGGGTGTGCCTCTTGTGGAGCCAATCAGGTGGCACTCTGTTGTGATCTGAGGCTGGCCACTGGGTATGTTGGTTCTGGGGCCCCTTGCGACGGTCTCTTGTGCAGTCCAAGTTCATGTGCTTTCTGGGTCTGGCCCAGGTCTACCTGGTAGAAGCTACGAAGTGTTCGGCGCTTGATAGCTTCCTGTGCTGTTCCTGGAGGCATGTGGGAGAGGCCACACTTGGAGCCAAGGCCAGCTGACACCAGTACCAGGCCTGGGATCACCCACACCAAAGCCCTGTGTCCTGTACACCCTCAGGCCTGCTGCCACCTGCCAGCTGTCCATGAGGCTCATCTGCTAAGAGAGGCTTGGGTGGTACGTGAGTTGGGTGAGGCAGGGTGTCAGGGAGTCACCAGGCTGGGGTGAGTGGTGTTTACCCGCTTAATGCACATTCATTTTTGGTGCCATTTATGAGCCTGGAGATATTCAATAAGAGGCACCTGGCACTCCGAGGCCAGCTGCCACCTGCCTGGGGTCTCCAGACCTTTGAGAGGTATTAGGATAAGTAGCAGTGTGGACCAAGGCTGTCCCCAGCCCCCGAAAGAGCCTCTGGTGGTGTGCTGGCAAAGGCTGGCTGCCCTCCGCTGAGAGAGCCTGCCTGCCTGCTGCTGAAAGAGCCTCTCATGGTACATGAGTTGGGTGAAGTGGGGTCTCTAGGTGAGTGGTATTCAGGTTAATCAGATTCAGATTTGGCTGCGTCTGTGTGTGAGTATGCGTGTGTGTGTGTGTGTGTGTGTGTGTTTGTGTGTGTGTGTTGGGGGGGTTGGGGAGGGCTCAACACAAGAAAGATGGTACCCACCCACCGGCCCTGGGGGAGGAGGGCTCAACCTGAGGATAATGGCAGGTCTTCCTCAGGCCTCCACTGAAGCCACACAACATATTTTCTTATTTCACAACTTCATTTTCTCCCTGTGTCTTCTTGTGCTGCCCGAGCCTCCACCCCTTCGCTGGTGAGTGCCTGTGAGTGAAGGAACCTGTGCAGGCCAGGTAAGAGTGTGTGTGGGTTTCCTGCAGTCTTTGTCTCACTCTGAGACCCAAATCCCCACTGCTTTTCACAGCCAGCTGTTGTGGGGGCTCCTCCTCCTAGCACTGGCCCTCAGGTGGTCCTCTGCGGCTGAGGTAGCCCTCATTCTCACCCGGCACACCTGGAGCCATCAGGTTTCACGTTCTGCCCCACCTACCACTGCCATCCTGGCTTCTTCTTTATATACTTAGTTATAGGACTTTTATTCAGCTAGTCTTTTGATGGTTCTCCAGGTTGATTGTCCCATAATTTAGTTGTTTTTTTGATGTGATCATGGGCGGAGGTGAGTACACTGGTTACCTACTCCGCCATCTTGTGTGGAACTCCATCCCATTTCTTAATAACCATCATTTGGTTCAGGGTGGCACCAAGACTTGAGACACTAGCACCCTCAGACTGTTATAATCCAATCAAGAATTGATTTGAACTTGTGTTTGGTCTCTGCCAGGGCTTGTTTATTTTTCTTTCAATTGATATAAAATTCCTATTACATATAATTTACTGTCATAACCTTTTTAAAAGGTACAATTCAGTTGCTTTTAGTATATTTATATTGTACAATCATCACTACGATCTTAATTCCAGAATATTTCCATCACCCTCAAATGCATCTCTGTACTTCCCCAGCCCTCATCCCTCCACTGTAGGCAATCACTAATCTACTATTTGTCCCTGTGGATTTGCCTATTCTAAACGGAATCATGCAATATGTGGTCATTTGTGATTGGTTTCTCATGTTTGGGCTGTTCACCCCCCACCCCTTACTCCAGGGAAGTAGCTCTTCAGTGCAGCAAGCAGAGAGTATGTTTGTAAGGGCCTTTCCCTAGTAAGTCTCTGAATGATAGTTTTTGTCTCACTATTTCCTTGGGTTTGTTAAAATTCATGTTCAGGTTCTCAGCCTTTCAACTGTTGCTTTTGCAGTGGCCATTTGCCTTGAGGGGAAAAATAGCTTCAATACTGGGCTACTTCTCTGACCTTCCTTCCTCTCTGGATCTGGCTTTGCAGTTCCTCATTGTGTTGAAAGCTCTTTGATGTCATCAAATATTGTTTTCATATTTTGTCAATCTTTCATAATTCTGGGTGGGAGTGCAGTGGAATTGGGCTCTGTAAATTTTGTTAAAGGACTAAATTCATTTATTCAGCCAGTGTTTTTTGAATGGCAAATATGTCAGATGCTAGAAGTAAACCAGTGTACAAAACAGACTAAAGTGTCTGCTCTCATGAAAATGCCATTCTAGGTACAGAGGGTATAAAATAAACATCTACCTAAAATACATATTATGTCAGAATGGAAAGTTTGTATGGAGAATATAAGGTGGGAAAGAAGGATAGAATGAGTTCTGAGTGTTAACTGTTTTAAGTAGTTTAGGGATAGCCTCTTTGATAAGGTGACATCTGAAGGGAGAGAGCCATGTAGGTATCGAGGGAAGACCTTGGCAGGCGGAGGGAACAGGAACGAGTGGAAAGTGTCACAGGCACAGTGTGTCTGGAGCAGAAGTGAGGATGGTAAGTTAGACCTGACAGGTGGAAGCTGGGGCAGGTCATGCTGATTGCTGTATGAGTTTGAATTTTATGGGAACTGAGTTGGGAAGCCATTGGAGTGTTTCCAGCAGAGGAGGGAACATGATCTCCTTAGTACATCAGTTCTTTTAAAACCTGTGTAGAGAATAAATCCTAGGTGGTGAGGATAGATCTAAAGACACCGTAGAGGAGGTTCTTTCAGTAACTCAGACGAGAGATACTGTTTCAGATCTCAGAGGCAGCAGTACAAGTAGTAAGACTTGATCAGATTCTAGATATAATTTGAAGGCACAGCTAATTGGATTCGCTAGCCATTGGATAGGGGCGTGTGAGAAAGTGAGGAGTCAAGGATCGATCCGATCCTGAAACTTTTGGCCACTAACTAGAAAGGTGGAGAGTTTGCCATTGACTGAAACTGAGCAGTTTGCTAGAGGATGTAATATGGTCATGGGATGGGAAGCAGATTACGATTTAACTTTTAGATGTCTATTATCCACATAGGAGGAGGCAAGAAATCGGATATACGAGGCTGCAACTGGTAAGATCTGAAGATACACATTTGTGAGTCAGTGTCTACTTGATATTAAAAACCATGATATTGATTGACGTCATCTAGGAGTGAGTATGGACAGAGAAGAGACACAAGTACGGGGGCCAGGGGCAATTCAAATTTTGTTAAATCTTGGAGATGAAGAGGATTCCATAAAGAAGAGTAGAGAAATGAGCTAGTAGCTGAGTGCGTGAGGCAGAGTCAATGATTATTTTTCTTTTAAAGCTGGGATGGACTTTAGTGTGTTTGTGTGCTGATGGTAATGATTCAGTTGAGGGAATGACTCAGCCTCTGAAGATGCAGGGACACAGATGTTGGGAACAATTCTTGGAGCTGTGTTCTTGAGGAGGGGAAAGAAAGGGTTTGCAATATAGAAAACATAGGTGGAAAAGTTGGCTTTACACGGGAACCTGGATAGTTCATCCATCTGAAGAGGTGGAAAGGAGGATATTATGGGTACACCTACAGGGTGAACGTGATAGAAGATGACAAACTTATTTTCTAATTGCTTCTATTTCATTAGTGCAAAGGAAGCCACCATCACTAGAGTAAGGATGGGGCGGGACATCTTGGAAGTTTAAGCTGAGAAGAGAAGCTGTAAGTAGTCATACTGGAAAGTGCCTGCAAGTGGGTAGACTAGGGAAATGTAGGATCGTAGAGGAACCGGAGATTACTTTCTTAGATATAAATTGAGTTAGAGATCCATCTCTAAACGTTTTATTATTTTATTGCATTGTTGTGAAGGAAAATCTTTTCCTCTATCCTCTTAGCTTCAGTGACTTGGGGCTTGTGAAATTAACTGACAAGAGATTAATAGGAGGAAAGGAATACACATTTATTAATATTTTTACATGCATGGAAGTTCACAGAAGTGAAACTCAGGAAACTTATATACCCTTCTTAACAAGGGAGAGAGTGTTTTGGCTCCAAGGGACTCCACGTGGGTAGTGACGAAGAAATATTTAGGAGAACTAATGCAAGATAAGGGTTATTTTAATTAAGTTTGTTTATGCAGACTCACCTTGGTGCTGGCTCTCCATTTCTCATGGTAAGTGTTCTTCTCATCCTAGTACAGGAGAGATGGGATATTTATGTCACTTTCACAAAGCTAAATTTATGCCGTGCTTTTAGACAGATAAGGGGTGGGCAGAGAACTCTTCCTATACAAGTTGATTCTTAATTACCTTCAGTTTAAAATAATCCTAATGCCAAAGTGGTATATTTTGGGGTGGGATAGCCTCATCCTATTCAGTATGAATAAATAACTGATTACCACACCCTGAATGCTATATAGATTATTGCTATTGTTTGCTGACATAATTTTCAAGAAGTAGGAACAACTCTTAGCTATAGATATAATACTAAACTGAATTAAATATAAATATGTATATATATTATGTTAATTGATATAAATGACATAAAAATGGAAACTTTATTTCTAGTAAAAGTTGTTTTGATATTGGTTTTTGTAAATGGTTTAAGCTACAGATCAAGGAAAACTGAAGTAATTGTCCATTGTTGGGAATTCTGTATAAAGTACGTACTGATCTTCATACACCCAAGGATATTTAAGAAATATTTATGGAAGCTGAGGTTAGGTATGTGTCTTCATGTCAGGGATTATTTATTTTAGGCTAGATGATGTTTCATTAGGCTTAATCTTTTACAGGTATGATACTACATTCATAAAGGAAACTACTATTTTTATGCCAGTATATGAAATGTATGTTTGTGTTTATTCTAAAAATCAAGAGCAACACTTTCTTTGTCATTGTTTTACTAGCTCTCTAAAAGGTTTGGGTATTTTAAAAAAATACTGTTCTGATATTTAATAATATCAAACACTTATTGAGATCTCTTGATCAGCACATAGTGCTAATGAAATTAAAGTCATGGGTATTATTCCCATGTGAAGCAGTGAGTTTTCCTTCTTATTTTTTTTTTCTGACTGCCCAGTCAGATACTGGAAAAATTTTCCAGTCTCATACTGGAAAAATAAGAAAACTTAACATGTATTGAGCATCTAGTCCAAGCTGGTCACTGTTGGGGACTTTACATGAAATAACTTCTTTAACCATCAACTTCTCTGTGAGACAGCTGGTGTTATACTGATAAGTTACTTGCCAAGTCATGAATTTAAGTAAGTGGCATTGTTGGGATTTGGTGCCATGTTAGCCTGACTCCAAAGATTTGTGTTGTGATCAATTGTGTGTCACTAAAAACTACTCTTTACGTAGCATTTAAAAATAAAACAGTGGTTATTTTAGCCTGGTACTAGTGAATTGTTCCTTTTCTTCTTGGTAAGTGTCACCCTTAATCAGTTATCTTCCTGGACTCTGTCACATTCCTTTAATTAGCTTTTATTTTATTTTCTGATTGGAAACTTGACACATTTCTGTGATACATAAAGAGGAGAACTTGTATAAGGTAGGGACACTTAGGATATTATGGAGTAGAACTAGAGGTGGAAAAGTTGAATGGCATTAGGTTTGCTCCTGATTCTGTACCTAAGGGATAGGTTATTTTTGTGGAAGAATTGGCATGAATTATTTTATCAAATAGGCTACAGGGCTATAAAATTGAAAACTCTAAAAATGTAAATATTACTTAAAACTTGCTTTTGAATATACTGATATCATCAAAACTATATTAAATACTTGTTTAATAGATATAAAATAGTTTCAAATATTTCAGTGCATACTCTACAGGTGCTGCTTATGGATTGTTCACATATGATAAATTTGGGTTCTATTTTCAAGGACATTATAGTCCTGTGTTTATATATAACCCCTCATGCTGAGAGTAACATTTTTTTCCGATTATAAGAGTAAAAGATTCTCTTCTTAGAAAATTTATAGAATTGGAAAATATGTAAAGATAAAAAGAGATTTATAAGCCCACAACACAAAAGAGATACACTTTGAGAAACATTTGATTCAGTTCCTTTTCTCTCTATATTTATACAGATTAAACACGTTTTATGAGAAGTCTACTTATTTACTATATCGTACTGTTAATTTTGAGAGTCTTTCCTGTTTTTGTCTGAAGGGTTTATATGTTATTCATTTTTTTCTCCTAGGAATCACATTTATGGATTTTATTGACTGAATTTACAATTTTTTTTTTTCTGTTTTCCAACCATGAAATTCTGCTTTAACATTTATAATTACTTTTGTGATAATTTACTCGGGCTTAGATTTTAAAAAGTTTCCCAACTTTTGAGTTAAATGCTTGATTTACTTTTATTACTTTTTGCTTCTTAATGAAAGCCTTTTCAAGTAGGAATGCCTGCTTATGAGGCTTTACACCGTCCTCTGGGAAGTCGCATTGCTGTCCTGGTGGTTGTCACTAAAACACTTCATCTCAAGCAGCGCCTGCCAGTTTGAGGGTCAGCCTTTGTGCTGGTCACACATACTTCATTTCTGTCAGATGGAAGCCTGAAATCAGCGAATCTTCTCTTTTTCTGTTACCTCATCTGGAAATAAAAGTTATTTTTACCCCCTTTGGGTCTTGAGATTCTGAATTCACGTTCTGTGATATCACAGTTACTGGATACATCACAGTTGTCTACTCGGTAGCGGTGATAGTACTTTGCTTCCTAGAACCAGAAGATCTCAGAGATCATAATAACAATGTGGAAACGGGGACTCAGGAGAAATAAACTGATGTACTTCACATATTAAATGAATGCACTGCTGTCCATAGTTTAAACAGGAGTCTAGCTCTCTTTCCATATTACCCCTTGGGCCTGATCAGTAATTCTGTGAGATGCTATCGTAGGATTTCAGACAATAAATTCAGATAATAGATAAACATTAATTTAGTAAAAAGGTTGTTGAGAAAATAAGTATTATGGTCTAAGTGCTGGTTTAGAAAGATGAATTTGGTTGTGATATTCAGTGGTGACTTGAAGTGAGAAGATACTGTGATGAGGCAAAAAAAGAGGGATTTTGAAACTGCTCAGTGTGGTAGCTAGGGAAAATGAAAAGGTTTGCATCTGAGATTGGTGAGGAAGGAAGAAATATTAGGGCTTTACAATTAGAATAGAGAAAAAAGCAGAAGAATAAGGTAAAGTGAAGGCGTCGTTCTTATGGGGTGAAAAGAGTAATTATGGAAAAGGCTTTAGTTTAGGGAGATAGTTTTATTTTTTTAAATTCACAATGCGTCACAGATGGATTTTGGAGAAGGAAGAAATTTTCTTCTACCATGGTAGGTTATTTTGACTGGTCTAATAATTAAATTGACGTGAGATTAACAGGAAAATAAGCAAATTTAATGACATGCATATGTACAGGAACTCCACATACACTAGAGAGTCAGAGACCCCATATACATCCGAGGTTCAGAGACAGAAAGGTAAAATGAGGTGTGTGGGGCACACTGAGCCAAAGAATGCGGTACTGTGCCTGGGACTCTGGAGGGGAGAAGAGCAATTCGCAGGACAATGAGAAGAGCAGATGTTCAGTAATTTTCCCTTCCCTATAGATATGTCATAAAAACGTTACCTCTGGTAATAGCTCTTATTATGGGCAAGGCCCCAATTTAAATTCTTTATGGGAGAGGTGAAAGTTTCTCTTGAGCTCATTTCAGGTCAAACAGTCCCCATGCCAAAGTAGCACATTTTGGGGAGACCTCTTCCGAACCCCTTCAGGATTATTGTTCTTTTCCAAGAAGATGAAGTTTTGATGGGTATATATCATATTATATATATACACATATATATATATATATATATATATATATATATATATATATGTGTGTGTGTGTATATATATGCATTCTTACTGCTAAAAATCAGCTCCTAGGTTTAGTTAGAACGTTTTTTGTTCTTGCATTTTTAAACTTTTCACCCATAATATAGATTGTGTTATTTTGATGGGAAGCAAATTGTAAAGACAGGCATGGGGGAGGTCAGACTTGTTAAAACCTTGAATAGTTCAGCACGATTGTGTTATTAAAGGTATTTTAGGTAGTATATGACTACTGATAACCCATGATGGATTAATACACTTCTGTAATTGTTTATTTTTGTAAAATGAACCCAGTTGTGAATATAATTAGTGAATTTTTAAAATATCTGGGTGCTAGAATGCCAAGATAATTTAATCATGTAAGACATGAATAACAAAGTGATAAAACAAAATAAAAATGGTTACTTTCTACTTCTTTTTATTTAGATGTTTTTATTTTCCTTTCATAAACTAAAGCCTTGTTGCATTCATCCCATTCATGAACAAAATTTACTTCAAAAATGTAGATTTTTTTAAATTTTGTAATATGATTCCAGCTCTTTATGAGATTTATATGTTTCTGTATTTGATCCCAGGTATCCTTAAAAAATAAATACCAAAAACCAACTCACAGTGTATATAACTACTTTTCACTCTTTTTTCAATATTCGTTTTTTGTTTTATGTGAACTAAAGCATATTACTTTATATAACTAATGTCATGTTAACTGATATAATACTGTTACTTAATTCAAGTCATGTGGCCTGAAAAAACAAAATCATGAGAAAAAAGCTTCAACAACATTATGAAGATTAAGAATAATTATAGTCGCAAAAATATTTTAGAATTTAAATTATACAACTTAGAATTTAAATTATAAAACTTCATTTTAAAACTTCCATATATGTAAGACCCATATTATAAAAATTCTTCTGTGTGATTTATTAGAGAACCTCCATCATAACCTTGTTTGAGTAACAGCATGTACAACAGTGATTCATATGTGCAGATTTTATTTATCTTGTCATAGAGCACAGGTATATTTGTGACTGAATTTTGAGATTTAGATAAAAGGATGGGATGTAGATGTTAGATTTAAATATACAGTCGTTGGTTATCTTTTATTCATACATTTAAAAGTAATAATTTGTTACACAGTTACATTTAAATTGAAGGAAATAAGTTATATTGTTATATCAAAGCAGTCAACTCTTAAAAACCTCAGATATTAAAGTATTACTTATAATTAGAATTTCAAAGGTTAGAAATCAAATGCATTATGTTCTCATGTAACTTTTTTGAGTTAGACTTTGATGTGATTGATTCCATACAATTTCTTTGTATATAGACACTGCCATATGTGTGTGAGGTCAGGCAATTAAGTTCGTGAACTTGTTGCAACGATGTTGCTAACCTTTTTTGGTATCAGAGGGATTATTCATTATGAATTTGTACCAACTGGACAAACAATTAATCAGGTTTACTGTTTGGAAGTGCTGAAAAGGCTGCATGGAAAAGTTAGACATCCTGAACATTTTGCCAACATTTCATGGCTCTGGCATCACGACCATGCACCAGCTCACACGGCACTGTCTGTGAGGGAGTTTTTAGCCAGTAAACAAATAACTGTATTGGGGCACCCTCTCTACTCACCTGATCTGATCCTTAATGACTTCTTTCTTCATCTGAAGATCAAGGAAACATAGAAAGGAAGATATTTTGATGGCATTTAGGGCCTCAAGCGTAATACGACGATAGCTCTGATGGCTATTCCAAAAAGAGTTCCACAGCTGCTTTGAAGGGTGGACTAGGCGCTGGTGTTGCTGCATAGCTTCCTAAGGGGAGTACTTCGAAGGTGACCATAATGATATTCAGCAATGAGGTATGGAGCACTTTTTCTAGGATGAGTTCATGGACTTAATTGTCAGACTTCTCTCTCTCTCCCTCTCTCTCCCTCTCTCCCTCTCTGTCTCTGTCTCTGTCTCTGTCTCTGTCTCTCTGTCTCTCTCTCTCTCTCTCTGTGTATACATATGCACACACTAAAATATATAATGAAGATTATTAGTGAAGGGATTTTAAGGTTTTATGATGAAAAGTGGTGTTCATTTGTGTTAGAATCTGAGTATTAATATAATGGGAGATATGCTTAATACATTTATGCGCTGCATACCGTTGTTTTGGCCAACAATATATGAGTGGTCCAATAAGAGAATAATGGAGCTGAAAAGTTCTTATCACCTAGTGACATGGCAGCCCACCTATGCCTAAAGGATTGGCCTAGGATGAGGAGGCCGCAAAAAACAACAAGGCTGTAGTTGAGATGGCAAATGACTTTGCCGTGGGTGTGGATGAAGGTGACTTAGAAGAGCTCTCAGAGGGGATTCCTGAAGAATTGACTGATGTGGTGTTGTTGGAACCGACTGGAACATACAGCTGAAACTGCAGAAGAGAAAGAACACCCAAGAAAATTAACAGTGAAGGGTTTCGCAGAAGCTTTTGCAGACTCACAATCCTTAAAATGTTTGAAAACATGGACCCCAACACCAAAAGGTTTTCAGTAATAGAGAGGAATGTTCGGTGCATTATCTGCTTACAAGCAAATCTCTGATGGAAAAAACAAAAACAAAAAAACAAGCAAATTAGCATGGACATATTTGTGAAAAGAGTGACATGTCCTCAAGAAGAGCCTCAGGCAGGTCCTTGAGGAGGCCTTCCAGAAGAAAGCAATGTTCCCATAGGGGATGACAGCTCCTGGTGTTACTGCCCCTGAAAACTTTCCAGTGGGACCAGAGGCGGAGGTGGGAGACTGTTGATGATCTTGACCCTGTGTAGGCCTCGGCTGATGTGTGGGTTTGTGTCTTAGTTTTTAACAAAAAATATTTAAAAAGTGAAAAAGAAATTTTTATAAATAGAAAGCATATAGAATAGGATATAAAGGAAAAAAAATTGTGCAGCTGTACAATGAGTTATTTTAAGCTTAAGTGTCATTACAAAAGAGTAGAAAAGTTAAAAAAAAATAAAGTTTATAAAGTTACAATAAGCTAAGGTTGCTTTATTCAAGAAATAAATTTTAAAATAAATTTAATGTAGCCTAAGGGTACAGTGTTTATAGTCTACAGTATATACAGTGATGTCCCCTAGGCCTTCACATTCACTCCCCACTCACTCACTGAATCACCCAGAGCAACTTCCAGTCCTGCAAGCTCCACTCATGGTAAGTGCCCTATGCAGGTGTACCTTTTTTTTTTTTTTATTAATCTATTATACTGTATTTTTACTGTACCTTTTCTATGATGAGATATGTTTAGGTACACCAGTACTTACCATTGTGTTACAGTTGCCTACATTATTCAGTAGAGTAACAGCTATGCAGGTTTGTAGTCTAGGAGCAATAGGCTGTACCATACAGCCTGGGTGTGCAGTAGGCTACAGCATCCAGTTTGTGTAAGTACATGCAATGATGTTTGCACAATGATGAAATTGCCTGACAGTGCATTTCTCAGAACATACTCCAGTTGTTAAGCAGTGCATGGATGTAATTGATTCATTAGCTACCTGGATTTCTTAGCCCTTTTGCATGAACCAGGTACTGGGGATATATAATGGCATTAGGACATATAATGGAGAGTAAGACTAGGACTCTGTCCTTTAGGGGCTTATGTTTTTTTGTGTGGAAAACAGGTGATAAACACAAAATCAAGTATAGATTGTAATTACTGTTATGAATAAAGTAATATATTCTGACATAGACTAATGGAGACATACGTTAGGTAGAGTAGTCAGTGAATGCCTCTTTGAAGAGATGGCAGTTGAGACTGAGACCTGAAATATCAGAAAGAACTGGTCATTGTTAACCTTAAAAATTAAACACCAAAGTGAGAGGCAACAAGTGTTTATTTGAGATAAAAAAAGAATTGCAATCGGGGCCATAGATCCAGCCAGATACCTAAATTATGTCCAGATTATGGAGTGAAGGCAAGAGGTTTTTATGAGAAAAGGAAGGGAAATAATTACATGCATAGAAGAAAGGATTTTCTGTTGGTGCTAAGAAGCTAGGTTATTCCTAACTAGACATGGCTGGTTACTGATTCTAAAGAACGTCCATAATCATCAGTTGTTATGGTCAGGATGTCTGCTTTCCTGTTAGCTTTATAAAGAGTTGTTTATAAGACAATGTTGACGTAGCGCAAAGGCTTTTTGCCCAGTTCAAACATTCCAAGGATTCAAGGACTAAGACATGTAATAGAGTTCCTCTGGAATGACTGCTCTAGCTCTGTTTTAAAATGGCTCCGCTTGTGTCAATTTTTCACATCATTCAAAGAAACAGTGAAAGAACACTGCATACAGAGGCAATAGTGAGCAAAAGGCCTGGGATCAGAATCTGAGTGATTGGAGTCTCTAATTAGCAAAGGGGAGCAGTGGGGAGCAACCCGAGATGAAAGTGGTGAGGTAGACATGAAGATTTATTCTGGTTTTACAGACTGTGGGAAAGAGCTTATATTTGTTATAGGAGTGGTGGGAAGCCACTGACAGGCTTTAAGCTGGAGGAGTGACATTTGTGTTTTAAAAAAGTCATCCAGCTGCGGTGGAAAGGGCAGAGGCAAAGGAAGTGGAGATCTGGTATAGGGCTTTGCTGTTCACAAGCTACACAGTGTTCTTTTTTTAAAAATTACTAAATAAAGTGATGAAGCTGGACTTAAGAGAGTCTTGTTTCGAGTTGTTTCCAGTAGGGTTGTTTCCATTTGTAGAATATTATGGTAAAAATGCATGAATCTATGTTTTTATTTCCCTTGGGTAAATATCTAAGAGTAGAATTACTGGGATGTATGGGTAAATGTATGTTTAACATCTTAAGAAAATTGCCAAATTGTTTTCCAAAGTGACTGTGTCATTTTGTATTCACACTAGAAATGTGTGACAGTTGCAAATGTTTCATATCCTTTTTAACACTTGGTATTGTCAGTGTTTTTTATGTGAATCTAGTGGGTATATAACGTAGCTTAATTATGGTTTTAATTTGTGTTTCTTAATGACAAATGATATTAAGCATCTTTTTATGTGCTTATAGCACATTCTTATATCTTTTTTTGAAATATTTTTAGATCTTTTGCCCATTTTTTAAAAAATTGGATTATTTGTCTTTTTATTATCAAGATGTGAGAGCTTTTTATAAATTCTGGAGACAAGTCCTTTATTAGATACATGATTTCCAAATATTTCTTCTCAAGCTGTGGTTTATCTTTTCATTTTTGTAATAATATATTAATTTTGTAGAAGTCCAGATTACCATTTTTTAATGTAGTTTTTGTTTTTTTGGGGCCTGTTTAAAAAATATTTGCCTAATCCAAAATCAAAAATTTTTTTTCCAGGATGTTTTATAAATTTAACTCTCCCATTTGTGAATGGTATAAAGAGTCAAAGTTCATTTACTGACATATGGATGTCTAGTTGTTTCTCACTACTTATATATACTGTTCTTTCCCCATTATTTGATGCTTTTGTCTATAATTGATCATCTATTGATTTTTTTTTATTTGTTTGGGTCTTTTTCTGGACTTTCTGTTATGTTCTATTAATACATATGTTCAGTCTTATAGCAGTACCATGTTGTCTTGATTCAAGTGGCTTTAATAGTAAGTCATAAAATGTGGTAGTTTGGGGCATCTCAAGTTTGTTCTATTTCAGGTTTGTTTTGGCTAATGGCCCTTTAATTTCCATATGCATTCTAGAATCAGCTTGTGAATTTCTAACAAAAAGACAGCCACAGTTTTGATTAGGAATGTGTAAAAATTTGGGTGGAATTGACATCTTCCAGTCTTTGCAGATGATAACAGTTTTACATGTTTAGGTTTTAGTTTTATTTTCTCTCTTTTTTGAAAAAAATCTCAATTTTATACGTTTAAGCTTACAGTTCTTACAATTGTATTCAGCATAATGCGGAATGTAAGTGGTCGGAGAAGACATCCTTGCCTTATTTGTGAGGAGTATACCGTCATTTACCATTAAGTATAATGTTAGTGGTAGGCTTTTCATAGCTGCCTTTTATCATGGTGTGGAAGTTTCTTTATATTCCTGGTTTTCCTATAAATTGTTTTGAATCTTTCCAAATGACATTTCCGTGTCTTTTGAAATGATCTTATGGCTTTTGTTTTTAGTCTGTTGACAGGGTGAATTACATTGTTTGATATGCTGATTGGTAATATAAACCTGCATTCCTGGGATGAATGTACTTGGTCATGATGTATAATTCCTTGTTTTTTTAATGTGTTGCTGGATTTGATTTGCTTTTATATTTTGTTAATTTTTCTGTGCATGTGTGTGTATGTGCCTGTGTTCATGAGGGTTGTTTGGTTGTAGTTTTTTTCCCCCCTCTGATAGGCTTTTCTATCTAATAAATCTAATAAATCTAGATTTATTATCATGGTATTGTTGGATCACAATGAGTTTCGCAGTGTTCTTTTTAAAATTTTGGGAAAAGATTGTGTAGAATTGATAGTTATTTTTTTTTTTAAGTAATTGATAGAATTCATCTGTGAAATCATATGGATCTTGGGTTTTGTTGGTGAGAAGTTTTGTTAACTACAAATTTAATTGTTATAATTAACATAGGACTAGTTAAGTTTTCTATTTCTTAAGCATACTTGGGTAGTTTATATCATTGAAATGATTTGTGTTTTTCATTTAAGTTCTCAAATTTATAGGCAGAGTTAGTTATTTAGCAGGATCACTTCTTATCCTTTTACTGTATGTAGGATCTGTAGTGATGACTACTTTGTTTGTGCTAATTGTATCCCTGCCACACACACTGTGATTCATCTGGCTAGATAAATTGAAGAACCGGCATTTGGTTTCATCATTTTCCTCTATTGTTTTGCTCTTTTTATATCTTTGATTTGTCTCATTTTAATTATCTTTTCCTGTTTTACTTTGGGTATAATTTGCTCTTTTCTAGTCTTAATGTGGAAACTGAGATGATTGATTTGAAATCTTTCTTCTGTAGAAATATAAGCATTTAATGCTATAAATTTTTCTGAAGCACTATTTTATCTCCATCCTATAAATTTTGATACGTTGTGTTTTTATTTTCATTTAGTTAAATTAAAAAAAGAATTCATGGTTACTCCTTCTTTGACTGAGAGGTTATTTAGAATAAGTTTCCAGATACTTTGGTATTTTTTTCCCATTATGTATAATTTTACTGATTGTTATGCTAATTATACTGTGACCAGAAGTTTGAATTTCATTAATATGTCTTTCGTTGGCATCCAGGAAATACTTATCTTGGTGAATATTTGATGTGCACTTGAAAAGTATATGTTGTTGGATGGAGTGTTTTATATGCCTGTATAATAATTCAAGTTGGTTGATAATGCTCATTAAGTCTTCTATATCCTTAGTGATTTATTTAAGAAATTGTTTTTGGTCTACTAAATCAACTAGTTACATAGAGAGAAGTATTGAAATTGCCAACTAAATTGTAGATTTGTCTGTTTGTCTTTTCATTTGTATTAGACTTTGCTTCCTACTTTTTGAAGTAGGTGCATTCTACCATTATTAGATGCATTCATAATTAGGATTGCTATGTCATTTTGATGAATCAATCCATTTCTCCTTATAGAAAATCCCTGGTTATTTTCTTTTATAAAGTCTACTTTTTCTGATATTAGTACAGCTACACCATTTTCAATTGTGTTTGTATAGTGTGTCTTTTTCCATCCTTTTGCTTTTAACCTGTTTCTTTATTTTTTAATTCTGGGGGTTGGCAATATTAACCAAAGTAGAGGTTCACCCTGTAAAAAGAACAAAAAGCATTTATTTGAGGTAAAAGAGTTGCGACCTGGGAGATACAGATTCAGGTAGCAACCTAGATTGTGCTCCAGAGAGAACAGAGAAAGGCAGGGTTTATAAAGACAAAACCACCTGTGCAGTTCTTCCATGCAAATGAAGGATTGCTGGCTAGGTTAACAGGGATTGGTTAGTTCCAATTTGTAAAGGAGGGAGGCAGAAACTTCAAGTCCATGTGTGTTCATGCAGCAGTTGCTCTAGGATGTTCATGAGTCAGCCTGGAGCTGAGTTAGCAACAGATTGGCAACTGAATAGTGACTCAGCACTGCTGCAGAGGATGTGCATAGGCCCCACTTCCTTAAGAGTCTCTCTATTTTAAGTGCCTGTCTTAGAAAACGCTTATTTCATTTTCTCCATTATCCCCAAACTCTTGCTTATGTGCTAGCTGCCTGGTTTTATAAATAAAGTTTACTTATAAACTTTATAATTAAGGAGTGCTGGAACACAGCCACTCTTTATCATTTACATATCGTATGTGGCTGTTTACAAGTTACAAATGCAGAATTGTGTAGTTAGAATAGAGACCATATGTCTTGGAAGTCTAAAAGTTTTACTGTATGGCCCTTTAAGAAAAAGTTTGCTGACCTCTACACTTTTTTTTTGGGGGGGAGGGTGTATAGAATACTGTTGGAGCTTGCTATGTGTATTTTATACATTGTTGCAATTGCTGTCTTTTAAGTGATGATTTTTAGATTATTTACATCAGTGTAATTCATATGGCCACATTTTAGTTGGATAACTTTGCTATTTATTTTCTATTATCATATCTTTCTTTTTGTTTTACTTCCTTTTTCATGTCCTGTTTTAAGTTAATTGAGTATTTGTTATAATGTTTTACATCTATTGATTTATTAACTATACATATTGGTTTCTTCAATTTTTTTTTTAGGTTCACAGCAAAATTGAAGGGAAGCTACAGAGATTACCCACATACCCCCTGCCTCCACACATGTGTAGCATCCCCCCATTATCAACACCCCCCACCAGAGTGGAATATTTGTTACAGTCAACAAACCTACATGACTATAATCACCCTAAGTCCGTAGTTTACCTTATGGTTCACTCTTGGTGTTATACTTCCTATGGATTGGACAAATGTATGATGACATGCATTCACCATTATAGTATCATACAGAATATTTTCATTGCTCCCCAAATCCTCATGCTCCACCTATTCATTATCCCTTTCTTCATGAACGCCTGGCAACCACTGCTCTTTTTATTATCTCCATAATTTGCCTTTTCCAGAATGTCATAAAGTTGGAATTATACAGTATATAGTGTTTTCAAATTGTTTTCTTTCACTTAGTAATGTGTCATTAAGATTCCGCCATGTCTTTTCATGGCTCGATAGTGCTTTTCTTTTTAGTGTTAAATGATATTCTATTGTTTGTATGTACCATTAACCCACTGAAGGACATCTTGGTTGCTTTCCAGTTTTGGTAGTAGTTATGAGTAAAGCTGCTATAAACATCTGTTTGTATATTTTTGCGTGGACACAAGTTTTCGGCTCCTTTGAGTAAATACCATGGAGCATAATGCTAGATTTTATGGTAAGAATATATTTAGTTTTGTAAGAAACCGCCAGACTGTCTTCCACAGTGGCTGTACTATTTTGTATTCTGAACTGCAGTGAAGGAGAGTTCCTGTTGCTCCACTTCTGCACCAGCGTTTGGTGTTGTCAGTGTTCTGGTTTTCGGTACACTCTAAAATGTGTGTAGTGATATCTCATTGTTTTAATTGGCATTTCCCTGATGACATGTAATACGAATAGAGCTTTTTTTCATAATCTTATTTGCAATTTGTGTATCTTCTTCAATAAGGTGTCTGTTAAGGTCTTTAGTATTTCTTTTTTACATTTAGTGCTTTTTTTTTTTCTTAGACTTTACAGTATGCATTATTAATTTATTGCCTTCTGCCTTCAAATGATATTCTACTTCAACTATGGGATAAGAACCTTTTAAAAGTACACTTATATTTCTTTCTTCTTTCCTGTCTTTTGTGCACTTGCTATCATTGTTTTTCCTTCTAAATATGTCATAAATCCCTTATGTACTGTTCTTATTTTTTGCTTCAAATCAGTATCTTTTAAAGTGTTTTTAAAAATGAAAAAAGTCCTTTGTATTTGACAACAGACTTAACAATTCTGGCACTAGTCAATTTCTTGTGGCATTTCAAATTTCCATCTGGTATCATTTTCCTTCTGCTGGAAGAAGTTACTTTAACATTCCTTGTAGTAAAGCCTTCAGGCAATGAGTTCTCTCAGCTTTCATTTGTCTGTAGAAGTCTTTATTTTGTTTTTATTTATGAAATGGATTTCTTAGGGTTTTCTGTGTTAGGCTAGCAGTTAGAATTTAATATGATGGTTTGGTAATTTAATTAACACTTCTAATTTTTACTTCATCTTACATGTCACGTGTCTATATGTAAGCAGCCAAGTGTACTGTATGTGTTCGTTATAGTCATATTACGCAATTGTAAAGGTGGTTTTACTGCTTTTAATCAACTGCATCTTGTTTAAAATATATTTTAAATAAGTCACTTATTGTATGATAGTCACTCCCTTTTTTTCTCCTCCCTTCCCTAGAGTTTTTTAGATTGTATTTGTAACAGCATTTGTTATACTCTTGGGTATAGTTATTTTTATACCACAGAAAGATTGCCAATAGATATTACTTTGTAGAGAGGACTGGTGTGAAAGAGATAGGAAACAAACAAGTAATTTTCTTTCTTTTTTTCAAGTTTGTCAGCTGGGTTTAGGATTATTAACTGTTCCTATGTTCATGACCAAATTATATTTTCCTGTTATTTACTAAACACTTATTGAAAAGTCTTTCATTTTTAGGCTAATGTTTAACAGCAGATCTCGAAGGTTAGATGACTGGTGGAAGTACATATTTATATCCTGGGGGTGGTCTCTCTGGTATAGATACACTTCTTATTTCTTTGTGATATTGACAAGTTAAAAAACAAATTTTGAGGCTGACATTAGCTTTGGGACCTTAGGCAAGTTACTTAACTTATGCCAACTTCAATTTCCTTGTTTGAGATACTCATCTCACAGAGTTGTGAGAATTAAAGGAGGCTATCCATGTACATAAATTATTCAGCACATAATAAATGTTCACAAAATGACAGTTTTTATTATGTTTCCACATTTTTATTTTTGTAAAATTTCGTATAAATATTGCTTTATTTTGAAGATGTATTCTTTAGAAATTCATAGTTCAAGAGCTTTGTAATTTAGGTTATATCTGTTTCTACAGGTATTTTGATTGACTTACAGTAAAAAGACATCTGTTCACTAAGAAAAAAAGCAGGAAAACAGAATATAGAGAGAGGATAATCAAGATAAATGTAGTTACCAAATTTTGAACATTACATTAATCTATTCTTTAGATGGGATATCTTTTCTTGTTTCTTTGCATCTCTCTATGATTTTTGTGTTGTAAACTGGATATTTTGAATATTGTAATTTGGAAACTCTGGAAATCAGATTCTTCTCACTTCTTCCTTGTGTTTGTTCCTGCTGTTGTGGGTTGTTTGCTTAGTGACTTTTCTAAACTGTATTCTGAAGCTCTGTATTCTCTGTCATGTGTGGCCGCTGAAGTCTGTGTTCTGTTTAGTTTGGTGGTGGGCGGTTGGCTTTTTGACAGTTTTACCTTAAGTTCCTAAAGCCAAGGAAAGGAGAAAAGAAGAAAAAAAGAAGAAAATACTCCCTCCATGTTTGCAGACTTGTTTTGTGTTGGGATATTCCTTCAGTTCTTAGGCTGTTTACAACTCTGCCTTAGCTTTTACTTCCTACAAGTGAAAGCTTAGGGTCTTTTAAGACATTTTTGGAATGTGCAAATTGGTGTGAGCATGAATGTGGCTTTCTTAATTCTTCTGTGTACATGAGAGCTTTTAAAAGACCTTTTACCCACATGTATTTCCTTTCCCCACTTTTTTTCTTCCCAGGCTTCCAGGTTTATCTATTGCTTGTCCCAAGTGTTATCTCTTGTCCCAGACTGATGCAGCTAATACCTGGGCTGTTGAATGCTGTCCACAAAAGCTTCCCCGCCCTGGGGATGTTCTGAGTTGGGTGAAACAAAAGAAACTCTTTGTATGTGTCCTACGGGAGTGTCAGATAGCTGAGACCCACCACAACAATTTTTGAGAACAAGTTCCCTGCTGCTCCCTGTGGGAATAGCAGCCCTTACTACAGTGTAGGCTGTTGTCCTCATGACTATTTTTAGTCTGGGGTATGGGCGATTCCAGGTGGAACAATGCTTTTTATCACAAAACAGTGGCTGCTTCTTCACCAAGTCTTCCCATGGTGGTTGTATGTTTTTGAGTTGATTCCAGAATTCTTTAGAAGTTCAGTCTGATAGTTTTTGCCAGCTCATTAGTTTTTTAAGGAAGACAGAACCCTGGGGTTGCCCTCTCTGCCATTTTTTGGTGATGTCACTCCTGCAATTCTTTTTCAAAGGAAGATGTTGTAAAGTAGTTTCACTTTAAAATAATTAGAAATTGGTAGTAGAAATATGCTTAGGACTGATTTTAACAATTGTATGTAGTACATTTATCGTCTTAGTCAATAATACAAATCTCCTGAATTTTACCTGTGAAACCTTATATATTTTCCATGTATTGATAGAAAAAAATGTAAGGCCACTGAGGGGTATAAAGAGGAATGAGAAAACATCTTTTTTGGCTTTGTGATCATTTTGGAACATTAAATAAGTTATATGGCAATAGGAGCAATTCATTGCTGAAGGAGGAGTCGAGGTCAGTGGGAAGTCTGGCTTCCAGCTTGGTGACTGACCATGCATTAGTGAAGCCTTCCACGGGTCTGTTTTCCTCCCTCCTGTTCTCCCATCCTGCCATCTTCCCATTCCATGTTAAATACTGAATAATTTACTGGGCTTGATAGGGTGCTAGTGGTGTAGAAATAGTCGATAGTTAGATAGAAATGGTCCGTACCCCGACAAAGCTTATTGTAATATGGGACCTAGAGAGAACTCTGTAAACACCTATGATATCATGTAATGATAGCTGTGGTGTGCATGGATCATAATGTGAGTTCAGAGGATGGTCATCTTTGTGGTTACCGGGGAGGCTTTCTGGATTAAGTGATATCTAAACGGATAATTGGAGGTTTGACGGAAGTTAACAAATTTAAGAGGTGGGAGAGAACCCTATGCCACGCAGTGCTAGTAACGTATCTGAAGAGTTTTAGATGAAGTGAGAGATGCCATGGCAGAAACGTTCTTTATGACAGTTGGTAGGGAATGGGAAATACAGGAAGCTGGATCTAAGGTGTCAAATTGGGACTTTAGAAGCAATGTTATCTAGTTTGGAGTCTGTTCAGCAGAGTAAGTTGTAAAGAAATCCAACCGGTTAATAAGTGTCCAACTTGATCTAATTAGTGAACACCGAATTACCCCATATGATCCTAACAATAATAAGGTTCGAAACAGAGATATTCAAAGACTCTATATTTAAAAAAATAAACAAGGTATTTAAATTGCTAAGAATTATTAAACTTAATACTTTCAGAAGATATTTCAGCATTTTATATCCAAATTTTTGCACAGTGATTAAAAAATTATTTAAGTATATTTGGTGTACAATATTGTATTAGTTTTAGGTGTACAACATGGTGATTCAATTTATATATCTTATAACGTGATCAGTAAGATATGTCTAATAACTATCTGTCACTGTGCAAAATTATTAGATATTATTGACTATTTTTTTATGATGCTGTACATTACATCCCTGTGGCTGATTTATTTTATAACTGGAAATTTGTACCTTTTACTCAACTTCATCTTTTTTACCCATTCCCCTCCTTCCCTCTGGAAACCCATCGATTTGTTCTCCATATCTATGGATCTGTTTTTGTTTTGATTGCTCGTTTGTTTTGTTTCTATGTAGATTTCATATATAAGTAAAGTCATACGGTATTTGTCTTTCTCTGTCTGACTTATTTCACTTAGCATAATACCCTCTAGCTCTATCTGTGTTGTTGCAAATGGAAAGATTTCATTCTTTTTTATTACTGACTAATATTTCACTGTGTGTGTGTGTGTGTGTGTGTGTGTGTGTGTGTGTGTGTGTGTGTGTGTACCGTATCTTTTTTATTCATTCACCTGTGGATGGACACCTAGGTTGCTTCCATATCTTGGCTATTGTAAATAATGCTGCAGTGAACATAGTGGTGTACGTACGAGTATCTTTTGAATTAGTGTTTTTGTGTTAGTAGCGTTTTATAATCACATTCTATCATGGTTCTTGGTTATACCAGATTATGTTAAAGTACTTAGAACTCGTTTAGATTAGACTGAAAAAATTCTTCAGTGTTCCTCTATTTTAGTGAATACTAATTTTTAACAGATTTATTCAGAGGCTGATAGGCTTTAACCTTGGAGTCTGCTTCTAATAGTTCAATTAGTAAGTGCCCACATCACTGCTTTTCAAACCTATTTATTTCTCTATGATTCACTTCTAGAGAGCATCTTCTGAGTTACTAATCACTGGTCTACAAGGTTCATAGTTGTCACACTAATCTATTGCACTTGTAATAATGAATGAGCAAGCAGTTCTTTGGTAAGGCTGTGGCATAGTGCAAATGTTGTTGGTTTTCATAGATCTACAAGTAATAGTTAAGAGAGTACCTAATCCATAATAGTTTAGCATTTGATGGAAATTTAAGGCTTAAGCTGTTCGGTTCATGTACCTTAGATGTATGTGGTCAGGTGACTACATCCTTTAGCTCAAAGCTGGGTTTATAAGATAACCTAGCTAACCTTAACTAAATGGTAAGTATATGCTTAACTTTGTTCCTAAGGCTTCTGACCCAGTTACTTTATTTAATCCTTATAAAAACCAGATTACATAAAAACTTTTATTCCCATGTTGTTGATGAAGTAACTAAGGCTTAGAGAAGTAGCGTCGTTAAGGTCACACCACAAGTGAGTTGTGCAGCTTGAAACTTGAATCCAGGAAATCTAAATTCAGAGTCAATCGCCCTTGTAGCGGTTATTGTTAATAAACCAGAGTAGTAGGAGGAGTTGAAGTCGTTTCATACATAGAAGGAAAAACCAGCCGTTAACCACAGACTATCTAGTAAAACAGGTCAGAAGATATCATGAAGGTTAGTTTCTTATAAAGTTGAATTTTGCAGCTGTTACAGAGAAAAATGTGTATGGAGTATATTTTGAAATTTGAGACTATTTTGTTTTAAAATTCTTAAATTTTAGAAGACTTTAAAAATATTCTTAAATGAGATTTTATTGCTTGTATGGACTTGTGTGAAGAGAGACTTACTGGGTTTTGATTCTGGATCCTCTACCTACTAGTTCTGTGATCTTTTGCAACTTAGTTAAACTTTCTTTGCCTATGATTCCTTATCTGTAAAATGAAGATAATAATAGTGTCTTTCTAATAAATTGTAGTCAGAGTTAAATTATAAAACATGTGTAAAGCACTTAGAATAAGTGCTTAGATTATCTTAGATTACCTTTTGGTATGATCATACTTAGTTGGCTCAAAATTGGGAATACGTATGAAACGAGGGAAGACTCTGCTCTAAATGTACGGCCAGGTTGTGGTATTGTTATTATATTATTTATCCCATTTTTGTCATACCATGTGGTCATTCATCTATAGTAATGAACACCTTTCATAGATGGGAAATTAATTCTACTTTTTGAATTTAATTTCTAGTCCCTATCTGCCCTAATCTTTCTTTTCCTTTGTTTCCTCTTTGCCAACTCCTCACAATTTGTTTTCTTTTATGCTTTATATACTTGTAAGTCAACTTCAACCTTTTTTTTGGATAGAGTATGCATACTATATACATATGTACATCTTTATTTTTGGAATTTAGTAGTATTAGCACACGGGCTTTTTTTTTTTTTTTTTCGGTCCCCGGATATGTCTGTAGTTCCTAGAACAGTAAGTCCTAGACTTTAATAAAATTTTTGTTGAACGAATGAATAAATAACTTCAAAATTATCAGGTATTTTGTATATGGCTATTATTGTCTTCCTAAATTTTCCATTCTCTAGATCAAGAAGACATCCAGTTTGTCAATGTTAAGAATGGTACTATAACTGAATATAATAAATAATTCATGTACTATTGATCAGTAGAGAATAGTGTGTCATTATATTATATCTATTATTCTGTGTGTATTTGTCTATCACTATACTTAACATTGCATTTGAAAGGGACAGTAATACTTTTGACTTATTTGGCACAGTGCCACAAGTCAAACATATTGCTCTTAACTCACCTTTATCATTTCACAGTTCTTTAAAAAGTATTACAAGATATTAGGTATTTCTCTGTTAAACTTCTTTTTAAACATTGATTCTATTATTTCAACATTTTCATAATATTACTTAACATTTATCCTTAGTGAACTCTGCATCTTCTAGTGTTTATCACTTTTAAGAGCCAAACTCCTTTTTATAGGAATTTGTCCTGAATCCCACTCAGCAGTCATATGCTGTTTTACTCTGTTCTTTTAGATTTGAAATCACCTTTGTCCATTAAAAAAAAAAAAAAGCATTTCTCTTTGTTAATTTTCACTCTTATAGCACCTTTCAGTTTTTTGTAGCTTATATATTTTTATCAAAATTAGTTTTAGACTAGAAGACACGAAATTTTTTAGAGTAACTATACTTTCTTGCTAGTTGAATATTTGGTATTATTTTATTGTTATAAATAACCTCCCACCTTATCATTACTTATTGTTCCTTTTTGTTTATTTTCAGCTGGTTGGTGGAGAATTTGACTTGGAGATGAATTTTATTATCCAGGATGCTGAGAGTATAACATGCATGACTGAGCTTTTGGAGCACTGTGATGTAACATGTCAAGCAGAAATATGGAGCATGTTTACAGCCATTCTACGAAAAAGTGTTCGGAATTTACAGACTAGCACAGAAGTTGGGCTAATTGAACAAGTATTGCTGAAAATGAGTGCTGTAGATGACATGATAGCAGGTATGAGGTTATCTGACAGGAAAGTATAATTTCAATGTTTATAAAGATTCATGTACTTCTCTTTATATTCTGTTAGTAATATGAATTTGTTGAAGCTACCTTATTTTAAAATAGATGAAAAGAAATGGATGGAAAATTTGCCTTTTATATTAAGAGAAAACCTGACAAATAGCGGATAATTTCTTCTGTATTATACAAACATAATCACTAATTTTGCTTTCCCAGGTTTTAGAAAAAAATCTCTATAATGTGGAATAGGTGCTATGAAATCTTTTAGAAAAATAAACAATACCTTTCTATGTATTATTTAATTAAACCTGCACGTAATTAAAATATCACAATGCATATTATATTTCTGTGTAATGAGCACTTTATCAAATTCTCAGAGCTCCATCATGCTCTTTAATCTGGCCTATATGGAACTATGACAAGAGGAACTAAAAGTTAGGATAATTAAAGCATGTTGTATTTTTTGTAAGTGTCCATTTTACTTTGAAAGTTTTTTGGAGAAACTTTTGTATGAAAATATACACATATATTATGTAATAGAACATAAAATTTGCATGAAATTTACAGATAAAATTTTTAAATTTTGTGCTTGTTATGTGTTATTTCAAAGAATAACTTTCAAATCTATGGTTCTTCCCACCAGACTTTTACCTTCTTCAAGTTCATTTCCTTCTGTGGTTAGACGTACTTCAGTGGAAATGTTTTGACAGATGGTCCTAGAGCAATAGTCATTCCCAGAAAAGAAGTTTAGAGTTCAAAATGTAGATTCTCTTAAGCCATGAATCTTCAGCATAAGTTTCTTCTGACATGAGAGGGTTTCAGTAATTCTAAAAATGCTAATATGACTCCTTACAGTATCATATCTAATCCTTAAATGTAGTTTAGACACTAGAGAATCCACTACGATATTTTGCCTTATGCTCTAATATTAGTAAAACAAAACATTAATCAGTAAAGAATGGAATGAGGAACAGGTTAAAGATGAATGCTTTTTAAATTTAAACAACATTTAAATTTTTTTGTTTTTCTTATATATTATATTAAAAATAATTTCTAATTGCTTTCATAGTGGCATCTATCTCCATTTAGAAAGATTTAGCATTGTCTATATTGGTTGCTAATGGTTCACTTGAAGAAAAATATGATTCAAACTTAAAACATCTTTTTAATGTAGATGTACCATTTCTGTAAATTCTAGTATTGTTTAACAGGAATTTATTTGTATAAGCATATATGTACACATGTTTTATAGGTGATCATGTGATCTTTGAATTCTTTATCTGGGTTTAAGCCCTTATTTTTTTATTTTTATAGTTTTTTGGTAAGTAATAAATTGATTACCACTTTTTAGAGTGCATTTTACAAAATAAGCCACAAGTAACGTGCTTCGTAGATAAACTGGTGCATAATTCATGAGCATTGAGACGTGAGGTGATAGTAAATGTGATAGTACCACAGAAGTTCATGTTTTTACATTTTCTGTTATATAAAGCTTCTTAATTCTCTCACCTTTTGTTCTCAGTAATACTGAGAACAAAACTTTTACATTTTGTCATTTTAAGCATTGAAAGTACCTCTGCCTTACTTCTCAGTAGAGACATTAAAATTTAGATGCCATACCGTGTTTCCCCGAAAATAAGACCTAACCGGAAAATAAGCCCTAGCATGATTTTTCAGGATGACATCCCCTGAACATAAACCCTAATGAGTCTTTTGGAGCAAAAATTAATATAAGACCTGGTCTTATTTTGGGGGAAACATGGTACTAAGTAATCACCAAAGCACTAAGTTTTTACTCTGAATTTTTGTAGTATGTTAAGTTCAAAGAGGTACTTTTCATTTAATAATGTGAAAGTAACACTAGAAGGTGATTAAACTTAATATCCATAGCAAATTGGTAAGAGAATTTCATAGTTTTAGTATATTTTTCCTTTAAAAATTTTGTTCAGAAAAGATGACCTGTTATAAAATTTAACTGTGCTGCTTAGTTATGTTACATGCACAATAAATAAGAAATTTTAATAATTATATTATTAAATACAAATTTAATAGATCACTTTTTTATGATATACATAGGATGAGATGAGATAAAGGTTTGCAAATAGATCTTAATTTTTTTAAAAAAAGTATTTGTAGGTGAACCTTTAAGATATCTTTTATGAAGATTGCCATTGAAGCCAATTGCTTAAAAATGCTTCATATTAACTTAGGGTTTTAAGATGTTTGATTTTTATCTATAATTCTCTCTCAGAAACAGATCTTCTGACTAATATGTAGAAACTGAATGTTTTTGTTACTTGAATGGTTAAACATTTTGTTTCATTAAAAGATCTGTCTCACAAATGACATATCCACAGTCACAGTTTTATCGTAGAGATTTTATCGTAGAGATTTTTTATTGTCTACAATTTTTGAAAAATCTCTACAATTTAAACCTCTACAATTTAAAATCTCTACAATTTTATCGTAGAGTTCTTGTGACATTAAGTGAAATCAGTCAGCTGTTTATTGATGAAAATAATCATATTAAATTTCAATTTTGAAATATGTAATATTTTTTAGTCTCAAATTCCAGCTATTAACCTATAATATTGGATAACATATATTATATATCAATAACTAATTATTTCAAGTTATCCTAACTTGATTATTTATTAATTGATGATAAATTATTTAGAATGTATATGTGTATTGATTGTAATAACTTGTGTAGTATCTTTAATTCTTAGGAAGTGCTTTAGAAATCAAGAAAATGAATTCAAAGTATTTAGATGTTAATTTCTTGCAAAGAAAAATTGATAGAGGTATGATTCACAATGTCTAGAGATGAGAAAGTAGTTAAGGACATGAGATTAAATGTATATATTTTTTATTATTTGGGAAGATGGTGTGTCTGTTATATGCACATAAACACATTAGCATAATTGATATCATTAGTGATATATTTAAGTGATACTTCCATTTAGAGACTAGTGGGTGTGAATGAGGACTCCTGAGCCATACTACCTCTGTTCAAATTCTAACTTTACCATTTACTGGAGTGTGTTCTTATTCAATGTAACTAAGTGATCTAAGCCTCACTTTCCTAATTTTTAGAAGGGTTATGGTAATAGTACTTATCTCATAAGCTTGTTGTGAGTATTTGTGACGTTAATACATGTAAACCACTTGGAATTGTGCCAGGCAAGGAGTAAATGCTCAGAATTATTAATGTGCCAAAGAGTATTTCATGAACATGTTCTAAAAGAAAATATGGTCACTAATTTAAAATGTTCAGTCATTGTATCTTTGCATATCTTTGCCTACCTTTCCTTCAATGCAGCCAGGTGTGTGTATGTGTGTGTTTATTCTGGTAACTCATAAAAATGTGTATATTTGCTAAGAAAAGTTAATGGAGGTGGAAATCTGATGAGGAAAAAAGTCCTAAAACTTTAATTTTTTGGTGTTCTTTTAGCTTAACTAATTAAAATGATTATTCATGAGGATGTTTAACTATATTAGATATACATATATATGTAAAATGACATTTACGTTGATAACTTCTGTTCTTTAAAAAAGTGTATTACCTTGACAGCTGGCAGCTTATGACTAGAGTTCAGAATAACTTTATTTTCCTTTGAAGATCTTCTAGTTGATATGTTGGGGGTTCTTGCCAGCTACAGCATCACTGTGAAGGAGTTGAAGCTTTTGTTCAGCATGCTTCGAGGAGAAAGTGGAATCTGGGTAAGCTGTGGTTAGAGGGAGAAGTGTTCAGTATCAGTGCATTAATACTTAATGTTCAACAATTTGTCTCTAGAGAGCTGTAAACTTGAATTTGTAATGGAAATTGTTCCTCTTAAAGAGTTCAGCAAATGATTCAAGATTAATTTTCTCTAGTTAGAAAACAGTTCAGTGGCTAACGTGATATATTAGGTATTTTTGCTAAATCTGTACAATGACATTTCTTTTTCTTGTTTCCTCAGCCAAGACATGCAGTAAAATTATTATCAGTTCTTAATCAGATGCCACAAAGACATGGTCCTGACACTTTTTTCAATTTCCCTGGTTGTAGTGCTGCGGTAAGTTTAAAATACATGTTTACTTTTATTTATATATTTTTAAGTCAGCTCTATGAAGGTATAATTTACATACAATAAAATTCACCATTTGAAAAATCTGGTTTGATGAGTTTGTAATAGTTTGGTAACCACCACCGCAATCATGATTTAGAACTATTCCATCACTCCCCCAAATTCCCTTATTTCTGTTTGAAGCCAATCTCCTCTCCCCAGCCCCTTTCTCTTGCAACCTCTGATTTATTTTGTGGTTTAATTTTGCTTTTTCTAGAATTTCATATAAATAAAATCACACAGTATGTAGCCTTTTTGTCAGGCTTCTTTCACTTACCATAATGCTTTTGAGATTATCCACGTTGTAGCTTACCAGTAGCTTATTCTGTTCCTTTATATTTTGAGTTGTATTACATTTAATGGATGCCACACTTTATACATTGAATAGTTGACTGACAGCTGGGTTTTTAGTTTTTGGATATTGTAAATAAAACTGCAGGGAGCATTTGAACATAGATCTTCTGTGGGTATCTGTTCTTACCGCTTGAGTAATAAAAACATAAGAAAGAGATTGCTGGGATTTATGGTAAGTGTGTGTTTTTTTTCATGAGAAGGCAGATTGCTTTCCATAGTGGAAAATTTTGCATTTCCATCTCCAATGTATGAGAATCATGATTGATCTGCATCCTGGTCGTTGTCCATCTTTTTAATTTGAGTCATCAAAATGATTATGTAGTGGTCCCGCATGGTAGTTTTAATTTTGTATCACCTCATGACTGATGAAGTTGAGCATTTTTTTTCATGTGTTTATTGGCCATTTTTTCATCTTCTTTTGTGATGTTTGTGTTCAACTATTCTGTTCATTTTTAAAAATTTGGTTGTTTTATTTTATTATCCTAAGAGATTATTGTATATTTGGGGTATAAGTTAATTTTTCAGATATGTATTTGTCAAATGGTTTCTTCCAATCTGTGGCATTCCTTTTTATTTTCTTAACAGTATTTTTTGAAGTATAAAGGGTTTTAATTTTATGAAGTTCAATTAAAATCTTCTTTTATGGCGTATGCTTTTGTAGTCTAAGAAATCAGTATAAACAAGGTCACAACATTTTTTCACTTTTTCTACTAAAAGCTATGTTGCTTCAGCTCTTATATTTAGGCTAGTGATCGTTTTGTGTGAATTTTTAAAAATTACTTTTAGTTTTCAATTATACTTGACATTTAGTATTATTTTATATTAGTTTCAAATGCACAGCATAGTGGTTAGACATTTATATAATTTAAGAAGTGATCTCCTGATAAGTCTAGTACCCACCTGGCACTACTCGTAGTTATTACCGTATTATTGACTATATTCCCTGTGCTGTACTTTACATCCCCTTGACTATGTTGTAACTGCATTTTTAATGTTGTGTGAGGAAAGGTTGGAGGTTAAGCATTGTTTTGTATATGGATATTGAATTACTTCATAACCATTTGTTGAAGAGACAATTTTCCCCCACATTTGGTTACCTTGAAGCCTGTCTTGAAAACTACCTGGCCATGTTTGTGTGGATCTGTTTCTGAACTTTCTATTTTCACTTTTGTCCTATATGTCTATCCTTATGCCAATAGCTGTACAGTAATAGTTCTTTGTAGCATAAGTACTCCAAGTTTGTTCTCCATTTACAAAATAATTTTGGGTATTCTAGATTGTTTGCATTTCCATGTACTTGTGAATAACTTGTCAAATTTATGAAAAGCCTGCTGTGATTTTGATTGTATTAAACTGTAGAACAATTTAGAGATAATAGATATCTTAACAATATTGAATCTTCCAGCTCATAAACACAGTGTATATCTTTATTTGGTTTTCTTTGACTTTTTTCAATGTTTTGTAGTTTTCAGCATACAAAGCTTTCAGCATACAGGTCTTAAAAATCTTTTGGTACATTTACCCACAAATATTCTCTACGGCTTGTGGCTGGTATATGGAAATGCAATAGGTGTTTTTGTGTATTAACCTTATATTCTCAGACTGCTAAACTCACTAGTCTCAGCAGTTTTTTAGTAAATGCTTTAGGATTATTTACAAAAATAATAATTTTACCTGTGAATACAGCATACTTTATACTTACTATGCCTTTCTATTGTACTGCTTAGGATCTCTAGTGCAATACTGAGTAACAGTAACATTTTTTACTTATTTGCAGTCTTAGGGAAAGCATTAAATGTTTCACCCTAAGTATGCTATTGATTATAGGTTTTAAGAAATCGCCTTTATCAGGAAGAGGAAATTGCTTTATATTCCTATTTACTAGGGGTATATTTAATCATTAGTCTGTTGATATCAGTGTTGAATTTTGTCAAAAAAGTATTCTATGCAGAGGAGGAAATGGGGAGGGAACAAGAACTTTTATGGCTATTATTTCATTTGAGTCATACAATCTATGTAAGGTAATGAGACTATCTTTGTTACCTCAGTTGAGAAACTGAGCCTCAATGATGTAACATTGTTTAGGATCGTGACGCAGAACCACGACCTGAACCAAAATTTGCCTGACCTTAAGTCCACTGTTTTATTTAATAGCAGATTGGTTAATTTCCAGACATATTACTTCTGCTATTGAACTGCTAAAAAATTCAGATAGGAGTTAATTTTAAAATTCATGCTATTACAGTGTTTCTGATAATCTGCTTCTGGATGAACATGAACCAGTGGTATCTTAGTAACAAGAGGGTACATACTGTTTGGATCACTGCTGAGAGAAGTGCTTTCAGATCACTAAAATTATGACACTGATTACCTCGAATAACCATGTGTACTAGGCCTTCTGAATTGTATTTTGTATTGTGGAGATGCCTGTCTATGAGCTGTGCTGCCTCCATATAAGCAATTTGGTAATGTTTCCTCATTCATAGAGTAACTTACACTTCAGTGATTTATATAAAGGTGGATGAAATGTAAGATAGAATTTTATATGCCCTGTGACTGTTATGGATATATTATTTAGATTTGCCATTCATGACTATGATCTATTTCATTAATCTGCTTAATTTAGGAAAGAGTGGACTTTTCTATTCACTGAAACAGTTTGCTGAAAGCACCCCATCTGAATATCAGAATGACTTTTTTTTTTGCCTATTACCATAGATAAGAACATAGATTTTGGAGTCAGCTAGACCAGGAAACAGTGAGGGATATAGGTGTGAGGTTCAATGGACTCACTGGGCACAATGAGGGACACCCAGTTGTGGGTCCCTAAATATTGTAGAAGGAAATATGGAGGGCATGTACAGGCAGCTTAAGTCCAAAATCACAAAGGTAGTTCAAAGAACATGCCATTAGCACCATGGAAATCAAAGGAGATATAAGGAATCTGCGAAATGGGTGATAAGATCAGGCACAAATGGTTTGGAGGTAAATAGGCCTGGGTTCCATATCAGGCAGTGCTATCCAAAATTAGCTTTTGTGCATTGATTAAGGGAGGATGTATGCATTAGTTAAAAAGGGTTGCAAAAGGCTAGGGATGCAATATACACTGTATAGAAGCTTTTTGTATTTTCAGTTTTGATGCATTTTTTTATTATAAAAATAATATGACTATTTTGAGAAAACAGGAAAATACAGTAAAATTTTGAAGGATATACCATTAATAATCCACAATCTGTCATGTAGCAATAAATTCTGTGAATATTTAAGCAAACTTTATTTTAACTGCTTATTTTGAGGTAATTATATATAGACAGGATATTGCAAAGTTGTAGTACAGAGATGTGCCATATACCTTTCACTTGTTTCTTCCCCCGATGGTTACATCTTAAATATCAAAACCAAAAATTCACATGGGTGTAATGTGTACATATCGTTTTGTGTCATTTTAACACAAGTGTACGATGTCTAACCACCACTGCAATACAGAACTATGCCATCATTACAAAATTCTCATTCTACCCCTTTATAATCACACTGACTCCTTCTTCCCTATCATTCCCCGATGCTTGGCAACCAAGTGATACGTTCTCCATTCCTGTCATTTTGTCATTTTGAGAGTGTTGTATAAGATGAATCATACGGTATGTGGCCTTTTGAAAGTGGCTTTCTCCCCCCACTCAGCATAACACCCTTGAGATCCATCCAAGTTGCTGTACGCATTGATAGTTCATTGCTCTTTATTGCTGAGTAAGTAAGCCAGTGTATGGGTGCACCAGTTTGTTTAACAGTGTACCTCTTGAACGGCATTTTTGTCATTTCTGGGCTTTAGCTAGTACAAATAAAGCTGATAAGAGCAGTTCTGTGCAGGTTTTTGTGTGGATATGTTTTCATTTTTCTGGCATAAATGCCCAGCGGTGCAATTGCTGGGTAGTATGGTAAATGTGTGGTTACTTTTAAGTAATGGCCAAACTATTTCCCAGAGTGGCTGTACGATTTTACACCAGCAATGTATGGGAGATCCAGTGTCTCGGCATCCTTGGCAGCATCTGGTGTTGTCACTGTTTTTTTTCCTTTTAGCCATTCTGAGAGGCATATAGGGATGGGTATCTTACTGTGGTCTTGATTTGCGTGTCCCTAGTGGCTAGTGATGTTAAACATTGTTTCATGTGCTTTTTTTCATCCTTATATTCAGGAAAGTTCCCTTTATGCCTTTTCCCATTTTCCAATTGAATTATTTGATGTTTTTACTGAGTTCTTTACATATTCTAGGTACAGATCCCTTTGTCATATATGTAGTTTGCATATATTTTCTAGTTTGTTGCTTGTCTTTTCATCCTCTTTACATATATATAGATGTATATATATGTATATATAGTGTCACATATAGAACAAAGGCTGTGAATTTTGATGAAGTCCAATTTATCAAAAGATTTAAAATTTTTTTTTTTTTATGGATTGTACTTTTCGTGGCATGTCTAAGTATTAGGTCCCAAAAAATTTCAGCTGTTTTCTTTTAAAAGTTTTCTATTTTTACATTTTACATTTAAATCTATAATCCATTTTAAGTTTTGTACTAGGTATAATGTTTGGATTGAGGTTCTTTTTTTTTTTTTGCCTATAGATATTCAAATGGTCCAGCAGCATTTGTTTAAAAAACAAAACTTATATGTCCTTCATCGAATAGATTGTACACCTTTGTAATGAAAAATTTGTTGGCTATACTGTGTGACACTATATCTGTGTTCCCTATCCTGTTCCATTAATCTATGTATCCCTCTCTCTGCCTATAATACACAGTTTTGATTACTATAGCTTGAAATCAAGTAGAGAAATTCCTCCCACTTTTTGTCCCCCAGAATTATTTTAGCTATTATATTTCATTTCCCTTTGCATCTAAATTTCAAAATAATTCTGTCTATATCTACAAAAAAATATTGCTAGGTTTTTGATAGGAATTGCTTGAATCCAGTATCAATTTGGGGAGAATTCACATTATCTTTACTATGTTGGGTCCTCTAGTTTATGAACCTGATATATCTGTCTGCTTATTTACATCTTTAATTTCTTTCATCAGTGTTTTGTAATGTACAGCATATAATTCTTTTTATTTAATGGGTACTTTCCTCCACAGTAGTTTTATTTTTTTATTTTATTTTATTTTTTATTAATTGCAAGTGTACAAAGCAATAATAGTCTTACACATGTTAGATTTATACCTATGTATTTCTTTTTCTCCCAGTGATTTTATTATTTATTTATTTATTTATTTATTTATTTATTTATTAGTTTTAGGTGTACAAAGCAACATAATAGTTACATATTTATTTAATAGTTTTAGGTGTACAAAGCAACATAATAATAACATAATAGTTAATGTATAATAGTTAGACATTTATACCCCTCACAGAGTCATAACCACCCCCCCCATGTACTACCCCTCTGACATCATATATAGCTGTTACCATACCATTGACTATATTCCTTTTGCTGTATATTCCACATCCCGTGACTATATATAAATATATATATATATATATGTATACACATATATCTATATGTATAGACACACACACACACATATATGTATATATATATATATATACATACATACATATACATATATACGTATATTGTAGTCACTTAATTCTGGTTGACATTCAATATTAGTCTCCTTTAGCTTCAGGTATATAGCACAGTGTTCAGGCATCATATAGAAGCTTTGGTTGGTATATAAGAACAAGAGGTTGATGAGTACCTTCTACAAATGAGACATTTCAGGTCCCTAAAACATTTATTCTGGCTATTATGCATTAAATTTAAGAGAATGTTTCTAACTAAAGGTGCCTGTCTTGTTGAAGAGCTAGGATGTGATAACGATCTTTATTTATCCATGGGATTATTGGAAGTCCACAATGAGACTGAGGAAAATGCAATTATTCTACAGGCTGTCAGCCTTTTGGTACCAATTTTACCAAGACCAAAGACTATTATTATTTCATTATCATTCAAGCTTAGATTTTTCTGTTGTAACATTTTTCTTTCTTTTTTGTTATGTTTTGGTTCATTAGTGTTTGTCACTGTGTATGATTTAGACTGTCTCACTCCTACCATGGGGAAATAACAAATGATCTTTTGGACCACGTATCTTTTCCTTGATGGATGAGTAGGTCTGGAAAACTTGACGGGCAGCTTGTCTCAAATTCTTACCTGTACCTCTTAGTTTAATTCAGTGTTTAAGTTCAAATGTAGGGCCCAGTAGACCGAGTGATGAGACCAATGACGTAAAAAGTGGTAGGCCATTGGTTGGGGATAGAGATTGCATGGGTCTGTGGAGTAATGGGGGGAAAGGAAGCTATAGACTGTACTCCTAAATGCTTTTCATTGCTCCAGTGAGAGTGCTGTAATGAGCCCCTGTTGCTGATGTGAAAGTGCAGTTGAGTATGGTGGTCTTGGCAAAGGGTTGAAAATACTGAATCTAACACCGGGCCAGTTGTGTTTTATTCAAAGTTTTAAGGAAAAAGGAAATAAAGAGCTTACAATTGATATGGTTATAGGTAAAAACAAAACAAAACAAAAAGAACAAATTAACATACATGTTAAGTAGTTTATACAATTCTGTAATTCTGTAGCTTCACTTTACTATTCCAGTGTCCTCAATAAATATTTTTCCTGTTTACCTTGGTACTCTGAAGCAGCTATAGTAAGTGAATGCTGGTGTAGTGAAACTTACAAAGGTACTGTGTTTCCCTGAAAATAAGACCTAGCTGGACAATCAGCTCTAATGCACCCTTTGGAGCAAAAATTGGTATAAGACGCAGTCTTATTTTATTAGTATAAGACCAGATCTTATATAATATATAACACAATATACTATACTATACTATACTATACTATGTTATCAGGTATAATATAATATAATATAATATAACATAATATAACATTATAATATAATATAATTTAATATAATATAACATAACATAACATAATACCGGGTCTTATATAATATATAATACATAATGTAATATAATAATGTTATATAAGACCTGGTCTTATATTAATTTTTGCTCCAAAAGATGCATTAGGGCTGATTGTCCAGCTAGGTTTTACTTTCGGGGAAATACGGTATTAACCAGTAGTAAACTTGGCAAGAATTGCATTTTACTAGCAAACAAATAAAAATAAATGAAATTTAAATCTTTCCCTTTGTAAAAAGTTAAGGAAGGCTTATTGACTATTAAACTGCTTGAACTAATTAATTTAACATTAAGATCTGAAAGAACAATGTATGGGAAATTTTAATTCAATTTTAGCATTTGAATCTTTATTTGAAATTGTATATGTGTATCTGTGTATATTTCTGTTTTGTTTTTATTTTTCAAACAAAAAGCACTTATAAACTTTGCCACTTTGAGATTTTTCCATTGACCACATATTGAATGTTTTCTATGTCTTATGTCACATACTGGGAGTCTGAATTATATTCCTTACTCTTGAGGAACTCTTATGAGTAGACAGATGCAAAAAAGAGCTTTTTATAATAAACGAGTGTAGATTTAGGTGCTAAGTACTATGGGAGCACATGAAAAGAGAAACTAAGCTGGAGTGATGATGTCCAGGAAAGCTTTACAAAGAGGGACACATTAGCCTGGAATTGAGGGATGATTGGGATTTTGATGGAAGAAGTCTTATGGACAGAAGCAACATCATATACAAAAAGGGGAGTTGTAATAGATCAGGTGGGACAGCTGACATATTTAGGTGTACTTTGCAATGTGGAGTAGATAGTAGGAGTGCATAATATCAAAAGGGTTTGTTGGAGCCATAGGGTGTGTGAAGAGTCTTGTATAACCTGAAGAAATTCAAGCTTTATTTTAAATGCAGAGAATTTTTAATATGGAACTATTTATATTTGAGAAAAGTTATTATCCTTTCAGCAATATGAAGGATCTATTTGGTGGAGCAGAACAGTTATCAAATCATAATGGATAATTACCTTTTATGGCATGGAAATTTGAGTACCTCATAGGAAGATAAATAAATCCACTCAGATGTTTGTTGACATCAAGTCAAGCATTCAGCCAGTTTCTCATTTTTTCCTTACAATGGCTAGATTTTTTTTTTTTAATTGCTAGTATCACTTGAGTACTGTATTATTCCTTTCTTACCTTATGAGTGGATCTGAATCCTTTCTAGTCATCAATTTCAGTTAAGTTTCTGTATAATAAAACTCATTCTTTCTCTTCCTTCATTTCAGTATTCTGAGCATTATTTATTAATATTTATATTTGTTTAGTGTTGCTCCCATTAATATTCTCTCACCTAATTGTTTTTGGATTTAAAGATTCAGCCTTCTTTAATAAAATGAAGTATTACTGAAAACCTAACATAAACCATAGAAAGCTGAAAATTCTGAGACGTGTAAGACACATATTGGTGAAACTGGAGGAGGACTTCTGGAGTATAGTCTGAAACCTGTGTAACATAGACATGAAACATCATTCATTGAGTAATTAAAAATGCAATATAGTCAATGAGTAATATTTGTAGACTATTAATAAGATAATAATTTCTATTTTTATATTTGTCCATAGTTTTCTGATATTTATGCCTTCACTATTTAATCTGTAAAATCCATATTTGACTATAGTTACTGTCACGTTTTCTTTAACTGATACTTTTGTGTCTTTTCTCATTGCCTTGTAGGCAATTGCATTGCCTCCTATTGCAAAGTGGCCTTATCAGAATGGCTTCACCCTAAACACTTGGTTTCGTATGGATCCATTAAATAACATTAATGTTGATAAGGATAAACCTTATCTTTATTGGTAAGTAATATATTTAATTTTAGCACTTTGACTTAAGTAGTTCAATTTTGTAAATATATAAATATCAAGGCAACAGAGTAAATGAAATACAACATTAATATATATTAGAATATGTATGTTAATATTATAAAGATACAGTTAAGTCAGTTTATTTAACTTACTTTTTGCTGTTGTCTCACTGTGTTTTTTTCCAGTTACAGTTTGTCTTACGTTTTCCAATTTCAGTTGAAGAAGGAAGGGTTGCAGGCCTTCTTTGTCTAGTGTATCAGTATAGATCAATTCTTAGTGAAGATGCTGGTTCCTGATCGTGGAGAGAAAGACACTAATCTCCTACCCGATTTCATTCACTCTGCCTTTTTACTTTGTTTTGTGAGCATAATTAAGACATGCTTTAAAATATTAATAATAATAACCATGTAAGAAATTATAATCGGATAAGATTAATTATTTGATAGGTAACTATCAGAGTGGGTTGCTCAACCCAGCGATGGGTGGACCTGTAAGGAGCTTGGTAATTTCCGGTTACCCATAATGTACAATAGGAACGTAAACTTCATTGATTGCCTTACTATATACTAGGTATTGCAAGTACTTACATGTATTAACTCATTTAATACTTGCAATGCTCTGAAATAAGACTGCCTGCATTTAACTCCTGTCTTCACTGTTTACGGTTTATCCTGGTGTCTTTGACCGTAAAATGAAGACAATAGTAATACCTATCATATAGGATTTAATGAAACGATAATATTGAATGTGATTTTTGTACAATGACTGACTGAAATAAGTTGCGAAAATGTGGTCTATTTATAGCTTGTAAGCTTATTATAAAAGATTATTTATGGATAGCAGTGAGAGGGAGTTTTAAACAAACATGTAAACTTCCAAACAAATGGGGTTGAACTTCAGAATGGTCATTGTAGGACCACGTATATTTATTTCAATAGTACTGTTATTTTTCAAAGCATTTATAATTTTTTAAAAAATTTATTGAGGTGACAATTGTTAATGAAATTACATGATTTCAGGTGTACAATTCTGTATTACATCATCTATAAATCCCATTGTGTGTTCACCACCCAGAGTCAGTTCTCCTTCCATTATAATTTTTTTTAATACTGTAATTGAATTCATAGCTAGGAGGAGTTTTTCTCTAGAAGAAAATAAGTGTATTTCATAGTTACATAATTCTTTTAACTAAAAATAAAAATGTACTCCTTTGCATCTATATTATATTTCAAAGTTGTCTCTGACATTATTTATAATTTGTAAGCTATTTTCATAGATATACTAGAATTAGAGACTGAGTTGTTTTTGAAAACATTAACTGTATAAATGATTTTTGTATTTGCTATTCAGATAATCCTTAAAGGTAGATATAAAATGGGCCATTAATTTGTTTTAATGTATTTGTAGTATTTTAAATTGAAATTTTAAAAGGTTCTAAAGTCTTCTATTTTCCCAATTTAAATTCCATATTGTTTTCTAAATCTTTTATGCTTTAGTCTTTATTTGGTACATATAATAGCCCTCTATAGGGAATGAGTTTTATTTTTATAATAATGTTTTATGTTATTTAGATAATAATCTTTAGATATATAGTTCTTTGTATCAGAGGATATTATACTATTCTCAGTTTTCTTTATAGTTTTCGTACTAGCAAAGGAGTTGGCTACTCTGCCCATTTTGTTGGCAACTGTCTTATAGTCACATCACTGAAGTCCAAAGGAAAAGGTTTTCAGCACTGTGTGAAATACGATTTTCAACCACGCAAGGTAGGTATAAGTAAATATTCCTGTTGAGAATGACACAATTCACCATTATGACTGCTGAAATAGTCTCTTTTATTCATTTTCTTATGACAACTAAAGCTTTTCTCTGATTCTTCATCCTCTTTCCACTTTTATGTCTAACTTTTGACATAAAAAAGATAAGGCTCTCTCTCTCTCTCTCTCTCTCTCTCTCTCTCTCTCTGACAGTAGAGGTGAACAATAATTACTAATAATAAAACAGAACAATTATAACAATGTACTCTAATAAATTTTGGGGGATGTGGTCTATGTCTTTCTCTCTCTCTCTCTCTCTCTCTCTCTCTCTCTCTCTCTCTCTCTCTCTCTCTCTCTCTCACTGTGATATATTCTGTGGCATTCTTTTAGTAAATACTTTAGTAAGTAGATCCCCCGATCCACAATTTCTCCTTTTGAGGTTTCAGTTACCCGTAGTTAACGGTGGTCCCAAAATACTAAATGGAAAATTCCAGAAATAAACAATTCCATAAGTTTTAAATTGTGCACTATTCTGAATAGTGTGATTAAATCTTGAGTCTTCCTGCTCCATCCCACCCGAGAGGAGAATCATCTGTTTGTTCAGGTTATCTGTGCTGTATAGGTTACCCCTTTAGTCACTTAGTAGCCATCTTGCTTATTGGTTATCTCATTGATTATGAGAGAGAGAGGGAGAGAGAGAAAAAGAGAGAGAGAGAGAGAGAGAGAGAGAGAGAGAGAGAGAGAGAGAGAGAGACATAGACCACATCCCTCCAAATTTATTAGAGTACATTGTTATAATTGTTCTGTTTTATTATTAGTAATTATTGTTCACCTCTACTGTGTCTAATTTATAAGTTAAACTTTATCATAGGTATATATGTATATGTGAAAACATGGATAGGAAATAACATAGTATATATAGTTTGGTACTATCTGAGGTTTCAGGTATTTACTGGGGTCTTGGAACGTATCCCTCTCTGTAAGGGGGGACTGCTGTATTGTGTATTTACTGAGTACCAGACACGGTAGTGGGCACTGAGATATGACACTGAGCAAAACAGATATCTGTGCTTTTGTGGAGTTTTTATATTTTATAGTAATTTTTATTCAGTTTCATGACAGCTTTCCACTCTTATTCTTATCTCCAGAGCTTTTATTCTTATTTTTCATCTACCTATGATATATTGCTATGTGGATGTCTTTTGGGTCAGTCAACCTCAGAATATGTAACACTGAATTTACCACTTCCAGTTCCACATGTATACATTCCTGTTCTTAAACCCTCTGTTTTGTTTAAGAGGCCTACCATCTTCATAATAGTGGAGACTGAAGCCAGATTTGTTTCTTCTTTTTCTATTAAAACCCATAGTTTTATTTATTTATTCTTTTGGAGTTTATATCTCTCTATTTTTTATATTAGTTTCAGGTGTACAAAACAACATGATTATATATTTATATCCCTCACAGAGCGATAACGCTCCTGCCCCCAATCTATTACCCCTCTGACATCCTATATAGTTGTTACAATTCCATTGACTCCATTCCCTATGCTTTTCTCCATATCTTGTTTGTTCTTCATCCCCTTTTTGATCTTTATATCAGTTCAATTTTCATACCATATATTTTGTAGCTCTGTAATATGTCTTTTTAAAAAAACTTATATACTTGCTACTTAAATTTTTCATATTGCTCTCCCCTAACCTTGGATCCTTTGTATCTTCCTCTTATAAGCTGTTTTACACACTAATATCTGATTTACATTCCTGCTCATATTATTTTACCGCTCAAGCCAACAAGCCAATCGTTTGCATCTCATTAACTACAGAATACAATTTTTAGCTTAGTTTTTCATGATTTGGATTTTATTTTCAGCTTTTTACTTATACCCTTTATTTTGGCAAAACTGAGCTAATACACATGTTTCACTTTTTTATCTTTTCCTTTCCGAATGTTCAGTCTCTGGCATGAAATACATTTACTTGCCACGCCTCGATCACAGCTGTAGGTCTTAAAATCAACCCTACTGTTATGTTCCATTTCATATAACACCATTTCCCTGGAAATCTTTCCCTAATTTTCCTTGCTCTCCACATATAATGTCTTTTATAGCACATTATTGAAGTATTTCTTGTGGCAATTATTTCTTTTAAATCCTTATTCATTTAAATTAACTATTGAGACTAAGATATGTGTTGGATTTAATTTTGTATTCTTTCAATACCACAGAGTATTGAACTTAGACTATCAATAACATATGCTTGATAAATAAATAAAATATGATTTTAACAATCAAAAAAGCCCTTTTGTTTCCTGAAGGAATGAATTACATTTATCTGTACAGCTAATTTATATTGAGCAATTTATTTCCCAGTAGTATGAAATAAATGAGGTATTATTATTGATAAAGTGGGACAAAAGGTGTGGAACTAGTGGTCAGTGCATCTTTGTAGGTAAAACCTTTTCTTTGTGGCAGTGAGAAGCAAGGTAGTCATGGCAGTAAAGGCCAACTAATTTAGGTCGTTGCTGTGATCCACATTTAAAATCTAAAGCTTACTAACCCTTTTTACTGTTGTTTCAGCACAATAATGCATAATATTGTGC